>NC_091537.1:58897500-59522500 GCF_042242935.1 Bactrocera oleae | reverse complement strand
CTATTGGGTTCTTTAATGAAAGTCAGAGAATATCTTTTTTTGGAAATAATATGTCGTGCTCACAAAAACTAATAATATTGGTTCAATACTTCCCCTAGCCCCAATATACCTGATAGAAAGATTTTCGAGCTTTCTGTTGACTTTATACAGGTCAATGTGGAAGATATCTTAAAGAAACTAAACAAGCTTCTCGCTCTAATAACGCTCTAAATTGAATCAAATCGGGCCAATAATAACTCTAGCCCCCATATATAGGAATCTAAAAATATATTGTGAACGTATAATATTGGATATACTACAGTTTAATTTTGATAATGTGTGTATGACATTTTAATGAATTTGAGTTAATTTTTTAAAAATAATGTGGTTTAGTGTTAAATATGAACCAAATTGGTCTAGACCTTGGCCTAAAGCTCACATCGCTAATATTGTGACGTCCGATTGTGCGGTTGACTTCTCCCTCATATACCCAATATAATAAATTCAGCCCCATCAGTCAAGTTTATATCACATACACACATATGTCTCAATTGAGTTAATTATGTTTACGAATTTTAATATATGTATGTATGTACTTAACATACTATGTACATATACATATGTATATATATAAGTAAGTCGTGTTAATTAGACTATTTATTACTCAAGAATAGCTGAAAGTAGGTGAGGAGTTAGCTTAGAATCAGGGGACGGACATAAACTACTTTATATCTTTTTATAAATAAAAAATTTTATTTCGATAATACGCATATATTAAAAATGCATGTAAGAATCATTTGAATATTTTTTTGTAGATATTGCTAGAGTACAGGAATTTTTGTATACATATACATATACATATTTGCTGAAACGTACTACTGCAAAATAACGATACAGTATGACCACAAGCATTTATACATCGTCGGTATGCAACGTCAAGCAACATTGCAAAATGATGAGTTATATAATTTGACGTTACAGAACCATTTAACTTCAAAGTTTAATTTCGCAATAAGCTGTTTTATTTTTGCGAGCGGATAATGATCTTCGCCAGATGATGGGCGAACATTGTATAAATCTACAAGTAACCAATCCTAAGATTTTTACTAATACACACGCAAAAATGTCCCACTTGGTACGGGTTGCCTCGAAAATTCTACTACTAAAATCACACTTGGTACGGGTTGCCTACTTATATTCTACTACTAAAGTCACACTTGGTAGGGTTGCCTACTTCTATTCTAGTACTAAAGTCACACTTGGTACGGGTTGCCAAACAATATTCTGCTACTAAAACGTCCAAATAACACAAATCTGCTATAGTGTGTTGCCGTGTTATGTTTCAAAATTTATGACTTTAAGAATGTTTTTATTACATATTCAAATATTTTTCGGTTGTTTTAATTCCTAAAGATTAAATTTACATAGTATTATTTAAATTATTATTTATTGTATTGAAATAATATTAAATGTTTCCCATTTTATCAAATATATTATTGTGTAACGGTGATTTAGAATATTGTATTTATTACTTAGTAGCTTGTTTTGATTATTGTTATTGGTCCTGAATTGTACCTCATTTTTATACTCTCGCAACCTGTTGCTACAGAGTATAATAGTTTTGTTCACCTAACGGTTGTTTGTATCACCTAAAACTAATCGAGTTAGATATAGGGTTATATATATATAAATGATCAGGACCACTGCCACGCCCACAAAACGCCATTAATCAAAAACAAATAAATTGCCATAACTAAGCTCCGCAATAAGATACAAGGCTGTTATTTGGTGCACAGGATCACATTAGGGAGGGACATCTGCAGTTAAAATTTGTTTTTTAAAAGTGGGCGTGGTCCCGCCTCTAATAGGTTTAATGTGCATATCTCCTAAACCGCTAATGCTATAATAACAAAATTCACTGGCAGCAAATATTTTTGGAACCTCTACCTACAGTGTGAAAATAGTTGAAATCGGGTGGCAACTCCGCCCACTCCCCATATAACGGTACTGTTAAAAACTACTAAAAGCACGATAAATCAAGCACGAAACACGCCAGAGACATTAAATTTTATCTCTGGGATTGTATGAGATGACTTTATAGGAAACGTGTTCAAAATTAGACAGTGGGCGTGGCACAGCCCACTCTTAGGTGAAAACCCATATCTTGGGATCTGCTTAACCGATTTCAACCAAATTCGGTGCATTACGTTCTTTTCATATTTCTATGTTATATTGCGAAAATGGGGTAAAACTTTGCGTGAATAATACGTTTAATGTATGCCACCTTGTGACCAAAAACTGTCTAAATCGAACCGAAACTGTTCAAGCCCCTAAGTACTAAATATGTGGACCCCAGTGCCTACAGTTGACCTTCTACCGAAAATATCAGCCAATCCACAAAGAAATCTCAAACGAGTATACCATTTTCCCTTCCTTACTTGTTTATATATATTTTCGTTTTTGTTCAAATCAAGTTGAATATTTCAACTTATATTCTTAATGTTATATTGTTAATGTAATTAATATTCGTGAACCTTAATTATGTACCTCATTTTATGTATATATCTTTTCGAGTCATAATTGTTATGAAAAGTAGATTGTTTTAGAACTGTATATATTATATGGGTGTATATAGGCCTCCTGGGAAACCGAACACCTCAGAAGTGGTGAGGAAAAGCAATAAACATAAAATAATCTTTTGTTTCGAAAATATTCTTGAAAGTTTTCAGTAATATTCTCCATTACAAATGCATGTTCACAAGCAAGTTGTTAAACTACAATACATTCTTTTTATTTACATCTCTGTGTTGAAAAAATGCAGATTCGATCAGGTGATCACGGCTGTTTCACACACATAGGAAAACAGCTGATTCTTTGGTTACTTGTAGGCTTATACAATGTGGGCGAACAACGCACTGGCATTCATAAAAAACAAACGCAATATGTAACATAAAAAATAGCGAAAAGCTAGAGTGTTGAGAAAAAATTCAATCATAATTTGATAAATGCATAATAGCTCACAAAAATTCTCGAAGCATTGCGCAGAAGAATGAAAGATTTAAACGGTAACGGTAAACATTTCGGTGGTGCTGTCTTATTACTGTCTGGTGATTTCCCACAGACTTCCAATGAGATTAACGAATATTTTAAAATTACTATTATGGCAAGGGGTTGAAAGAAACACTTCAATTGCCCATAAATATGCGCGTAAAATTGCGAATTGATTCACCAGCACAAATATATTCCGAACAATTGCTATACATTTCAGGAAATTTGTACAGCTTAAAATTTTATCATACTTCAGGGGCATGTTTATCAACATAATAAAAAAAAATGTTGACAATTGTACCCGCCAAATCGGCGAAATTTTCAAATCCCCGTTATTTTTTGAACACACCTCATATGTCTGAAACATACTTCGTAGCGACTTTTTCTGCTCCTTTGGGTGACATTCATTTGATTAAGTATTTCATTAACTAATATCTTAAAATATTACTTATTGATGAACAATAAGCGTGATACACAAAAGCAAAACAAATGATTTATTACTATCTAGCAATCATTCAGCTTTTCGCCTTTCTAATAACTGTGACCAACTTTGGCCTATTGTAAGAGTTTTATATTATTTGATAAAACTAGCAGCTTGTTAAGAAGAGTTAAATTCTGCTCAAGACGAGCATGAATAGTGTTTGTAGTACAAGTAGATGTGGTTGGCGTCCGATTTTATCTATTTTCGAACTGTATCATGACGATATCATCCAAATGTTGCAAACCAAGCATTGTTTAATCGTTCAAATTTAATATAAAATGTTTGATTGAGAATGATCTAAGAGGCGGCGTTGTTATTGTGCAAGTCTATTTAACAAGGGCATGCAAGGACAGGTTGGCTCACGAATCGTGCCACAAAAACAAACCGTAATTGCTTTTTTTTTTGTGTGAGTAATCGACTTTTTTTTGTTTATTTGGCAGGTTATTATTTGAATTTTCTAAAAATGAATGCCTGGGATACTGAAAAGAGGGTTTGGATAGTGCAGCAGTACCACGCTCGTTCCCAACCTATACACTAAACCGTTTCTCATTTCAAATACTTCGCTTTCACCTCGTTCGAGAATGTTGTTTTTTTTTCACAATTTCTTTATCCCTATTTTTAAAAATTAATAAATTCTGCTAGAAAGTATTTTCTTCCAGTACTAATACATTAGAAGTTCTACTTAGTTGATCTAAACTGTAGTCAAAATTTTCTAATGCCCATCTAGGGATTGTTTCTAATTCGAAACTGTGGTATTTGGACCCAGGTTCAGAAGAGCCTTTTGAAAAATAAAATATTGGGTGAAATCTACCGTCTTTTTACTTTTGTAATAATATCCAAATCCGCGAGCAGTTACGTCGCAGTGTAGTTCCGTTTCATCCTTAGGGTCATAAATTGGTAGAGTTCATTCATATCTGTACTTTCGAATTTAAAACTGGTGTCTTTCTTTATTAAATTATATAACGGCTGAACTTGAACAGAAAATCCTTTGATGAACCTTCTGAAAAAATACTTTAACTCTGACTTCAGAACTGACATTTGTCAGTTCTCAACTCCAATTTATTTTTAACTAATCTGTCAAATATCATCTTCATGATATCCAAATGCTCGTCCTCGTCGTCCTCGTACTAGTGGCAATCATTATATCATCTAAGTAAATAGCAACTTTACCTTCTCGCATAAGATCCTGATATACGAAGTTTACGAAACGCTGAAAAGTTGATGGGACAATTTTAAGTCCAAATGGCATCCTAAAAACTCAAATTGACCAATCGGCTTCACAAGCGCAGTGTATTTTAAAGAATCCTCATTCATGTTAACATAATAAAAAGCACTCTATCTATCAAGGAAAATATAGTATTATTGGCTAATCTATCCAAAAGATCATCGATTAATGATAGCTGGTAATTATCCTTCTGTGTATTTTTATTCAAAGTTCGATAGTCTATACAAAGTCGTATGGGACTATGAAGAATATTCGGATTAACTTTCCCTAATTACATTTTTCTGCAATAATTAATCTAAAATGGTTTGTACTTTTTTTTTACATCATAGGCTAACCTGCCTGGGGAGCATCGGAAGGGCTTTTCATTATTCAACAGAAATTTAATTTCGCACTTTGTTTCTGGTTCATCGAGGCGTTCGCACTACAAATAATTATTTTTATACAGCATATCAAATGTTGTTATCAATAAAAGAATCTACACTCTTAATGTCAATATTCTTTAGGTTACAACATTCATTTTCATAATCACGTTCATCAGCATTATTCATTACATTTGTTTCTTTTGTTAATGCAAACTTAGCTAGCTTTAGAAGACCTCTTCCCAAAATTATTGGATATGTCATAGTATTATCTGGTGTAACATACATATTTAAGCATATTTCTTTGTGGTCACATATAACAGTACATTTCAATCAACCAATAACTTTAAGTTGACATTTATTTATTTCAAAAAAATTAATTACTGAGCAATGTTGCCAAAGCCAATTCATCAAAATCCCCAAAAATCCTGATCGAATTCCCCAAATTTGGGGATAAAAATCCGTTGATTCCCCACAAATTCCCCTCAAAAGTTTTTTATAAAATGAAACAATAATCAATAATTTAAATAATATTTATTGTTTATCTCTTATATTTTTTTCCATATATTAGTCGAAAGCATTTTGTTCGAAGGGTTAAACTTGACACTGCCGCCCAGTTTTTTAATCCCTTCCCTTGTAGCCATTAATGATACTACAGTATCTGTATTCAATCTATTGCGGTTTTCAGTTTTTAAATTTTTAAGGACACTAAATTTGCGCTCGACTGATGCATTTGAAAAAGGCAATATCAGCAATAATGAAATAACAATTTTCATGTTTGAAAACAGGTATTCTCCCTCAGCGTTTTTCATGCAAAACACTTTACCCCAGTAACATTCAGCATCAATGTTATCTCCATGAACTTCAAGCCCATGTTGATGAAAATCCAGCATAGCGTGAGCTCGCCACTCATCGTCCAATTTTTGTGCTATCACAAATTTATAAAGCACTGGAAATCGCTCCAGTACAGGCACCAGTGACTTAATTTTAAACTGTTGAGCTTCTAATGGATTTAAAACAGATATAATAGAAAATAAAGGATCTCCGAAATCAAATCGCTTAATAATGTCCGACATAGATTCCATATCAAATTCTTGGCATGTCTTAAAGAAATCTGTAATAGCTGCACGAGGTACATTTTCATCTTTTTTCAAATCTTGCATACTTTCTCCAGCCTGTAATCCAATATATATTTCGTCTAAAACTAGCAAGTGTGTTGGATTTCTGAAGTCAGCATTTAAAATATTAGCACAGGACTTGATGTAGCTCAATCTCATGAAATTAGCAGAGAGTGTTTTCAAAAGATTTTTGTAAAGAAGGGCTGTTTCTGATTGAAACAAGGTGTTGAAGCTTGTTGTTGCCAGTGAAAGTACATAAGACATGAATTCTAAATATACGACAGTGAATTGGTTGTTCATTGTAATGAGCATTTCTTCGGTAGTCTTCGATGGATCAGTGAACACTGTTTCTGTCAAGTAGGCTTTTAATGGAATATATTGCTCTAACACACGGTCTACACACGCTTTCAGGGACAGCCAACGAGTCTGAGCTGGCGCGAGAATTTTGTGTATTTCCACTTGAAAGAATTCTTGAAACTCTTTCAATTTTATTTGCCTTTTTGAACTTCTACTGAAGTGCGCTCCAACAGAACGGAAGAAATCTTCAACATTTCGGGGTAATTTGAGGCAAGCTTTCGATGATGATAAGTGTATCATGTGACAGGAGCATTTCACCAGAGCAATGTGAGGTAAATCGGTCTTAACAAGAGCAAAAACGGAATTATGTTCCCCAACCATTACGTTTATGGTGTCTGAACTAAATCCAACCATGTTTTCTATGGGTATGTTTTTATTTAGAAGCATTTGTTTCAAACAGTCATACAGTCCCGCAGCAGTTCCTGATGACACTTCCACCATATCCAAAAACAAGTGTTTTACCCGATTGGTGTTTTCATCATAGATTACAGCAGTAAAACAGCATTGTTTTAAAGAGCTCTGATCCGTCGTTTCATCCATAATTAATAAGAAGAAGAAATTTTTTTCTGTACGTAATTTTTGATTTATATCTTCTAAAAATGTGTTTCCTAAAACATTCTTAAGTATAGCTGTTGCTTTGGTTCCGTCACTGGCAAGCACGTTGAAAGTTTGGGAACGTTCTTTACTTCTGATACTTTTTTCTTATGGCGTTCTGAATTCATGTCGAATCAGGTCACTTTTATGCGCTAGGATCGACACCGAACAGAGTTTACAATTTGCTAAATCATTTCCATCTCTCATATTCGAATTTTTGCATAACCAGCTTGAGAAGTTTGGTTCGTTAAGCCACAAATCATTAAATTTATTCAAGCGTTTCATTTTTAGGATCTGTGTACTATTTGACTCACTTGTCGTCAAATTTACTGAAGTCAAACTTGAAATTGGAGCGGCATTTCCTTCTGTACTAGAAGTTGACGCCTCCGATAACTCGAGCCCAGATTCTCTTTTACGTTTAAGCTAAAAAAAAAACTTGGTAAATTAACCGGATAAATAACAAAGTTTGGGCGCAGCAAAAACATATATTATATTAGGTTTAATTATCTTACCTTAGGACTATCTTCTTTATTTTTGTTTGGACCTTTAAATAACTATTTTTCCATATTTGCACAAAATCGTATCGTTACTTTGCGACAGAAACAAAACACAACTTTTTAAACTTGGATCTACTAATTAACTACGAACAACAACGAACGAAGCCAATGCATGCATTACATGTTCAATCATCCATTTATCAGTCACAAAACAAAACATTTAATAAAGAAGAAACAGGGAATCCCCTGGTCATAGACAAGACAAGACAGACAACTGACAAACTAGGGATGTGCCATACATAGAGAATCTCTCTCTATTAGAGATGTGCAATTACCGGTATTTAGATTTTTCGTCACGATTATACTTAATGATTTAAAAAAATGTTGTTATCGATAATAAACGATGAAATATTTTCCGATGAGAATATGATGTCAAAATCCCCGCATTTTCCCCACATAATGCCAATCCCCAATAAATCCCCAACCAACTTGAAATTCCCCGCAGTTTGGGGAATTCCCCACAGGTTGGCAACGCTGTTACTGAGTTCCCATTTTCTATATGCCTGTATCAATTAAAGTACCAAGTACAGATTTATATTTATAAATATCTTTAATAAAGCTAAAACGTATATATCTTACATAATCATCGTGATAACCATCACCTTGCTGCTCAATTTGATGTACTGAGACCCCATTCCTTTTTGGTCATTCGGTTGCGTAGTGTCCCATCTGTGCACATACGTTAAACGCTCCTTTGTCACGCTTTGGCTTCCGACACTCATTTGCCAAGTGACCTAGTGAATTGCAGTTAAAACATCTCACTGCTCTGTTGCTGAAGCAGAGAACGTAAATGGACCATCCATTTGCGTTCTCTGGCTGAAGTACTTTCGGCCTAAACAAATACATCACTTGAAATAATTCGAGTAGGCTTTGCTTGTCTTTAAATCGTTGCATTTTTGCTTAAGATTGTAAAGTGTAACTCGGGATCCCCTCAATTAAATGTTCAATGAGGTCAGCGTCATCAATTGATACGTTGTTGGAAAGAATCAATTTGTCGTTAAACTATTCTTGAAATGTTTCAGTTGACTCCCACTTCCTTGCCTCATAATCTCTCATTAGTGTTATACGGCTTGAACGATTTTTAAATAGCTATTTCATTTCAGCAAGCATATTTTTAACACTCATGGACAATATGTCAGACCGGGAATAGAACAACTTCAAAGCTCTGCCTTTCAATTTATTAAAAATAAGCGCAGTCAGGGTGTTGTCATTTATGTTATACACTTTTTGTAGGTTGATTAATTGCACTTTCCAATTTTGAAAGCAATCACCACTGTTTGCAACATCTGACACTAAGTCTTTAATAAACACAAAGTGAATAGGTTTCCACTTTGTTTCATCATCATTTTATTTTCTTTCTGTAAAATTTCATTTTAACGTTTTTGTAGTTCATGTTCTTTTTTTTTGTAGCTCATTTTCTTTTCTTTGTATTTAATTTTTGCGTGCAATTATTTCAAGTTCTTTTTGCAGTAATTGCCACTCGTTAGTACACTGCCCTCGTTATGTTTCTGTTGTTGCTGCTAGCCTGGACGGCTTCTACTAGTGTATCGCTGTCGTTAGCGTGGCCGACTTCGTCGTTATTTTTTAAATTTTCTGGCATTGCTTCTAAGCGCAGCATCAGTTCGTTTTTTTGTGCCGCTTGTTTTTTCGCCAATCTGTCGCCGGCAATGATTTCAGTTGAGCGACTGTGTAATATATTTGAAAATTCACTCTCTGTGGGCATTGCAATCCCACTGCTGATTACTGTATTACTCTTTAGTTTATTTTATTATTTTTGCACAAACAAATAACATCCGTCGACGCTGAATGTCTTACACATGGATAAAATGCTGCGAAACTCCTCTCTTTGCCTTCTGAGAGGGCTCATGAACTTTCAGTGCTGCCAAAGAAACCACGAGTTCATGAGCTACTGAACAGATGACAAGCAAAACAACGAACTACCACTAAGAATTCCGCAGAAAAATTTGTCATATCAGATTTTTAAGTGACTTTTAGGTGTGTTTCTAATCTTTATTTAAAGAGATTTAATATAGTTTTGATTTTAAGAAAGAGCGGGTATTTTTGCTTAGCAGTATCAATTGTCAACGTATACATATATGTACATATTGTGGTTAGAATTCCCAGCAAATGTTATATAAACTTTGACTTCCAAATAAGTGATCAAAAGATATTTATTTATAGAGTGTATAAAAAAGAAGTAAGGTTCATGTTTAGGTTACTTAAAACTTGTAAGTGTTTTGAAATATTAAAATATTTTGTTAAATTTAGTTTTAAAAGTAAATTTTGAAAATCTTTTGTGTCAAAAATGTGGACTTTACAGCGCTCTCTAGAATAAAAGAGTTTCGGATCATTTTATCCTTGGTCTTACAGCGACTGATAGCACAAACAGTCACCGACATTCTTCCCTTCCGTTTGCCAAATTTGTCAAAAGTTATGCCCGTAGTTGCAACGCAGAAATCAGCTGTTCTCTTTTGTTTTCATTTCACCAATGTTGCCATTGTTCTATTTGTAAACACGATTTTTCACACATTTAGTTTTTTAGTTATAATTTTTCATAATGTAAAAGCTCAAAACTAAAATCCAACTACTAACAAGTAAGGAAGGGCTAAGTTCGGATGTAACCGAACATTTTATACTCTCGCAAAGTCAAATGGTATACTAGTTTGAAATTTCTTTGTGGATTGACTGATATTTTTGGTAGAAGGTCAACTATAGGCACTGGGGTCCACATATTTAGTATTTAGGGGCTTGAACAGTTTTGGTTCGATTTAAACAATTTTTGGTCACAAGGTGGCATACTTTAAACGTATTATTCAGGCAAAGTTTTACAGCGATATAATCATTGTTGCTTGATATGCATAGTGGAAAGTGAAAGAATCAGATGGAATTGAAAATGGTATTATATGGGAAATAGGCGTGGTTGTAGTCCGCTTTCGCCCATTTTCGCACACAGAAATATGAAAAGAACGTTATGCACCGAATTTGGTTGAAATCGGTTAAGCAGATCCCAAGATATGGGTTTTCACATAGAAGTGGGCGGTGCCACTCAGACTAATTTTGAACTAATTGACATATTAATTTTGAACAACTGACTAATTTTGAACGCGGTTCCTATAAAGTCATCTCATACCATCCCAGAGATAAAATTTAATGTCTCTAACTTGTTTAGTGCTTGGTTTATCGCGTTTTTAGTATTTTTTAACAGTACCGTTATATGGGGAGTGGGCAAGCTTGTCACCCGATTTCACCCATTTTCACACCGTTAGTAGAGGTGCTAAAAACATTTGCTCCCAGTGAATTTGGTTATTATAGCTTTAACGGGTTAGGAGATATGCACATTAAACCTATTAGGGGCGGGACCACGCCCACTTTAAAAAAAAATGTAACTGCTGATGCCCCTCCCTAATGTGATCCTGTGTACCAAATAACAGTCTTGTATCTTATTGCGGAGCTTAGTTATGGCAATTTATTTGTTTTTGATTAATGGCGTTTTGTGGGCGTGGTTGTGATCCGATTACGCCCATCTGCAATACCAACCGTCTTACGGTACCAAGAAACATGTGTACCAAGTTTCATGAAGATACCTCAATTTTTACTCAAGTTACAGCTTGCACGGACGGACGGACAGACGGACGGACAGACAGTCACCCGGATTTCAACTGGTCTCTTCGTCCTGATCATTTATATATATATATAACCCTATATCTAACTCGAGTAGTTTTAGGTGATACAAACCACCGTTAGGTGAACAAAACTATTATACTCTGTAGGAACAAGTTGCGAGAATATAAAAATGGTTCACCTATTTATAAATAAATGTCTTCGGCTGTGATTTTCGGTCTGTTAAAGCGGATGGTAGAAGCGGTGGTGACTGTTCATTTACATTACGCTCTCATAAGATAGGTCGTATCAACTCATTCGGTCCACGGTTTTGGGTCGGTGGCGGTTTGTGCCATGAATAATTATTTCTAGGGATTTTTTATTTTCGTTACAGTAGCAATTTTAAAAGATTTTTGTTCTATTCAATTTGTTATTAAATTTTGAATATCGAATCTCGCCTAAAAAAAAAGAAAGAAGTTCCTCTGAAAGGGAAAGAAAGGAATTCTTTTATACTAAGAGTACCTAATAAAAAATTATAAACATACCAGCGTTTTTTTTCTCGGCGCGTCCGGGGCGGTCAAAAATACTAGCACAGCGTGAAACTCGTCACGTTTTCCAAAGTTTGAAACAAAATGACACCTTCCGCAAAATAAAAAAAAAAACAGGGCTTTATGGTCAAGTCGTAAACAAGAACTCAATCATATCGCTAGTCACTTAAATAAGCCCCGTAAGTTTTGCCAGAAAGTTATTTTATCCAATTAGCGCATGTTTTGCGTCTTTGAAATAAAGGCGCGAAAAATTTTATTGCGAAAAACGGCACGTCAATCAATAAGGAAATCTTGATGCATACTGCGAAGAACAGTGGTTAAGAAGTAATGATATGGGGTGCATAGCTAGTAAATGTGTGGGCCAAATCGAATTAATAGAGTCCACCATTGTTAAATATGCATCACTCAATATCTTAAAAAGCAAAGAGCGGTAGAATTTGGTCTTGGAAGCGGTTCCTATTTTCAACAGGATAACGACCCGAAGCATACAGCAGACATAGTTAAGCTTAATTACTCTCCAACGTTTCCAAGCAGCTGAAAACACCACCAGCATCACCAGATTTTAATCCTTAATAGCGCCTATGAGATTTAAGGGTACGTAAAATCCGCCAACGCACAATTACATCAAATCTCACATCCCTTCGACAGAAACCTCTAAGCTTGTATATTCCATGCCAAAACCCGTAGCGGACGTATAAAACGTTGGGAATAGGAAGAGTAAATTTATTTGACCTATGTACCTTGTACGCAGACTGATTCTAATGGATTTTCTATTCGTTTGTATGTTTTGTTTAGTTTATACATATGTTACTGTCGGCTATTTAATCACTTTTATTTTCATAAAACTACATATTTAATGTCCTTTAATGAATATCAAACAAATCGGTGTTTATAAAAAATATATACTTGTACAATACATTTATTTTTTCCAATAATTTATTTTTGTTGTACGCAGACTTCTTCTGCCGTTTACGGCCGATTTGTGGTTGCGATTATTTCCCACTTTTAATTGTGTGTTGCAACACTAAATTCTGTTACAATTAAATTTTTAGCGCAATTAGTTGTTACAAATAAAACGGTAAGTTCCCGATGACCAAAAGTAGTTATTTAATTACATTCAATCACGTTGCTAAAAACTTTACAGGAACAGAAAAGTAGATGAACACAAAAGAAAACTAAAACTAAATAAGGTGTTGCCACAGGTTAAATAATCCATACATTTCTATATTCTCCCAAACTTAATTTAAAGTCGTAATTCAGTATAAAATTCATACATAGTGTAGTATTAGTGCTCATAACCACTAACTCATAAAATCAAAAATTTGCTCTTCTTTAAGCACAGACGGATCAAATCTAACAGCACACATGTCTCATTGATTCTGCTGATGGTTAACTTGAGTTTAAGGATGCATTCGGTTTGTAGGTCCAAGTCAATTATGTCGTCAAACGAATTAGAACTACCTGACTTGTCTGCATGTATTTGCTTTAAATGTCGCATATATGCGCCTTGTTTTGTTTCGATATAGTTCTTGTTTGCAATAGATCGTTCTACTTGTCCTTTTACCCAACGTTTTGGTCCGGAATATACTCAATTAATTTATACTTGGAAAACATTTCTGATAAGACCGTTTGCGGTTGTCGCCCGTGCAATAAATCGGCTGGAGATTTACCTGTAACTGGGTTCGGTGTACTGCCATATGTAGCCAGATACTTGTCTTCTTTAAAGGTGCTCACAAACCTTTCCGCCAGACCATTCGAGGCCGGATGGAATGGTGTTGTGGTCAAATGTTCGATGATACTCTGTTCACAAAACAGTTGAAATTCGAAAAACGTAAATTGTGAGCCATTGTCTGTAACGATTTTACATGGAGGACCCTCCGCCGACAGAATTCGTTGAAGTGCAGCTATGGTTGTCATTGTTGTAGCTGAAGATAGTTCTAATTTGTAAAGGAATTTTGAATACGTGTCAACGATAATAAGGAAAATTCAGATTTTGTGTGACTTGCAGTGGACTGACGGATAGTGCATTCTTCATTTAGTTTTCCAATTCCCTGTCTATGCCTGGAAACGAGACATATCTTGTTAATTGTTTAATGCGACTTTTACCCCAATGCACCTCATGAAGCATCGTAAGCACTTTGGCATACTTGTATATTGCTTAAGGTAGTACTACTCTGATGTGATCAGTTTGAAGTAATAGTACCCCATCTTGTATTGACAAACTCAAATTTCTATCAAAGTATGGTCTCAAGTTACTTTCTTTCGGTAATATAATATATTGGGCCAGCCCTCTTGAACGTATCTGTACACACGACTGACTGAGTATTCTTCGATTGATAACTGATGTACGGAATCGACGTTGAATAAAGTCTTTTCCTTCTCATCGAACGATATATCCTCTCTGCTGGTAATCGGGATAGCGTGTCTGCAGTTACATTTTTGGCAGACTTTATAAAGCGGATTGAGTAATTGCATGCCTGGAGGATAATCGTCGAACGTTGGAGCCTATGTAAAACCATTACCGGGATTTTTTTTTATGGGTGAAACAGTGTTGTGAGTACTTGGTAATCAGTGATGAGCTTGAAATGTCGACCGTTAAGGTGTTGGTGAAATTTCATGACACCATAAATTATCGCTAGCACTTATTTTTCAATTTGCGAATAACGAACTTGACCACTGCTAAGAGTTTTAAAGGCTTATTCAATTGGCTTTTCGACACCATCGTATATCTATGTAAAATGACTGCTCCGATCTCATGATATTTCAATCGTCTAAAAATTTCATTTAGATTACGGAGATGTTCGTCGTCGTCTCGACCTGTGATATAATGTCATCCAAATAGACTGCACTATGAGGTATTTCTGCGATGACTTCCTTCATGAAATGTTGAAAAGGTGTGATGGGGATGCCAATTGGCATCTGTTGAAAGTGAAATACTCCGAAGGAGTATTTATAACCATGAACACTTTTGTTGCGTCGGCCAGTTCCACTTGCAGGTATGCTTCACTTGGATCAACTTTTGTACTGTCCACCTTGCAGCTTGTGAAATAGCTAATTCGGGGAATTGTGTATCGATCAATTTTTATGTGAGAGTTATATGTAACCTTGAAATCTGCGCACAATCGCAGCTTGCCATTCATTTTTTTCACTACTATGGGAGCTGCCCAGTCACTAAAGCTAATGCAATAGATCTCTAAAATTCTACTTGGATAAGTCGATCAATTTCTGCTCGAACCTCAGAGTGTAGTGAAAACGGTAATTGTATGGCTTGAAGAATTTAGGTACCCCTTCTGGTTGAAGCGTTATGTTAGCTTTGAATGATCTTATTATTATATTATTATCGTATTATCGACTATATTCACGTTTTCAGGTATTCATTCGCCTTGAAAATATCGCCGATAACTGACACACTAATATATCAAACCTGTTTTACAACCTGATCTGCACTTAATCCTATTTTTGTTCATATCAGTAGATTCTGCTGGCGATTTGCAGGACTTTTTCTAAGGTTAAGCTAGGTTTTTGTAAAGCGGCGCTTCGTACTTTGTCGTGTGGTGTGTGTATATTAATCATGTCATTGATGTTGGTGTCTAGAAAAGACCAGCGGAAATCAGGTTTAGCACACTGAAAGATAAAGATGTTTGATTAGGCTTCATTCTTATTGAGTAAAACTTGAAGCGAGCAGCGAGAACATGCTGCTTCTCCGTAAAATGATCATCGAGAAGTTTCTTTATTTCGGCAAAAGTCTTTCCGGTTAAGTCGTTGTTGCTAAGTTTCTGCAGAAGTTCGAATGTCTCTGTGAGAAAACTGGCGCGCTTTACTTTGTCGTCCGTGTCCCCACTAGCAATAAAGTGCTGCTCCATGTGTTGAATATATGTCGCCCATCTTTCTGCACTTCAGTTAATTGATCTGACAATTGAGCCATACTTGGCTTGTCCATCAGTACCGGGCAAGGGCTGAAGTGAGGTTATCTTTTGTTGCAAACATTTTTTTCAGAACTTCTTTATTGGTATATAGGAAATTATTGAATTTTTTCCCGTTTTCTTTGCATGCGGTTGGTTTGTTGCAACTTTTAACAAAAATTTAATTAACATTTAATTTTCATGTTATTTCATGTTAGAAATTCTTAGGTAAATTAGGCGATATTTATTGCTAATCATTCATTCATTCAATTAACTAAATTTTTTGGAAGTGCCGTGTCGATGTGCACACATATGTACATCTATTAAAACATGCCTTACCGTAAATTGCTTACAGGGAGAATATAGAGACAAAGAAATAACGAAAATACACTATTGAGTAGAACACGAAATGTAATTAAAATGTACTACAAATTTACATTTAATTGAGTTCCTTTGCGAAGTTCGTTCAAATGTGCATTGGTTGGAATACCGCCTAATTTTGATTCCTTTCATATTGATTATATGACCTTGGTTTTTAGGTATTGTTTAGCTAAGAATTTTGCTTCAGTGTCTACAATGCATGAAACAAATTCCTTCACTTGTGTTGTCATAAGGGTAAAGTCCATCTTCCACTATTAACGCAAAATGATTTTTTTATAAAAATAAGAATCACAAAATTATTTCGACAATATTTAAAGCAACAATTCGGCCTATACTATGGACAGTTCGGAAACTAATATTTCTGACACAGTTTTAAGAAGAATTTATCATTTCAAAATTTACGACATAATTTATCACAGAGCGGGACCCAAGGTCAGAGCATATGCTCGTACGCCAATTATGCCTAGTTGTATTTCTACGAAGTGCGAGAGTAATCAAATAAAACCTGCGATGATGTTTTAATTAGGCAAATTTCAGTTGAATTGGATAGATATAATCCATTTATTCGTTTATTTCGTACAATGAAGGAACATTGTGAATACTCTATTCAATGCACAGAAAGATATTTGTATGGCAATTACCGTGAATCGTGATACAGATATACGAAGATAAAATGAATGAAATATGATATCCTTTTCAAAAACAAATGGTGTGGTTAAGAATGTATTAGTATTAGACTCAGCTTTGGATACATTGGCATATCCTTTACTATTCCCAAATGAAGATTTTGGTTGGCACGTTAATATATCGCATAACGTGCAACATAATTCTAATGGTAGACAGATTTGATAAGGTTACCATGTTACAATTTGCATGTTTCAGATTTGCAATACGGGATTAATTTAGCATTGCCTAAATTCAATTGATTCTGTCTTATAAAATGTGGTCGATATACGTCTATTCTCACATACATGTTAGCTTGGGAATTCTTCTTCATCCTTCACTCGGTCTCCGGGAAACATGCATCAAAATTACTTAAATGTTATGTAATTTTTTCAGCACTTCTATAAACCATCGCTCTTTGTTACAATGACTAATAAGTAAGTAATATTGATCCTAATGAATTATCTCATTTTAGGCCTGAAATAGTTGTGCGTGTATTTAAATCGAAGTTAAAGGAACATTTGTAATAAATATGTTTTCGGCAATCTTATATATATATACCATCGAATTTCAAAAAAGAGGTTTGCCACATGCTAAAAATTTGGAAAATTTATGTGAAAATGATAAAATTGTCGGGCGGGCTGATATTGATAAAATTGTTTGCGCAGATAAACCGGAAAAAAATGTACAGTCACAATTACATAAATGTGTTGGCAAACACATGGTCCCTCATCCATGCGGTGTTTTGATTCCAAGCTCTCTATGTATGCAAGATGGAAAATGTTCGAAAGAATTTCCAAAGAATTTTGTACAATCAGCGAAAGAATCAGTTTATGATTATCCGTTGAATAGACGACACGATAACAAAGTTTCTTAAATTGGCGTAAAAGACAACGAGAAGGAGATAAAATTATTACTCGGATGTATATGGTGGTTTGCCATCACATAAGTTGGAGCTCAAAATTAATGCGATAGTTTTGGTAATTAACAATTTAAATGCGAAGCAAGCATTAGTGAATGACATATTCAGGGACTACAATGCCATTTAATTTTCAAAGAACAAAATTTCCAGTTATCATTGCATTTGCTATAACAATTAACAAATCCTAAGGACAGACATTTGATAGAGTTTTAATAGTGTTGAGGAGCCCTGTTTTTCCGTATGGTAAACTTTACGTTGCAGTCAGTAGAGTTAGATCATTTGAATGTCAGTAATGATGGTGGATAAGGTCATTTTTCTAATTATGAAAAGGTGTTTACAAAAAATATTGTTTACACTGAAGTTTTGAGAACTTTGTAATATAAAATATAGAATTATTATTATACATTATTATCGTTTTAGATTTAGTTTCCGTTTAAATGTTTTTATTCGTTCATTTCCTAATTTCATTTCTTTGCTTCTTCAGAAATTGCTGCTTTCTTTAGATTTTGTTCAAATTCTTCAATATCTTAATGAAACTTGGTACACATGGTACCGTAAGACGGTTGCTATTGCAGAGGGGCGTAATCGGACCACTGCCACGCCTACAAAATACCATTAATCGAAAACCACTAAATTTCCATAACTGAACTCTACAATAAGATACAAGACTATTATTTTCTATAACGAATCGCATTAGGGAGGGGAATCTGAAGTCTAAAGAATTGTTTAAAAGTGGGCGTGGCCCTACCCTCTTATAGGTTTAATGTGCGTTTCTCCTAAAGCTATCAGAGACTTTGAGTTTTACACACAGGATGGTACAATTAAGCTTTATAGGCGTGGCACCGACCAACTTTAGGTTAAAACCCATATCTCGGGATCTACTTGACCGATTTCAACCAAATTTGGTAAGTAACATTATCCTGAGATGCCTAATTACAGTGCGGGTGAAATCGGACGAAAACTACGTCTACCTTCCAAATAAAACAATTTGAAATTCCATCTGATTCTATCACTTTCTAGTAAACAAATCAAGCACCAACGAATGTATCGGGAAAAAACTTTGCCCGAATAGTGCGCTTAAAGTTGGCCACCTTGTGACCAAAAATTTTTAAAATCAGATTACGACCAGTTCCCACAGCGAACATTTTTACAAAACATATCGGTAAACCTCTGAGAATGTTATTAAAATTCGGAGCAACTCCTTTCCTGACATTTGCCTGTATGTAAAAAATAGGTTGAATCGGGTCAATATTTCCCTTAGTCTAATAAAAAGATTTTCGTACTTCCGGTTGACTTTATACCACATACATCGGTTAAGTTATTTTAATGAAATTAAGAGAGCGTATTTTTTTAGTAAAAGTGTATCTTTATACCTAAAGTGGATAAAATTGCGCAAAAACTTGCCTTAGCCCCATATGACTGATATTCAAGATTTTGAAACATTCGGCTGACTGTACCCATATGTATGTATATATATTTATAAAATTGCTTGAAAATAAGTTTTCAACTATACCTGACTAATGTCAAAAATTAATGCAATCAACCCTTCTATTTCTTTGCCCCTTATATATGTATGATTTCTGACTTTCCACCTGATTTTAAACCGTTTAGGTTGATGAAAATGTGTAATACTTTAATAAAATAAAGTGGACAAGTTTTCTTTTCAAGTTTTCTGGTTTAGCGCTAAATATATAAAGATTTGGAGTAAACCTTGCTATAAGCCTCATATACCCAATATAATGAATTCCCATCATCTGGTTGACGTTTTCCACTTTATCTCAAAATTTTAAACTTAGCCTATATAAACTCTCACATAGGTATATCTCATTTGAAAATGATTTTATTATAATTATATATTTTATATTATTATATAAGTAGATGCGAATAAAACTAAATGAGTCTATGACCTACAAGTATAACATAACATAATAAGATACATTCTCTACTTGTGCGCGAACATGTTCAATATGCAATATGGTAAAAAAAACATACTTTAATTCGCGTTTTGATTTGCTTCAATAAGTAAAAACTAATTTTAGATCTGTAAAAATATGAGATAAAAATCTCTCCAAAATAGAATTTCCACATAAGCTAAGGACAAATTGACAAATAAATAGTTAAAATAATGAATCAAAAAGAACAAAGAAATAAATGGATTTAATTGGAACAAGCGATTTGAACAACAAAACAATATATTTAGTGGCAAGAGACAGCCCTTAAAAATTCGCATATTTAGAAGAAGATTACTTAATATAATCTTTAATCACTAGACGTGTTTTCTTGAGCATTTGCGGTATTTTCCTTTATGGAAGTTTTAAAAACTAATAAAGTTGGATATGGTATTATCAATAGAAATAGATGCGGGGATGCCTTACACATAAATCATCAACATATTTAAAAAAGCTACGAGTTTTAATTTACTACTGGGGAAAAATGACTAGTCGTACCGTACAAATTGTTCGTTGTGATAGTTTTTGGAAAGCAGTATCTTGCCCACCCTAAAGTATTCGCCCTTTTTAATGATGTGGCACTATAACCAAGTTTGGTGTTAAGCAGCTTATTATTCTAAAGAGATACACTATTGAACAGCTGTCTGAACATACTCCAAATATAAATTTTCGCCTTTGCCTCAGAGACAAAACGGTAACCAAATATTGACAGAAATTTCACCAGGATTAATTATAAACACTTGCAGTTACATTTTTAGCAGCTACATAACATAAAGGATATGCCAAAAGAAATTAGAGAAATATTGATATCTCTGGCGAAGTAAATGCCATTTTTCGCTTAAATTAAATTTTTCTGTCATATTCATAACTTGATTACTTTTTTCATTTTTGCAGTCCCTCCCATGCTTTTGATACCACATCAATTGGTTGGGGCTCCAGAAGGTTTCAACGTTACAATTGAATGTTTCACGGAAGCACATCCAACTTCGTTAAACTACTGGACTCGTGGGGAAGGCCCCATTATACACGACTCCTACAAATACAAGTGAGTACACAATTAATGATGATTTAAAATATTTACTTTATGTATTCGTCATTAATAATAAAAATAAATTTTTTGTAACTCCTCAAATTAATCTAGATAGTTATAAAGCTATTTATATATATGTATGTATGTACAATTGTACATACATATACAAGTAATATTTTTAAACTATACGATTTAATTTTATATTTATTAACAATTGTATGCTTAATTTACATTATTTCATTTGAATGTTTGCTTAAGAACTAAACTAAACTGTCGATAACAACTTCTACCTTGATTGTTTTTACTCCTATCGTATGAGAGCGTATTAGAGATATTTATGATTTGAGTGAGTGTAGCAATGTCACTCCTCCCATCTACAAATATTTCAATGTCCTCATTGCAGTTTTTTGTTTTTATTATTTACAAAATGTGTAGAATTAAAAAAAAAATTAACAAATTCATATAATTCTCAATAATATTACTAAATTTTTTTTTTTTTTTACAAAATACTTAAAACTATTAATTATAAACATTAATCAGTTATACATATTTTTTCTTTCTTTTAAATTGGCTTTTCGGTTTGAACAAGCCGTACTTTTTTATAAGAGTTACTAATCTTATCCAATCTTTTCCTAGAGGTTTCGGCGCTAACAAAATTCGTATCTATTTCTTTTTCTTGTCGGTTTTGATTTATGTTATTTATCCTTCTTCTTTAATTAATTGGGGATTGGTTTTTGGATGTTTTCAATTAAAAAATGTATTATACGGACTTTCACCTGTAGTGGAATGAGAAATAATATGGTTGTAGGTAAATAATGCTTGTTCAATTTGAAGGTATTACAACTCTTTATCCCCAGAACTACAAATAATTCGCAATTTTCCATTCATTGTTTTATGAAACCGCTCAACGTCACCAATACCAGTTTTCCCAGTTGTGACTTCGACTGCTATATTCAATTGTTGACACCACTGCTTTATGCTAACATTATTGATACCTTGGTCCTGGTCTATTTTTAATGTCTTCGGAGGTCCCATAAAATTAAAAACCTTTAGGAGGGCTTTCTTAGTTTCTAACCAATTTAAAGATGATACTTTTTCAGCTGTCGCAAATTTGGAAAACAAATCAATACATGTTAGATAATTTTCATCATCCCATTGCCAAAAGTCTACTACAAACTTTTCTCGAGTCTTATACACAGGAGGCGTAACTTAAAATGGTAATTTGTTCGAGATTTGGTTGTTTTTGCAATGGTTGCATAACTCACATTCATTAATTATTTTAGTTCTCTCTTTAAGGTAATTAGGGTAATAGTATTTTTGCTTGAAACAGTTTGCTACTTTTTCGATTCCTTGATGCAGTCCTTCGAGGTGAATTTCTAATATTTTGGATTTGAAGGCAAAATAATCTTCAATATTTTCTAATTCCTTCATGGTTCGGTAAATTTTAAATCTGTTTGAAGTAATCAGAGTTTTATAAATGTTTTGAAATTGTACAAAGTCGTCGTCATCGGTCATAAGTATTGTTGTATTTTTGTTTAACAAATGAGTTTTAATTAAGTCCTTTATTCATTCAGTTGTTAGTTCCATATAATATATAGTAGTAAGATTGTTAGAAAATATTTTGCATGTGTTAGTACAATTTTGGTTAGATCTTATTAGCTTAAATTGGTTTTTGAATACGTTCAATGGCCTTTCGGCAATTCTAATAAACTCGCCGGAGTCTTCGTCAGCGGAATGGATTTTGGCTACATTCAGCAGTTTCTTCATTTACGTTACATTCTTCAATTCTAACCCGAGATAGCGCATCGGCAACATTATTTTCTTTACCTGGAATGTATTTAATATCAAAATCGTATTCATTCAACCTAATCTTCCACCGTTGCAGTTTTGCATTTGTCTCTTTTAAATTATGTAACCATTGCAGAGGGCGATGATCACTATTTATTAAGAATTTTTTGCCGTATAAATACGGTCTAAAGTATTTCGTAGCCCATACCATTGCCAAGAGCTCTTTTTCTGTTACCGAATAATTCAACTCATGTTCATTAAGTGTACGGCTGGCGAAACAGATCGGATGCCCATTTTGGCTTAACATTGCTCCTAATGCTACATTAGAGGCGTCTGTCGTTAACGTAAATAACTTCTCGTAATTTGGATACGCCAGGATCGGCTCTTTTGTTATTAATAACTTAATAGTTTCTATGCCTCTGATAAATTCTTTATCTGAACTATTCACCACATTGCCTTTCTTTAAGCAATTCGTTAAAGGTTTTGTTATTTTTGAAAAATTTTGAATAAATTTACGGTAAAATCCCGCTAAACCCAAAAATTGTTTTATTTCCTTTTCCGTTTTGGGAATTGGATAATTTAAAATTGCCACGACTTTATTTGGATTTGGTTTTATGGCAGTAGGGGTAATAACATGGCCAAGAAACTCGGTTTCTTGTTTTAAAAATTCGCTTTTGTCCGGCTGTACTTTTAGATTCGCTTCAGCTAATCTTTGAAACACTTTATCGAGCGATTCGATGTGCTCTTGCAGAGATGTACTGAAAACTACTATGTCATCTAAATAAACCATGCAATCTTTCCCAATTAGACCTTCCAAAACTGTATTCATAAGCCTTTGGAAAGTGGCTGGTGCATTTTTTAAACCGAATGGCATTCTCAAAAATTCGAAGTGGCCATTTTGAGTAGAAAAAGCGGTTTTTTGTCTATCTATAGGATCCATTTCGATTTGGTGGAATCCTTGCGCCAAATCAATTGTCGTGAAGTATAGACATTTACCTAACTTTTCAAGTATCTCGTCCATATTTGGAATGGGGTAGTTGTCATCCACAGTGATATTATTTAACTTTCGGTAATCTACAACGATTCTCCATTTTTCTTTACCTGAAGCATCTAGCTTTTTAGGCACCACCCAAATCGGTGCAGAATAAGGAGAAGTACTGTGGCAAATTATTTTTTGTTCTAGCATATCTTTATTCTGTTTATTTACTTCCATTTTATGTACTTCTGGGTATCTATAAGATTTAACATATATTGGATCTTCATGAATAGTTTTAATTTGTGAGTGAATGTAAGTTTCTCACCTTCTTTGTAAAATAAAGTTTTGTGTTTCCCCAGCAATTTATTAAATTTTTGCGATTCTTCATTATTTAAATGGTTGAGTCTAAATTTGGCAGTAAATTTGTCATCATTAACATTCAACTCGGTTAGTAAGGTAGTGTGTGTATAATTTTTAACATTGTTGAAAAATTTGTTTATATGTCCTTGTAAACTAATTGTATTATTTTTTAAATCGATCTTAGAGTTGAGCTGACGAAGTGTATTGTAACCTATTAATCCGTCGTAATTATCGGAAAAATTATAAACGTAAAACATCATTTTGTGGTTATGGCAATTGTCGAAAACTTCTTGAATCTGTTTAAGTAATACTTTTCCTGTAGCTGTTGTTAGTAATATTGGTTCAATTTCAATGATTCTACTACTAAGAACTTGGGGCTTAATTAAACTGACAGAAGACCCCGTAGCTATCAAGAACTTTATAAATTTACCTTCGATCTTTAATTCGATCGTGGGCAATCCTCCGAGGCTTCTAATTGAAAATTTGACTGCTCAAATTCCATTGGTTGAGGAGCGCCATATCGCCTTATTCTAGATTGATTCGAATTAAGTTCATTTTGCCTTCTTATTTGTTGCGAATGTATTTTAGGTACAATATTAGTATTAAGCGCACTAAAATTATTTCTGTTAGTATAACTATTAGGAGAATTTAAAGCTGTATTCATTTCTGGGTAATAATTCAATTCAAAGTAATTTGGATTTGAGTGATAAAAATGATTTGAGTTATTAGGTGATGGGGTATATCCTCGATAGTTATTGCCATGAGAATAGTCAAAAAATCGATTTCCACTAGGTGAGCGAAAATGTTGAAACTCGTTACCATTTACTCTATTTGAATTTATGTAAGAAAGGTTGGAAACTCTGGGAAATAGGATGTTTCTCTGGTTATAATTTTGTTTGCTTTTGTTTAGTCTTCTATCATCTTCAAATACATTATTTTCTTTCAAAATTCGTATTGCTGACTTAAGGTCTGTTACTAAATTTGCATTTATTAATGCAGTTAAATAATTTGGCAATTCCCTTTTTAATGTCTTTAAACTAATTTGATCTAGCTCTTTATACAAAAATGTTTTGATGGAAATATTTTCATTTTTTAATTTGATACAATCTTTTACTCTACATACTTCTATGTTAATTTCTTCGCACAATAATTTTACGCTATTCTTAAATTTTATATTACTTATTTCCAAAATTAGAGTAGACACAGGTGTATGTTCGCCAAATTCATCAATGAGCAATTGTCGTAGTGTTGTCCAATCACATGGTTGCTCCCGTCTTACAATATCCAGAGCAGAATCTCTTAGAGTGCAGGTAACGCAGTTAAAATAAAATGCAGCCTCTTCTAAAGAGATTGTTGTGTACCGAGGTACAATGCTGTCGATGTACAACGCTAAGTAGTTTATGTTGCCGTCAAACGGTTGAATCTGCCTAATGGTTTGCATGACGAGATCGCGCTTATCTTTTGCTTCAGTCATTATTGTTTCTTTATTTATACTAAGAGAGCTCAATTTTTTGTCTACAACTGCTAACTCTTCTTCGACGCTGCTCATTAATAAGAGCAGTGTATAGGTTAAGTTAAATTATTGACTTAAACCGTTTTTTTTTTTTTGTTTATATCAAATTATCTCAACAAAGTTAAGTAATAGATATCGGCAAAATTGTTATTTAATTTAGTAGTATTTTTTTTAAAACTCTCTTTTTATTTATTTGATTTCAAACACTAAGAGGAATGTTTGAGCATGTTCTCTTATTTGGTTAATCTTCGTGCAAATCACTGGAACCGTTTTTATTAAATTTCTGTTTTGTTTTGTGGGTCTCTTCCTTTTACATCAATCTGTTCTTTACTTACATTGACATTGGCATGATATTGAATACAATAAGCTGACCTTTACATGACATTGATCGGCCTTACAATGACATTGAACATTATATTGTATTTTATTCAGCGTGAGTTTTTTTTTTTTTTAACTTTACTTTAATTAATATACTTATTAATAATTTTTAATAGTAGATTCGTTTAAAGGATCTCTTTCGTAGATCCTACCGACTGCGCCAGTAATATTTTTAAACTATACGATTTAATTTTATATTTATTAACAATTGTATGCTTAATTTACATTATTTCATTTGAATGTTTGCTTAAAAACTAAACTAAACTGTCGATAACAACTTCTACCTTGATTGTTTTTATTCAGACCGTATGAGAGCGTATTAGAGATATTTATGATTTGAGTGAGTGTAGCAATGTCAATTACACATATACATAATCATATAAATAATCAGAATGTTGATAATGCAGAGGAGCAGTACACAACTTTACTCGATTTTAACTTTAACTTTCTGAAAACAGTCGTAATTAATGTCAGAAAAGAAAAATGTCCGCGAAATTGGTGTACACAATTTAATTTAATAAAACATTATTTACACGTTAAATATTATTTTAATTGAAGTGAAAAGTGCTTGGAATACGATCGAAAACGTGCACTTGATATATTTATATCAAAATCGTGCAAGATTGAATGACTTAGCCGAATGGAAGGGACAGTCTTTGTATTTTTTGTGTAAGGTTTACAGGTGTGGTATTGCCATATGTGGGGTAATCAAGTGTGGTGTCATCGTGTACCAGAGACCTTCAGCGGTGCACTGCAACAAAGAGCAGACCGCATTTACAGCTTCGTTCTTCTTTGTCCGATCGTTTTGTATACATATGTATGTAAGAGAAATACACAAGTAAAAAGTAGGGTATTTTTTGTTGGTGTGCACCAGAAGACTGCAGGAGTGCCAAATTTTCGCATTCAAAGTACTTATACTTGCTTTAAAAACGGTGGTGGTAGCAACTCACACTCAAACACATGTATGTTTGTGCGAATATCTACTCAAAGAAATATGAGCGAGCGAAGCAACTGAGCACCTCGCGTATTTTCTATTACGTTGTAGTTGTGTTTTTTATTCACACTCGTCGTTTTTATTTGCAGACTTGTGGCGGTCTTGCTTATCAAAACAATGTATAATGCTTGAAACAGTCACCGACGCATAACCAATGAAAGCACAATGTAAATAAACCACCGCTTCTAACGTTCGTTTACGTAAATATCCGCAAAAATTGGACTTTCCCCGTAAAAACAAGTCAGCAGATTGCTTTCTTACACGGCAGGGTTACCAGTCACGATATTATGTAGTAATTAAAAAATAAACTTGATTATATTTAAAATATTCTCAAATTCACAGTCGAAAACTTTTATTTTTAAATAGGTAGACTATTTTTAGGATTGGAATTAGAAGAAGGGACTACGAAGATATAAGAAAAGGAAGAGGCTCAATGCTCGTCAAAGAGCAGGATGCACGTACATCGCAGATTTCAACACAAATATCAACATAGTTTAAAGAGTAGGATGCACGTATGACCCTACAAATATCGCAGTTAGAAACGCGGTTGTCAACGCAGTTGGAAAAGCAGTTCGCAGCGCAAGATGCACGTACAATATATCAGCACATTTGTCCCCACAGTTAAAAGAGCAGGATGGACGGATATCGCAGTTGACCTCACAATTCGCAGAAGTGTTCTTACAGATTTCGGAAGAGCGGGATAGAATTAAAACTGAAGTGGATGAAATGAATGATCATATCCGCGAGCTACAATTTAATCGGCCAATTATGTCGTCAGCTTCAGCCAAGGTAAAACCTCCATCCTTTAATGGCTCAGTTCCATACTTTTAAGCTTCAATTCGAAAGATGGCACCTTAAAATAATTGAAGCGCTGAAGATAAAGTAGCTGCATTGTTCATTGCATTAACAGGATCTGCAGCGGAGATAGTACAGACTATTCCAAACTGCGAGGCGAGTAGTTATAAAACGTTGACGGGTTTATTAGAAAGACGGTATGGTAGTGAGCACAGGAAGCACATCTTCCAAATCGAATTGTGAATTCGCTGCCAGAAAGCCAATGAGTCTGTGCAGGAGTTTTCTACAGAGATTGAGAGGTTAGCTCACTTAGCTTATGCACATTAATCAGTGGAATACATCGAAGACACGAAAATTCAAACCTTTGTCAATAGAGTACGAGATAACACTACACGCTTCGCTGCGTTAGCATGTCCATAATTAACGTTTTGCGGAACCCGTTTCTTATGCTCTTACACAGGAAACTGAATCTCTGCTTAGCAATCAAACATTTAAAGCGCATATATAAGTGAACCAATTACTTGAAAAAATTTGAAATATGTAGAAAGCACTGGAAAAATCTACAGAAGCGCGTAAGAAAAATTATGGTATGGTTAAATGCTTCAACTGATGAAAAAGTGATAATATTGCACGCAACTGTTACCAGTCCAAAAATCCAGTTGGGCCTAAACGCAAAGCTAAAGAAGATCAAGAAAATGTCAAATCCAACCTATCGTTAAACTAAAACGAGCCAGCGGAAAGGGCACGGGCTGGCTCCCGCAAGCAAATGCCCTGTAATCTCCATTCCACAAATTAAAATGAGATTAGCCACCCCTACATATACACACCAATATCTACTCGGGTAAAACTCAACATCGAGAACGCTACACAGATGTCACCTCACAACAACACCTCACACCGCCAACCAACAAAAAGAATGGACAACAGGACAGCCAACTTTTCGATCGATCGCCGTCATCGTAAACCTGCGAAGTGAACATCGTTTTTTCGACTCTTTCTCTGCGTAATCTTTAATTTAATTTGTTAAAGTTCAATTTGTAAACTTTTTTCATCACTTTGTCTTTGCTTTATTGGGAATTAAGGCAGGTGTAAAGTGAAGGTGGTGAATGGTTTTATGCAAATTAGTATCAATTTATTCAGCAGCTAACGTTACCATTAATGGATTTGTAGACGGCAAAATGCGCATACTGACTCTTAATACGGGCGCATCATATTCTATATATATCATATGGAGTAAAGTTGCGTACAGCTTTTGGAGAAAATACCCAAGTTCTCGGAAAAGTAACGTGCGAGATCGTAATTGGAAAGGCGTAAAAAGGCCTTGTTACATAATTTTATAGTGGCAGATTTGTCATAATTGGAGTAGACTTTCTAGCGAATCAAGGAATTAAAATTGACGTGGTGAACAAGATTATGACCCATACAAATATGAAAGGCCACTTATGTTCGGTTACGATAATAAGTACAACATTAGACGAGTGATAACAACAAGGAGCCAGCAGATTCCACCAAAATCAGAAGCAGATTGTTTAGGCCACAAAAAAATCTACATCAAACTTACTTATAGGCAAAATCCTGGCAATGACAAGACAAGATAAACGTGTTCCAGTAAGCGTACTTAATGAATGCAAGTTTCCAATCAAACTCTCCAAAGGGGTTATATTATTGTAGTGTCAAGAGATTGAGGCCGTGATAAATTGCGAAACAGATCTTGAGAAAGATTTCATGGACGAAAACAACATATCGAGGGATATTAACGCATGAACCGAAAAACTAGAGGCAAATCATCAAAATAAAGCTACACTATTTCTAGATACTCATCCATATTTGATAAAAGCGATGCCGAACCAAAAAGAGCCAAAGTTGTGATATATTTTATTAACACGGGTGATGCAAGACCAATCCGCCACGCTCGTCGAAGCGTTCCTGTGGCAAAACGTGGAGTTGTAAGTCAGACCATATGTGAAATGAGCAAAAACGGAATAATCGAACCATCAGAGAGTCCATGGAGCTCACCTGTAGTACTTGTGAAAAAGCAAGATGGCAACATGAGATTCTGTGTGGACTATAGAATGTTGAATGATGTAACGAGAAATACAGTTATCCACCACCTAGAATCGATGACACGCTGGACTCGTTATCAGGCACAAAATCGTTCTCAACACTTGATTTGAAAATTGGTTACTAGCAAGTGAAGGTAAACGAAGAAAACAAAGAAAAGGCGGCTTTCAGCGATGAATATATATGAATATTTATCGTAATGGCCTTTGGATTATGTAATTCTCCTGCTGCCTTTGAGAGACTTGTGGATTGTATATCATCGTTCTGGGTAAAAGCTTCGATGAACACCTTAAAAACTTGGAAGTGGGTTTTCACCGGATACCTAGCGTTGGTCTAAAGCTGGGCCCGAGGAAGTGTTCCCTTTTAAAAGAGGAAGTAAGCTACTTAGGACACAAAGTGACAAGACTGGCCCACTCCTAAAAGCTTACATGATTTACGGATAGACGATTCGTTCCAAATGTTGCCAGTGTAGCTAGTATCCTTCATGAACTCACGAAAAATAACAGAGTTTTTGAATGGAATAAAAAACAGGATGTGGCTTTACAAACTCTGAAGAAACGGTTAAGTACTGCGTCAATGTTAGCGTACCCGGTCCCATGATCAGTGTTTGATTTGGATACGGATGCTAGTGGTATTGCAGTAGGAGGCGTTCTATTTCAAGTCATTGATGGGCATGATAAAGTGGTTTCGTATTACATCCAGACAATAAGCAAGCCAGAGAGAAATTATTGTGTAACTCAGAGGGAGTTACAGACGTTGCTGAAATGCACCAAATATTTTCATAAGTACATCAATGGGCAGCGATTTCTGGGGAGGACAGATCATACACCATTAAAATTGCTTATACAATTTAAAACCCAAAAGGACAGTTGGAACGGTGGATTGAGGAACTCGAAAGTTACGACTTCTCTATAGAACATCGCAAAGGTAGTAGTCATGGAAATGCTGATGCCATGTCCCGCCGCTCCTGTAATTTGGAATGTAGACATTGCTCGAAAGCTGATTTTAAAGAAGACATTATAAGACTACTAACAATAACATCAGGCTCTGATCCAGAGGAACTACGAAAATGTCAGCAAAAAGATCCAGATTTGAAATGTGTAACACATGGATTGGAGTTGAATAAACGTTCAATGAGAGAAGAAATTGCTACGGAAGCCCTGTCGCAAAGACTTATTGAGTACAATGGAATAGTTTAAAGTTAGTGTCTGGCTGCTTGCATCGCGTATGGGAAAACAAAGATGGGCAGAGTTGCCGAGCTCTGATGATCGTTCCGAAAGTAAGAAATCTAGAAGTTCTCAACGAACTGTTATTAAACGACTCAACGATGTAGTGTATAGTATATAGATCATTGGAAGACCAAGGAATAAAATGAAGGTGGTTCATCTGGAACGACTTGGTGCATTTGGTACCGCAAATATGTCTAATCGGGACGGTCAGATTAGGTGGGGGGCAGTATTTCGAACACGAATGCCAAAACAAATCAGAATCGACAATAAATTGCCAGAATCAACTAGTTAGCGAATTCGTAGTTGCAACAATGTTCTAGTGTCAAAGTTTTGTTAAAGATCTATTATACAAAGGCTGCAGGACCATGCAGCAGACACAGCTCTAATTAGAGTGTTGCGGTGTAAAGAGCAATTGAGCTATAAGCGATAAGTTGTACAATGGAATAACGAGTAATAAGTGTTAAGTTTTTGGAATTAGAAAAAAAGTTAAGTGTATAGCCATTAAATTGGGACTTTTAATTAACAATCCAGTGATCGAACTCAAGTTTGAGTTACAAGGTAGACGATTTATTGAGAAATCCGTTGCAATGTTAAGACATCAATTGCTAAGCACTAGTCAGTCTTATTTTAGATTGCTTGTCGAGATGCTCTGTAAGATGGGATTGTTTTGTCGCTCATTATCGACAAATTCTCTCTTGGTGTCACTCTGTGAATTCACACAAGCGATATTCCTTTTCACAAAACTTTCGTAATTGTTCGTGCGGTTCGGCTCAGCGACACTTAGAGCGTATTGCATATTTCATTTGTATGTTTAGATGGTAGTCTCACTTTTTGCTTCCAAGGAATTACCATGAATGTGATAGAACAATCTTAGAATACCCGCTATTAATATAGAAAAAACGTTTGACGGAAATTCCCTATACCAGCAGAATGTATTAAATACCCGCTATTAATATTTTCAAGCCAAGATTACGAATGGCTCAAGATATTCCTTTGTTGTTCACATAGACACTGGGACATAAACTATTAATTCAAGGATATTTTCTAATGAAGAGAAAAACAAAATATGGATTTTTAATACTTAAAAAATAGGAAATTCCATTATAAATTAGTTATAAATTTAGCCTTGAAATATTAGCAGCGCGTATTCAATACATTCTGATGGATTAGGGAATTCCCGTCTTATTTTCTTTGAAACCATTAAGCGGGTATTGTGCATATTGTTCTACCACATTCATGATAATTTATTGTAAGCAAAATGTGAGACCATCATCCCAACATACAAATAAAATATGCAACACACTCTAAGCGCGCTATACCGGCAGCGCTGGAATTTTTTTGCTTAATCTAATCGCGATCAGTCAAATTTTGTTGCGGATTTCGTTACTTTAATGTTTGTTGCAAAATACTGAAAATTTTATTTTTTAATTTTTTGAGGTAAAAGTCCTCAAACTTTTCATTTGTTACCTTAAAGGTAAATAACAATATGATAAAAAAATATTTATATTCATACATATTTTCTCAAAGTACAAGTATTGAACTATAACTCCTGAAAACTCCGGACTTTGCTGCCACTTGCTTACAGAACAAGTCTGTTGCCAGTAAATGTAAAATGACGTTTAGTGCCTGACTTGGCGTTGTTCTAAGGGATCCACTGATGCATATACTGTCTGCTCTTTGCATGCTTTCCATACGCCTCACCGCGTATTTATATTCCATTATTTGCCACCATACCATTATACCGCTTGTCAAGATCGGTCTAATAACTACTGTATGGAGCGAATAAGCTGTCCGAGGCGTTAGCCCCATTCGGAGCTCACCATCCTTTTACAGGCGTAGAGTGCCGTAGCTGCTTCTTTCACCCTAGCATCTATGTTTGGTTTCCTTGAAAGCTTCCTGTCTAAGATTAGTCCTAAGTCACTTGCCTTATTTCCAATTGTTAGTCAGCTACCATTTAATACTGGTTTCTTGGTGAACAATACTAGCTCCGTCTTACTAGCATTTAAGTTTAGTCCGCCCGATACGGCCAAACGATTTATATCGTCTAAAATTGTTTGCATAAGATTAGTGAGAGTGTTCGGGAATTTACCTCTAACCAAAACTGCCACATCGTCAGCGTAGACCAAAACATATACCTCCTTCTTTTCTAGATCCTACAGCAACTTATTCATTGTCAGGACCCAGAGAAGTGGGGATAACACGACTCGTTGAGGTGTACCCCTTTGGACAGATCTGCATATCGTTGAAGCCCCCAGCGTTGAAATTATTGACCTGCTCATAAGCATCTGTTCACATAATTTTCTGAGAGGTTCAGATATGTCCAGACCCTTAAGCGCGCTCAGTATGGCCCTAGACTGGATATTATTGAAGGCTCCTTCTATATCTACGAAGGCAATTAGAGTGTATTCTTTATTTTCCAGAGAGATTTCCGCCACCACAGAGCTTAGTGCTGTTTCTGTAGATTTTCCTTTAAAATACGCATGCTGCGAAATAGCTCACTTTTCTGATTTTTGTTTGTTTCTATATGTATTTCTTTTAGCCTTTCTAACGTTTTTAGGAGGAATGAGGAGAGACTAATTGGTCTGAAGTCCTTTCGACTTGTATGCGAGCTTTTACCTGCCTTAGGTATGTATATTACCTTGACTTCCCTTTACAGCGAAGAGATATGGTTTAATTGCAGCGCCCCCTTAAGAATGGTAACTAGCCAATCCATTTATAATTCTGCGCCTGCTGTAATTGGACTGGGAATGGACCGTCTGGTTCTGGCGACTTGAAGAGCTTGAAGCTATTTATTTCCCAGCGTACGTTGCTTTCTGACACTGTGTTTAAAAGAGTGGAGTCTATTTCTGCTCCATTGTCTTAAGTGTATTCGACCGTATGGCTTTCAGAACTGCCTGGGAAGTGGGTATCCATTAGTAGTCGCAGCGACTCTTCACTGGATACCGTCCAACTGCCGTCTGGCTTCTAAAGATATTCGATATTTTGCACCGATTGTACCATTATTTTCTTAAGTCAAGACGCTAATTAATCATAAATAGCTAGTAGTTCGGTGTCCTTAATCTGCAAATAAGCCCTCCATTAACCCATGGCTCCTGAATGAGGCCAAGCTCAGGCTGTTTTATTGCCACGTGGTAAACTAGGGCTACTAAAACTAATTTGCTGTTATGGTGATTAATTTGTAGAAGACGGATTAACTATTGTTATCTATGCGTCTTCCTGAGAGTCGCTTAAAAGCACTGAGAGAGAGGTTTGACAGTATGTCAGCAAGCTCAGATCTGGAAGAACACTCACCTTGCTATAAACTTTTAACATCTCTGGAGGACTCTATAGGATCTTCCTCGACTTCGCATATCTCGTAGATGGTCTGCAGCATCGGCCGTCTGACTTTTAAGGTGTGATTCTCACTTTCGTGAATCCATAACTGATCTCCCTGCCACTTTTCGCCAGTGGTTCAATCGATTCCTTTGTTAGTAACAGTCAGTCCACGCCAGATTCTGCTACGGGGTCCTCGAAGACTTGACGAATATCCACTCCTCTGCAGGCAGATTTTGATTGCAGGCTCTTTTGAGCTGCATAATCTGGTCCGGATATGATGGTGCATCCGGGAACCAGACCCTCGCTATCATTTTAGCTCCGGGATATACCTCTCTATCTTGGCTATAGCAGTTTTTTATAGTACATCGGCAAACGATTTTGCAGGCGTTACACCCTTTGTCTTCGGTCTCATGGCTGCCTGCTTAGCCTCTTCAGCTGATCTTTGCCGCTGGGCTGCCTCTACTGGCGCTTGAAGCTTGAAGTTTGGTATGACTGCTTTCGCGCAGTCAATCGATGCCTGGATCTACTTCGTTAGCTCCCCTTTGCTTGGTGGTTGCAACTCCACTTTCCTCAGTAGGTATGCGGAGAGGCAACGCTTTTGTCGGATTCTGAATATTAAAGACAGGCCACTCTCTGGCAGACGAACTTCTACTACCTCAGGGTTACCACAGACTGTTACCAGCCCGCCCTTGCTTACGTCGGGGAGGGTTCAGCGGGGGATTTCCGCCGACCAAAATACAACATAACTAAAGATCAAATACACGGTACACCTACTTCTGAGCATGTGTATTTGTTGTACTTGTTTTTGCTTGTCAAGAGCTTTTGTTTTACTAATAAATTGTTTGATAAGCAAAACCGCCGCAAATCGTTGGTTTAAATTAACAGACCTGCGCTTTATACACTTCATTATAATGAAATAATCTTTGGATTTATTTATAAAACAAAACAAGAACAATAACGGAAACACAACAATTAATTTAAATGATATTCGTTTATATGCACTGCAGGCATTAGTCTGTGGGTGTATGTCTGAGTATGTACATACATATATTGTGAAAATCATGTGTACTAAATAAAATGGAGTTTTGTTTTTACAATTCTCATTTTTCCACGGTTCTTAATTCTTATTTAAATACTGGAAAACCGTGGCAACCGACAAAACTCTGAATTGCGGCTGCACGTATGAATAAGTGAAGTTATGTGCAGCCAGCATTTTAGAACATTAGAAATTCTTACTTAATTGTAAATATTTCCGGAACCTTCCATCGAACGCATTCAAAACTTAACTAAAGTGTAAAAAATTGTTAAATCTAGTAATTTGTATATTCTTTTAAACTCACTTAAGAATTTGAATGAAATTTTGCAATTTTTTGAAAAGTTTTGGTAAGTCTAGTCAAGACACAAACCATCCATAGTCAAAATAAACTATCGATAGTGAGACGAAAAAGAACGATTGTTTTGCAGCTCTAATGTGTTAATGCGGCGACGTCTTAAATAAGTGGGGGTGACTTAAAGTAGCCATACATTCATGATGCACTTGTGTTTTCGGTCGGTATGAAATTCTTTCGCCGTATACGACAAACAAATCCATTATACATTCGTTCCTCAAGGAGTATACATGTGCGGAAATCACGCCGATAATTTCTTGTAATTCTTGTATAAATTTATTGTAATAACATTTTTATGTGTTTTACAGCCTTGTTGTTGCTGTTGCTTCTACTCCATACGCCTGGCACCAACTCGATACCTATGTCCAGTGTGCGCACGATCTATCCATTCGACCATATCATGTGTGGGAAACACTCTAACGAAATCTTTTAAACTAAAAATTTTTGTAAAATAGCAACTTTCTACTTATGAATGTACATGAGGGGGGGAATGTAAATATGAATGTTTATGTTTTTATTTTATAAGGGAAATCATAAAAAATAAAATTATACAATAGAAAAGGAATTCAAAATAAAAATTTAATTGAAAATTGTGTTCACAAGCGTGTTCTTGTACATACAATTTTTAATATTTTCTGACTTATATATATATATATATGTGCCTAAAAATGTAAAAATTTTAAAATATATAAAAATAAACGTTACGCATACTCGTATATATATATATTAATTTATGTATGTATATACAAGTTTTTGCATACAGAAATATCTGTGGCAAAATATTATAATATCTTAAGTCGAATTAAGACAAAGTCGAGTTAACGTCATATTCTGATTCATCTTGTTGCAATGTACACTATAATCCACTGCTTTCCAAATTCTACGAAGGTATCGTTGCTTAAACCAATTTTTCAGATAACTTGAATGTACTAAGTTTCATTTTACTGAAAGATCTTAAGTTGATGATGATGAATAATCAGATAAGTTACTAAAATACCCTCACTCTATTATATCCTTCCTGAACCACCTTGTGTTTCTGATGAAGTTCATCAATACAAAAAGTTTTATATGTGCACCCTCCGAGAGACCATCAAGAAACCTTCGACCGATAGTTGGGATTCTTTTCCTATACAAAGCTTTTCATTCACATAGAAGATGTTCTATAATATTTTCTTCTTTTACCTATTGACAGCTTCTACAATATGTATGGTGTTCTTAGTCTGCTGGAATGTCTGCCAATTAGACAGTTGTTAGCAGTCCTGCTAGAGTTCTTATGTCGTTCCTTTTGAATTTTAATAGTTGGCATGTGAGGCCTATAACCCATTCCTGCCACGTTTGTCTGCTTGCTGAGCAAGTTAGAAATTGACTCCACCGAGACTCAGCTATAAGTAGGTAGGTAGGATTTAGCGTTGAATACGCCATTTTGTTGCACTATCGTAGAATCTTATAATCTTGCTATTCCGTTCTGCTTTCTAATCTTGTAACTTATTCTTGATTTCCATCTGCTTTGATCTATTTGTACAAAATGCATATAAAGCTCTCGTTTGATCGTTCCCAGCGGCCATGGTATTAACTCCGCTCCGGTTACGTCTAAAGAAGCCCCTAGCTTTACCAACCTGTCTGCGTTTTCGTTACCGAAAATGTTCCTATGACCGGTAACCCAAATTATGATTGAGTCGAGTTGACTTTCCAGTGGAATTACTACAATCGAATTAATCCTTGGTGTCGACAGGACCAGCAGTGCGGTCTGGCTATACGTGCAAATGGTTGCTTTTCGTATCCTCGCATAGCTATTCAATATAACTCCCTAGGCCTTCTCTATACGTACTACTTTCACCACGAAGATGCTGGCTGAGTTTGGTAGACGGTTAGAAAGAGAGAAGCCAAGATCAGCGGAGTATACTCCTGCCTATACTCGCAGTCCAATTTGGAATCGTCGGTATAGCTAGAGGTAGTATCTTCCTCCTCTACTAAACCTCTTCTCCATTCCCATCTAAAAGGTATCCTTACTATTGAAATCTAACCTTGGGTGGATATAGTCTGATTTACTTAGGTTAAGCTGGTTCAGAATGGCTCTGTGTCCATATTATTTCCGGTTGGAACTCAGCTATAGTTATAAACCTTCTTGAGGGAGGTCGTTTCCGTGTTTTTTAAAGGCCATTAAAACGCGCAAATACATACTATTTCTTATAAGCAGTTGATTCCGATCGTTCAATTTGTATGGCAGCTATACGCTATAGAGATCTGATCTGAATAAGTTCTTGATCTACGCCCAATTTTTTGAAAATAACTCGTCAAATGAAAAAGCTTTCCATACAAGCACTTTATTTCTATTGTTCAGTTTGTATGGCAGCTATATACTATAATGATCCGATATCGGTCATTCCAACAAATCAATAGCATCTTGGTGAGAAAAGGCCGTGTGCAAAATGTACCAATGTGTGCAGCTACGCATGTGTAACACCTAATTAGAACATTGCCTCAATTATCGTTTTAATGGACTGCTTCAATTCAGTCAGATTTCTAGGTTTTGTTTTGAACACCTCTTACTGTACATAACCCCATACAAAAAAGTTTGGTACAGTAAAGTCATATGACTTTGGGGCCAGCGGAAAGTGGAGCTTCTTGATATTAATTTGTTTTCAAATTTTCGTAAGAAACGTTATTGAAAGGGATACGTCCTCGGCGCAGTTCTGGGTAAAAACCTCACTCAACAATCTTCAAATAGAGATGAATCTTGATAATTACTGTTAACCCGTTTTCTTCAGAGAGGTGTGCCAGACAATACACCTTGATGAAATTACGCACCACACAGGGACTCATTCTGCGTAAAATTCCGTCTCGATATACGGCAAATTTGCTTGTTTTCATTTCTATTTGTGACCATATTTTTTTCGGCAAAACCCGGTACGGTTTTTTTAGTCATCGATATTTTCTATATTATAATTTACCTAAAATCGCGACATATAATAGGTGAGAGCAAAAAACTTTTATTAAAAAAGAATGGAAATGATAAAAGAGAAAAGATCTTTAATTTAATTTGTTAAAGTTCAATTTGTAAACTTTTTTCATCACTTTGTCTTTGCTTTATTGGGAATTAAGGCAGGTGTAAAGTGAAGGTGGTGAATGGTTTTATGCAAATTAGTATCAATTTATTCAGCAGCTAACGTTACCATTAATGGATTTGTAGACGGCAAAATGCGCATACTGACTCTTAATACGGGCGCATCATATTCTATATATATCATATGGAGTAAAGTTGCGTACAGCTTTTGGAGAAAATACCCAAGTTCTCGGAAAAGTAACGTGCGAGATCGTAATTGGAAAGGCGTAAAAAGGCCTTGTTACATAATTTTATAGTGGCAGATTTGTCATAATTGGAGTAGACTTTCTAGCGAATCAAGGAATTAAAATTGACGTGGTGAACAAGATTATGACCCATACAAATATGAAAGGCCACTTATGTTCGGTTACGATAATAAGTACAACATTAGACGAGTGATAACAACAAGGAGCCAGCAGATTCCACCAAAATCAGAAGCAGATTGTTTAGGCCACAAAAAAATCTACATCAAACTTACTTATAGGCAAAATCCTGGCAATGACAAGACAAGATAAACGTGTTCCAGTAAGCGTACTTAATGAATGCAAGTTTCCAATCAAACTCTCCAAAGGGGTTATATTATTGTAGTGTCAAGAGATTGAGGCCGTGATAAATTGCGAAACAGATCTTGAGAAAGATTTCATGGACGAAAACAACATATCGAGGGATATTAACGCATGAACCGAAAAACTAGAGGCAAATCATCAAAATAAAGCTACACTATTTCTAGATACTCATCCATATTTGATAAAAGCGATGCCGAACCAAAAAGAGCCAAAGTTGTGATATATTTTATTAACACGGGTGATGCAAGACCAATCCGCCACGCTCGTCGAAGCGTTCCTGTGGCAAAACGTGGAGTTGTAAGTCAGACCATATGTGAAATGAGCAAAAACGGAATAATCGAACCATCAGAGAGTCCATGGAGCTCACCTGTAGTACTTGTGAAAAAGCAAGATGGCAACATGAGATTCTGTGTGGACTATAGAATGTTGAATGATGTAACGAGAAATACAGTTATCCACCACCTAGAATCGATGACACGCTGGACTCGTTATCAGGCACAAAATCGTTCTCAACACTTGATTTGAAAATTGGTTACTAGCAAGTGAAGGTAAACGAAGAAAACAAAGAAAAGGCGGCTTTCAGCGATGAATATATATGAATATTTATCGTAATGGCCTTTGGATTATGTAATTCTCCTGCTGCCTTTGAGAGACTTGTGGATTGTATATCATCGTTCTGGGTAAAAGCTTCGATGAACACCTTAAAAACTTGGAAGTGGGTTTTCACCGGATACCTAGCGTTGGTCTAAAGCTGGGCCCGAGGAAGTGTTCCCTTTTAAAAGAGGAAGTAAGCTACTTAGGACACAAAGTGACAAGACTGGCCCACTCCTAAAAGCTTACATGATTTACGGATAGACGATTCGTTCCAAATGTTGCCAGTGTAGCTAGTATCCTTCATGAACTCACGAAAAATAACAGAGTTTTTGAATGGAATAAAAAACAGGATGTGGCTTTACAAACTCTGAAGAAACGGTTAAGTACTGCGTCAATGTTAGCGTACCCGGTCCCATGATCAGTGTTTGATTTGGATACGGATGCTAGTGGTATTGCAGTAGGAGGCGTTCTATTTCAAGTCATTGATGGGCATGATAAAGTGGTTTCGTATTACATCCAGACAATAAGCAAGCCAGAGAGAAATTATTGTGTAACTCAGAGGGAGTTATCTATGCGTCTTCCTGAGAGTCGCTTAAAAGCACTGAGAGAGAGGTTTGACAGTATGTCAGCAAGCTCAGATCTGGAAGAACACTCACCTTGCTATAAACTTTTAACATCTCTGGAGGACTCTATAGGATCTTCCTCGACTTCGCATATCTCGTAGATGGTCTGCAGCATCGGCCGTCTGACTTTTAAGGTGTGATTCTCACTTTCGTGAATCCATAACTGATCTCCCTGCCACTTTTCGCCAGTGGTTCAATCGATTCCTTTGTTAGTAACAGTCAGTCCACGCCAGATTCTGCTACGGGGTCCTCGAAGACTTGACGAATATCCACTCCTCTGCAGGCAGATTTTGATTGCAGGCTCTTTTGAGCTGCATAATCTGGTCCGGCTATGATGGTGCATCCGGGAACCAGACCCTCGCTATCATTTTAGCTCCGGGATATACCTCTCTATCTTGGCTATAGCAGTTTTTTATAGTACATCGGCAAACGATTTTGCAGGCGTTACACCCTTTGTCTTCGGTCTCATGGCTGCCTGCTTAGCCTCTTCAGCTGATCTTTGCCGCTGGGCTGCCTCTACTGGCGCTTGAAGCTTGAAGTTTGGTATGACTGCTTTCGCGCAGTCAATCGATGCCTGGATCTACTTCGTTAGCTCCCCTTTGCTTGGTGGTTGCAACTCCACTTTCCTCAGTAGGTATGCGGAGAGGCAACGCTTTTGTCGGATTCTGAATATTAAAGACAGGCCACTCTCTGGCAGACGAACTTCTACTACCTCAGGGTTACCACAGACTGTTACCAGCCCGCCCTTGCTTACGTCGGGGAGGGTTCAGCGGGGGATTTCCGCCGACCAAAATACAACATAACTAAAGATCAAATACACGGTACACCTACTTCTGAGCATGTGTATTTGTTGTACTTGTTTTTGCTTGTCAAGAGCTTTTGTTTTACTAATAAATTGTTTGATAAGCAAAACCGCCGCAAATCGTTGGTTTAAATTAACAGACCTGCGCTTTATACACTTCATTATAATGAAATAATCTTTGGATTTATTTATAAAACAAAACAAGAACAATAACGGAAACACAACAATTAATTTAAATGATATTCGTTTATATGCACTGCAGGCATTAGTCTGTGGGTGTATGTCTGAGTATGTACATACATATATTGTGAAAATCATGTGTACTAAATAAAATGGAGTTTTGTTTTTACAATTCTCATTTTTCCACGGTTCTTAATTCTTATTTAAATACTGGAAAACCGTGGCAACCGACAAAACTCTGAATTGCGGCTGCACGTATGAATAAGTGAAGTTATGTGCAGCCAGCATTTTAGAACATTAGAAATTCTTACTTAATTGTAAATATTTCCGGAACCTTCCATCGAACGCATTCAAAACTTAACTAAAGTGTAAAAAATTGTTAAATCTAGTAATTTGTATATTCTTTTAAACTCACTTAAGAATTTGAATGAAATTTTGCAATTTTTTGAAAAGTTTTGGTAAGTCTAGTCAAGACACAAACCATCCATAGTCAAAATAAACTATCGATAGTGAGACGAAAAAGAACGATTGTTTTGCAGCTCTAATGTGTTAATGCGGCGACGTCTTAAATAAGTGGGGGTGACTTAAAGTAGCCATACATTCATGATGCACTTGTGTTTTCGGTCGGTATGAAATTCTTTCGCCGTATACGACAAACAAATCCATTATACATTCGTTCCTCAAGGAGTATACATGTGCGGAAATCACGCCGATAATTTCTTGTAATTCTTGTATAAATTTATTGTAATAACATTTTTATGTGTTTTACAGCCTTGTTGTTGCTGTTGCTTCTACTCCATACGCCTGGCACCAACTCGATACCTATGTCCAGTGTGCGCACGATCTATCCATTCGACCATATCATGTGTGGGAAACACTCTAACGAAATCTTTTAAACTAAAAATTTTTGTAAAATAGCAACTTTCTACTTATGAATGTACATGAGGGGGGGAATGTAAATATGAATGTTTATGTTTTTATTTTATAAGGGAAATCATAAAAAATAAAATTATACAATAGAAAAGGAATTCAAAATAAAAATTTAATTGAAAATTGTGTTCACAAGCGTGTTCTTGTACATACAATTTTTAATATTTTCTGACTTATATATATATATATATGTGCCTAAAAATGTAAAAATTTTAAAATATATAAAAATAAACGTTACGCATACTCGTATATATATATATTAATTTATGTATGTATATACAAGTTTTTGCATACAGAAATATCTGTGGCAAAATATTATAATATCTTAAGTCGAATTAAGACAAAGTCGAGTTAACGTCATATTCTGATTCATCTTGTTGCAATGTACACTATAATCCACTGCTTTCCAAATTCTACGAAGGTATCGTTGCTTAAACCAATTTTTCAGATAACTTGAATGTACTAAGTTTCATTTTACTGAAAGATCTTAAGTTGATGATGATGAATAATCAGATAAGTTACTAAAATACCCTCACTCTATTATATCCTTCCTGAACCACCTTGTGTTTCTGATGAAGTTCATCAATACAAAAAGTTTTATATGTGCACCCTCCGAGAGACCATCAAGAAACCTTCGACCGATAGTTGGGATTCTTTTCCTATACAAAGCTTTTCATTCACATAGAAGATGTTCTATAATATTTTCTTCTTTTACCTATTGACAGCTTCTACAATATGTATGGTGTTCTTAGTCTGCTGGAATGTCTGCCAATTAGACAGTTGTTAGCAGTCCTGCTAGAGTTCTTATGTCGTTCCTTTTGAATTTTAATAGTTGGCATGTGAGGCCTATAACCCATTCCTGCCACGTTTGTCTGCTTGCTGAGCAAGTTAGAAATTGACTCCACCGAGACTCAGCTATAAGTAGGTAGGTAGGATTTAGCGTTGAATACGCCATTTTGTTGCACTATCGTAGAATCTTATAATCTTGCTATTCCGTTCTGCTTTCTAATCTTGTAACTTATTCTTGATTTCCATCTGCTTTGATCTATTTGTACAAAATGCATATAAAGCTCTCGTTTGATCGTTCCCAGCGGCCATGGTATTAACTCCGCTCCGGTTACGTCTAAAGAAGCCCCTAGCTTTACCAACCTGTCTGCGTTTTCGTTACCGAAAATGTTCCTATGACCGGTAACCCAAATTATGATTGAGTCGAGTTGACTTTCCAGTGGAATTACTACAATCGAATTAATCCTTGGTGTCGACAGGACCAGCAGTGCGGTCTGGCTATACGTGCAAATGGTTGCTTTTCGTATCCTCGCATAGCTATTCAATATAACTCCCTAGGCCTTCTCTATACGTACTACTTTCACCACGAAGATGCTGGCTGAGTTTGGTAGACGGTTAGAAAGAGAGAAGCCAAGATCAGCGGAGTATACTCCTGCCTATACTCGCAGTCCAATTTGGAATCGTCGGTATAGCTAGAGGTAGTATCTTCCTCCTCTACTAAACCTCTTCTCCATTCCCATCTAAAAGGTATCCTTACTATTGAAATCTAACCTTGGGTGGATATAGTCTGATTTACTTAGGTTAAGCTGGTTCAGAATGGCTCTGTGTCCATATTATTTCCGGTTGGAACTCAGCTATAGTTATAAACCTTCTTGAGGGAGGTCGTTTCCGTGTTTTTTAAAGGCCATTAAAACGCGCAAATACATACTATTTCTTATAAGCAGTTGATTCCGATCGTTCAATTTGTATGGCAGCTATACGCTATAGAGATCTGATCTGAATAAGTTCTTGATCTACGCCCAATTTTTTGAAAATAACTCGTCAAATGAAAAAGCTTTCCATACAAGCACTTTATTTCTATTGTTCAGTTTGTATGGCAGCTATATACTATAATGATCCGATATCGGTCATTCCAACAAATCAATAGCATCTTGGTGAGAAAAGGCCGTGTGCAAAATGTACCAATGTGTGCAGCTACGCATGTGTAACACCTAATTAGAACATTGCCTCAATTATCGTTTTAATGGACTGCTTCAATTCAGTCAGATTTCTAGGTTTTGTTTTGAACACCTCTTACTGTACATAACCCCATACAAAAAAGTTTGGTACAGTAAAGTCATATGACTTTGGGGCCAGCGGAAAGTGGAGCTTCTTGATATTAATTTGTTTTCAAATTTTCGTAAGAAACATTATTGAAAGGGATACGTCCTCGGCGCAGTTCTGGGTAAAAACCTCACTCAACAATCTTCAAATAGAGATGAATCTTGATAATTACTGTTAACCCGTTTTCTTCAGAGAGGTGTGCCAGACAATACACCTTGATGAAATTACGCACCACACAGGGACTCATTCTGCGTAAAATTCCGTCTCGATATACGGCAAATTTGCTTGTTTTCATTTCTATTTGTGACCATATTTTTTTCGGCAAAACCCGGTACGGTTTTTTTAGTCATCGATATTTTCTATATTATAATTTACCTAAAATCGCGACATATAATAGGTGAGAGCAAAAAACTTTTATTAAAAAAGAATGGAAATGATAAAAGAGAAAAGATCTTTAATTTAATTTGTTAAAGTTCAATTTGTAAACTTTTTTCATCACTTTGTCTTTGCTTTATTGGGAATTAAGGCAGGTGTAAAGTGAAGGTGGTGAATGGTTTTATGCAAATTAGTATCAATTTATTCAGCAGCTAACGTTACCATTAATGGATTTGTAGACGGCAAAATGCGCATACTGACTCTTAATACGGGCGCATCATATTCTATATATATCATATGGAGTAAAGTTGCGTACAGCTTTTGGAGAAAATACCCAAGTTCTCGGAAAAGTAACGTGCGAGATCGTAATTGGAAAGGCGTAAAAAGGCCTTGTTACATAATTTTATAGTGGCAGATTTGTCATAATTGGAGTAGACTTTCTAGCGAATCAAGGAATTAAAATTGACGTGGTGAACAAGATTATGACCCATACAAATATGAAAGGCCACTTATGTTCGGTTACGATAATAAGTACAACATTAGACGAGTGATAACAACAAGGAGCCAGCAGATTCCACCAAAATCAGAAGCAGATTGTTTAGGCCACAAAAAAATCTACATCAAACTTACTTATAGGCAAAATCCTGGCAATGACAAGACAAGATAAACGTGTTCCAGTAAGCGTACTTAATGAATGCAAGTTTCCAATCAAACTCTCCAAAGGGGTTATATTATTGTAGTGTCAAGAGATTGAGGCCGTGATAAATTGCGAAACAGATCTTGAGAAAGATTTCATGGACGAAAACAACATATCGAGGGATATTAACGCATGAACCGAAAAACTAGAGGCAAATCATCAAAATAAAGCTACACTATTTCTAGATACTCATCCATATTTGATAAAAGCGATGCCGAACCAAAAAGAGCCAAAGTTGTGATATATTTTATTAACACGGGTGATGCAAGACCAATCCGCCACGCTCGTCGAAGCGTTCCTGTGGCAAAACGTGGAGTTGTAAGTCAGACCATATGTGAAATGAGCAAAAACGGAATAATCGAACCATCAGAGAGTCCATGGAGCTCACCTGTAGTACTTGTGAAAAAGCAAGATGGCAACATGAGATTCTGTGTGGACTATAGAATGTTGAATGATGTAACGAGAAATACAGTTATCCACCACCTAGAATCGATGACACGCTGGACTCGTTATCAGGCACAAAATCGTTCTCAACACTTGATTTGAAAATTGGTTACTAGCAAGTGAAGGTAAACGAAGAAAACAAAGAAAAGGCGGCTTTCAGCGATGAATATATATGAATATTTATCGTAATGGCCTTTGGATTATGTAATTCTCCTGCTGCCTTTGAGAGACTTGTGGATTGTATATCATCGTTCTGGGTAAAAGCTTCGATGAACACCTTAAAAACTTGGAAGTGGGTTTTCACCGGATACCTAGCGTTGGTCTAAAGCTGGGCCCGAGGAAGTGTTCCCTTTTAAAAGAGGAAGTAAGCTACTTAGGACACAAAGTGACAAGACTGGCCCACTCCTAAAAGCTTACATGATTTACGGATAGACGATTCGTTCCAAATGTTGCCAGTGTAGCTAGTATCCTTCATGAACTCACGAAAAATAACAGAGTTTTTGAATGGAATAAAAAACAGGATGTGGCTTTACAAACTCTGAAGAAACGGTTAAGTACTGCGTCAATGTTAGCGTACCCGGTCCCATGATCAGTGTTTGATTTGGATACGGATGCTAGTGGTATTGCAGTAGGAGGCGTTCTATTTCAAGTCATTGATGGGCATGATAAAGTGGTTTCGTATTACATCCAGACAATAAGCAAGCCAGAGAGAAATTATTGTGTAACTCAGAGGGAGTTACAGACGTTGCTGAAATGCACCAAATATTTTCATAAGTACATCAATGGGCAGCGATTTCTGGGGAGGACAGATCATACACCATTAAAATTGCTTATACAATTTAAAACCCAAAAGGACAGTTGGAACGGTGGATTGAGGAACTCGAAAGTTACGACTTCTCTATAGAACATCGCAAAGGTAGTAGTCATGGAAATGCTGATGCCATGTCCCGCCGCTCCTGTAATTTGGAATGTAGACATTGCTCGAAAGCTGATTTTAAAGAAGACATTATAAGACTACTAACAATAACATCAGGCTCTGATCCAGAGGAACTACGAAAATGTCAGCAAAAAGATCCAGATTTGAAATGTGTAACACATGGATTGGAGTTGAATAAACGTTCAATGAGAGAAGAAATTGCTACGGAAGCCCTGTCGCAAAGACTTATTGAGTACAATGGAATAGTTTAAAGTTAGTGTCTGGCTGCTTGCATCGCGTATGGGAAAACAAAGATGGGCAGAGTTGCCGAGCTCTGATGATCGTTCCGAAAGTAAGAAATCTAGAAGTTCTCAACGAACTGTTATTAAACGACTCAACGATGTAGTGTATAGTATATAGATCATTGGAAGACCAAGGAATAAAATGAAGGTGGTTCATCTGGAACGACTTGGTGCATTTGGTACCGCAAATATGTCTAATCGGGACGGTCAGATTAGGTGGGGGGCAGTATTTCGAACACGAATGCCAAAACAAATCAGAATCGACAATAAATTGCCAGAATCAACTAGTTAGCGAATTCGTAGTTGCAACAATGTTCTAGTGTCAAAGTTTTGTTAAAGATCTATTATACAAAGGCTGCAGGACCATGCAGCAGACACAGCTCTAATTAGAGTGTTGCGGTGTAAAGAGCAATTGAGCTATAAGCGATAAGTTGTACAATGGAATAACGAGTAATAAGTGTTAAGTTTTTGGAATTAGAAAAAAAGTTAAGTGTATAGCCATTAAATTGGGACTTTTAATTAACAATCCAGTGATCGAACTCAAGTTTGAGTTACAAGGTAGACGATTTATTGAGAAATCCGTTGCAATGTTAAGACATCAATTGCTAAGCACTAGTCAGTCTTATTTTAGATTGCTTGTCGAGATGCTCTGTAAGATGGGATTGTTTTGTCGCTCATTATCGACAAATTCTCTCTTGGTGTCACTCTGTGAATTCACACAAGCGATATTCCTTTTCACAAAACTTTCGTAATTGTTCGTGCGGTTCGGCTCAGCGACACTTAGAGCGTATTGCATATTTCATTTGTATGTTTAGATGGTAGTCTCACTTTTTGCTTCCAAGGAATTACCATGAATGTGATAGAACAATCTTAGAATACCCGCTATTAATATAGAAAAAACGTTTGACGGAAATTCCCTATACCAGCAGAATGTATTAAATACCCGCTATTAATATTTTCAAGCCAAGATTACGAATGGCTCAAGATATTCCTTTGTTGTTCACATAGACACTGGGACATAAACTATTAATTCAAGGATATTTTCTAATGAAGAGAAAAACAAAATATGGATTTTTAATACTTAAAAAATAGGAAATTCCATTATAAATTAGTTATAAATTTAGCCTTGAAATATTAGCAGCGCGTATTCAATACATTCTGATGGATTAGGGAATTCCCGTCTTATTTTCTTTGAAACCATTAAGCGGGTATTGTGCATATTGTTCTACCACATTCATGATAATTTATTGTAAGCAAAATGTGAGACCATCATCCCAACATACAAATAAAATATGCAACACCGTCTAAGCGCGCTATACCGGCAGCGCTGGAATTTTTTTGCTTAATCTAATCGCGATCAGTCAAATTTTGTTGCGGATTTCGTTACTTTAATGTTTGTTGCAAAATACTGAAAATTTTATTTTTTAATTTTTTGAGGTAAAAGTCCTCAAACTTTTCATTTGTTACCTTAAAGGTAAATAACAATATGATAAAAAAATATTTATATTCATACATATTTTCTCAAAGTACAAGTATTGAACTATAACTCCTGAAAACTCCGGACTTTGCTGCCACTTGCTTACAGAACAAGTCTGTTGCCAGTAAATGTAAAATGACGTTTAGTGCCTGACTTGGCGTTGTTCTAAGGGATCCACTGATGCATATACTGTCTGCTCTTTGCATGCTTTCCATACGCCTCACCGCGTATTTATATTCCATTATTTGCCACCATACCATTATACCGCTTGTCAAGATCGGTCTAATAACTACTGTATGGAGCGAATAAGCTGTCCGAGGCGTTAGCCCCATTCGGAGCTCACCATCCTTTTACAGGCGTAGAGTGCCGTAGCTGCTTCTTTCACCCTAGCATCTATGTTTGGTTTCCTTGAAAGCTTCCTGTCTAAGATTAGTCCTAAGTCACTTGCCTTATTTCCAATTGTTAGTCAGCTACCATTTAATACTGGTTTCTTGGTGAACAATACTAGCTCCGTCTTACTAGCATTTAAGTTTAGTCCGCCCGATACGGCCAAACGATTTATATCGTCTAAAATTGTTTGCATAAGATTAGTGAGAGTGTTCGGGAATTTACCTCTAACCAAAACTGCCACATCGTCAGCGTAGACCAAAACATATACCTCCTTCTTTTCTAGATCCTACAGCAACTTATTCATTGTCAGGACCCAGAGAAGTGGGGATAACACGACTCGTTGAGGTGTACCCCTTTGGACAGATCTGCATATCGTTGAAGCCCCCAGCGTTGAAATTATTGACCTGCTCATAAGCATCTGTTCACATAATTTTCTGAGAGGTTCAGATATGTCCAGACCCTTAAGCGCGCTCAGTATGGCCCTAGACTGGATATTATTGAAGGCTCCTTCTATATCTACGAAGGCAATTAGAGTGTATTCTTTATTTTCCAGAGAGATTTCCGCCACCACAGAGCTTAGTGCTGTTTCTGTAGATTTTCCTTTAAAATACGCATGCTGCGAAATAGCTCACTTTTCTGATTTTTGTTTGTTTCTATATGTATTTCTTTTAGCCTTTCTAACGTTTTTAGGAGGAATGAGGAGAGACTAATTGGTCTGAAGTCCTTTCGACTTGTATGCGAGCTTTTACCTGCCTTAGGTATGTATATTACCTTGACTTCCCTTTACAGCGAAGAGATATGGTTTAATTGCAGCGCCCCCTTAAGAATGGTAACTAGCCAATCCATTTATAATTCTGCGCCTGCTGTAATTGGACTGGGAATGGACCGTCTGGTTCTGGCGACTTGAAGAGCTTGAAGCTATTTATTTCCCAGCGTACGTTGCTTTCTGACACTGTGTTTAAAAGAGTGGAGTCTATTTCTGCTCCATTGTCTTAAGTGTATTCGACCGTATGGCTTTCAGAACTGCCTGGGAAGTGGGTATCCATTAGTAGTCGCAGCGACTCTTCACTGGATACCGTCCAACTGCCGTCTGGCTTCTAAAGATATTCGATATTTTGCACCGATTGTACCATTATTTTCTTAAGTCAAGACGCTAATTAATCATAAATAGCTAGTAGTTCGGTGTCCTTAATCTGCAAATAAGCCCTCCATTAACCCATGGCTCCTGAATGAGGCCAAGCTCAGGCTGTTTTATTGCCACGTGGTAAACTAGGGCTACTAAAACTAATTTGCTGTTATGGTGATTAATTTGTAGAAGACGGATTAACTATTGTTATCTATGCGTCTTCCTGAGAGTCGCTTAAAAGCACTGAGAGAGAGGTTTGACAGTATGTCAGCAAGCTCAGATCTGGAAGAACACTCACCTTGCTATAAACTTTTAACATCTCTGGAGGACTCTATAGGATCTTCCTCGACTTCGCATATCTCGTAGATGGTCTGCAGCATCGGCCGTCTGACTTTTAAGGTGTGATTCTCACTTTCGTGAATCCATAACTGATCTCCCTGCCACTTTTCGCCAGTGGTTCAATCGATTCCTTTGTTAGTAACAGTCAGTCCACGCCAGATTCTGCTACGGGGTCCTCGAAGACTTGACGAATATCCACTCCTCTGCAGGCAGATTTTGATTGCAGGCTCTTTTGAGCTGCATAATCTGGTCCGGCTATGATGGTGCATCCGGGAACCAGACCCTCGCTATCATTTTAGCTCCGGGATATACCTCTCTATCTTGGCTATAGCAGTTTTTTATAGTACATCGGCAAACGATTTTGCAGGCGTTACACCCTTTGTCTTCGGTCTCATGGCTGCCTGCTTAGCCTCTTCAGCTGATCTTTGCCGCTGGGCTGCCTCTACTGGCGCTTGAAGCTTGAAGTTTGGTATGACTGCTTTCGCGCAGTCAATCGATGCCTGGATCTACTTCGTTAGCTCCCCTTTGCTTGGTGGTTGCAACTCCACTTTCCTCAGTAGGTATGCGGAGAGGCAACGCTTTTGTCGGATTCTGAATATTAAAGACAGGCCACTCTCTGGCAGACGAACTTCTACTACCTCAGGGTTACCACAGACTGTTACCAGCCCGCCCTTGCTTACGTCGGGGAGGGTTCAGCGGGGGATTTCCGCCGACCAAAATACAACATAACTAAAGATCAAATACACGGTACACCTACTTCTGAGCATGTGTATTTGTTGTACTTGTTTTTGCTTGTCAAGAGCTTTTGTTTTACTAATAAATTGTTTGATAAGCAAAACCGCCGCAAATCGTTGGTTTAAATTAACAGACCTGCGCTTTATACACTTCATTATAATGAAATAATCTTTGGATTTATTTATAAAACAAAACAAGAACAATAACGGAAACACAACAATTAATTTAAATGATATTCGTTTATATGCACTGCAGGCATTAGTCTGTGGGTGTATGTCTGAGTATGTACATACATATATTGTGAAAATCATGTGTACTAAATAAAATGGAGTTTTGTTTTTACAATTCTCATTTTTCCACGGTTCTTAATTCTTATTTAAATACTGGAAAACCGTGGCAACCGACAAAACTCTGAATTGCGGCTGCACGTATGAATAAGTGAAGTTATGTGCAGCCAGCATTTTAGAACATTAGAAATTCTTACTTAATTGTAAATATTTCCGGAACCTTCCATCGAACGCATTCAAAACTTAACTAAAGTGTAAAAAATTGTTAAATCTAGTAATTTGTATATTCTTTTAAACTCACTTAAGAATTTGAATGAAATTTTGCAATTTTTTGAAAAGTTTTGGTAAGTCTAGTCAAGACACAAACCATCCATAGTCAAAATAAACTATCGATAGTGAGACGAAAAAGAACGATTGTTTTGCAGCTCTAATATGTTAATGCGGCGACGTCTTAAATAAGTGGGGGTGACTTAAAGTAGCCATACATTCATGATGCACTTGTGTTTTCGGTCGGTATGAAATTCTTTCGCCGTATACGACAAACAAATCCATTATACATTCGTTCCTCAAGGAGTATACATGTGCGGAAATCACGCCGATAATTTCTTGTAATTCTTGTATAAATTTATTGTAATAACATTTTTATGTGTTTTACAGCCTTGTTGTTGCTGTTGCTTCTACTCCATACGCCTGGCACCAACTCGATACCTATGTCCAGTGTGCGCACGATCTATCCATTCGACCATATCATGTGTGGGAAACACTCTAACGAAATCTTTTAAACTAAAAATTTTTGTAAAATAGCAACTTTCTACTTATGAATGTACATGAGGGGGGGAATGTAAATATGAATGTTTATGTTTTTATTTTATAAGGGAAATCATAAAAAATAAAATTATACAATAGAAAAGGAATTCAAAATAAAAATTTAATTGAAAATTGTGTTCACAAGCGTGTTCTTGTACATACAATTTTTAATATTTTCTGACTTATATATATATATATATGTGCCTAAAAATGTAAAAATTTTAAAATATATAAAAATAAACGTTACGCATACTCGTATATATATATATTAATTTATGTATGTATATACAAGTTTTTGCATACAGAAATATCTGTGGCAAAATATTATAATATCTTAAGTCGAATTAAGACAAAGTCGAGTTAACGTCATATTCTGATTCATCTTGTTGCAATGTACACTATAATCCACTGCTTTCCAAATTCTACGAAGGTATCGTTGCTTAAACCAATTTTTCAGATAACTTGAATGTACTAAGTTTCATTTTACTGAAAGATCTTAAGTTGATGATGATGAATAATCAGATAAGTTACTAAAATACCCTCACTCTATTATATCCTTCCTGAACCACCTTGTGTTTCTGATGAAGTTCATCAATACAAAAAGTTTTATATGTGCACCCTCCGAGAGACCATCAAGAAACCTTCGACCGATAGTTGGGATTCTTTTCCTATACAAAGCTTTTCATTCACATAGAAGATGTTCTATAATATTTTCTTCTTTTACCTATTGACAGCTTCTACAATATGTATGGTGTTCTTAGTCTGCTGGAATGTCTGCCAATTAGACAGTTGTTAGCAGTCCTGCTAGAGTTCTTATGTCGTTCCTTTTGAATTTTAATAGTTGGCATGTGAGGCCTATAACCCATTCCTGCCACGTTTGTCTGCTTGCTGAGCAAGTTAGAAATTGACTCCACCGAGACTCAGCTATAAGTAGGTAGGTAGGATTTAGCGTTGAATACGCCATTTTGTTGCACTATCGTAGAATCTTATAATCTTGCTATTCCGTTCTGCTTTCTAATCTTGTAACTTATTCTTGATTTCCATCTGCTTTGATCTATTTGTACAAAATGCATATAAAGCTCTCGTTTGATCGTTCCCAGCGGCCATGGTATTAACTCCGCTCCGGTTACGTCTAAAGAAGCCCCTAGCTTTACCAACCTGTCTGCGTTTTCGTTACCGAAAATGTTCCTATGACCGGTAACCCAAATTATGATTGAGTCGAGTTGACTTTCCAGTGGAATTACTACAATCGAATTAATCCTTGGTGTCGACAGGACCAGCAGTGCGGTCTGGCTATACGTGCAAATGGTTGCTTTTCGTATCCTCGCATAGCTATTCAATATAACTCCCTAGGCCTTCTCTATACGTACTACTTTCACCACGAAGATGCTGGCTGAGTTTGGTAGACGGTTAGAAAGAGAGAAGCCAAGATCAGCGGAGTATACTCCTGCCTATACTCGCAGTCCAATTTGGAATCGTCGGTATAGCTAGAGGTAGTATCTTCCTCCTCTACTAAACCTCTTCTCCATTCCCATCTAAAAGGTATCCTTACTATTGAAATCTAACCTTGGGTGGATATAGTCTGATTTACTTAGGTTAAGCTGGTTCAGAATGGCTCTGTGTCCATATTATTTCCGGTTGGAACTCAGCTATAGTTATAAACCTTCTTGAGGGAGGTCGTTTCCGTGTTTTTTAAAGGCCATTAAAACGCGCAAATACATACTATTTCTTATAAGCAGTTGATTCCGATCGTTCAATTTGTATGGCAGCTATACGCTATAGAGATCTGATCTGAATAAGTTCTTGATCTACGCCCAATTTTTTGAAAATAACTCGTCAAATGAAAAAGCTTTCCATACAAGCACTTTATTTCTATTGTTCAGTTTGTATGGCAGCTATATACTATAATGATCCGATATCGGTCATTCCAACAAATCAATAGCATCTTGGTGAGAAAAGGCCGTGTGCAAAATGTACCAATGTGTGCAGCTACGCATGTGTAACACCTAATTAGAACATTGCCTCAATTATCGTTTTAATGGACTGCTTCAATTCAGTCAGATTTCTAGGTTTTGTTTTGAACACCTCTTACTGTACATAACCCCATACAAAAAAGTTTGGTACAGTAAAGTCATATGACTTTGGGGCCAGCGGAAAGTGGAGCTTCTTGATATTAATTTGTTTTCAAATTTTCGTAAGAAACGTTATTGAAAGGGATACGTCCTCGGCGCAGTTCTGGGTAAAAACCTCACTCAACAATCTTCAAATAGAGATGAATCTTGATAATTACTGTTAACCCGTTTTCTTCAGAGAGGTGTGCCAGACAATACACCTTGATGAAATTACGCACCACACAGGGACTCATTCTGCGTAAAATTCCGTCTCGATATACGGCAAATTTGCTTGTTTTCATTTCTATTTGTGACCATATTTTTTTCGGCAAAACCCGGTACGGTTTTTTTAGTCATCGATATTTTCTATATTATAATTTACCTAAAATCGCGACATATAATAGGTGAGAGCAAAAAACTTTTATTAAAAAAGAATGGAAATGATAAAAGAGAAAGCAAAATAATATTAAAAATGATTAAAAAATTCAATCGTTTGTATATCCGTTAATAAAGTGGACGGTGTTTCAGGAATTGTTGAAGACTTCTTTAGACTGACGTATTTCCCTTGTTGACTGATTTTTCGAAGAAGCTCGGGGTGCGTGAAAAATTCCAAACAAGAAAATTTTTAATTATTCTCCACATATAAAAGCGATTTCCCGTTGCTGACTTGTATACGAGTTTTTTCGTATGTCCACATTCTCTTAATGGTGGAAAATATGCGTTTCACTGTTTCCGATGTTCCAGGTAGTGTCAGAGCATATTCAACGGTTTCTGAAAGCTCAACGAATGGTATGTTTTGCTTCAATAGAAAAGTAAAACATCGAACACAACGTTCGTCAACGGATGTCGGTTCTTTGCTCCATTCATCAATTCGTTTGTCACTTATATACTGAGAAATATAAGTGAATTGTTCGAACATAAACGTTTTCTCAATTTTTTCCAGAACCCAATTGAATTGTTTTACTAGAGCAAACTGTTGAATTCATGTCTCAAGATATACGTAGCAATCACCTGATTGACATATTGAAGACAATTAAAACTGAGAAAACTAAAGTTGAGCCGTAAAATGAAATATTTACTTCGAAATTGTTTCTTCAGATTGTCCATTTCCGCTTTTACTTGCAACGGAAAGTAATTTTGTGTTGGTTGGATGTTTGCAAATTGTTCATTAAATGTTGCAAGAGTTTGTAAACTGCAACTGCTGGAATATCATCGCCTTTAATTTTCTTTATTGTTTCTTCGAAAATCATGGCCTAAAATTAGTGAGATAATGATTAAATAATATCTCGATTTTGGAAAAATTTCCGTTAATAAAAACATATATTCACCTGGTCATGAACAAAAATGAACCAGAGCGTCGATAGGGGATTACTGAAAATATGGCGTCATCACATCTGGCTTTTTGAGGGGTGAAGGAAGTTGCAGTAACCAACCAGTTAAACGTATTCGTCTTCAGAAATCACGCAGATTGACTTTAATGCTTCTGTGCGAATTCTGTGGATGTAAAAATGTGTGTAGATCTGAACCACAATGCTCTCTATTTCAACATCAAGTGCATTACATGCGTTACGTATCGCATTATGCACGATATGCGATGCACAACCTACACCAACTATGTTCGATTTTAATTTCTTTAATTTTGCAAAAACATTTCCTTCAATATTGTGCAAATCAAAATTTTCCAAAACTCTGTTAATCAATGAAAAAATCATAATCGACGTTTCACCTTTTTCTTGTAAAAGTTCAATTATTTTAACATTCCCTTCAGATAATTAAAGAAAATAACGAATGACGACAGAAATATCTTGATTCCTTTGCGATTGAAAGTGTCGGTCGACAAACAAATGAATCGGGCTTTCTGTAAATCAGGCTTGAAGCATTCCAATGCGTATGGTGAAAAAACATTGGTTATTATCGCTTCACTTTTTGTTCTTGAACACGAACATTTTTGTTTTTTTTTTTAAACAGGTTCGAAATATTTTAGTTGCGCAGTCGATTGATCTACAATAATAAAATTTAAAAAGTTTGAATGGGCGATAACTGCTGTTTTCAAAATGATTTTTTGAATAAGAATCCTGAAACTGTGGTTCTCATCAATTGATACGCCCACACGCCTTTCATCGTAGATAGATTCAAATTTGAGTTTCTCTCCAAAGAAAAAAACTGATTTGATTGAAGTTTGTCTTCAAATGAGTTTTAATATCATCGCCTCCACCAGCAGCAACCGAAAGAGTTGAATTACGTTTGTTGCAACGAACGAATGTAGAAATAGAACATACAGGGTGGGCCATCTACATTGATGTATTTTTGTTCCGTTTATTGAGAACTTTTTTTTGAATTTCTAAGCCAGGGACGGCCGGGACGCTTAACTGGCCCGGCAAAACCGGTTCGAATGGTAAGCTAAGTTTAGATCAAAATCTCATCAGACATAAAGAGGCAATTATCAAGTCAGATTACAAGATTTCCTGACAAGATTTCGGTTCTACGCACTTTTGACGCACACACAAATATCACGTGGTCCTCACTTTCAGACTCCTTACCGAAAATATGCGAAAAATCATGCGGAAAGTTTTCTTAAAATCAAACGTGGATATATCTAGAAATACAGTTTGCAAAATGACCTTTTTTGCTCAATGAAAATCTCGCTTTCGCATCAAAAGTAATTTGCATGGACTACTCAGAAACAGTGGTGCCGTCAAATACTCAGATATCTGTGCAGTCTACTAGTGGATATGACTAAGATGGTGAAACATCTACAGCAAAATTATTTTCTCAAAATGAGCTCAGCGATTTAGAACATGATCAAGTTAGGAATAATAAAACAATTTGTAAAAGCGTGGGACGTAGACTATTGTTTTAGTAATATTTGTAAAAAAATGTCCGAACTTAGTATGAGAAAGTTTGAAAGTGGAACATTTGATGATCTTCAAATACGGGTTATAATGTAAAGTATAAATTATTTCTATGTTATAACTGTTCCGGAAATTGAAGCTTGGAAAAGTTTTGTGTTGATCGTCGAAAATTTCCACTAAGTACCTAATTACGAAGAAATTGTGCAATATATGCTGACAAACTGTTGCTACCAGGATTTAGGATCAAATTTGGGTATTAAGTTGAACTATCTCCGTAATAATCTGGATAAATTTTAAGATTATTTAGAAAATTATAGTAAGAATCAGGGAGAACAGTTCAACTAGAATCTAAAAGTCATGGAAGAAAGGTAACTTTGTTGATAGGATCGTCACATAAAGGCAGATTACTGCTAGTTCTTAAGAAAGGATTGTCGACTAGAAAATTATAAAAGAGAAGCTCAGCAAAGGCGTTTTATTGAAATATAACATATGTTTTCGAAATTTGCCACAAAATTGACATCACAAAGATTTTAGTTATTTGTTTCATGTTTTCTAATTTTTGTAAAGTAAAATGAAAATTAGGATTTTGAAATAAACGAGGGAAAAACTTACAAAACCATTGAAAATTTCAACAACTTTACGCACAAATATATCCAAAATCAGTCTTATACTTTAGGCAATACACCCATAGTAGACCAGTGTAGAAGATGAAACAAAAAATTTTATTTTAACAATGATTGATATGATGAAAGTGATATTTATAATTGAATATATTTAATAAATTATAAACTTTTATTGAATACTTATTTAGATCCATTTAAAAATCACAATACTTTGAATAGTGCTTTTCAAAAAAGTAAACTAAGTGATTGATAACAATCCAGTTTCAGTATCCAACTTTAGGATAAGGTCAACTTTATCCACTAGACTTCCTCAATAGGGGTGTAAATAGCAGAAAATAATTTTTAAGGGTAAATTATTTCGACATTGTTATCGGCAAACAGTTTAAAATATTAATTGATATTTGTGCAACCAGCTGTTATAATAAATCAGGAATTTATTTCAATAAAAATTTATTGCTATTATTTATAATAATCGTGTACCGTGATTATATTCAAATTGATAAAAAAAATGACTTAAAATTGCTTTTAGGGTATATATTTTTTTTAATTCTTTTTTTTATTTTAAATTCAAAAAGATAAACTTTTGAAGCATGGCCCAACGCCAGCGAAGGAAATGCCTGCAAATGTAAAGAAGATATTGAAAATTTAAGAACAATTAGAGAAAAAATAAATTGAATAAAGCAAATACAGTCATTGATAAACATGAACGGTTTCTAACGGTGAAGAAAATGTTGGAAGATCGAATAATAAGACCAAGTGAGAGCGTATACAATTCACATAAAGGCGTAAATGAAGATGGTGCGCCAAATTACGAATAGTAATCGATTATATAAAACTAAACCAAGTAACAAAATGAAACAAATATCCAATTCAAGAGAGCAATACAATACTCTTAAATTTAAGAAGTTCAAAGATCTACAATAAAGTTTTCACTAGATCCTAATAAAAAAGCATGATATTGAATAATTTTCAGTAAATAACGGAAATCACGAATCTTTAAGGATGTTATTTAGATTAAAAAGTTGCACTTAATATATATATTTCAAAGGGCAGTGAGCAACGTTTTAAAAAATTGTATTTAAAAATTCTCAATTATTACATTTATGCACTATTATTATGTGCACTTGAAAACTAAATATGTACACACAAATAGGAAACCCATATCACATCCCTACAAGAAACTGCTGATGGGTTCACCAATACACTCATACAAGCTCTAACTTGAGTAAAAATTGAGATATCTTTATGAAACTTGGTAGATATATTTCTTGGTACCGTGAGACGGTTGCCACAACCACGCCCACAAAACGCCATTATTCAAAAACAAATAAATTGCCATAACAAAGCTCCACAAAAAGATACAAGACTCTTATTTGGTATACAAGATCACATTAGGGAGGGGCATCTGCAGTTAAATTTTTTTTAAAGTGGGCGTGGTCCCGCCCCTAATAGGTTTAATCCTAAACCGCTAAAGCTATAATAACAAAATTCACTGCAAAGAAATGTTTTTAGTACTTCTATCTACAGTGTGAAAATAGTTGAAATGGGGTGGCAACTCCGCCCACTCCCCATATAACGGTACTGTCAAAAACTACTAAAAGCGCGATAAATCAAGCATGAAACACGCCAGAGACATTAAATTTTATCTCTGGGATGGTATGAGATAACTTTTTAGGAACCGCGTTCAAAATTAGTCAGAGCGGCACCGCCCACTTCTAGGTGAAAACCCATATCTTGGGATCTGCATAACCGATTTCAACCAAATTTGGTGTATAACGTTCTTTTTATATTTCTATGTCATACTGCGAAAATGGGCGAAATCGACTACAACCACGCCTATTTCCCATATAACATCATTTTCAATTCCATCTGATTATGTCACTTTCCACTATGCATATCAAGCAACAATGATTATATCGGGGTAAAACTTTGCGTGAATAATACGTTTAAAGTATGCCACCTTGTGACCAAAAATTCTCTAAATCGAACCAAAACTGTTCAAGCCCTTAAGTACTAAATATGTGGATCCCAGTGCCTATAGTTGACCTTCTACCGAAAATATCAGCCAATCGACAAAGAAATCTCAAACGAGTTTACCATTTGATTTTGCGAGAGTATAAAATGTTCGGTTACATCCGAACTTAGCCCTTCCTTACTTGTTATTTTTTAATTTCACGCAGGTATGCATCTTAAAATACTGCATAATAAAAGAACATGTCGCAAAATGTAATAAGGAAAATTTGGATGAAAAAAATGGTTAAAAAAATGAATTGGCGACTATTGTGAAATTAATAATTTATAATGATGCTTAAGAAATGTTTTAAAGGAAATTGCAAAAACAAATTGAAAGACAACAAAAAATTTGTTTTTAACAGCATTTTTAATTTCAAGACCGTCAATGCCAGTAAGTTGTGACTTGTGAATTGGCTAACAACCGTCTTGCAGTCTTTTTGAGACCGTGTGAGTAGAAAGCTGTGTTTTTCCTTCCGCCCCCTTGCACATGATCTTTGAGATTCTGCATGCCCTAAAGCATTCCATCTCACTCTGATCCGTCTGTCAGCCCTATCAGCAATTTAATTGTGTATCGTTATTAAAGACTTGAATATTTCCTGAGCTGGTTCAGTAGTCAACCGAATGGCACTCTTGGCAGTAGCATCAGCTATTTTGTTTCCTGGAACGCCCTTGTGATCTGGGACTCTGTATATATGCAGCCGCTTTCCGGCAGCTACTATATATACTGCCTCCCTGCTTCTAAGGATATTCTTTGACGGAATGCGTTGTGAGATTATTGCTTTGATTGCCGCTTGGCTATTGACTTATATATTTATATTCTTTACAAGTAGTTACATCATTTGCTTCTGCCTGAAATACCATATACCCATATTGTACCCATGCGCCATCCACCTTCTTTTAACGTTACTTGAAACCTTCTCTTAAAGATAAAGCGTTAAGGTTTTTGGTATATATTATCCCCCGACCCCTTGCCTATCGAGCTGTGCCAGAAGTTCTTGTAGAAATTTCTTTCACCCTTTCTTTCTCGTTTAGTTTCCACATCAGTTTCTGTCCAAAATTACTTCCAAGTACTTGGTGTGATTCTTAGTAATGAACTCTTCCCCGTTGATCTTCGGTGGTTTCCATGAAGGGATTTTGTACTTCCTTGTAAAGAGTATCATATTGGCATTTACCTCTAGGTTGGCAGATATTGCCCATTGATGTATGAGTTTTACTAATTGTGTCTAAGAATTTGCCTCTCACTACTATAGCTGGTCGTCTGCATAGGCGATCAGTTTGGATCCTCTTCCTAAAAATTTTTGCAGAAGCGTATCTGCCGCAAGCGACCACAGGAGAGATGACAGTGCACCTCTCTGAGGAGTCCCCGCGCTAATCTGAGCAATCTGACTTCGTTCTGTTTTGCATAAATCTTCCTGCAGATTAGAAGAGCTTTTATCCATTCTGTGATCGCGGGAGTTTTGGTTGTTCGAGCGGAGGAAAAATAAAAATGCCGACGATGTTACTTCTGTGACATTATATTTTATTCTGTTTCGTTTTCAAATTATGTTCTGCTTATATAACTACTAAAGTAATCACAATTTTCTTAATATATTTCTTTGTTTTTCTATTTTCTTATGAAATACAATATTTGTTAAATGTAATCTTATTTTCTATTGAATGCAAACAAACATGATTGTGTGGTTTACCCGATAATGTCTGGGTTATCATTACAGTCAAACATAAGGACCAAAACATGTTTGTATGCATTTGCATTATGTTCTTTATCTCTACTTGTTATCTTATTTTTTGTAATGTTTACTTGTTTTTCTTTAATCTTTTATTTTGTCCAATTTACAATATTTTGTTGTGTGGTGTCTGGTTGGGATGATAGTGTACACATAACTCGGGCTCTATCCCGGCTGCTCCCAGACTATTAACGATTGCGCCATTGAAGACATTATAAAATGATCCTCTTATGTCAAGAAAGACACCCAGGGCATATTACTTATGCTCCTGTACTCTCTAAATTTGAGGTTAGAGTGAAGTGCAGTCTCAGTGGATCTACCCTTCGTATAGGCGTGATAAACCTTCGATAGGTTAACAGATGGAATCATGTCCCTAATGTAGGCATCTAGAATCTTTACGAGTGTCTTCAGAAGGAATGAGGTTAGACTTATTGGTATATTCTTTCGAATAAAGGGGGACTCCTTTACCCACTTTTGGTATGAATATGACCCTCGCCTCTTACTAAGGGATAGACATATAGTCTTCATATATTGTCATTAGGTACCAGCACTACAGATACATTCTGCATCCTGGCTGGAAAAATACTGTCCACACTATGGGATTTAAGCGGTTCGAATCCGTTGAGTGGCCAAATTATTTTTTTTCCTCGGTATGATATCGGAGGTATGCCCCCTCCATCTATCTATGTTATTTTTTACCAGTTGGTTGCACATTAGTGTAGGAGTAGTCTAGCTCGGTTGTCTTTTTCTAATTTGCCGCAGAAGTACATTCTATTACTTATTCCCTAAGTATATTCTTATAATCCCTCCAGCCAAACTCCTCATCGGCCAGTTTGAAGAGTTCTTGAAAACTGCGTCTATGTGATCCGAGCTCCCAGTTCCATCAAGGAGATTTCGAACCACGCTTTGCATGTGATGGACGGCATACGATGCGATACGTTTTATTTCGAATATTCGTAAGTATGACGGTCTCTTCCTCTAGTTCAGAAGTTGAGTCACCTACCTTGAATCTAGTTCAATTCCCTATTACTATCTTTCTGTACAAATTAAAGTCAGTGTTCTTATGATTTCTTAAAGTTTAGCTTGAACTGAGGGCTGGGAATTTTACTTGAAATCCTAAATACCTATGGGCACTTCGCAATCGTCAAACTTGATTATTGTGCTGGTGTGAAGTGTTAAATCTTGAACGGTCTTCGTGGTAGGACCCATATATGCTGACTCCTCCCCTCGTTACTTATAGCTAGATTGCTTACCAGTATAAAATTTAGTAATGACTCAAACTTGTCATGTGTATCAGTGCTAAACCATACCGTGTGTTGCGCATTGGGGTCAGCGCCTATCACCAGAGATCTCTTCGCTTTCTCAGCTGCATGTACCAACCACCGGACTTTCGTTGAATACGCTTCATAGTCATGGGGCATATTACAGGATGCAAGGAGTAGTGTGTTAACTCCTTTAGGGTCATGTCAACTGAAAAGAAATTTAGGTCAAGGTATGAATATATACTTTTCCATGCCAGTATAACAGTTTTTACCTTGTTTATTCCAATAGGGCTGAATGCGTAGTAAGATGGCGACTTTCATTCCGTTACCATGTTTCCCGAGGGTATCGATGGTTCATGAACTAAGGCCGTATCATAGCCGATTCTCTCTAGATTGAGAAAGACCTCGGGGCAGGCGATCTTGCTTGTATGCAGCTTTATCTGAAGAACATTCTCTGCAAAGGTCAGGTCAATCGGAGTCGGGTTGCGTCTCTGGATCAGCCTCCTCTGCTTCATGGAGATTCAGGGTGGCCTCTATTTTCTCACCTGGATCCTTTTTGACCTCCAGCGTGTTTAAGTTATTATCGGCCGAGTTGCAATTTTTGAGGCGAAGGTACACGCTACATGAACCTTTCGTACAAAATATTCTCGGCCGACCTGTTTACTTGGAGGATGTAGTTTTAAGTACCATCCTCCTTCTCGGAGTTGGTGACCTTCAACTCCCTCAAATCTTCCGTCGGCACATCGGGGGTTTGCCTTTGAAGAAGCCGCAGTGTATTTCCAGGTTTCTCCGTGCGAGGTAATAGCACCTTTGCTTTCGGCATGGTCGGGAGGCTCCGGTCCACTATCTCGATAACGGCCGCCTCCCACAGGCCTTGGAGCTTCACCACCACTTTCTTTACTCATAGCAGGGAGGGCTCGGTTTAAAATTTCAAGATTTTGACACCATTTAACCAGCCCGCTCCATCCATTTTTGTGAAGAGCGCAGCTAGCAGCTTTAGCTCCACTGCTTCCGTGTGATTTTCCCCACGAAATAGCTCCGGTCAATGGGCGCCACGATTAAGCGCCTCTTAGCTATCTCACCGACCAATGCCGCCGCCATGGATGTTGACGGATTCTCTTGGCCTCGCTTGATATTTGGTTGACAGCGTCGCCCCTTCGCTTCGGCTGTTTGACTGGCCCCGCTGTTTCACTGTCAGTAGATAGCTGCCTTTTGGTCGCAATCCTCTCCACGACCCGGTTCGTAAACTTCGGATCCTTGGACGAGAATTGCGGTGTTTCTCCAGTTTTCCTTTAGCCCAATCTAACCTGCAGCTAAGTCTTTCATGGACTTTGACCGCGGCTTTGAATATTGTTTTCGCCTTCAACCCCTCCTTGCTGGGTTTTGCCCTGGGCACTTTTTCCTTTTTTCTCCCCTAAGCTGAGTTTTGTTTTCAAGGAACCTCTACTAGCGTTTTATACCTACCGCCAGGTACCTCATTAACAATGATAGTGGTAGCTATACATCTCCCTCGTATGCCATAGCAAAGTTTCCAGGAAGAAAGGATGGGTATATATCTCTACCTTAGCTAGACGCCGCCTGCCTGCATCGCCCTGACCTATTCTAAGAACTAGCCCAGTTTCCAAGCCGAGACGGTGTTAGCAGCAACATTCATTATCCAGTCAGCACCCGCGTGGAGGATATAACTATGAGATTTCCGCCGACCAATTAATTGTTAAACTAGATTAAGAATTTTAATGAAATAACGTATTAGTTTTAAATATGTTACATAAATTTTTTTTAATTAAGTTAAGGTTATTTATTAATTTGCACACAAGCCCATACACGAGTAAATCTCACTCGCGCACATAGGTTGCATTTCGTGTATGGTTACTTCAAGGTTAATTTAGTCAAGCAGAATCCAGTCATTTAGTAAAATTAAACTTTGAAAAACAGGGCATTCACCTATTAAGCTATGCAATTTGGTGCCAAAACTAATAATATGTAGTTTAATTATTATAAATAAACACACCAAAGTTTTTGAGGATATTGGCTCATACTAATAACCGCATATAACGGTCATATTATTTATTCGATATCATATACCTTTCTGGAAGGTGGCAACACTTCAAGCTGTAAAGCTGTAATTTTTTTTGCTGTGAACTTTTGCAAAATTCTTAAACTTTAATTGATTATAGTGATTTAATACAATATTTATTGATTTAACTCTGAGTTGCAAGCTAAGTATTAAATGTTCTTAAGTTTTGTGTACTATTAAAAAGTTTAAATTTTCGACTTTTTGGTGCCGAGTTAGCTTTTTGTTTTATTTTATTCTATTTTCTCTCTTTATTTATCTTATTTACTTTTTTATTCACAGCTGTGTTGCGTGTAGCTTTTCATTTGTTCCAGGGCATCTAAAACTGCTAAAAAAAAATTGCTATTCTTTTTACGTTTGTTCTTAATTGAATTTATTATTATTAATATTTTGTTAACACACTAATTTATTCTACATCCAATAAATTTTGTTTTACTTACTCTTTTATTTGATCTTCATTCTTGTTGTTTATTATGTCTTGTAACTTCCAATTGTAAAATTAAAGGCGAGTCAGATCGCTATGTTTCATGCTGGCTTTGTGATGGGCTTGCCCATATTAAAATAATTAAATCTTAGATTCTATTCTCGACTGTAAGGGATTGCGTTGGTACTGTTTAAATTGTAGATCTATTGAAATCGATATATTTAAAGTTTATAGGGAGACACGCAATGGCTTTAACGAAATCGGTCGAGATCTTGTAACCCTCCCTGAGAAATTTAGGCACTATGAAAAATTTTTCAAATCTTTTAAGTGCCTGAATGATTCTCATGAATCCTCCAAACCTGCTCCTAAGCGTAAACGTCCGATGAAGTAACACTTAGTTCTTCTGTACAGAAAAGAACGTCTCCGCCCAATGACCTAATAAATCTCTCTTCTCCTTGCCCTCAAGGTGATAAGCCGTCAACTTCCAAAGAGCTCAATTCCCCAAAAGCTCTATCTAATAGTAATAAGTGTCATTTCCAGAGGCTCCCCCTAATCACTTAGTAACATCTATTAAAAATTTGGTAGTTATTCCACCTAAAAAGTCTATATTTATTTCTAGACTTGCCAAAGATACCTTGGTAGGGGACATTAAGGTTTTCATTTCGTCACGTTTAAAAATTGATGATATCAATATCCGTTAATTTAACTTCAATTATGATAGAAGTATATCATCGTTTAAACTAGACGTATCTCTTGAAACGTTCAAAAAGATCTTAGATAGTTCATTCTGGCCACCTGGGGCTTTTGTACGCGAAGTTAAGCCTAAACTTAGAAGTCAAACTGGGAAAACATTGTTAAATTACCAAAAGCAACCACCGATATAAATAACAGAGTGGTAAAAATTTGCTAAGCATTTATTATCAAAATGTTAGAGGTCTTAATACAAAATTAACTGACTTGTATTTAAACAGTTCCAATTTTAATTTCCATATAATGGGATTTACAGAAACATGGTAAAAACCTCACATTTTTGATAATGAGATTTTAAACAGCGAATTTAAAATATTTAGATGTGATCGACTGAACAGAATCGGTGGAGGTGTTCTATTTGCCGTACATTCCTCTATCCCATCTGAATATGTACTTGTTCTAGGAACCGATTCATTTGAATTTAAATGTATTAGAGTCTATATTAATAGTTGCTTTATTTATTTAACCCTGTCTTATATACCACCTCATTCGGACTTATCTGTATACCTGCAACATGCTTCTTTAATAAATAGTGCTACCTCGATGGCAAATAATGCAGATTCAATAATCGCATTAGAAGATTTCAATTTACCGTGTGCTTCGTGGAAAGCATTCGATGACTATATCGTACCGATTTGCAATCGGTTTTGTTTTCATGAGTTTTTCGAAAAAATATCCGATTTGGGTCCGAACCAAATTAATTTGATTCCGAATAAATTTGGTAAATGATTAGATTTAGTATACGTTGATACCTCTTCAAAGTGTTCCGTTATTCAGAGTAGTCCTCTTGTTCTACCAGAGGACTCGTATCATCATGCTTTGGAAATATCTGTCGAAATCATAAGCAATGTACGTGATAATAATTATCAAACTTCATGCTTTCGTACTCGGTCCAACTTTGCAAAAGCTAATATTTATTCGTTTCACTTATACACTCACCTTTTTTCACTTTAACGTAAAATGATACGGCGTATGAACGGGGAACACGGGCGGAAACTTGCGGACGTCTGATCGGGGCGATTCGCTGATGAGAAAAGAGACCTTCTGGTCTATTGTTACTCCCTTTTGAGTGTTGGGTAGTGTAGAGTTGTGGTAGGATGGGATGTGTGTGTGTGGGTGGTCTGTGTGGTGTGATGTCTGCGTGGTGTGATGTCTGCAGGGGTGGTGTGTGTTAGTGGGTGGAGTCTTCTTGTGGATCGTGTTAATGTGGTGTGTTGGCGCTCAGTGGCGCGTATGGAGGGGGGAGGCGTAACTCATCTAGCCATCCCGGCCCCCCTAGGTGAATTTTAGCCTAGCAACCGCTGTAGTTGCTGCAGCGTTGCAATGACGCTGCTGAAGCCAGTGGAGCGGCGGTATGTTGGCCTGGGCTGCCGACGCCGCGTTGATGCCTCCTGTCGCCTCGGTCTGGATGGAGGTGGAGCTGCCTGTCTTCGGTGGTGCTCCGGATGGTTGCTTTGCTGCGATCTGCGGCTTGGGGCGAGTTGTCGCCCGACGGCCCGCTTTGGGGTGCGGTGCAGCATAGTATGGTGCTGTCTATGGCACAGCTGGCAGAGCGTAACCGACGTACACTCCGGAGTCGTGTGGACCGTAGACAAACAGTTTAGGCAGTGCCCGTGCGCTTGGGCAACCTGCTGACGTTGTGGTGGCTGCATGCTTCGGAAAATGCTGCAGTGTTGCAGCCGGTGTGTGCGTCAACACAGTGGGCATCGGCTGTGTTGAGGTACCGTTGCCGGTGCTGGTGAAGGTGGTAGTGGTCCCGGGCCATTACGGGGAGCGGTTGCAGGGACGATTGCCGCTGCGGTTCGTGGTGTTGCAGTTGCCCCAGGGCGCGGCACATTGATGGCGGACCTCACAGCTGGCGTTGGTGTTGTTGCCATATCTACTTCCATATTGATCTGTATGAAGAAGTTGGAATGATTATACATTTGTGGCATGTAAATTTATGGCGAATGTGCCACGGTGTGTGGCAGGAATGGATCGTCAATTTGACCGATCATTGCGGTTAGAATGTTTGGTTTATAACGGTTTGGTCATTTGCGGGTTTATTGGTTAGTTATACGACTAATTCATTTGCGTCGCGGTAATATCGGCGGATTGGTTGTTATTTGCGGTTTTGTCATTAGATACGGTTGGCAGAAAACATAATTTCACGAGCGGTCTTGTCAGCGTTCCGCTTTGAGTACGGAGATCAACTACTCGTATATGACCGTCGGAACCGTAATATAATTTTTCTATGCGGCCAAGCCGCCATTCTGTGGGGGGTAGACAATCATCGTGTATAATAACACAGTCTCCAAGCTTTTGTGCCTTTTCTGGAGTTTTCCATCGGTACCTTTTATGAAGGTCCTTGATGTACTCTTCCTTCCATCGACGGCTGAAATCATGATGGAGAATTTTGATTCTTTCCCATCGATTTAATAGGGATAGCGACCCCACGCCTGGCTCAGGTATGGCCAGAATGGGTGCTCCTTTGAGAAAATGCCCTGGAGTTAGGGCTGTGAAGTCGGAGGGATCTTGCGAGAGTGGGGTGAGTGGCCGTGAATTGAGAACGGCTTCAATTCGGATTAATAAGGTAGTGAATTCTTCATAATTGAATTTATAATTTCCAGCTACTTTTTTGAAATGGGATTTGAAGCTTTTTACAGCTGATTCCCATAAACCACCCATATGAGGAGCGCTTGGGGGGATAAACTGCCAATTAATGCCTTGGGGACCATACTTCTGAACAATTTCAGGTGATACTTGTTTAATAAAATCCACAAACTGTTTTTCAGTGGCTCTTTGAGCTCCAATGAAGGTTTTGAACGTTTTTAGTTCTAACTAGTTTTGTGTCTACCCTTTCTGCTATTTCATATTGGGTAGTTAGAAATTCTTTCATTTGCTGCCACGTTGGGCATTTTTTCCGAGATGAGAGCGATTGCTCCCACAAAAGTAACGATTTTTCTGGTAATGCCGCGGTGCATATATTTACCAGAATAGGGTCCCAGCTGTCTGTGGGAATATTTTGTGTCGATAAAACCGACAAACAATTAGAAACAGTGGATTGTAATCTAATAAATTCATCACTTGTTTCTTTCTGAATTTTAGGCAAGTTCATTAGTATCGTTACTTGCTTATCGACCAATATTCTTTCATTGTCGTATCTCGCTATAGCTTCCCAAGCCAGATCGAAATTATCGTCATTTAGTGCGAACTGTTTGACTATGACGCCTGCTTGACCTTTTGTTTTGTATCGGAGGTGATACAATTTTTGTGCATTTGTTAATTTTGGGTGGTTTATGTAAACGGCTGTAAACATGTCCCGGAAGGACGGCCATTGTTCATAGCCACCATGAAAGACTTCGGTATCACATGTGGGCACCTTGAGATGGATGCCTGAATTTGACTCTTGACATTGAGTTTGTGGCAGCTCTACTCTCGGATGTGGAACAGGTGCTATGGCTTTAATTAATTTTAATTGATCCGAAATCATTGCTTTTGTTTCTTCAAACTGGTCTAAGCAGTTTTCGTACTTGGCGTAAGCCGAGGATTTAAAATTTTCAGGTAGATCTGAGTCGTCAGATTCTACTATTGCGTCATATGCAGCTTGGAGACGTGTCCAGAAATTATCAAGATTTTCCTTTTTGATTTCTAATACCGATTCAGAATTATCCTGAATCGGCGAAAATGAAAATCGAGTGCAGTATCGTATTAGACTGTCACTCTCAGATATAAATTTGGTGTATGAAATATCTTTCACCCGTTTTTGTTTTGTAGCACCTTGCTTTGAGCGTGTAGCTTCTGCAGGTGTACATGGACTTTTTTCGTCAGAAATCATTTTAGGTACTTTTAGCAATTGAGATGTTTTTGATTCTTTTGAGTCTGAGCTCATTTAAAAGATGTACCGAAATAAAATAAAATATTTTCAATATAAAAAATATATGTATATTTGAAACCTCTATTAAGAAAATAAGGGTTTTTTTTAACAAAATAATAATCCTTTTTAAACTCGTTTGAGTACCTAACTCTTTTATGATAGTAAGAGTTTTTATTTAATTGAATGAATATATTACGCGTATTTCGGGTTTTATCGTTTTTTTTTTATATTATTTAATTAATTAATATTTAACGCAAATGTTTTTATTTTTACTTTTATTTGTATGTATTATGTGTCCGTAATTCCTATAGGGTATACCTATAAGCGGATCAGCTGATACATATGTACTTGTCGTTATGCGCAATTGAGAGCTCGTCTTAGAGATCAATGCACTTTGTACATATGTATGTATGTAATCTATTATGTTTTAATATGCTTTTGCGCAATCCTGCTTGTTTTTGTTGGTCAAAGAACAAGGGGTATTGCGAGTATGTGCCAATGTGTACTTAGAATATTATATGTATATATGCAATCCTACTTGTTTTTGTTTAACAAAAACAAGGGGTATTGCGGAATATTTGCCAATGTGGACTTTGAAGCGAAGTACTAATGTATGTTTGTATACCTGCGCGTGTATATATGTACGCAGTGCGAAAAGACCGCGAAAAGGAAAGAATATACCGTAGGTATTCTTGTAAAATTTATGTATATACGTATGGATTTCACGTAATATATTTTTGCGGAATATATGTACGCAGTGCGAAAAGACCGCGAAAAGTAGAATAATTTACCGCAGTTGTTAGAGTAGAATTTATATATATATGTATGTATATAAATTTTTAAGTGATATATGTATGTATATATTTATATATGTTAAATATAATATGTATGGTAAAATTTATTTTGTACGTTTTGGCATTTGTTTGTGTTTTTTTTTTCTTTTGATTTGCCTTTGCTTATTTTACGCAATCCTGCTTATACTTGATTAAGTATAAGGGGTATTGCTGGAAATTGGTGCAAGTAAATACTTGAATTATTTAGTTTTAGAAATGTTTTTGTGTATTTGAACACAACGGTAAGCATTTAGGTAATCAAGAGTTCGTTGGATATATATTGTTTTTTTTTTTTACCAAACTGTTTTATATCTTAGCGGTATTTTGGTTTTTACCGGAAAAGAAACCGAAATATAGAAACAGTTTGGTAACCGCTTTTTTTATTATTGCCTTTATTAAGACGGATTTTTGTAAAAAATAAACCGCAAAGGCATAAATTTCAACATACATATAATATTAAGAGGATATATACATATATTAAATGGAATCGATACGACTCACTTTGGGGTTTCCGCCAAGGGGTTTTGGGGACAATGTTATATACATATACACAAGCTTGTGCTGTCCTTTCTGTGGCCCAGTCCTCTGCTGCTTGGCTGCGCTGACTATGGTGAGCTGGTGTGGTTGTTGTTGTAGAGTGGCAGGTTTTTTTTATTTAATTCGCGCCCGTTTTTTTATGTATGTAATTTTGTTGTTTTTTTGTTGAAATTCGCGCCCGTTCCTAATTTCTTATTATTTCGCGCACGTTGTTGGTTTTTTTTTTTTTGTTTTCTATGTGTGTATGTATTATATGTATGCCCCTCTGCACCGCATTTCTATATATATATATATATTTTTTTTTATAATTTTTTTTTTTTTTTTTATAATTTTTTTATATGTATATGTGTTTAGCCACTTCACAGCACCTTTTGTTTTTTGGAATGTGTATATGTGTTTTTCCACTGCACTACACAGCACTTATGTTTTTTTTTTTTTTTTGTCGTGTGTATATATGTTTGTGTCACTGCACTGCACAGCAGTATATGTGTTTGTTTCTTTTTTTTTTTTTTTGTTTCTCACAGCACTTTTTTTCGTTTGGTTCACTTTTTGGCACCGCACTTTGTCACTGCACCTGTTTTTTTTTTTATGTTTAATTGCCCATAGTGCCGTCCACTAGGGCTCGAAGGACCAATATTTATTCGTTTCACTTATACACTCACCTTTTTTCACTTTAACGTAAAATGATACGGCGTATGAACGGGGAACACGGGCGGAAACTTGCGGACGTCTGATCGGGGCGATTCGCTGATGAGAAAAGATACCTTCTGGTCTATTGTTACTCCCTTTTGAGTGTTGGGTAGTGTAGAGTTGTGGTAGGATGTGATGTGTGTGTGTGGGTGGTCTGTGTGGTGTGATGTCTTCGTGGTGTGATGTCTGCAGGGGTGGTGTGTTAGTGGGTGGAGTCTTCTTATGGATCGTGTTAATGTGGTGTGTTGGCGCTCAGTGGCGCGTATGGAGGGGGGAGGCGTAACTCATCTAGCCAGCTAATTTTAAAAAGTTAAATACAGAACTTTCTACAATGTCATGGCCTATTATAATGGTGATATTGAATTGAGTGTCTCTCATTTTAATAACATTATTACGAAATTATTTGAAAAGTATGTTCCAATAGTAATTGTTAATAAAAGTAAAAGTAGAAGTCCGTGGTCGTCGAAAGAGTTACATAAATTGAAAAACAGAAAAACTCGAGCCCTTAAACATTTTAAAAAAACCGGTTCAACGGTCGACTATTCTAAATATTCTGTATTGCGTCGACAATATTTTGACCTAAACAAAAAATGTTATAATAATTACTTAAATAAAGTAAAAAAGAATCTTGTAAGTAATCCAAAATCGTTTTATGGTTTCGTCAACTCCAAACGCATAATTTCCAAATTTCCGTGCGCGATGAAATACAAATCTATCATTTCAACTGACAATGTTATTATATCCAATATGTTTGCAGAATTTTTCAAGTCAAACTACTGTAATAATTCTTCCAAAACTTTTTCTTATCAGCACGAGCTATGTTCGAATACTTTAATTAACGCTCCAAATATTTCTGAAGAAGACGTCCTACTTAATTTAAATAAGTTAAAACCATCTTTAAGTTACGGCCCAGACATGATACCTTCATGCTTCCTAAAAAATAGTGCCAAATATATTTACTTGCGTTTGACAAGGATATTCAATTCCTCTCTTGAACATGTTATATTTCCTTCAATCATCAACATTGAAAATTATAGAGGTATCGCAAAACTAACAGTTATACCGAAACTTTTTTAAGCTATCATCACTGACCATATAACCTTTTCGATTTCTCCGTTAATTTCCTCATCTCAGCATGGATTTCGTAAAGGGAAATCGACTCTAACAAACTTGTTTGAATTTGTAAACCATGTATCATTGGGTTTTAGGGAACATAAGCATACGGATGTTATATACACAGACTTTCGCAAAGCTTTCGATAAAGTAAACCTCTCGATTCTCATACATAAACGTGATCTGCTAGGCTTTCAGCCAAGATTTCTTCAATAGGTAGATTCCTATCTTTATAACAGAACACAACGAGTGATATTTGAGGATACACCTTCAGATACAATTAATGTTTCTTCAGGTGTTCAGGTAGTCGCAAGGTAGTCATCTTGGCCTGATTCTGTTCTTGTTGTTTATTAACGATATCTCTTCAGTAATTGAATTCTCAAAAATTGTATAATACGCTGACGACGTAAAGCTTTTTAAATCATACACCTCAAGCGAGGAAAGGTGTCTGTTGCAAACAGACTTAAACAATATGGTTGCATGGTGTGATATAAGTGATTTGCATTGAATCTGAATAAATGTAAGACGATGTACTTCTCCCGTAGATCTGTGCATCCCTCTTCTTATGAAAACACCATATTCTGGAGCAAGTTTTTAACTATGTTGATTTGGGAGTTAATATGGACCCTAAGCTTAATTTTTGTCTTCATATTGACACCATGGTCTTGAAAGCAAAAGCTGTCCTCAGTTTTGTTAAACGTTGGTCTATAGAATTTAGAGATCCGTATATTACTAAAACACTTTACACAACTTTGGTTAGACCTATAGTGGAATATGGCTTTGTGGTATGGAACCCTAGCTACCAAATCCATTCTGACAAGTCTGAGTCTGTTCAAAAACAATTTTTACTTTTCGCCTTAGTGCATTTCCGATGGGATTCTAGGGTAAGTCTACCTCCATACACTAGTCGTTTAAAACTTATTAATCTACCTACACTTTCTAGTCGTAGGGAAATGCTTGGCATAATATTCTTAGTGAAAATCTTGAATGCAACAGCTTCCAGTTCTTTTCTCCTGTCTGAAATTAAATTTAATATCCCGATTCGCTTTTCGAGGCAGTTTAGTCCTTTACTGTTAAAATCCTGTAGATCAAATTTTGAACTAAACGAGCCATTCCGCCGTATATGTCATGATTTTAATTCTCATTCCAGCACATTTGACTTATCTGACTCACTTTTCAAAATTAAAAAGACTTTAATGTTTTCTCTTAATGAATGAATATGTAACAATTTATTATATTGTAACTATAAATCTTAGCTATTGAAATTTTTGTTTCTGTAGCTGAGCAGTTTTAGATCTCAACACTTAAAAAACTCTCTTACCTTTTCTAACTCGGCTAATTCCGCACGTATGCAGATTGTGCTCCTCGCGTCGGTTGAGCGGGAGGAGGGTAATCGTTGGGTTATTATTATTGGGACATTACCCTTTTTCAAATAAGGAAAGGCGAAGTTTAAATGTAACCGAACTTCTTATACTCTCGCAATTTGCCGAGATTTAAGACGGAGAAATATTTCCAGGTACTAAATTCGGTTGTAAACGAACAGTTTTATTACTACAGATTTTCGAGAAAAAACCGTCAGGCAACTGTTAAATAAAAATAAATAAAAAAAATCCTTTGATCAGACACCAGTTTGTCATGTTTTCAAAAAGATATTTTTTTTTGTAATAAAGGATGATCCATTTTGAGGCTATTGAAAAATGTAGCAAAAGTACTTGGATCATCCGTTATATCTTTATATATTGAATCTGTTTGTTCAAAACCGACTGTAGCAAAGCATCTATTTGGATGATTACGGATTCATAGTTCTTTCTGCTGTTCTCTTCTTCTTTCTTTACCATAGGAATACCAATACCTTTGTGTGGACCAAATATAGTTCTAAAATGTTTCGACCGCTCACTGCTTATTACATTAGGATTAGGGAAACACGCAAAATTGTATCTCTTGTAAAGGTTTATCCGCGTTTAACCGCTTCCCAAATAGCAGAACATGTAAAACTATAGTTTAAAAAAACAATATGCAGAGACAAAGCAAGAAAAATATTAAAAAGGGCTGATTATCATGGGCGAGGTCCACGCAAAAAGCCATTAATTTCCTTAAAAAATCGTATGAAGCGCATTGCATTCGCAAACAAACATATAACCAAGCCTATATCTTTCTGGCAATCGGTTTTATGGTCGGATGAGACCAAATATTGTATATTTGGAATAGAAGGAAGACAGATGGTGTGGCGAAAAACTGGTACAGCCGTTGAAGCGCGAAATCTTACTTCCACCGTAAAGCATGGTGGGGGTGGAGTTTAATTGAGGGGGTGTATGGCAGCAAGTGGAGTTGGAGGCATTGAGTTTATCGAAAATATAATGAATAAACAGGACAATGACCCTAAGCATACAGCGGAACTTTTCGCCTTTGGGTTTTTTACAATGCTACAAAGCAACTACATTCACCTCCACAATCCCCTGACCTCAATCCAATTGAGAATTTATGGGCTTTTTTTGTGGACGATTACCAGCAAAGAAATGCTCAAGACCGTTATATTGGACGAATTGAGTAAAATTTCAGCCCAAGATACGAAAAAATTAGTACATTCCATGCCTAAACGTCTAGCAGAAGCTCTAAAATTTTGAGTCTACCCCACCAGCTATTAAACTTTTTATAATTACTTGATATTATTGTGTTCTGGTTGATGAGCGGAGACTTTTTCTGTTTAAGTTAATTGTTTTTAAAATTAAAATTAAATTTTTGGCTTTTGTTAATTAAATAATTTGAAAAAAAGTAAATTGTTTTAAGCGAAAAGATATGATTTATTAACACAAAAAAAAATTTCCTAATTGGTCAAACTTTTAGCGGTGACTTTTTCTACCTAGTGTATATAAATGAATTGCTGTTCTTTAGTCTCGCTACAACTCAGGAACGGCTGAACCGATTTGGCTAATTTTAGTCTTGAAATATTTGTGGATCGATATAGCTAATTTTGGGTTTAAATGGAAAGAAAATATGGAAGAATTGCGAGTTAGATAATAAATAATAATTGGAATGGGAAGAAATATTTATTTTGCTGCTGCGCAAACTCAATATCTCTTTTATCGATGCAAAAAACTTTTGGATGTTAGTTGGTTGTCGAATGTTTATATTTTTGTCATATGTGGAATGTCACACAAAAACTTATAAGCCTAACTATTATTTTGTAACAATTATAACGTTATTAAACAATTGAGAAAAGTTGATGGATATCTGTGTTCGACTTATCGTTAGGCGTGTCAACTCCAGAGTTTCTCGAGAACGATTTGCATGTTGATATTACGCCCAAAGAATCCTAGCTATTTGGGCATGAAATAAGGGATGACATTTATAAGGATGCATTACTATATGTGCATTATTCAACTTTCTTGCACTACAAATTACTGCAGATATTTAAAATGAGACATTAATCATGATAGAAGATATGTCAGCAGCCAATCGTTCTATGCAATATGCATTTAACCATCTGTTACAAAGAGAATAACAGTACAATACTGAAACATTGACCGAAACTGTTCGCACAACTGTTCCACAATTGAAGGTAAAACAAAGGATTGCGTACGGTATGTTGATATAAGTTGTAAACAGTGGATCTGAAGGGATTTACTTTCTTGATATTCCCGAGGTTCTGGGCAAACGTTCTTAATTTCAGTGCTATTGACAAAGATGCAAATCAACGAAACACCAGTTTTTAACATCGGCAAAAATAGCGCTATGGCAAATATTCTCCAGATCTATAAATCAAAAAAGGTAGCTACACTTCAAGCTGTAATTTATTTCCTGTAAATTTATGTGTTTTGTTTTATTAAAATTTTTAATTTTAATTTTTTATTTATTTAGTGATTTGATTGGAATTTCAAGCTAAGTATAAGTGTTCATCTAGCTTGTTTTGTTTTTTTTCGTTTTTATTTGTAATTATTATTATTAATATTACATTAATACACTAATTAAAATTTTATTATATATTCGATTTTGTTTTACTTTCTTTTTTATTTAATTTTCTTTTAATCTTTATTATTTAAAGGCGATTCAGATCGCTATGTATCATGCTGGCTTTGTGATGGGCTTGCCTTTTTAAATTGTAGATCGATTGAAATTGATCCATTTAAAGTTTACATTTCGAACAATTATATTAATATTTTAAGTGCGTAAATGATTCTCACAAATCTTGCCAGTCTATACCTAAGCGTAAACGTACTTCCGACGAAGTACGTAGTTCTTCTGTTCAGAAGACAACATCTTTTCCGATTGACCGTCCACATTCCATAAGCTCAATTCCCCGAAAGCTCTACCTAACGGTAATAAGCGTCTGACTATTCAAGATGCTCCCCACTAAAACCTCCGCAGCATCTGTCAAAAAATCACAATGTTAGAGGTCTTAACACCGAATAAAATTATTTTTATAAAGAGTTTTTAAACAGCGAATTTCAAATATTTAGATATGATCGACTAAACAGAATCGGAGGAGGTGTTCTATTTGTCGTACATTGTTCTATTCCTTCTGAAGATGTCCTCGTTCTTGATACTGACTCATTTGAATTTAAAGTGCTACAGTTTGTGTTAATAGTTGCTTTATTTATTAAAATGTTATAACATTTACTAAAATAAGATAAACAAGTAAGGAAGGGTTAAGTTCCGAATATTTTATACTCTTGCCACTTGAAAGGGCCAAATCCGGCTAAATACCTTCAGGTGTTGGTAATAATAAAAAATGTTTGATATCATATTAACTCCTTTAGTTTTATTACTATATTTTACTACTCGTCAGCGAAAATTATACTAAAACAAGTAAGGAAGGGCTAAGTTCTGATGTAACCGAACATTTTATATTCTTGCAACTTGTAAGAATCAAATATCGGAATATTATTTTAGGTGCTGGCAAAACTTTACATTAAACAAGTAAGGAAGTTCTAAGTTCGCGTGTAACCAAACATTTTATACTCTCGCAACTTGCAAAATACTTCAGGTATTAGCAAAATATTATATTATAGGAAGTATTGCTCCAGTTCAACCAATTTTTGACACAAATAAGTACTGCTGTCGAGAGTTTCATTTATTTATTTTAATTATATATCTTACACATAGACCGATATTTTAGGTAAAAAGTAAACCATAGGCACCGGGGTCCCCATATGTATCTAGGGACTTCACCAGTTTTGGTTCGACTTAAATAATTTTTTTTCATAAGGTGGCACCCTTGGGGGAAATGCTTGTGCAAAATTTTATCCCGATACATTCAGTGGTGCTTGATTTGCATACTCGAAAGTGAAAGAATCAGATGGATTTTAAAATTGCGTTATATACGAAGTAGGCATGGTTGCACTCCGATTTCACCCATTTTCGCACTGTAACATAGGAATGTCAAAGTGTTATTTGTGATTTTACCTAAGCGTGGGCGGTACCACACCCATCGTCCAAATTTGTTATTAGCTCTTATTAAGCCCTCTCAGGTGTAAAATTGTATATCTCTTGCGCATTCATCTATGGACTTATCGCAGTTATAGTAGATTTTCACAAAACTGTTGTATGGGGAGAGGATTTGTTCTGAGCGAATTTGGTATTTTAAGCTAGAATGGCTTAGGACATTTCTTCAAAACTTTTTACCCACAGGTGCCTCTTGCTACTACGATCTGGTGTGCTAAATTACAGTTTTATATTTTAGTTTAGTGCTTAGTTAAAGCACTTCATAAGTTCTCGATTAATGGCGTTCTGTGGGCGTGGCAGCAGTCCGATTTGAATAAATGCTTTCAGTCAAGATTTCTTCATTGGATATCTTCTTATCTTTATAGTAGAACATAGCGAGTGATATTCAATGATACTCTTCCAGATTCAATTAATGTCTCTTTAGGTGTTCTTCAAGGTAGTCCGAATCTATTCTTGTTATTTCTTTTATAATACAATACTCATTATTATAATCTCAAAAAATGTAAGACGATGTGCTTTGTGTGTGCTCCCCTCTCCTTATGTAATAATCAACTGTAGACTAGAGCAAGTTTTTAACTTCGTTGATTTGGGAATTACGAACGAATCCACCTCATATGTCATGATTTTAGTTTTCATTCCTGCTCATTCGATTTATTTTTCCACTTTTCAAAATTTAAAAGACTACCACATATTGCTTTCTCTTAATAAATAAAATCGTAACAATTTATTATAACTCTTAGCTATTAAAATTTCTGTTTTTTAGCTGAGCAGTTTTTGATCTCGATGCCTAAGAACTCCCTTGCTTTTAACTACTCGGCTAATTCCGCACGTATGCGGATTGCGCCCCTCGCGTCGGTTGGGCGGGAGGAGGGTAATCGTTGGGTTATTATGATTATTATATGCAAATTGACAATTTTAATCAAATGAACAATGGCCCAAAAGAGGTCGCTGGAGGTACTAAACAGACAACCGAAACATTCTTGGAGAAGTTATGATTCTGTTGTCAGGAAATTTTCGCCAAACTCTTCTAGTTATTCCGCGATCAAATTTTGCAGACGAACTATATGCATGCCTAAAATCGTCTAATTTGAAGCGGTAAAGAAACTCCAAATAACGAGTAATATGTTTTTCAACGAGATCAAACTGCGATTGTGTTTTCGAAGTAGTTGCTAGATTTTGGAAATGGTAAGATCGCAACTGACACCTCGACCGGATTAATAACATTTTTCTCACATATCTGTCACTTCACAGACTCGAAAGGGAACATTATTCAGGGTGTTTTTTCAGAGATAAAAAAGAATATAATAACTATAATTGGCAGACAACAAGAAGTATTGGCGGCAAAAAACAGAGATGTTGATAATCTCAACGCCACAATTCAGAATTTCTATCCATGAAAGTAGTTTACTTACAAATCAGCTACAAACTAGGATGACATAGTCAACAATCCTACAGAATTTTTAAAATCATTTCCTGGACCACCGCCACGTAATCACGAATTGCCATTCGATTTTAAGCGTTTACAATTTTTGTGCGAATGGCTTTTGCAATGACCGTCATAAAACCGCAAGGACAGTCGTTGCATGTTTTCGGAATTAACTTAGTGTATCCCTGGTTCATGCATGGAAATTGTCTATCCGTTGCGTGTTTGCGCATCGGTAAACCATCGTCTTCATACATTTATACACCGCAAAAAAGACAAAAAATATAGCACATCTATTTCTTTTTTTATACGGTAGATTAGTTACAAAAAAAAAATCGTGTAAAAAAGACATTGATCGTATGCAAAAATAGGTGATGGGTTCCTTATCTTTAAAACCTATTAAAATTAATGAAAAATAAGGAATTTTTAAGAACAAGTATTATTGTTTATTTTATTAAATAATGTATGTACACAAGCATAGTTATTAAAGAAAAACAAAATGCAGTGTAAGCTTCAAAGGAGCTCTAGACGCTTTGTAGATGGTCTTTTTGATCCTTACTTGGGAGTTCTGAGCATCACAATGGACAAGCGTATAGCATCAAAAACAATTATGTAAAACAGCTACATATGTTGTTAACAAAAGGATTAGGTCATTCAATTTTTTAAGCACGAAAAAATTAAAATGATAATCATAAGAAGTAAGGAAGGGCTAAGTTCGGGATAATACCTTCAAGTATTGGTAAAACTTTATCTTAAAAAAACCGAATTTCTGTAAATATCTCACGGATATGTTTGATAAAAAATTCGCAACAGGAACCGGGATATCCACATTGTTGGATATCGGACCGCTTAAATAGTTTTGCTTCGAATCGAACAATTTTTGGTCATAAAGGGGCACACTTCAAGGGCACTATTCATGCAAAGCTTTATCCGGATATATTAACTAGTGCTTGATTTGTATTCTGTAAAGAAAGAAGTTTTTGTCTTATTTCGCCCATATTCACACTGTAATGTAGGAATGTAAAGATAAAGTTTTAAATGATATCGGTCGAGTATGTCCCGAGAAATGGGTTCTCACCTAAATGTGGGCGATGCCACGTCCATCGTCCAAATTTGTTATTGGCTCCTATAAAGCTCTCTCGTGCCATCTCAGGTGTAAAATTGCATGTCTCTGGCGGATTCATTTATAGATTTATCGCACTTTTAGTAGTTTTTAACAAACCACTTACAAGGAGAGAGGGCGGGGATTGGATTATAAATCCAATTTTATCCCTTTTGGCACTGTCGGTAGGGATTCTTGTTTAATGGCGTTTTGTGGGCGTGGCAGTGGTCCGATTACGCTACTTGTGCTAACATTTTTCAAAGGAAAACGTGTATAAAGTTTCATTACGATATCTTAGTTTTCACTCAAGTTACAGCTTGCGTGGACAGACGGACGAACGGACGGCCTCACATTTTTAACGGTGAACTGACCAGTAAACTTCCTTGTATTCACAAAAAGGGAATTTCTATAAATTTGTGGTATGGATATATTTCGCAAAAATTAAATCTGACAAATAAAATTTAATCCCATAAAATTTTAAATCGTGTTAAATGGAATAAAATGTTAATTACTAATTAAATATTGTTAAATCAAAACCTTGTAAAAAAAGACCGTGTGAAAACAGAATTAGATAAATTACAATTACAAACTTAAATAAAAAACAAGTAAGGAAGAGCTAAGTTCGGATGTAACCGAACATTTTATACTCTCGCAAAGTCAAATAGTATACTCGTTGGAGATTTCTTTGTGGATTGACTAATATTTTCGGTAGAAGGTCAACTATAGGCAATGGGGTCCACATATTTAGTACTCAGGGGCTTAAACATTTTTGGATCGATTTAGATAATTTTTGGCCACAAGGTGGCATACTTTAATCGCATTATGCACGCAAAGTTTTATCCCGATACAGTCATTGTTGCCTGATTTGCATAGTGGAAAGTGAAAGAATCAGATGGAATTTAAAATGGTGTTATATGGGCAATAGGCGTGGTTGAGTCCGATTTCGCCCATTTTCGCACTATGACATAGAAACATGAAAAGAACGTTATGCACTGAATTTGGTTGAAATCGGTTGAGCAGATCTCAAGATATGGGTTTTCACCTAAAAGTGGGCTGTGCTACACCCACTGACTAATTTTGAACGCGGTTCCTATAAAGCCAATTTATACCATCTCAGAGATAAAATTTAATGTCTCTGGCGTGTTTAGTGCTTGATTGATCGTGCTTTTAGTAGTTTTTAACAGTACCGTTATATAGGGAGTGGGCGGAGTTGCCACCCGATTTCAACTATTTTCACACCGTCAATAGAAGTGCTAAAAACATTTGCTTCTAGTGAATTTTGTTAATATATCATTAGCGGTTTAGGAGATATGCACATTAAACTTATTAGAGGCGGGACCACGCCCACAAAAAAGTTTTAACTGCAGATGCCCCTCCCTAATGTGATCCTGTGTACCAAATAACAGTCTTGTATCTTATTGCGGAGCTTAGTTATGGCAAGTTATTTGTTTTTGATTAATGGCGTTTTGTGGGCGTGGCAGTGGTCCGATTACGCCCATCTGCAATACCAACCGTCTCACGGTACCAAGAAACATGTCTACCAAGTTTCATAAAGATATCTCAATTTTTACTCAAGTTAGAGCTTGCACGGACGGACGGACGGACGGACGGACAGACAGTCACCCGGATTTCAACTCGTCTCTTCATCCTGATCATTTATATATATATAACCCTATATCTAACTCGATTAGTTTTAGGTGATACAAACAACCGTTAGGTGAACAAAACTATTATACTCTGTAGCAACAGGTTGCGAGAGTATAATTAATAAAATACAAAATTTAACATTTTATATTGAATTGCGATAATACAGATCTGAAAAAATGTATATCAATCGTTGTCAAATGTACCGGCTTTACGGTTTTGTTTTTATACGTGAGCATATTTTCACTGTATTGAAAAATTTATTATATTATTATTTAATGTATGGTATACCTTAACCACAAAATCACGTTGCCTGGTTTTCTAATATATGTTATTAATAAGTAAGTAATGACCTTCAATATAAGTTTAAAAGATATCAAACGATGATTTTTGTGGCACACGAATCGTACTACAAAAGCACACCGTAATAATTTTTTTAATCGATGCATTTATTTGTTTTTATGGTATGGAAAATTTTATTTTATTTTTTATAATTAAATATTTTTAAAAATTATGGACCGTAAATGACCTCCATGCTCAGTTACGCATATGCGACACCTAATCAGGATTGCCTCAATTATTTGAACTGCTTCAATTCAGACAGATTTCTGCTTTGGTTTGCACACCTCTTGTTTGACATAACCCCAAAAAAAAAAAGTTTGGTGCAGTTAGGTCAAGGGACGAAAAGTGGAGTTTCTTCATAGTAATTTGTTTTCAAATTGATCAGTTGATTCATCTTGCTGGAACCATTCGCTATTAAACGTCTTCGGCGCAGTTCTGGGACTAATCATAAGAAGTAAGGAAGGGTAAATAACGGTGACATTGACAGTTACTGTTACACCGTTTTCCTTAAAGAAGTATGTCCCGACAATATACCTTGATGAAACTGCGCACCAAACAGTGACTCGTTTTGGGTGAAGTTTCGTCTCGTGGACTATTTCTGGATTTAATTCACTCCATATACGGAAATTTTGCTTGTTTACATTCTCGTTTAGATCAAAATAGGCCTCATCAGACATAAAGACGAAATTTAGCAAGTTATTGTCTTCTTTGGCCATTTCAATAATTTTTTGTCAAAATTCCAGGCGAATAAGAAAGTTTAAAGGGTTGTTATGTTATTTGAACTTTGTACAGAAACATATTTAAGTCGTCATGAATTATCTGTTGTAATGATCATCTGCTAACTCCAATAACTAACTAACACTATAAGTGTTTGGGGGATGTAATTATAAATAAAGGAGGAATGCAGAGCTGTAGACAATTAAATTAGTTGTATTAAAGTATCAAATATATTTTAAACTACAATTATTTATAGCTACCTATACATCGAAAATATTTCATATTTCTACTACTAATTATTTCAATTATAAATAACCAAAGATAAATCTAAGCTACAAACAAACAATGAATTCAAAAACTCAATTGAATAAGTCGCAGCTTTCTCGAAGTCCATAGCTTAGTTTGACACCAAGTCCCCTGGCAAAAACTATTGTACCTGTGAATTTAATCCGTTGACGTCAACATTTTTTATTAACTATCAGTTGTACTTTTTCAACATTTTATACCTTTCAATACCCTATTCAGTGCCTTAAGCGAATGCACACTGCTTCTGGATTATATTTAATGTTTAATGGCAGCTTAAATGCTAAATGAGCTGTTCAACCTCCATCTAATAAAATTGCTGCAATGCCAGATGATGCAACGGCCAATGCGATGCCATTCTTTAGTCGGATCTCAGCAAGAAGTATTGAAATACGGAATTTTTTGTCAGTCGCACCTCGTGCTTCCAAAAAAACTTAGGGGGACTATGTCCTGCGAAAACTGCCAGTATAATGCGTCATTTAGTAGTAAAACCTTTCGAGAAATATTCGCTGCCTATTCGACAGTATCATACTTCATTGAACGATTAATATGTGGGTTGATTAAATAAGATGCAATTTGATTTGGTGAACTCATACCGAAATAACTAATTGGTAAATGCGCAATGACAATACAATGATCCTCAATAGCAATCAATGCTTCATTGTACACTGCGTCACTAAGTGATATCGTTAGACCGTTGCACCTTGTACGATGTCGATACAATATGTATATCATCATCATCAGTTATCGAATCCGTGTAATTATCCCACAACATACGGACCGGATATAGTAAATAGTAAACAAATTTGTGTTCCTGTGCAGTAAAGTAAAACTGATTCAGCAAGCATACTGTCCCAATGATTGTCATCTTCTAGCAAGCTTAGTGCAAGGCATGTATCTTTATACATTGGATAATGTTGTCCATTTACTTTACGTATAGCTTGAAATAACAATGGTCCGGTGAGATAAACCAACAACAGTCACAGATAAAAGCACTTAGTCTGACTATATATACACGACCCAAATTATTTGCTTTGAATAATCCGGCGCATGCATCAACTGGTGTGCCTTACTAGCACAGCGTGGTACTTCAGTGCAAAGGCACCAAACATATCCGCACGATTATTATTAAAAGATTAAAAAAGTTGATCAGCTGCTTTATTTACAATTACATATCCAAAAACAGTTAGTGTTAGTTATTTTTAAAAATATTTCCAAAAAAATATTTCTAAAAAAAGTGTTCACTACAAATGACGTACATACAAACAACGTTTGCCGTTTTAAATAAAATTTCAATATTTCAAACACACATATTTGTATTGATGAAAACACTGTGCTAAAGACAGACATATGGTTTCCGTACTACAATGTGTACTACAATAAAAACTCAGGAAACCATGTACCAGCATAGTGACACACATACGAGTATGTTATCTTATTTTATGAGTTTGACACTTATTAGCTGATGCAAAAAAATTCAACTAAGAGAAAATAAATATAAAGCAGTAAAATGAAGAATGATGATGAATTTAATTACATGAGGGGCGAAAGGAAATATTTTACTCAATCTCTATGGGCATTAAAAAGGACTAAACAATATTGAAGATTTATTTTCAGAAAAGGGCTTTGCAACAACATTTTTTCCTTATTATGATTTTTAATTTTTTCATTTATTTTGAATTTTAATTTTTTTACATTTCGAAGTGACAGAAAACAAATGCTTTTGGCAGAAGAGCTTAAAGTTTTGGGTGTGTTTAGTGCAATTCATCTAAATACAAAACAGAACACCACATAATTTCAATGGTTTCTTTAACACTATTGTAGTACAAAACTCCATTTTCTTTGGAACAAAAATAAAAATACGGTTGACACACTTTGTCTGTCTTTGGCATTACCTGTAAAACTTTACTCGATAGTTTCACCCATTCAAAATCTCTTTTAGGGTGGAATCTAGTGTTGGTGTTCCTGTTTATAAAACTCATATGAAATTAACCGTTATAAACGTTAGTAGTGGCGATGATGGAATTTACAAATGTGTGGCCAAAAACCCACGTGGAGAAACCGATGGTGTAATTCGGCTGTACGGTAAGTTTTAATTAATTGTTGTCCACAAATATTATAAAGAATGTGAACTCAAATCTGGGATCACTCAATTAACTATTCTCAGACCAGATTGATGATTTGTTAATCTAATGTACAGTATTATAAAATAACTATTTCACTTGCAGTAAATAAATTATTGTACAATTTTAATTACCCAACAATGTTTTGAATAGAGATGGATTTACGTATTTCCCATATACATACATATATAGTTTCATATCCACCAACCACATCACCTTCTGGACCTTTTTCTACTGAAATTCGCTGGGATGTGTTTTTCGGGCACGGCAGTGAGACGTCACGATCAAGTTATGGCCAGGACAAAAGTAAGTAAGAGTATGTTGTGGGATTTACCAAATTTATATATATAAATTATAACATTTATTCATAATATATGTATATAGTATATTAAAATACATATAAGGGTAAATCATAGATGCAAATCTAAGTACTTCCTGTATAAATTCACTTTTGGCATCTTACATATCATGTCATAAAAACAAGACTTCCCTGTACAAATACAAAAGATTTTTTCCAAGAACTCGACTTTGATCGATCAGTTTGTATTGCAGCATAAAGCTTTAGTGATCCGATCCAATTAATTTCTTCGAAGATTGCACTATTGCCTTAAATAATTGTCATCTCGTCAAATTAAAAAGTTTTCCTTACAAGCACTTGATAAATAGACGCGCCCGTCACACTGGTCATTTATAACGGGTTTTTTTTTTTTTTAGAGATATAGAACTTTAAATTGCAATAAAACAACGATTATTCGATTGACATGCATTTTATTTATCCGAAAGATAATCTTGTAGCATTACATTTTAAATATGATTTCTGGCATATGACCGCCACGGCTGGCTCGGATGTAGTCCATTTTCGATGACTTTTTCCAACATTTGTGGCCGCATACGGCGAATGTTGTCTTCCAAATGGTTAAGCTTTTGTGGCTTATGCGCATAGACCAATGACTTTACACACTGAAAGTAGTCTAGTGGTGTTAAATCAGAAGATCTTGGAGGCCAATTCACAGGTCCAAAACGTGAAATTAGGCGGTCACCAAACGTGTCTTTCAATAAATCGATTGTGGCTGTTGCGCCGTCTTGTTGGAACAACAGCTCCTGGACATCGTTTTTGAAGAAGTACGGACCAATGACTCCACCAGCCAATAAAGCGCACCAAACAGTCAGTTTTTCTGGATGTAACGGTGTTTCGACATACACTTGAGGATTAGCTTCACTCCATATGCGGCAGTTTTGTTTGTTGACGTAGCCATTCAACCAGAAGTGCACTTCATCATAAAATGAACGTAGTGCGCGATACGTATTCCGCAATTCGAAATAAAATTGCACTATTTGCAAGCGTTGTTCAGGCGTGAGTCTATTCATGATAAATTGCCAAACCAAATTGAGAATAAATCACTTACAACTCAATTTAATCCCTGAATTTCTTTAATAATTAGACGAATTTCGACTGCTTGGTTCTCATTACCCTATACCAAAATGCAAAGTTTGTAACAGCCGTTATCTTCGTTGTTTTGTATTTTCAAACAAAGATAAAGTCTTGTACATATATGGTATACTGAAAATTTTTAATTTAGGACATATAGTTGCAATAATTAGTTTCTCTTTTTTATTGTAGGTACACGTTTTCTATCCAATCTAAATGAAATCGGCATATCAGAACGAAAATCATTTGCTGAAAAAACCAATGGCGGCCCAGGAACAAGTAGCACCGATGCAGCTCGCGATGATAAGCATCATCTAAATGGTGGAGCACTGTCAAAAATATTGGCCAATAAACCAATGTGGATTGCTGTTTTTATAGTATTCGGGCTATGTTTATGAGGGCTTCACATTGCATGTTCCAATCTTTAATACCGAAGCATAAGTTCATTATACATATATATCTACATAGGTACATATATCACATATGCATCTGAAATATAATATGTAATGTAAAGCTTTCGTAACACACATTACTTCCCAAATGCCTTCATACTCGTTCTCTCAAATCATACTACTTCGCGATCGCATGACCATATCCATATATATATACATATATATCAACATATACAATATAAATAGGAATATGTAAGTTAAATAATGCTGTAAATTATGACCCTTATATAGATATTTTTAATAAATAATCAAATGCTAGAATCACAGGAAAAAAACTGTATAAGAGAGTATTTAGTACGGCGTTCAATGCGCTTTTGTTGCCTTTTAGCAAAAGAAAAATATCATTGCGGCGAAACGCCTAATAGTGCTCTAGGAAAAGCTTAACATATCCCTAAGATGAGATTAATGCTGTATATATATATATATATATATATAAATAAAGAAATACATATACGCAAATAAATATATATATATATATATATATGCAATTATAAGTGCATATATGTATGCATAAAAACCAATGTATTATCAATATACTATATACTATGTGCTGTCGATGATTTAAAGAACATACTTATATCTTGAATAAGAAAACATACCTTAATAATCACAAAAGGAAAAAAATCAGGTACTATGATTTTATCTTCAATAGCTCAAATAATAAAATTTTCAGGATTCTTAACAAAAGAAATATTTAATAAAAGCTACCCGTATAAAATGGTGAAAACAGATCCCATTGTGTAAACCTAAAAGTAACCAATCTTAAATTTTTCAAAAATACATACGCAGACGAATGCTTTTAGAATGCAATAGAATGAGGAAACTAACTGCAAAAAATAGGCATTCGGCATTCCTACTAATACTCTACTTCTAAAACGGCCAAACTAAGCATTCGGCACGGGCTTCCTACTAATATTGTACAATACTACTAAAACGGCTATATTATGTTATAATATAATATTAAGTATGTTTTTGGTACATTTTCAAATATTTTTCGATTATTAAAATTCCTTAAGGATAAATTTACGTCGTTGTGAAATATTATTTATTATATAAAAAGATTATTCCGTTGCTTTGGGCAATAATCCGTCCCAAATTTCGTACAAAACAAGTTCTTCATTTTGATCGTTCAGTTTGTATGACAGCTATGCACATACATATATGGATACATATAGGGATATGGCTAAATTACTCAGCTCATCATAAATATATATATATATAAATAATTAGTATATATATATATACAAATAACTAGTATATATATACATATACAATATATAAATAATAGCCAACGTTTCTTTCTGGATGTAACAGACTTCGTGGCAAACTTAATTTAACGGAATCAACGGGTCATATTATAATAGAAAACATGTTTCCACAAACTTTTGTGAAGATAATTCACACACTGAGCGACATATTGGGTGTAAAATCTGCTAAAATAACCAAAATAATTGTATTTCGGCATTAAACTATTGTATATTCTGTATAATACGCACACTTAATATCTTACATAGTGACCGATATACACGGTAAAACCATACGATTGAAATTCTTATATTGGGTAGCCGGACCTTTGTCTAAAACAACATGTTCACTTAATGCCGGAAAGGAGGTGGAGTTGTTTTTAAAAAAAAGTATAAGGAGGCCTGAGAGACCAGACCTAAGCCAGTATGTTGTCAAGAAAACTGTCCATCCAATAACATTATACTACAGTATATCCAGGATAATACGTTTTCTTGGTACGTAAGTACGCCCACAAAACGCCATTAATCGAAAACTTAAAACTTGGCATAACTAAGACACATATTAAGATACAAAACTGTTATTTGGTGCAACCTGTGGTTTGAAAATCTTTAAAAAGTGAGCATAGCGCCCCACCTAATAGGTTTAATGTAGGTATATATTTTCCACACCATTAAAGATATATCACCCGAATTTGTACAAGACAAATTCTCCAGAACCCTCTTACAATTGTGAAAATAGGATGATGTTGAAAACCACTAAAAGTGCGATAAATCAATAACCTAATGCGTCAGAGGCATTTAATTTAATATCCGGAATGATACAAGAGGGCTTTATAGAAGCCGATGTCAAAATTGAAGGATGAGCGTGGCACCGCCCGCCCACATTTAGGTGAAATAACATATCTCAGGACCTACTCGACCTATTTCAGTCAAATTCGGTAAATAACATTATTTTGATATTACTATACTATGGTGTAAAATTTAACGAAATCAACCAAAAACTACACCTACTTCTCATATTACACAATTTTAAATTCCATCTGATCTTTCACTTACCACTATATAAATCAAGCACCAAGGAAAGTATCGGGATAAAACTTTGCACAAATAGTTTGAGACAATTGTCAAAATCGGATCAAAAGAGTCTCCAGATACCGAATATGTGGACTCCAGTTCCAAGTGCGAACTTTTTATCGAAAATATAGGTGACTCGGTGAAATATATTATATAATATATATGTATATATTAGTAACATTGAATGCGAGATAGAAACGGACGCGATTATTTGAATGAATTTTTGAAGGGAAGATGAAAATTACGAATCAGAAGCAGCTTGAAATTTTAATTATTGAAAAGGAAAAAAACTCCGCAGGTTTTAGAAAAGGAATAAAACCATTAAATTTCGATCTTTTTAAGAGGGATATTTTCAAAAAAACTAAATTCATTCGAGGCTCCACTTCGCGACGGTGACGGTTGGCATAAAGTAAGTAAAATTAAATTTTTATATCTAAGAAGGTGTTTAACAGTTATGTGTGAATATATATAAAGTAAGGAAGGATTTAAAATTCAAAACAAAGAAAAAATGGTACGCAACAAGTCCGAAACTAGAGCAATGGGAAGAGGAGTGAATAAACAGATACCACCGTCTCCTTCGCAAAAAGCTGTTGCCAATTTGATGCAGTTCGGTAATCAGCTGGATCCACCAAGTAGAGTGGTCGGATTAGCCAGAAGCGTAGAGCGTCAAGTGCTGGAAGTATCAAGTATTTTGGAAGAAAGTTTGGAGGACGCAGATGTCGGCACTACTATCGGCAGAAGTCATCGCCATCATTGATATACCAATCGCTCCAAGCTGTGTACAATCTAAAAAATATAAAATAAAGATGAAAGACTAAAATTGTTGGGCAAAAAACGGAAGTGCAACAAGTACAGTATCGTTGTTTAGAGTCAACAGAGTATAACGTAACATCCATTAAGAACTACTTTAAAGATATGTCTCATTACACAAGAAATAAGTTTTTACTGGTAGAAGAACGCCTCAAAATATACAAAAGGAAAACCCAGAAACAAGAACATTTAATTAAACTTGAAACTGATATTAAAAGAAAAGAACTAAAACTATTAGACTTAAAATTAAATGCAGCAAGTTAATTAGATATATTTTTGTTTTCAATTTTATTTATTTTACCTTTTATATTGCGTTCCTTAATATGAAATGTTCCTTTGATTTTTATTGTATACATTGAATTAAATAAAATAAGTATGTGATTTATAATGGAAGATTGTACATCTCTTAATCAGCAGCAGCTTCTGTGTAATTATTACTATTATGATTATCATCATTATAGTTTTCAGCTTCATCGGAAGGCATTTCAAAATTGTCATTAGAGAAATTAATATTATAGTGAATACAAATATTGTGAAGAGCAGCACAACAATTTGCGATTTTTGTACTTTTTTGGAGTTTATAGTGTATAATATAGCATTTCAATACTCTAATTACTCTATAATATATCTTTCGTGCTTTTGCTTGAATAGAATGATAATGGCTTTCTGCACTTTGTTCAGCCGCTGACCATATGGTGTCATTAAAAATGTTTATAATGGGTATCCACCGTCGCTTAAAAAGGAACATTTGAGATTTAACTAAAATTATGTGGAATTTCTTACCGAGAACCCAAAAACTATGTTTACCAGCATCTTGCAGAAATCTTCTAACTTGACTGGTATTCCAAATTAAGGAATCGTTTACAGAGCCAGGTTGTCTGGCATCTACATATCTAATTCTCATTTTATGGTAACAAACCTGTAAGGAAATTATAAATTAGCAAACACTTCGTTGAATGACATATTTGAAAGTATATTAGTATGTATGTAAATTATTTAATAATGTTCTGTACTTTTCATTCCAATACAATTTTACTAAAGTTTATTAAGAATGTACTGTACATTTTCTTTTAATTCAATTTCACATTATTCTTTATTTACAGCGATGTGACTCGCTTGATTGCAATTCTCTTAATAAATATCATTCAATTTTTTTTTTTGAGTGGCCTGCTCCATAAGCTCATAGTTGAGTTAATGTTGTTGAGTTTATTTGTTGTTCTGCTATGCGGGTGTCGGTGTTGGTTGCAGTGCAGGCCAGACAGCAAACGCCACAAACACACCGCACATATTTGGCATTTTGGCAAAAGCTTGAGTGCAAGAATATGAGAAATTGTGTCGCACCTTTGGTACCTTAACTACTCCTCTTATTAAGCTCGAAACGTCCAGGTTTTAATAAAGTAATTTTGGATCTCGAAAATCGACGTGATAGTGGGAGCAGGTCAAATGTGGTTTTTTTTACAATTATAGTAGCTTAGAACTAGGTTAACAAGTGGTTTTAATGTAATAGTAATAATATTCGAAGTGATAGAAAAAAAAATTTACAATCGTAGTAGCTTAAAACTATGTTTAGAAAGTTGATTTAATGAAATGGTAAAAATTCAAGATCAAAAAGAATATTATATTTTAATTTTTCGTGACGCTTAAAGAAAATGTTATTCTACTTTAGTTTATTATTTAAATTTAATTTCTTAAGGAGACCCTTAAAAAGAACTATCGTAAAATGCAAATTTTTTATCAAATTCATTACCTGATTGTTTGTTTGGCTTCACCACGGCAAATTTAGAATACATGTCAAAAAATTTTAAAGTAGTATTCTTAGGAAATTTGATGCAAGTTTTCAGATGAGCAACGATGTTGCCTTGTTTGTCAGATCAATAACGAGAAATTCGGTGTGAACAAATTTTACACCTGGAATTTTCGCTAACGTAGAAAAGTCACAATGAATCCCATTTGTTACGCTATAATTTAGTGAAGATTTTAAGCAGTGTATTAAATTTTCAACAGTGTCAAAGAGAATGGTGTATCGAATAAATTTCTGTACTTTTACTGAAAATATTCGATTTAGATAAAATGAGTTGGTTCTTGAATTGAATTTTCGATGTTTTTGCCTCTCTGCTCTCGCCACGAAAATATTTGACTTAGCCATATCAGCATAATTTTTTACAAAGCGACGATAGTAGTCTGAAAAACCAAGAAATAATCACAGCAGTGTTGTTGGAAGATTATAATTAAAAATTGCATGGACTTTATCTGGAATAGTTCTTATACTCTTTTCTGAAACCAAAAAACCCAGAAACTCAACTTCAGTTTTTAAAACTTCGACTTTTCTGTCGACACTCTCATTCCCGCTTGCACTTGCCTAAGATTTTATCGATACTAGCCAAATCGATCTCTGAAATATGCTTGGCTCATTTTCTAATCCCATTGTTAATGCTAAACACAGTTTATTTCCCATTTTCAAAATTAGCTGAAATTGTGGTAGTATCCGGTATTGGGTATCGATCAGGAATTGATTTTTTTTAATCTTCCTGTAATCGATTTTCAGTCGTAGCTTCGGATTGCCGCTTTCATCTAAACCCATTTTGAATACAACATAAGAACTATACGGAGAACAGGATTCTTTTATTATACCATCTTTGAGGAGTGTTTTTATTTCATTATTAATGGATGGCGCAACTGAAACCGGATACGGACAGCTTTTGCTATAAATTGGATCATTTGTTTGAGTATAAATCCGAGCCTTAAGTTTGGTGTTAAATGGTAGTACTCTATTTGGGTCAGCAATCGCATTTATGTTTCTGTTAATCATTTCGCGAAATTGAGATTTAATATTTAATTACAACAGCGTCTGCTTTGGTTACATGAGAGATGCTTTAATTTCTTTACCCCTACGGTAATACAAGTATCCATTTTCAGTATCAACATTTGCTTCAATTTCTCTAAGAAAATCGTATCTGATGATACCATCAAACGTATTTAAATTGGTAAGTAAGTAAAACGTTGAGGTATGGTTGAGAATATTCATTAGGCATTTTTCATTTATTAAATTCGTCCCATTAATAGACTTTAACTTGAAGGGCTTGTCGATACTTTTGATGACATGCAGAAAAGAAAATTCTTTCCGGTGGTCCGGAAGTTTCGGTGTCGATTTAAAGCTTAGTTGCTAACCGGTGAGTATTTAAGAAATAATAATAAAATTCAGAGTGAATCTATTCCTAATAACAATGTATCCTTGTGATTAAAATGGATTAAATCGGTTATATACACCCTCTAGCCCCGCAAGGATTTTCATTATACGGTTGATTTGGTTAAGAAATAATAATGAAATTCAGAGGGAATCTCTTCCTAATAATGATGTATCCTTGTGATTAAAATGGATCAAATCGGTAGAATACACCCTTTATCTAACTAATATAAAAATATGACGTAAAGCCCAAAATTGACATTAATGAAACTCAGAGAGCATCTTTTTTGATAATAGCACATTGTAACGACAAAATAAAATAAAATAGGGTAATACTACCCGTAATCTCGTTTCGTATTTGCAATTGTTTCGTGGGGTCTATTTTTGCTTTTCTGAGAAAGTATACCATAATAATGCATATATTTTTTATACCATCATAATTTATAGATTTCAACAAACGTAAAGCCTACTGAGTTTTTAATAGACATCTGGTGTATTCATTCACGTGAGAATTTGTTATTGATAATATTATGGTTTTTTTTATTTTAAGTCGAAATTAGATTTCCTCTTGTAAGCTTACACCGAATTTCCTGCTAGACCACTCTTTTATGTGTTTGATTAGCCTAGCCGGTCATCTATCATGAAGTCCCTGCTCCTGACGAATTTTGGAACATTTCTTTCATTTCAAATGCTAGTGGTTTTCTTGTCGCCAGTTACAGCTCTTCGATGGTAAAGAACGGTGTTTCCTTGGGGGCTTACGGTTCTGCTCTTATTCCGTGGAAATAAGGCATTAACAATTTGATAAATTTCATTTTTTTTTTAGTTTTGTTTATTTGATTAAATTCATAAACGCTTAATTACTATAATAAACAATTGTACACCGATAACATATAATACGTACAGTGTCTCTAGACGAGCTCTCGAGTACTCCGCTATCAATAATTAGTAACATTTTATTAAATAATGATATTATTTATACCTTAACTTAGTAGATTGTACAAGTATTTCTTGCAAGGAAAAAGTGAAAAAAAACTATGCATAGATGATTTTATAATATAAAACGGTTAAAAGAAGAACAAGAAATCAGACCAGATGTGTCATGGAGTGAATTAGTTTTCAATATCACTTAATAGCCACCAGCAGTGCTGTTTCGTCAAAGTGGTTTCAGTTTTGTCTCTAAACGGGATGTATGTGTCGGATCGTTTGTTTTCAGCAGTGAGTATTTTCGAAGTGACTACTTTGTTGTTAGCTCTTCTAAATATGTGATAGATTATTGGGATGTTGTCTTCGTTTTGGATGAAGCCATTTTTGTCCAATTAGAGAAAAGATTCTGGTGGTGCAAATCCATTTGTAATAGCTAATGCAAAGTAGTCATCACTTTTGTAAAAAGGAGCTCTTATTAAAGTGTTATTGTCATCATATAGGCAGCGACTTATATGCTTTCTAATTAGATTTATGATGTGACAATCAATTCTGGGAACTTTTGCAGTGTCGTATAGTTTAGAATTAGATATAAATTTGGTGAAATTACTATTATGTGACCTATGCAGCGATGTGCATAATCGTAGTATTCTTCTCTCGACTTTTCTGAGTCTTTCCATATATGAAGGAGAGATATTAAACCAAATTGAACATCCATATGAAAGTATTGGTCTTACTAGTGATTGATACATGATAATTTTTAGCCTGTTATATAGCAGTTTTGAAGAAAAATTTTTTTATAAGTATAAAGGGCTCTATTTGTTTTTAGGATTTGTATGTTGATATGATCATTGAAATATAAAAACTTATCGAGGTGAATACCAAGATATTTAATTCTCTCCTTGTGCTGTATTTGGATATTTGTTACACTGGATTTTATATTAAATTCCTTCCATTTTTTTTTAACGTTTGAGTTACAATTATTAACGGGAGGGCGAAAATGGATACTTTCGCATTTGTTAATATTTATTTTGAGATGCCAGTTTATTGTATAATCCTCAACAGTATTGTATTTGAGTTGCAGGTTCCTATTAACGCTGTCGATCGTTCTGTCGGAGTGGTAAATGACAATGTCGTCTGCGAAGGCTATAATGTTGTCCAATTTTTATACTAAGTCGAGGATGAAAAGATTAAAAAGAATTGGAGCATTTACTGTCCCTTGTTGCAGACCATTTACTACGTGAAATTCGCGACTGCTTTTTGTATTATTTATATGAACTGAAAATCTTTTGCCGGATATCATGTTATAAATAAGTGTAATCAGATGGAGAGGAAATTTATAGCTGATGAGCTTACATATTAACCCTTCGATCCATACTTGATCGAATGCTTTCTCAAGGTCAAAGAAGCATGCACCTGTGACATATTTCTTATTCCAGTTCCAGTTTATTTCGGAGACGAGAAGATTAATAGCATGTATAGTCGAATGCCTGTATTTGAACCCATTTGCTTAGGGCTTATTAAGTTGTTGATTTTAATAATTTTATTTATATTTATATTAACCAAAACTTCAAAAACTTTACTAATATTTGGTAGCAGGCTAATTGGCCGAAGGTTTTTCAAGTTATTTTTGTCCTTATCTTTCTTTGGTATCACAATTAGTTTAGCTGTTTTCCAGATAGGTGGGAAGTAGGCATTGTTTAACATATTATTGAATAAAGTGCAATATTCTAGTATTAGTTCTGAGGAGAAGTTTTTTAGAATGATATTGGGTATTTGGTCTAAGCCGGATGATAGTTGACCTTTTAGTTTAGAGAACACGTCTGTAAGGTCGTATGAACTAACAAAAAAGTTTTCCGTTTGGTCGTCATTTAAATTATTGGCTATTTTGTTGGAATTCAAGTTTGTTTTGTTCGCTCGAGTGCTGTCGAATAAAGTTTTCATTTCCAGAAACTTTTTGAAGCATTCTTGTACCTGAAAGTGGACTGAATTGTTGGGTATACTTTCTTTTGAAGCATGGACTCCTTCGAAATGAGTCCCGATTATTTCATTTATAAATTTTTTGTTATTGATGACGTAGTTGTGTTTAACTAAGTCCTTTTGTAGAAGCTCGCAGTCCAAGCCCGCGTTTTGGATTATGTCGGAAGAGTTTAAGGGTATATTTATATGACTGATTTATTATTATTATCTTTTAATAACGGAAAATTTTGAGGGGTCGTTAGTCTTAAGGGTTGCAAGTCTTTGCTCGAGTTGGTTATTAAAATGTTTCTTAATATTGTCATCTATTAGTTTTTTTACAAGTTTCAGTTTTGCTTTTTCTACTTGAAGTGTCGTGGGAGGTAGATATAATAGAAGTCGATTATGTTTTTTAATGGCTGAAAGGATTTTACTTTTTTCTGCTAGCAGTTTTTTTATAATAGGCAAGTTTATAAGAGTTTGAGTAGGGCTATTGATTTTTGCTTTTGGTACATTAAAATGAAATGCCATAGAAATTTCAAGACAATATTATTTAAATGAAGCAAATGGTGATCAATCTCTGTGCTGCTCAAGTTTCTATCGTTTGGTACAAGGGATTTATTTTGAAGTTTCGTGTTAAGATCTTTTTTAAATTTTGTCCAGTTAGTTTTTTTGTAGTCAAGTGTAGTTTTTATTGGGTTGCCTAAAAAAGTCAAATAGTTTGTGTTGTCTCTGTTAATCGCAACGATTTGAATAGCGCAGTGATCGCTATCGTAATCAATGCATCTCAAGCAGTTAACTATGTTGTTGGCTCTGTGAATATCTATTCTGTGATCAGCAATGCAAATATCAAGAAAGGAATTAGATCTTTCATAGGACGGAGTAACCGAAGCATACATATTACATTTGAACTATAATTCGTTGGAGGTCAGCCAGTTTTTTAGGGCTTTACCTTTAGAGTTGTTGTGTAGGTTACCCCAGTCTGTGTGTTTACTGTTGAGATCACCAGCTAATATGTAATAGTGGTTTGTATTTTGAAGGTTTAAGGATTCAAGGATTGCATTGAGTTCAGATTTAAATGTATCATTATTACCTGGCGGGTAATAGGCTGAAATTATATACATGATGTTATTCGGAGGCATCTGAATTTTTATTACACAAGATTCTAAATAGGATAAGGCATTGATGTTTTGGTTGAAAACTTCCGTGTATTTTATATTTTCACTAATTAGAATTGCGGTTCCTCCTCCTCTCGATCCTAACAATCTATCTTTTCTTATTAAATTATACCCTATACATTTTAGTTTGTGTCTTGTGTTAAGTTTAGTTTCGTTCAACAGAACAATATCGGGCTTATTATTTGATAAGAATTTACTTAGCTCTATTCTCCTGCTTATATTAATAAGCGAGTTGACATTAAGTGAAATTATGTTTAACTGGGATTGGGTAATAGTTATAGTATGGTCTGAATTCATGCTGTATCTATTATATTGTAAATTGCATCAACTCTTGCCGTTTGTATTTCCAGCTGCTTCTGCAGAACTGTTAATAGTTTACTTAAAGATAACATTGTATTTTTTAGTTCTTCGAATATTTGATTTTGAGAATTTTGGTTATTGATATCACAAAATAAACCAGTTGACTGTTTACAGACATTTGCATAACTTAAAATAGAGTTAGTAAAATTTTGGTTAGTGTTTTCGTGGCTATTCGGTTTTGTTTTTTCAGTCTTATTTTTTGTTGAAGCTCTTTATACCGCTCACAGCCTTTGTACGAAGCTGGATGCCCAAATTTCTTGCATAAAACACAAAACACCTTATCATTTTCAGTTGAGTTTGCATCTAATGAGTTACAATCTGTGCTTTTATGTGTTCCGCTACATTTGACACATCTTGGGGGTAGATTACAATTAGCTGCGCTGTGAAAGAAACTTTGACAGTTTCTACATTGCGAAATCTCAGCTTTCCGTAGGAGTTCCCATTTAATACAGTGGTATAAAACAGTTTTAATTGCTTTTAATTCGTTAACGTTACTTTCGGCACTTGTTTGAACCATAAACATAGGTAGTTTTATATTGCGTTGCGTGGAAATTTTTGTGGTAAATTGATTAACTTTAAGAATTTTTAGGTTATCGTTTTGATATGTGCAAAGTTCATTAAAAATTTCTTCGGGGTCGGTATTGCCGTTTAGCCCTTTCAATAAGTATGTTTTGGTTTTTAAACATTTAGGCGTGTAAGAATAAAATTTTGTGTTTTCTAAGTACCCTCGGACTTTTTTGTAGTCTTCAATGTTGGTTAAAAAAATTGCTAATTTATTTTGATTATATTCTTTGATTTTAAATTCCGTTATGTTTAGACCGTCTTTTAGTAGTTCTATTATTCGGTTTGATTCGATGTCGAATGTGTTTATTGGAGCTGCACTTGTTGATGGGTTGTTTTTTGTTGTATTACTAGTTTCATTTTGTTCATATTCGTTGCTTAGATTATTGGAACGAACGTGTTGTTCGAATTTTTGTAGTGTTTCATTGCACTCTCTTAGATCGTCATCTAATATAGCGTAATAATTGTTTTTGGTATTTTTCGACATTGTGTGTTCAAACACGTTGTCGTTTTTTCTTTTTGTATTTAAGATTATCGTTGCGACATTGTTTGCAGAACTAAGCGCATTGCGCTCACTCATTATAAAAGGAACACCTTTACACTGTTTATGGATCACGATTGGCACTTCAGGAAATTAAATGATTTTTATGATCTTTATAATGGGTATCGATTTGTTATTACTTTACACTCCGTGGTACGTGCTTACGCTCCTTGATTAATTTCATGTGCAACCAATAGTGGGGTGGTCCCTAATACTTGTACGAACTTGTACCCTAAGCCCCACGGTGTTATGTTTACGTAGTTTCGAAGCTCTTCTCAATTTCCTTTGCGGTTGACTTCTTTCTTAGCGGCGTGAAAATTATATATTTCTGTTGTTGCGATACCTCTGTTTCTTGAGTAGACCGACCTAAGTGAAGACAAGTTCTTCTTAGCTGCCACATGTTTTCTGTCCACCAATATGCAGCACATTTTTGTCTCCTGTTTTTGGTCCGAGGCATTCCTTTAGTGCATGCTTTAGTGATTAGCCGCATTGTTTTCTTTACGTTTTTCCTCACATCCTCTATTAAGTCTATAGACGTTCTATTTTCTAGTAGTACCGTGTGCGATTGTTTGTGTGACTTGGCTTTGGTGATCTATTTCGAAGGTTATATACTGGTGACCACTGCCAGTATAATCCTCCAGAAATTCCCAGCGCCTTATTGTACTTACTATGCGCTTTAACACTAGTGTAATGTCTGGTGGGGTTTCTTTGCAGCCGGGTCTCCTGAATGTCGCTGCGGATCCGGTGTTGAATACCATAATGCCGAGTCTGGCGGCCATTTCCACATTCAACATTCCCCGTTCAATAACTTCTGAGTTGAAATCTCTCCCAATATCTCGGACCGTGCCTTCTATGTTGTCTAATTTAACTTGGAAGTCGTGTATATTGTCGGTATGTGTTAAATTATGATCCACTCGGTTTCGTTTTGTACTGCCCAGTAAGTCATCAGTTTGACCGTGCTTGGCTTCTATGCAGAGGCAACAGATTGGTGGCTTGTTGTACTCTTTAAGTCTTTGTCCCGATTGACCGCATTTTACAAATATAACTTTCCCTTTTCTATCTGGTCCCTTACAAACTTAGGGCAAGTGTCCTGGTCCAAAGCAGCGAAAGCATCTTTTAATAGTTTCCTTTGACCGTAGCCTGCAACTGATCTATCCGATTTTAACTCTTCTCTGTCCTGTTAGTGTATTTGCTTTAGCGCTTAGCAATATTTCGTACGCTCTGAACTGCACTCTAGTGTTGGAGGGGGAAGTGTTTATTTTCGGACCAGGCACTGATAGTTTTGATAAGTTTAACTCCACATTTATTTCGTTTAGTTTAAGATATCACAAACAACTGTTAGGTTGACGCGACTATGGCACTCTGTACAACATATTGCGAGAGTGTAACAACGGTTCTATATTATGGTAAGTATAAATATTTCTTAAATAAGCTCATGTCAATTAAATCGCTGCTCAAAATTTGAAATTTTTAAATGTCAAAATTAAAAAATCTGCACATAATGCAGACTTCTAAACAAACAAAAAGAAAACGAACACCCTACTACGCATATATAATTGTGCGCACCGTCTATCCACTCGCCATAACAAACATAGGTACATATGTTGTATGTATGTTTGAGATTTGAGTACCTACAGTCTATATACATATATATAATATTATATAATACTGTGGCGATCACGAATACCAGAACAAAATGGAATCTACGATAAATTGCTAGAATCAACCAAGCAGCGAAATTCGTAGTTACCAGAAATTCCGATCACTGTGCGTCTAGCTGTGAAATAAGAAATATAAGTGCTCAGTAAGAGAAACATTTTAAATCAGCCTTTCGAACGAAGCAACCTAAAGGTCCCAAATGGACTATTGAAAAAACTGCAGAGTATTTAAATACGAGTTGTACATTTGTGAAGGGTGGTCTGACCATTACGGAGAAACTGGAAACGTAGATGACAAGCCAAGAAGAGAGAGGAATCACGTGATATTTAAAAGTGAGTTTTGGGGATCGGAGGTGATTCCCCTTTTTCAAGAAATTTAATGTATAGTTTAAAATTAGAATGCTTTTGCTAGGTGATAGGAAAGAAGTGAGAAACTCGTCGGGGCGTTGATGGAGTTTTAAAATATATGAGCAAATTTTAGGGCGTTTGGATGGCCTCCATATGATTTAAAATCCTTCAGTCAATCAGTAAAAGAAACTTGGTTCTTCAAGAGATCAAGGCCACCACCGACACTGAAGTTAGAAATATAGAAAACCCTCTTGTGAATTTACAATTTCTGTGGGACAAGCAATTTATAATGAATGCAGAACTGTTGCAGAGAGTTTTCATCGAGTTTTTAATTGAAATTTATAACTTAATTCAATGTGAACCAGTGGAGGAAAGGTTTAAAATAGTGTTAAAAATTGTGGACGTGGGTTTTTAAATTAGTGTATTTGAATGTTGTATTTATTTTACGTTTTTAACCAGTAGACCAAAGGGTAAAAATAGTGTTAAGAATTGTGGATGTGGGTCAGGATTTCTATTTTCAACCTTTCCTGTACCTTCTTTTATTTATTTTAAAAAGTTCGTTTACCGTTTGTAACAATGCTCTATCTTTTTGTTCTGGTTTTGTGGACAACGCCGTCTCCAGCGTCCCACATAAATTATTGAAGCAATTGTAGGATTCTTCTTCCATATGTTACCGTTTCGGGGCTCTCGATTGCTGCTTCTCTGGCTTTCAAGGAACCCACTCTCTTCTATGAGCTTTTCACATTCACAATAACACGATTGTGCAACTGCCGTGTTCATGGGTGCAAAACTACTGCAGCTGGGCTGTTCATGTTCACCGCGCTTTGGGCATTGCTTATCATCAATGCCGAGGGTGCCGACTGGGAATAGTTACCACAGTTTCCCGAAGTACACAGGGGTGAGCTTGCAGCAGTTGTAGTAGTGAGGTATCTAACTAAAGTCAGGCTTCCTATCTGGGTGTTCGTTACTCTTCAATAGTACAGCATCCAGATAGGAAGTCTTAGTGGTAGAGGTGTATAAAGGGATGGATCAAGGTGTCTTGTGACCTGTGCCGAAGATCAACCTGGCTTGGAGCGCTTAAATAGCCCAGTCTCTCCCGGAGCTTACGGATGGCGCCAGGTATAAGGTATAAGATAGCCTTACCTGCGTAGGGGGGGCCGGAGGGAGCCAGATTTCCCAGAGGAGAGCAGCGTATTGTACGAGCTCGACAACAGCGAGGACAGAGCGAAACTTAGTCAAGGAGCAAAGGGAAGCACTATTAAAGGAGCAGAAGCCAAAGCTGGCTCCAAGAAAGCAACAGCAACGAAGGCAGCCCATACCAACTTCTGTAGCCAAAGCTTGGCTGCTAAGCAGGGGAAGGATGATGCAATAAGTAGTGCTTCGGACAGAGAATGGCCTACCCTTAAATATTGAAGACTCAGCGAAGGCAAAGTATGCAGAGAAGTGACGCTCTGCATACTTGCTGAGGAAGGTGGAGCTGCAATCGCCAACCATTGAGGAGCTTACAAAAGAGCTCCAGGAATCCATTGATTGCGCGAGAGCAGTTTTGCCTAATTTTAAGCTGGAATCGCCGGCAGTGACAGTTAAGATACAAAGGTCAGCTGAAGAGGCTAAGCCGTCAGCCAAGACACCGAAGACTAAGGGTGTGACGTCCGAAAAATCTTTTGCTAATGTGGCCCGGAACCGCATTATCATTGGGGTGCTGGATGAGGGAGATCCCGGAGGAAAAATTCCCAAAGTCCAATGGAAGTGGGTGCAAGCCGCAGTGACGAATGTGGCGTTGGAGGTGCGAGCCACAAAGCAGATTCTGTTGTTGGTAGCAAAGTAATCCGTAGAACGTGACGGGGAGATCAACTACGGAATCACAAATATGAAGGTCATATCTTCCAAGTCAAACTACGATGCAGGAATATGAAGTCGAGGAAGATTCAATGGAGTCCTCGATTGACGTGGAGAACACAGAACAAGGTGAGTGTACTTCCGGGTCAAGCTTGCAGACAGACTCTCTAAACTTTACACTGAGAGTGAGCTTCTGAGCGACTCTCAAGAAGACGCAGAGAATACACTAATTAATGCGTCTTTTTCAAATTAATCTCCACCACAGCAAACTAGTTTCTTTAGTCCTAGTTAACTGAATAGCAGAAGAACGACCTGACTTCGTCCTCATTCAGGAGCCATGGGTTAATGGAGGGCATATTTGCGGTCTGAGGAGACCGGGGTATAATTTATACATGGCAAGGTGCATAGGTAAGGCTAGGACATATATATTGGCTAGTAAAACGCTTAATGTCTTTTTATTACACAGTTATAGTAATAACGACACAACAGCAGTAAGCTGGGAGAGGGGCGGCAATAAATACCGGCGGTCGTAATGCTTCATGGCGTATGACGAAGTAATAGTTCCATCGCAGCTGATTAGCTGGTACTAGACGGCGAAGCATCCAAGTGCTTGATTATACTTGCTTGCGACTCCAACGCACACCACACACCATGGGGCAACACGGACATAAACGAAAGGGGTGAGTTCCTTCTTAATTATTTACTGGGAAATTAGCTTTTGTTATGCAACAATTTCAGTACGCCAACAATAATAACTAGAAACCCACAGGAAGTATTAGACATAACACTTGTGTCGGAAGAACTGGTAGATAAAATGACACATTGGAGAGTACTGGAGGAACTTGCCTTCTCAGATCACCGCTACATTGAGTGTATTATTGAAGTGAATGCAGATAGGGTCGAGATATCCAGGAATCATAGGAAAAGGAACTGGCAGATGCACCTGCAGGAGCTAAAAAAAGCTTATTACATTGATTCCGCCATTTTAACCAGAGAACAAAGAGGACCTAGACATCCTCGTTAAACAGTTCACAAATTCTTGTCGACAAACACTAGAACGTATTCCTTTGATTCCGCCATTTCAACCAGAGAACAAAGAGGACCTAGACAACCTAGTTAAACAATTCACAGATTCTTGGCGACAAGCCCTACTGGTGGCTCTTCGTTTAAAACCGCATCGATTGGAAATAACACCATTCTGTTGTATGCTCGGTAGCTACCGCCGACCTCAATTTTTGCACCGCCACCTCCTACACGAATCTATCGCTCAACGACTTCCAGCGCTGTTTGCAATATTTTACTACGGAAAAATAGTAATGTTAGAATATTAATTTTAAAAATTTACCCAAAATAATGTTTGGCTTCGCGTCGAAAACTTCAGCATACATCGAACTTTTCTATTAAAACAAATGCCTGACGCGAAGCGAAGCAAAAGTTTTATGTGAGAGTTCATTCGCGCAATCACTAACCCACAACCTTCCGCGAATGACTGACAACTTTTATAGAAATGTACACAACAACATCCAACCAAACACTTCTTCCATGGTATATTTTTCTATAGATAATGAAACAACAACTAAGTAATCGAAATTGTAACACCTAATATAGCGCAGTCGTAAACACATATTTATGATAGGAACGATGCTTGGGCTAGCATGCTGGTTATAGATTTGATTTTTTTTTCGCATATTTCCAATTTTAATAGTGAAGCCTTTTATCTATCATCCCAAATTTGTTTGACTATTTGTTGTTATAATTTAACATAATGTAAAAGAGCAAACCAAAAAGTCAACTAGCAACAACTAACTAAATAGTCTACCTATTAATAATTTACAAAATATCGAAACAGGCAGCCCTGCGTTGTAAGAGAGCAATCTGCTGACTCGATCCTACGCGAAAAATTTAAATTTTCGCTGATATCCCACGTTACGGGCCATCTCCACAGGCAAAATGATATCATACTTGCATAACTTCTAAAAATCTGTATTACTGGCAATATTGCCAATGGAGCCTTAACATTGCTAATGTTAGCAATATATGTTTAAATATATTTCTTCCTTTTGGTGCTTTGACAGAGCTGTTTTAATTTTTGCAAAATTTTTGAAGAGGCAACATGCATAACTTCGTTGACATGATGTCAACAAAGATAAAATGTCAAAGCTCGGAGTTTTATGTTTTGTTACGAATGTAACGTGCAATTTAGTAAGTAAATGTATGCCTGTAATTTATTCAAAATATAAATTAAAAAGCAACATGGAAAATAATTATATGTATGTAATTAAGCACAATTAGAATAGCTAGCGAAATATACAAAGAACAAAGTTGACACAAGTCAGCAAAATATACAAAAAACAAGTAAGGAACGGCTAAGTTCGGATGTAACCGAACACTTTATACTCTCGCAAAGTCAAATGCTATACTCGTTTGAGATTTCTTTGTGGATTGACTGATATTTTCGGTAGAAGGTCAACTATAGGCACTGGGGTCCACATATTTAGTACTTAGGGGCTTGAACAGTTTTGGTTCGATTTAGACAATTTTTGGCCACAAGGTGGCATACCTTAATCGCATTATTCACGCAAAGTTTTATCCCGATACAGTCATTGTTGCCTGATTTGCATAGTGGAAAGTGAAAGAATCAGATGGAATTTAAAATGGTGTTATATGGGAAGTAAGCGTGGTTGTAGTCCGATTTCGCCCATTTTCGCACTATGACATAGAAATATTAAAAGAATTTTATGCACCGAATTTGGTTGAAATCGGTTAAGCAGATCTCAAGATATGGGTTTTCACCTAAAAGTGCGCTGTGCCACGCCCACACTAATTTTGAACGCGGTTCCTATAAAGTCGTCTCATACCATCCCAGAGATAAATTTAATGTCTCTGGCGTGTTTAGTGCTTGATTTATCGTGCTTTTAGTAGTTTTTAACAGTACCGTTATATAGGGAGTGGGCGGAGTTGCCACCCGATTTCACCCATTTTCACACTGTAGGTAGAGGTTCTAAACCATTTGCTTCCAGTGAATTTTGTTTTATTGCATAAGCGGTTTAGGAGATATGCACATTAAACCTATTAGGGGGACGACGCCCACTTAAAAAAAAAATTTTAACTGCAGATGCCCCTCCCTATTGTGATCCTGTATACCAAATAAGAGTCTTGTATCTTATTGCGGAGCTTAGTTATGGAAATTTATTTGTTTTTGATTAATGGCGTTTTGTGGGCGTGGCAGTGGTCCGATTACGCCCAACTGCAATACCAACCGTCTCACGGTATCAAGAAACATGTCTACTAAGTTTCATAAAGATATCTCAATTTTTACTCAAGTTAGAGCTTGCACGGACGGACGGACAGACGGACAGACAGTCACCCGGATTTCAACTCGTCTCTTCATCCTAATCATTTATATATACATAACCCTATATCTAACTCGATTAGTTTTAGGTGATACAACAACCGTTAGGTGAACAAAACTATTATACTCTGTAGCAACAGGTTGCGAGAGTATAATAATGTTGAAACCATAATTCGAAATTAAATTGCAATAACAGTAACAACACATTTCGTCGGCATCAAATCAAAGCGGAAGCCGTGCTGCCGCAATGTAGGCCGTTTCTTGATCAAACTGAGTTTCGCTCAGATTATTGCTTACGTAATCAGGGATAATGGGATGCCCAACACTTCCCAGTGTGAGAGCGCCTCCAAATTAGCGTTTTTTGTAACATTTTCCATTGTAGCCAGATCTACAAAATAATAATTTTTGGGAATTTATATTAATATACCCAAAATTAAAGATTAAATATTATTATATATGTATCCGTTAAACACATGCAGATACTATTTAAACCATTTTTTGTGATTTTTTAATATATTAAAACAATTGATTTTTGAACTTGCAATACTTAATTAAAAGAATATATGTATTAGCTCCAACTAATAAATACTTTTTATAATTTTCAATTGAAAATTAATACTACTAAGCATGGCATCACAAAAAACATAGTTTAAAAAAATTGTAATAAGTTAAAACGGCCATAGCAATTAATACAGGTTTCAATATAAAAAATTGTAAATCTCAAATGTAAAACATAGTGAACCTCAGTATGGAACAGATTCAAGAAGCAATCACACACCAGTAGGTACAATAAACGCGCAAATTGAACAAGCGAAATTATGAGCAATGGGATAAATCAATTCGAAAGCAGAATTAATTCCCATACCGATAGCACTAATTCAAATAAATTTATTCACTTGAAAGATCCTGTTGAAAATAGTTGATTAGCAGTTAGTGTAAAGAATCTCCCGACATTCGAAGGAAACCCGATCCAATTCATATCCTGAATCCACAATGTCGAATCTGTTTTACAGAACTACGAACAAAGCCACTTTATAGAGCCATCTTACGGCATATTAGGCAAAAAGTAAAAGGTCCTAGAGATCCGGCCTTAATTTCATGTAATATAGGGCTTGTTCGAGGCACTTTATAAAAACGCCTGTAGCACAGATAAAAGTTTCCAGCACTATTGCAACTACTCAGTAAATTAAAATTATGGAGTTTTCAATAAGTATTTTGCAGGATACTTTTGAAACGGCGGGTAATTTACTATAGGAACCGGCAAATAAAAGAATGAAGCGCATAAAGAAAAGAAATGGAATGTGGAAGGAGAAATGTGACGAAACAGTTTACTTATTCAAAATCATTTAATTGTATACAGGTGGCATTTATTTTACCCATTTTCGGATGTCCCGTGAAACATTTAATGTAAGTTTTGTTCTTGATTTTGAAATAAATTTTGATAAACTTATTTATAGAAATTTAAGACTGAACTAGAACCAAGGAAGAAGCGGTGAATACTCATTGTAGTAAGGCTTTCATATAACATTATGGAAACTAGGTTATAGTAGGGTGATATACCATGAACTTTCGGACAGATTTGGTGTCGTAAAAAGAACAGCTCATAAACTCTTTTTTTAAAACCATTGTAGCTATATGCAAGCTTAAAAACGAAATTTCGTAGCCCTCTGTTTCTCAACAGATTAAGATAATCGAAGATTTTCATGCAAGTCAAGTCAACACAGGTATTCGTTTCTAATGTTTGTTCTTTAAACTTTATATAACTATTTACAATATATTTGTAGGCTATATGTCACAGTAGCTTTCGTTTCTTGATGTTTTCATCGGCTTTCCTGGCAACTGCTACGACGCTGTGTGGAAACCAGCCCTATTTACAAAGGAATCGTTTCTGACAGATTCAGCTTGCTAAAATACTATAGTTTTATCGGACTCGGCATATCCCCTTTCGAAATATGTAAAAGTTCCATAAAGGGATAATGGACATTTGTCAAGGGAAGAGAAGCAGTTTAACTATTATTTAAGTTGAACTAAATTTGTTTTTGAGCAAGCCTTTGGTATTTTAAGTCAAAAGTTACAAATTTTAAACTTGTTGAATTTTATAAAGTTTTATAATACTATAACGGATTTCTCGATAATTCGTCTACCTATAACTCACTCTTGAGTTCGATCACTGGATTGTTATCTAAAACTCCCAATTTAAAGGCTATACACATATCTTTATTTCTAATCCAAACAACTTAGCGCTTTACTACTCATTATCCGAATTCAGAACTTCTTACTTATATCTTAATTTCTCTTTACACGGCAACACTCAAATTAGAACTGTGCCTGCTGCACAATCCGGCAGTTTTTATATAGATCTTTAACAAATGTTCGCCACTAGAACATTCTGGCAACTAAAAATTCGCTGTCTAGTTGCCTCTGGCAATTTATCGTTTTTTTCTATCATTCGTGTTCGTCACACTGCCCTCCACCTAAGTCTGATAGTCCCGATTAGACATATTTGCGGTACCAAACGTAAATGCCTCTCGTCTCGTCTTCTAGGATGGTGTTAACTTCCTTAGCCGTTCTACTCCCATTGGAGTTACTTCGCTTTTCCGTACTCCGGATACCCAGATTCTGATACATCCATTGACTTAAAGGTAAGACCAGATTCCATTCTTGATCAGAACGTAATTCCATTAGAACACTGAATCTCCTTACCCACTATTTGAAGAAGACGTCGGCTACTGGTTCAGCCTCTTGATTAGGAATTGTGTATACTTCTGGCCATTCGTTGAAATAATCCTTGGCCACCAGAACACATTTGTTTTCAAATTAATGTGTGGGAAATGGATCATCCATACTTACGGAAATTCGCTCAAATGGTGCACCCGGATTGTGCTGCTTCAACTAGCCATGACTCTTGGCTCCTAACCTTATGGATTTTAGCTGCAATGCACTCAGAATAATTGGCCGTAACAGATTGACGATAATCAATCCAATGAAATCTTTGCTTCTTTCACTTCTCCAAGGTCGTCGTGATACTCAAGTGTCCTCCACTTGGACCTTTATGCAGTTTGTTGAGAACTTCAGGATTTCTATCCTTGGGAACGAAGAGACCCATCTTCGCTTTTCCATAACCGATGCAAGCAGCCACATATCAATTTTAAACTGCTGCACTTTGCCCAATACGCTTTTGCGACTGGCTCTCCTGTAGTTATTTCTTCACTCGTTGTACATTTGTTCAACTGAACTTCATGCGTTACACCTTGCAATTCTGGATCTCCTTACGAAGAGTCCACCCATTCAGCTTTAATTTTATTGGTATACACGCTTCCTGCTCTTCCGACTTTGAGGACACCTGTGCTGACATACGCACGTACAGCTCTTTCGACTGGGAGTACCTTTGTACTGGTATACGCGCTTTATGCTCTCCCGTCTGTGAGGACGCTTGTGCTGGTATACAAGCTCCTTGCTCTTCTGACTGTGAGTACCCTTTTGTTGGTACACAAGCTTCTTGATCTTCTGACTCTGGGGACCCTTTTACTGGTTCACACGCTTCCTGCTCTTCCAACTGTGAGGATGCCTGTTCTGTTATACTTACATCCAGCTCTTTCGACTGTGTAGACCCCTGTACTGGTATACACGCTTTCTGCTCTTCCGACTGTGAGGACAACTGCGCTGACATAGGCACGTCCAGCTCTTTCGCTGCTGACGACTATGCTGACAAACGATTCCAGAACAATTCCAACGCAGCATAAATAACCTCTACTGAACATTGAGTCACTTCCTTTCCTTGTATCTGAATTGCCTCCTCCTCTAAATCCAATTAAAGGACATATTCCTCAGCATTAATGTTTTTTGCGTTCATGGCTCTTCTTAACCGTGACTGTAATTTGGACTTTCCTCCATTTGTTACCAAGCCATGTTTTTCCAACTCCTTTTTCAGTTGTGGAGTCTTCAGATCGTTAAACTTGGCCATTTTCAAATAATTACCCCTTGGGAATTTATTTGACAATCCCACTTCTGACACCAACTGTAACGGATTTCTTGCCTACTGATAACTCACTCTTGAGTTCGATCATTGGATTGTTAAATAAGAGTCCCAATTAAATGGCTATACACGTATCTTTACTGCTAATCCAAACAACTTTACGCTTTACTTCTCATTATCCGAATTCACAACTTCTTACTTATATCTTAATTGCTCTTTACAACACTGTAATTAGAACTGTGTCTACTGCACAGTCTGGCAGCCTTTATATAGTAGATATTTAATAAAAGATTTTGTACTATCATGCGTGTACGTCACAATTCGAAATAATATAACAAATTTTGATGTTGAAGCTGAAAATATCAATGACGCTGTTAAAGGCGCTTTTATTTGTTTCATAGGACTTTTATTTTTTATTTTTATTTTTAATTCATTTTATTTTATTTCATTTTTTTATGTGCATATATATATTAAGGATACATACATATGTCGTCCGCCATATACATTATCAAAATCATCAAAAAAAGCCCCTGCTGTGCATTCCTTCCTAACGAGTTGTTCCGCTTGTTTATACGTTTGTATGACGCCAGCAAGTTTAAAAATTTCCTTTGGAGCACTTCCTTGGACTGCGTGATTTCGGGGTCTGCAACCTTCTTTTTTTTGAGAAGCTTACCCCAGAGGACCGATTTCTTCCTCTTCCTCGCAACGAATTATTTAAGCTGTTGCTTAATTTTTCGCTAATATATAATATAAAAACAAATATTACTAGATTTATGGATGTATATTAATTTTCCATATCATATTTCATATGGCGCGTAACATTTGCCAAATTTTTTACAGCTAGAACGCAATACTTTTGCCAAAGTTGCCGCAATATCACATCGAACGTGATACTTTAAAAAATCGTGCAACACAGCTGTTGTAATTGCAACTCAAACAAGCCCATATTCGATCATGATTGGGAAAAAATTACGAACTGTTTGTCCTGCAAGAACTAGTAACCAATTATCGCTGATAATCAACAAAGCAAAGGCGCAGGATTATTCCAGGAAAACAAGTAACGTTCTATTAGAAACTTGTAGGAACCGAGCCTTAGACGTATTCATCAGAGGCCTAAACGGTGAATTGTCCAGGATACTAGTCATTCAACGACCCAAGAACCTACTCGAAGCATACCGTTCCTGTCTTGAAACTCAAATCATTAACCTAAGGAATTATTCAATCTAAACAAGGAATATTTATACATAGGTACCTGAAATCAAATGCAGTAAAACCAGACGAAACCAAAAAAAATATTTGTATCAAGGAAATTAAACCCTGTCGAAAAGAATTTTATTTAAAATAAAACTATTCACACTCAAGCATCGCCTAAACTCAGACACAACAATCCCAAACCTCCAGTCCCGATGGAGTTGCACCGCTCAATACATTCACAATGAATAAACTATATGAACCGACCGAATAGTACGTCTATGGTAAGGCCATCCAATAATTATCAAAATATTCCTAGAAAAACTCAAAAATTATTTAATGATGAGGACCCGGAAACAAATTTTATGACAGAAGCCTGTCTAGCCTACCCTATTTAGAACTAACTTTAAACAAGTAAGGAAGGGCTAAGTTCGGATGTAACCGAACATTTTATACTCTCGCAAAGTGAAATGGTATATTCGTTTGAGACTTCTTTATATATTTTAATAATTAGAAGTAGGAACTGTTGCCTTAGTTATTTACTTTTCACTCACAATAAAAATAATTAGAGCAATTTGTAAACTAAATTTATTCAAATTATGAGAAATCGTTCTGTATTCTTTTTGTATACGCTTATAATTGATTTTATATAGAATGCATTACAACTGTATTGAGAAAAAGAAGAAGGAAAAGAAATCGTTTTTGAACAATGAATAACATTTTTTTATTTATTATATCGATATTATTATACATGTTTAGCTTAAAAATAATAAATATTAACAACTTTAAAAATGATATAATATTATTATATTAATTTTTATATAATATTTACAATATTAAACATAAATTTTTGTAGAGATTCTTATACATATATCCAAATTATATTTCTTTTTTCCTTATAATATTAAATTTCTATCATATATTTATACAATAATGTCATATATAATAACAAATTATATATATAATTTAAATTTTCTTAATTAGATTATTTACATATTTTTCTTTAAATTGTCTTAAAAACTACTGTCAAAATTCCTATACCATTCCAATTCGATTATATTTGGAAGAAAAAATGAAGAACTATTGCACTAAGTCTGAAAACTTTAGTTCGAAATAGAGACACAAATACTGTCATGATAGCTGTGTACTGTCTCAAAAGTAATTGCATTTACACAGGAAGGATCCATGTTTGAAAATGTCCAACCAATTTGTGTACCGCCAGGTGTAGTTGAATATTCTGCACCAAGCAGGGAACTAAAGTTTTTTTCTTGGAGCAGATGTCTTATTGCAGCCCCTGTAGACATTAAACAAATGTTAAAATCTCCAACAATTAGCACATTTTGATTGCCTAACTCAGAAGTAAGGACTTCCTGAAGTATAGATCCAGAATATTAATATTGAAACATTTAAACAAAACCGCTTCTAAAACTTTGCGGCCTGAATAAATTTTCTTTAAAGCCTTTGATTCTATAGAGCAAGCAATACCATGCTTTGCATATATTATATTATAATGCCCCGTTTATTTCTGTTGGTTGTTTCCGTGCTATCTATCCTCTGCTCGTTAATTGGAGTAAATCCTGGTATATCAAAACATTCGCAAGGATAACTCCAAGTTTCTACAAAACATAAAATATTTGAAGATAGCATCAAACAGTCCCTTTTTATATCACTAATGTGAGCGTGAAGAATCTGAACATTATGGAATAAAACTTGATGTCCTGATGTTCGGGAAATCATAAAATTGAAACTTGTTGTCAAAGCTTTATTTGTGTTCAATTCCCTCAGTTCCCTAAATACGGGATCCGATTCAGAAAATTTGTTAGGAGGAATATTTCCTATGATGAATAGACCTTCTGCTGAAGTAGCTCGACTACAAGCTATAGGCATTCTGGGTCGAGTATGAACTACAACTTTATTATATGTGGCCTGGCTTTTATGAATAGTTATTCCCTCAGCCGGAACAACTGGAAACTGATTTCTTTCAATTGAAATTTGTTCATTTCTTTTATATTGAAAAGATTTTAGAACTTTTTCAATTGGTGTCCAAGAACTTTCTAGAGGATGAGGCTTTTTTGATCGTGCTATCAAACCAACAGAAGGTTCCAAAAATTTAATCCACAGAATTGTTGGAAAAGAAAAATGGAAATCAATTTGCATAAGTTGTCAAGCTGCCCCATTAACCAAGCCATCACACGTGTTTATGTTCACTGTAATCATATATTTGGCGGAGGTTTTTAGTGTCAATTCATAGGGCAGTCCCTGCGTTTCAGAAGTTTAACTCTTTCCAAAATATTATCATTTTCAATTATACCAATTCCTTTAACTGAGTATTTTGCAGTTGAAAGGAAAGCTTCTGTTGGGATTCGACTGAGCTTAAGGCATTGAAATTATTTGTCGCTTCATTTTACCAAAATAAATGAATGGCATCATCGGGAACTTCTTCGAAATTAACTACTCGAGTTTCAATGAGTGATATGTCCTCGTTTGTCATAGTACCAGATGCCATATGATTTAATGCAACTGCAAGGCCTGATCCTCCCGTTGTCTCATTATCTCTGTTAATTCAAAGTATTTAAATAACTCCCACAAAGGGGAACCAACTAAAGTGCTGTATGCATCATTGGGATTAGGAGAGAATATCCACCTATCTCCAACAGGTGAGAGTTGCTTCAAATAACCAAACACTATGATCGGTATACCACCGAAGGGGCTGTCTCTTTTGAAAATTTGTTTTAATCTCGCATCAACAGAGCTAAACATATGAGCACCTACCATCGATATTTCATCAATTATAATTAATTTAAATCGATAAGTCTGGAATACAATGAATTCACTGTGTCATTGCTTAGTGGCCTCAACTCTCTATTCAACTGATTAACAGATAAAGAAAATATGTAATGAAGGGTCATTCCACCTATACCGAATGCTGCTTTACCCGTAGGGGCGCAAAGAAGAACTTTTATGGAACTTGGATTGGATCCAGGTGTAGAATTGTAACGATGGTTAAGAGCTTGATATATTGCAGATATCAATCATCGCCGCCAATGAACTCATAAAATGGGAGATTTGTTTTTAGGTGGTGCATGAAATGTGTCAAATAGGTTCTTTGCTTAGTATTTAGACTTTGAACTAAAGAAAATAATTCCTCAACTGGAATTAAGGGGGGTAGTTTTACAAGTCTAATATTGCAATCAGATTCAGTGCCATTATCTGTTGAATCTTCGCCATGCAAGGCTAAAAAATTTATATTTGGGTTTATTTCTGGAAGTGCCAACACTCTGAACTCATTTTCCACGATAGGTAGTTCATTTTGAGCCCCTTCGTCCAAGTCTATTTTATTATAAAGACTTTCTAGAACATTTTCAAGTTCTCTTTGCTCAAAAACATCATATTTTCTTTGATTTTCCTCATTTATAGTACGATGTGTTATGCAAGTCTGCTCATTATCGTTTACAATGAGATCTTGCTGTTCATTCCGCCAAGGATAGTAAAGCATTAACATTTCGCGGAAATACTCAACTCTGGCCAAATCTGGGTTAAACCTTCTATACCGAATAACACAAGGTTTGGTACGTTTTTTCACAAAACCGCTACCGTCTTTAAGAGGCATGACAACCCCGCTTTCTGGTAAATTATCGTCTTCCCTCTCTTCTTCTTCATGATCACTATCTTGTGCTCTTCTACTAGACTTAAAATATTTATACCTAGATGCAAAATCAGCTAAACAAAGAGTCTCTAACTGATCGAATCTTTGAACATAACGGTCTAAAATACCGGCTACGAATATTTCAGTCGAACCTGAAGGAAGGTTCTGAAGTTCCGCTCTAGGTTTTACCATTCGAACATGTTCCTCAGGTCGAGAGGTATTTATAAATATTTCTGCATTACTTGCTTCCGAAAGATGGAGCCCAATGCAGCAATATACTGCTTCTTGTGCAGATATTTCTGTGCCTGATATAAATTTGTGACCTATATGTTTAAGTTTTTGCTTAATAGTATAATTTCCAGCATTTACCTCTGATAGAGCTTCATTTAAGAGCCTAGAAACTCCCCTGTTAGACTTGTTAATATAATTAATTATATATGAACAGCAAGCATATGCATCCAGTATATATTGGATGTCCATATTTGCTCTATGGAGTTCCAAAATCAGAGGATTATAAGCGTTTATAAAACGATCCTGTAATTTTCTTTTTAGAAAAATTTTGGGTTTTGTTAAACTTGACCTAAGAGCTAACAAATAGTCATCAAAAGACATATTTATTCTACTATCAGACAGGAAGTGTTCAAAATCGTTTAAATTAGAAATGTCTTCTGTAGTCATATTTGAATTTAAAACGCTTTGAATTTTGAAAAAGTTTTCCTTGTGTCTTTCTGAAATTTGACTTGTTTCTGTAAGAGGTAACAGTATTTGCGTTGAAGGCATTGGTGGATATGGTATACCAAAACGACAAAACTGTTGTCCTCTTATTTCCCTAGTACAAGACCGAATGTGGTTATGCTTTTGATAACCCAAATAATTTTCTAAGTGGCTGATCGAACCATCGGTAGAAATATAATTGTCAATAAAACTAATAACATCAGGGAATGTCTGAGGATCTTGAAGGTTGATCCTGGGAGCATTATTAAGCCAATACATGCCATGTACATGCGGGGAACCTCTCTGTTGAAACTCCACTCTCCAGTAGAAATTTGTAACAAAATGCTCGCCAAAAATGCCGGCGTTATCTTTAAAAAGCTTAAGAATTTGTCGATAGCGGTAGTCAAAATATCTAGCACAAGTAACCGCGTCTGACCGAATTAAGCGATATCAATCTTGGGTTGTTAAACTGTTGGCTTCCTCTTCCGAAATATCTTTAGAATCAACAGTTTTAGAGAGGATGACCAAAAGCTCAACCCACTGGGATTCTGCAGCCGATAAAGTGATAAAGAAAGTTGGAAGCCCAAATTGGCGAATCATAGCGATTGCCTTTTTCTTCTCAGCTTCCCAGTGCGCAGGTGAGGATCTAACGCCTTTCAAAACTTTGTAACCATCATCGTGTTGAATCAAGTTTTGAACAAAGTTTTCGTTTAATAGATTTTGGGCCGTAACTCGGTTGCGACCTAAAAACTTTCTAAGGCAAATGGATGTACTATTCTTAATTTGTAGCAGTTCTAATTTTTTGTAATCATAGAACAACTTTGGAATGGTACACGCTCTTCTGTCAAAACGGCGAATTTCAGAACGTATATCTTGCTATACGTTTCAAAGCATGTACGCTTCTGCCCAACGTATATTGTTCCAAATGACAACTCTTCTGAATTATTATCTTGAATTATGTCAATTGATCTTTGTCCTTCACCTGGCGCTATAACTAAACGGTTATAGTCTAAGTTTTCTACAGGAATATTGTCCAAAAGAGTTTCTTGACCGCCCGGATTTAGCTCTGAAGGTAAAAGACCCGTAATAATGATTGTATTCCAAACGCCTTCTTAACTGAATTTGTATAACATGAGCCTCATCAAAGGACCTTGGTAGAGATGTCACAATATTGTTAACAGAAATTGGTATATTAACAACAGCACCTTTGAGCAAACTCTGACCTTGATATCCTAACGGACGGATTGTCATAAAAGGCAATCTAGGCATTATGAGACGTTCTTCAATTGGGGTTAAACCTTTCAAACAATCTGGTATTTTAGGAAAGTCTAGACCGTAAGCTAAACATATTTTTGGAACGTTCTTTTAACAATCGCATTTTTGCAAGTATCACAAAAATTGTAATTTTCATTTTCTGAAGGAAATTTTTGCATTAAAAAGAAGGCGGATGCAGCATTCGGGTGACCTTGCGCAATAATTTCGAAATTTAATTTGCGAACTTGGTGTGAAAACCATAAGCCGCCGCAGCAAATACATATTTCAGTAGGGCCCTTATTTATATTTTGGAAATAAATGTTTTTGAAATCTGTTAAATTGCCACTATTATCAGTTTCTATAACATTATTTTCTCTCGTTAATCGGTTTCGTTGGGACTGCCTTTGGTTTTCAATTTATCTATTGAGTGGGTTATCTCTACGAAGGCGAACTTGACCTTGTCTAAGACGTCTTTGATTCAAAATTTCTTCCCTCATACCCCTCCTACTAAGCTGTCGACGTTGTGTTTCTCTATCACGCTCCTCTCTCCTTATTCCAGGATTTCTTCTTGCATGTTCCCTTTGCATTTGATCACGAATGCGCTCTAAACTCCTATACTCAGGATTTCTTGCGCGAAGTTCTCTATGATCCCTAGTGTTCCTACTTTGTTCATCATAACGTACCGCAGGATATTCTCGACGAGATCTTTGACCTCGAGTATTTCTTATTTGCTCTTCAGAGCAAATTTGTGGATCTTGCCGCCTTGTTCTATGTTGAACAGTATTTGCAACTTGCTCAATAGATCGAACCTCGGAGTCTTCACGCCTAGACCTATGACCTCGAGTATCTCTTATTTGCTCTTCAGAGCGAATTTAGGGATCTTGCCGCCTTGTTCTATGTTGAACAGTATTTGCAACTTGCTCAACAGATCGAACCTCGGGGTCTTCACGCCGAGACCTATGACCTCGAGTATCTCTTATGTGCTCTTCAGAGCGAATTTGCGGATCTTGCCGCCTTGTTCTATGTTGAACAGTATTTGCAATTTGCTCAACAGATCGAACCTCGGGGTCTTCACGCCGAGACCTATGACCTCGAGTATCTCTTGTTTGCTCTTCAGAGCGAATTTGCGGATTTTCCCGCCTGGTTCTATGTTGATTTGTATTGATAATTTGTTCGGACAGACGTACATCGGAATCTAATCTACGATTAGCGTGACTTACAGTATTTTGTGACTGCGTACTATCTCTATATAAAGAGTTTGCACGAAGAACTCTCATACGTCTTCCATTCTGAAGACGACTTAGTAATATAGATTTTCTACTTAATCTAGGCATGATTAATTAATAATAAATGGATTAATATATAAAATACTTATAGATAATACTTATATAATTCAGTCCGTCCGGGTGTTAAGAGTTGGATCCTAGGTGCTGCTCTCTTTCACTGTTTCCTTGTAAGTCCTTGCTATGCTATTGCTCGTCACTGTACACTGTACTGTGTAATACACTAAAACTATTTTGAATAAACCACTTTGCTTGTAAAGACATCTAGTGAAACTGAAACTACAAACACAGTGTACTGATACTTATTATACTCTTGCAACATGTTGGTACAGCTTACGTACTTTTGTATACTTATATATTACTTAGCTATTCACTAACATAATAATACATAATATTTAGTTATATAATATTTATATTTTAGAAATTAGAAGTTAATTTCATTCTATTGAAATTAAGTTCTCGGAAAATTCCTACGTAAATTACTTTTGTTAAACGCTTTCTAAAACAGGGGGATTTATGGTACCTATTTTGAAGGGTTTACCCATGAAGGCTAAATTAACAATAACTTACATATAATTAAGTATGGTATACACATATGTAGAGCAGGTATGTAGATTTTCTTCTTTCTGTCTTAATATCTAAACCTTTTATAAGCTGCCAAATATTAGAAGAGATATATGTATATAGAAATCTATATCTATCACTTTAGGTGATGCCAACAACTCTTTGGTGAACAAAACTATACTCTGTTGCAACATGTTGCGAAAGTATAAAAATGTTGCGAAAGAATTCAACATTCATTACTCGATTATTATTTGGTATCTTATTAACTTATGTTATTGATCATAGATTTATTTTGTGTCAATACTATTTTTTTCTCCGAAATGTTAACTTTTATAAAAAGAAGCTATTTAACTCAAACATGGTATATGTGATATAAACTGAACCAAAGGGGTTAGACTTAATATGTGGGGTATATGAGGTTGCTGTTGTACCAGAGGAGCGGAAATCAGTATATTAGGGTTATAAGGTTTAAACAAAGTCTAGACCAATTTCATTCATATGCAGCGATATACATTATTTTTAAGAAAAACTGCCCATTTAATTTCATTAAATTATCAAATTGACGAAAAAAATTATACCATAAGTAGTACATGTGAGCTAGGAAAATCAAAGACTAGAAAATTCCTCCAAATCGTATATTAAAAAATGTTGAATTAAACATCCATTATTAAATGATATCGTGATTAAATTACAATCAAATTTGGTATCTTCTTGACTTATATTAAAGGCCATAAACTTAGTCTCAGTTTTATGAAGAGAGATATACATAAGTATGAATGTGATATTAACTCCACCAAAGTGGCTAAATTTTATATTATAAGCTTAGGTGACAAACGTCAACCAGAGAATCGGAATTCATTATATGAAGGTGTGAGGTTTAGACTTAGTATATACTAATTTCATTCTAAATCAGCGGTAAACCACATAATTTTTAAGAAATCTTTTCCACTTAATTTCGTTAAAATATCACGTTGATCAACCGGAACGGTGTAAAGTCAGGTGGAAAGACGGAAATCATATATATATTGGGGATAGAGAAATATATTAATTTTAACATTGCTCAGCTATACTCGATAACATATTTTGAAACAATTTTATATATAAAAAAAAAAAATATTAATACTCACTGACCGACATATTCGGCATAAAACTGGTTAGAATAACGAAAAGCATTATAAGTAGTATATGGAATTTGAGGGCAGTATTAACCCGATTTTATTAATTTTTTCAAATACCACATACTACTAATATGCCACAGACTAATAAAATGCGCCCACTGTTTCATTAAGGTACCTCACATACCATCACCAATCAAATGGAGTAAAGTCAGTCGAATGTTCGAAAATCCTGATATTAGTTATATGGGGGCTAAGGAAAATTTTCACCCGATTTGATCTTGTTATGAGTAAAACACGCTCTCTCATTTTCATTGAGATAACTCACATATGCGGTATAAAGTCACGCTGAAGTTCAAAAATATTTATATTAGATATATGAGGGCTACAAGAACTATTGATCCGATTCAACCCATGTTTGAAACAAAGACATACTATTATCGATAATTTCATTTATTTAATCTATTATATGAACTTCAATTATATATCTTACACAATGGCCGATATTTACGGTAAAATGTCAACTATAGGTACTGGGGTCCACATATTCAGTACCTAGGGGCTTGAACAGTTTTGGTTCGATTTAGAGAATTTTTGGTCACAAGGTGGCATACTTTAAATGTATTATTCACGCAAAGTTTTACGCCGATATAATCATTGTTGCTTGATTTGCATAGTAGAAAGTGAAAGAATCAAGTGGAATTTAAAATGGTGTCATATGGAAAATAGGCGTGGTTGTAATCCGATTTCACCCATTTTCGCACCATAAGATAGAAATATAGAAAGAATGTTATGCACCAAATTTGGTTGAAATCGGTTAAAAAGATCCCAAGATATGGGTTTTCACCTAAAAGTGGGCGGTGTCACGCCCGCTGTCTAATTTTGAAAGCGGTTCCTATAAAGTTATCTCATACCATCCCAGAGTTTAGTACTTGATTTATCGCGCTTTTGGTAGTTTTTAACGGTACCGTTATATGGGGAGTGGGCGGAGTTGCCACCCGATTTCAACTATTTTCCCACTGTGATTAGAGGTTCTAAAAACATTTGCTTCCAGTGAATTTTGTTATTATAGAATTAGCGGTTTAGGAGATATGCACATTAAACCTATTGGGGCGGGACCACGCCACTTAAAAAAAAAACAATTTTAACTGCAGATGCCCCTCCCTAATGTGATCCTGTGTACAAAATAATAGTCTTGTATCTTATTGCGGAGCTTATTTATGGCAATTTATTTGTTTTTGATTAATGGCGTTTTGTGGGCGTGGCAGTGGTCCGATTACGCCCATCTACAACACCAACCGTCTTACGGTACCAAGAAACATGTGTACCAAGTCTCATAAAGATATCTCAACTTTTACTCAAGTTACAGCTTGCACGGACGGGCAGACGGACAGACAGTCACCCGGATTTCAACTCGTCTCTTCATCCTGATCATTTATATATACATAACCCTATATCTAACTCGATTAGTTTTAGGTGATACAAACAACCGTTAGGTGAACAAAACTATTATACTCTGTAGCAACAGGTTGCGAGAGTATAAAAACGGCCATATCCTAAAGTTTCTTATAGATACGGAAGCTTATAAAAATAGTGTTTTCGAAAAATTTTCAAAAATTTCCAAAAAAAACTTTAGTGTCCCTTTAAAATCCAGTCAGCCGTAGGTTAAGTAAATATAACCCAAGCATAGGAAGCATAGGTATCAGAAATAATTTTTATTTCTTTATATAACCCAATTTAAAGTCCTTTGATGGTATCTTATCATGGAATTGTGAGCAGTTATAAATAGGAAAAATTAAACAATAATCTTTAAGGATATGGTACTGCCACTAAAACAAAGCATTTCTAAACAAGTAAATAATATTGAGGTTAGGGAAATAATAAATAAATATTCGGAGCTCTTCGGACCAGTCTCGGACAGTGAAACCATCGACACAGCTGTCTTAGCAGAAATAAGCAAAACAAGTAAAACATCGATCTAAATAAAATCATACCCTTACCCAGGGGTACCCTTCCCATTAGGGATTGTTCCAAAAAAAAACCAGGCCCATCTGGTGCAAAGAAGTACAGAGCTGCTGTAAATTTTAAACGACTAAATGCAATAACTATATCTGACTCCTATCCTAATACTCTCGCCAGCTTAAGCAAATTTAAGTATTTTACTGCACTCGACCTTACATCCGGATTCCACTTGAACGAAAGGGACACAGAAAAGACAGCCAATGGTAAGTATGAATTTACTAGGTTGCCGTTCGGCTTTAAAAATGCTCAGCGAATGATCAATGACGTTCTGAAAATGCTTTTTCGAAAATCCTGCTACGTTTATATCGATGACATTTTAATAATAGGGAAAACTGAGGAAAAATATTTAACAAAATATTGAAGATGTGTTCGCACTCTTGTATAAAGCAAGTTCAAAATTCAATCTGGAAAAATCAACATTTTTCAGAACAGAAGTTGAGAGGTTTTGGGCCATATCGTTACAGGAGAAGATATTTTGTCAGAGCCTCAAAAAATATACGCTATTAAAAAAGTTCCTGCACCTGCCCACCATAAGGAATTAAAAGATTTCCTAGGTTTGGCATCATAGCACAGGAGATTTATAAAAGACTTTATGAAAATTGTCAAGCCACTTACAAATTTAAGTAGAGGCGAAAATTCTCAAATAAAAGCAAGTCAATCCCAAAGGATACAAACTTCTCTAATAGAGGAGGGCTTAAAATCATTTAATGTCATAAAATATTTGATTATGTTTTCTAAAATTCTTGTATTCCCAGACTTTAATCAACTATTTATTCTGACAACAGATGCTACCAATAATGCAATTGCGGCAGTCCTTTCTCAAGAGGTAGTCGGTAAAGATAGACCCATAACTTACATATATAGATCTTTAAATAAATCCGAGGAGAATTACTCGACAAAAGAGAAAGAAATGCCCGCCATAGTATAGCCTCTCGACACATACAGGAGCTACATGTATGGAGCCAAAGAAATAAAAATACTTACTGACCACCAGCCACTGACGTTTGCATTAAGGAACAGTAATAACAATGCCGAACTAAAAATGTGGAAAGCAAGGATAGAAGAATATGATTATAAAATCCTTTACTAACCGGGAAAAACAAACGTTGTCGCTGTCGCGTTTTCACGGCTGCCAATATATTAATTATTAAGCTAACATCTACAGATGAAAATTCATAACATAGCGCAGAAAAGGATAGCTCAAAGTTTATTCCTCACTGCGAAGCTCCGTTAAATGTATGCAAAAATTAAATTATATTCCTAGAAGAAAATTAACCTAAGTAAAATCTTGAAAAACGTTCTCAACCCAAATACAAACAAATTATAAAAACAAACCCATTTTTAAAAAGGAAACTATCGCTAAAGACAATACCGTCACAATAACTAATCAAGGTAACAGAAAGATTGACGCATTTCAAAACTGACGATTATTTATCCTTTAGACTCTTACCGTACTAACCAACTGCGACAGTGGGCACGTACAATCAAACAAGAACTAGGAAAGATCACAAGGTTAGGTTAAGTTAGGTAAGGAGGTCGATCCCAAGAAGGATCTCACTTGGACAGCTTAACCGCCGGTCCGTTGTAGAACCTAAAAAAAGCTCCTGTCAGCTGCATCAAAAGACCCTTACAAGTCGATAAAACGCTTTCTGCCTGTAACAAACTTGTTTAGACGGCCAATATCCATTTCGGCTAAATATTTATATCCGCCGAAAGTGTGATTGCGAGATGTTTTAGTCTCAGCCTGATATTGAAGTAACCAGATGTTTTTCTAGTGAGGATTGACACTCCTTGACTAGCTTTGATTGCACGGTTCGCGCGCAAGCATCGTCGGAGTGGATGCTCACTTCTCTAAACGAAGTTTCAATACGGAGCAGTACTTCTACCGCCACCTTGATAGCAGCTACTTCCGCCTGAAAACACTACAGTGGTCCGGTAGCTTGAAGCTAAGATTGACGGAGATCTCCTTACAGAAATCCCCCGCTCCAACCTTACCTCCTAGCTTCGATCCATTTGTGAAAAAGCTCACCGCGCCTCTTTTCTAGCGGCTTTTTCCAATCCACATCTGCCTCATCGAAATATGAGCAGAGAAAGAGCCGCCTTGAGTGGCCTCTTTATAAGCCAAGCTTTCCTTAGCCTTAGAGCACACTTCGCAGCAATGCACCTACCAGCAATATCAACAGGTGCTATGTTTAAAATAGCATTAAGAGCTATCGTTGTTGTGGTCCGCAGTGCACCGGAGATTCCGATGAGGGCCGCTCTTTGGACCCGTTCATGCTTTTTAGCCAGTATGGCCCTTTCGAACATCCTCCAACAGATGAACACACCATAGAACAATATTGGCTTGACTACGGTTTCGTAGAGCCAGAACATCAGCTTTGGTGAGAGCCGCAACCTTTTCCCTTTAGCTCTCCTGCAGCTATATAAGGCGACCGATGCCTTCGTAACTCTCTCCTCGATGTTTGACCTCCAGAAAAGCTCTATCAAGGATAAGCCCTAGGTACATCACTTTATCAACAGGTTGAAGACGTGAACTTCCGAAAGAGGGGAAAGGTACATTCAGGATATTATACCTCCTAGCAAATAAAACCATTTCGGTTTTACTTGGGTTGACGCCTAGACCGCTTCTACTTTACCAGTTGGATACCACGTTTAGATACCCGTCTGTAAGCTCGTAAACGGTATTTAGGAATTTTCTCTTAATCAAAAGAATCACATCATCAGCAGAGGCTATCACCCGACAGCCCTGCTCCTCGAGTTCTATAAGTAGGTCGTTTAACACCAAGAACCAGAGCAGTGGGGAGAGTACTTGCTGCGGAGTTCTCCTATTACCCTTTCTGGTTGACTTGGTACTACCCCACTCCGCTCCGACAGTTCTGTCGCAAAGAAGACTAAAAATGAGATGCTTGAGGTTCAATTCCACCTCAAACTTTTCGAGGGTTTTAACCACCGCCTCTGGTTGCACGTTATTGAAGACCCCTCGATGTCGAGATAGGTGCTCACAGGGAATTCCTTGTACTTCAGAGCTATTAGCCAGCCATGACACTACATCATGCAAAGCAGTGTCGCCCGACTGTAACAGTTTCCCCCACGGTATTCTGCTCCTAATGTTCAGATACATAAGCCTTTCCAACGTTTTTAACAAAAACGAGAATATACTAGTGGGAGCTTTTACCAGCCTTTGGAATAAACGTAAGCTTAACCTGTCTCCAGCCCTTCGGGACATGGCCCAATCTAACACAGTTCGAGTAGATGGGGGCCAGCCAGCTGCATTACATCTTGACCGTACGCTGTAGTTGCGCCGGTACAATGCTATCAGGCCCCGGGGACTTGAAGGGTTTGAGAGATTTCAACAAATAAAATAAAAAAGAGGTAGGTGGAAGGAGGTGGCTTCAGCTCGTCGTCGTGAGGCATGTCGGCTGAGACAAGTCAGAGCTCTCCAGAACTGTCCTTGAGCCTAGCAGTGACGACATCCTCGTTGCTGAAATTAGGCCAAAGAAAAACGTTAAGTTCGTTTCTGATCAACAAGCAGACTCTGGTTCTACCTATGCTGCTTGCAGCCAGGAGTTTTGTAATTAAACCAGAGATACCGTTGCTGCTGAGCCAGGGTGGATAAGGACAACGTCACCTTCATCCCGTCCTAGACGAAGCAATAGATCGGCGGAGGCCGCCTTAGAGTGCTGGTGGTTAATTTGGAGGATCCTCATCCTCCAAACTCCTCTCCAACAGGGCGAGTTCCGCACCATCATCCGTACTATCGACCCCAGCCTGCTCGAACGCGATTTCGCTAAGCATCGGTGCGGCTACTACCCGCGCCCTTTTGCTGAGGGAGGATTCCCCCTCCTGCGACCTCTATCGCTTAATCGTGGTGTGGGATTCACTGGACCCCACTTGCCCGTTGTTCGCGTCGCTCAGAACCCTTTTGGCCCACTCAAGTGTGCTGACATGCTAATCAGACCATAGCGCTCCAAAATCTTGGCAGCCACCCACGTTCCGAACTTTTTATCTGCGGTCATGCGCAACCCCACGGGGCCTTTAGCGTTCGCTGCGAACCCCGCGCCACCATCAACTTAGCAGAGGAACCTCCTTCCTGTCGACTCTCCCCGCCTTACCGCCCCTAGCGACGGTGAACCAAGTACTCCCGGAATTTCTGTTTTCACCCTTTACCGGGGACGATTTCGTCCCCCTAGGTGAAGATGTCCCCCCCAGGAAACACTTTTGCAGAGGACCTGCTTCCTCCCTCGTTCTTATTTATGTTGTTGTTGTTACGATTCATTTTAACTGGGTCCCCACAACCGCTATCCATCTCCTAGAAAGGTAGTCGCCTTTTATGGTCCCAAGGTTGTCTCAGTTTCGAGGCCAGGCGAGGGTTGACGCACGCTCTTATGAAGCAATGCGTTCATCGCCTACCAGCGCAAAGAAGAAGTCATCTTAACAAACACATACCACACCAACTTAATGATCACAGGAGGGGAACCTACTCTGAAGCCTGCCATGGTTTTAACGGGACGGAGGCGGCCCTGGTATAAGCCCATCAGACATTTCTGCAGGGTATCACCCCTGCATACTCAGGTGACAGAATACCACGACTACCAGCCCAGGGTTCAAACCGATCCATATAATAGGCCGATCTAAGTCCGTGTTGAGCAAAGGTCAAATCCCTGCGTTACCCAGGATGCACCGCGTAGAGGCGAACCTGCTCTACATCCCAAGATTACAAGAGGGAAGACTACGCAAAAAATTGCCAATGGCGTCAGACTTTTTTATATAGGCCGAGATAAGTAAAACAAGTACTTTGTTTCCACAATTAAAACATTAACTTTTCGAAATAAATAATAAGCCAACTGCGAACAAAAACGCAACCATACAAATGGAATCGATCAATTGGGTAGGATCCGCCAGGAAATGGTTAGCAGGAAACTTCGATGTCAGACTGGGACCGAGTTCTTTCCGCCACACATGAACTGACTGAAAAGTTTTTTTTTTTTTTTTCGGGGGAGGTTGAGAAAAATGCCTTCCGCATCGTCATTGTGTCGTCACAGCAATGGTATGTGCCACTTGCTGGTCACTAAAAAAAACTCTCCACTACGGAACCGTCGCCCACCCTGGAACCGCTTTCGCATTATTTCAGGGTGGCGTTCCATATTTCTCGTCTTAAGACTTACATGTCTTTACCTGCGTTCAGGTCCCGTTTTTTTAATCCGTAGTACGTTTTCTATATAATTATTCACGTTCTTCCAATTTTCCTCGTTTTGGAGCATGACAATTATGATGTTATCCGCATTCAGGGTGCCGACCAAAGTGTAGAGCCTATTTCGCTGCGTTTGCCAGCGTGTGCATTTGAAAAATGTGTGTTCCGCGTCGTCCTCGATCGCGTCGTTGTATATACAGGACGGCTCTTCGACTTTCTCCATTTTATATAGATACTTCCTGAAATATCCATGCCCGGATAGCATCTGAGTAGTGCAGAAATCCACCTCACCATGTTCCCTGTTAGACCATTCTTTTATGTTTCGTTTTATGTTTACCAAAAACCGAATATACCCTATAATACTAATATTGAGTAAAAACACGTCAAGTGGACCCCCCATTTTCCACTTGATCATCGAATTTGAATGTGAGTATTTTTTCATAAAGTAGTCATCATGAGCAAGTAATCCCCCGCTCAGTTTTTTAAAATTTTAATTTTAATAACAATTTTTTTTTTGATTGAAAATTTTTACTACTTTTAGTTAAAAAATTAATAACTAGAAAACTATTGGTGATTTTTTAATGAAATTTTTAGGAGTTATAGTTCAAAACTTTTACTTTGAAAAAATATGTATGAATTTAAATAATTTTTTTTTTTTTTCAAATTGTTAATTAACTTTTAAGTTAAGAAATGAAAATTTTAATGACTTCTCCCTCAAAAAATTAAAAAATTTTTTTTTAGTATTTTGCAATAAACATTAAAGTAAAGAAATCCGCAAAAAAATTTTACTGATCGCGATTAGATTAAGCAAAAAAAAATTTTATGACGGGCGGTCAGCGCTGCCGGTATAGCAGTTCGGCAACGCAACACTTAGAGTGTGTTGCATATTTCATTTGTATGTTGGGATGATGGTCTCACATTTTGCTTGCAGTGAATTAGCATGAATGTGGTAGAACAATATGCATAATACCTACCCGCTTAATAGTTTCAAAGAAATACTTAAGACGGGAATTCCCTAATCCACCAGAATGTATTGAATACCCGCTATTAATATTTCAAGGCCAAATTTTTAACTGGAATGTCCTATTCTTTAAGTATTAAAAATTCATAATTTCTTTAAATTGAATATTTTTGAGTATCTTAGTCATTGACTTATCTTTAGAGTTACTTAGTAATTATAAATAAGGAATAATACTTCATTTTTTAATTAAAAATATCGTTATTTTATGATTAATTTTATTTCAACAAATGAAAGATAATAAATTAAATAGTTTTTCATAAATAAAAAAAGGAGTTAAATAATTCTTAAAATTAATTCATATAACTTATACGTATTGCTCTATTTCTTTTTTTAACTTTATTGGTAACGATTTTAATGTCTTTGGCGAAAACTTTGCACTCGAGCGATGTATTATTAAGAGCTCTGTAATGATGATATTGGCGGGTATTTTTTATGGTTACACATCGGTCATAACGTAATTTAAACATCTTCTCATGGGAGTCATGATCTTCTTGAGAGCAAAAACCAAAGTTAATTTGTTTATAATACTATCACTTCCTGGACACTTAGTACACATTCAAGTAACACAATGATGCAGACTCTTGGCAAACAGAGCTTTTAATTAAATCATTTGAGCTTTCTGAAATAATTGTCTCCTCTTTTTTTAATTCATTTTTAAATCCAGCTAATTGCAATTTGAAATTTTGATGGATTTTACACACACACACATTATGAGTTCCACTTTTGCCAGCAGATATACATTTCCGAGGTCGGAGTTTTTGAAATTTGGATAGTCCAATCTTTTCGTCAGTTCGTTCGTTTTTGTTATTGGATTTTCTTCCCATTTTCAATCACCGAAACATAATCTTTCATACCAGGCATTACGCGGCTGACATCATCGGATAGATAGAAAGCTTCAATACGATCGAGGGTTTCAATGTTTAGATATTTCCCTCTCTTAATCATAGGTTGCGATGCGAATCCTCGTTCTTGTCGTATTTTTTTTGCAGTTCTCACCATTCGTTTGGAAACTTTAAACTCTTTCCTTATCATTTTAATCGACCAATCTGTAGGAAGCGTAGTCAAAACCTGAATTTTATCAGCTCTACTAGTTTTACCATTGAAAGCAGATTTGGATCAATTTCTTTATTTACATTGTTAATATTATCCGTAAATTTACTCACAACATTTGTTAAAATGTTTTGACATTCTTTATTACTTGAGACTCTCTTGATTTTGATTGAAGGTTCACCAATTTCCGTTAAAAATTTATTAACCTTATCAACTTTTAATTTGTTATCTACCGGTTTGCAATGAAAAGTAGGATCTTTTTCTTCGTCATCTTCGATAACATCAGTTGACTTCTTAGGTTTGTTGACTTCAGGACATTTATTCACCGATAATTCACCAAGAATTTCAGGTTTTCGGCCTGAATAAATAGTCCGTTCACATGAATTGCACATATAATTCCCAATAAAATCTTTAAAATCATGAGCGCGGTTTTTGTTATTAAAACTAAGTTTTTAATGACTTTTTTATGATTTTTTTGTTAAATGAGTTGCAGCATTTCTTAACGAGGCTCATGATTAATTATCAACGAAATTATGAATGGCTCGAGATATTCCTTTGTTGTTCACATAGTTGTAGATACTGGGACATAAAATATTAAGATGCTTTCATATTATTATTTCTTTTAGCCGCAAAGGATTTAGTTCGAATATCATTTTATTTAAAACAAGTATTGTAATGTTAATTGGATGTTTTATAATGAATAGAAAAAAATATGGGGTAAAAAAATTATGGATTTTTAATACTTAAAGAATAGGACATTCCAGTTAAAAATTTGGCCTTGAAATATTAATAGCGGGTATTCAATACATTCTGGTGGATTAGGGAATTCCCGTCTTAAGTATTTCTTTGAAACTATTAAGCGGGTAGGTATTATGCATGTTGTTCTACCACATTCATGCTAATTCACTGCAAGCAAAATGTGAGACCATCATCCCAACATACAAATGAAATATGCAACACACTCTAAGTGTTGCGTTGCCGAACCGCTATACCGGCAGCGCTGACCGCCCGTCATAAAAATTTTTTTTGCTTAATCTAATCGCGATCAGTAAAATTTTTTTGCGGATTTCTTTACTTTAATGTTTATTGCAAAATACTAAAAAAAAAATTTTTAATTTTTTGAGGGAGAAGTCATTAAAATTTTCATTTCTTAACTTAAAAGTTAATTAACAATTTGAAAAAAAAATTATTTAAATTCATACATAATTTTCCAAAGTAAAAGTTTTGAACTATAACTCCTGAAAATTTCATTAAAAAATCACCAATAGTTTTCTAGTTATTAATTTTTTAACTAAAAGTAGTAAAAATTTTTCAATTAAAAAAAAATTGTTGTTAAAATTAAAATTAAAAAAAACTGAGCGGGGGATTACTTGCTCATGATGACTACTTTATGAAAAAATACTCACATTCAAATTCGATGATCAAGTGGAAAATGGGGGGTCCACTTGACGTGTTTTTACTCATTATTGTACGTTCAACTGTAACACAACTTAAACGAGTTTACTTAGAATTCACCAACCTTTTCATAACCCAAAACGGCAAATATGGGATACTGGAAAAGTGCATTGAAATAGATGATACTACAATAAGCAAGAAAAACCAACATCAAAAATTAGACAAAAGCCGCAAATTGCACAAATTCTTAGCGGAGAGAAAGCGCTTCGCGATTACCAATACGTAAACCAAGCTATAATTGAATTAATTAGAGAAGGAACAATATTTCTTTAAAATTTAATTGTAAATACTCGTATCACTTACATTAATTCATCTTTTAAACTATCTGGTACATTTCTTATAAACCTCGTTAACGATACCTTGAATAACGTTAGTTATTAAATTGGATTTAAATTATTTACATCGAAGCAATGTAAATGAACTAGAACGCATAACATCAATAAAAATTATTTTAATGTGCTCAAGCTTCGTAGCAATTCTTGTTGCAGTAACACTATCACTAGCTTCTTACATACATACATACTTGTATATCAAACTTAAACCAAAACAAGAATATATATAAAATATCTATTTTCTAAAGCTTAAAAATATTCCGCCATGATCACTATATGGTGTTTCATATGTGATACATGAGGTCATTGCAGGATCCATGTTTGTCCATACCCAATCCATTGCTGTTTCCTGATTTGTTGTGGCGACCTTGACCAATGAAGATTGAAATCCTAACTGTTGTAATCGAGCCTCTAAATCGTCAGTTGCTGTTAGGCAACAATGTTAAAGGGTCCGTTCCAGTTACGTAGACCCGACTGTTGTGGGAGCGGACTGACAGTCCTTTACACTGTTCAGTTATCTGCCGGATATTATTTTCCACTTGGTTTCTAAATTCCAGAAGTCTATAGCGGGGGTTCCTGTACGCAAGTGATATGGAAACCGTTGAATTGTTTACGCTTAACAGTTGGCAAACGTTTGCTGAACCGATGTCGTTCCTTGAGAATGATGCTTTTGATAGACCCGTGCACCTATCTTTTTTGTAGTACCTTATAATAGTTGTTGGCAGTGCGTCGTCGGGACGACCTTGTTTCATCATCAAGGCGTGCACTAATATTGTAGCCTTCCCTGGGAATTCTTCTTGAGGTAAGGCCCAGGTCTCGGCAAAGCACAAAATATCAGCAGAACAAATCAGCTTGTCTGATTTGATATCTTCAATATGCTTATTTAGGCTACTTACATTTTGATAATAAATATCCAGGCGTTGTTCCGATTTTTCAGCCAAAAATCTTTAGCATGTCGTCAATGCTCCCGCTTTCTTCAACCTATTAAGTTGAGTTTTAATTGGATCCTGCGATCCAAATGGGTTCGGGGGTGAAAATGTCCCGATTATGTGCTGATCTACTAACTCGACCCTCTAGATGAATAGCAACTTGTGTGTATTTTCCACCCTGACTTTTATGTAGCGTGATGGTTTTAGCTGGAATGACCGGGAACTGTCTATGTTCTATGGTTATTTGCTCATTTCGCTTTTATTGGAATGATCGGACCACCCTCATGATTGGTGTTCAATCTGCATTGCGATTGTGGGGCTGCTTGGAACGTGCAAAGCTTCCAACTCTTGATTCTGTGAATTGTATCCATAGTCGTATCACTGAACTTTCAGATCCATGTGATTCGGAATCAACCTGCATTAGTTCCCCCGTAGCACCATTGACAAGCCTATCACTGTTGACTGTCACCATATATTTAATCGAAATCTTAGGCTGTAATGTATAAAGCATTCCTTGTGTTTCCGATGGCTTAAAAGACTTCACAGCTTCTAAGATGTTTGACCTGTTGCATTCTATTAGGGATCTTGACGTAATTGTATCCTCACAGTCGAGATGAATTTCTCGGTCATCGTGTTCGCCAGTTTATGACTTCTTTCGGTATCTCATTAGAAGTCAGCGTGTGTCATATTTCCCTCTGACATGTTATTTAAAGCGATGGCAAATGCTTGGTCTTCTCACTGGTGCGTTATATCAGTATGCTCAAAGTACCGAAATTGATCCCAAAGCGGTGTTCCTGTAATTGTACTGTATTAATCATTCCTGTTCGGTGCAAATATCCATCGATCTCCTATTGACGGCAGCTGCTTTAAGTCTCCAAACACAATAATTGGTATGCCTCCAAAGTGAGTGCTGTTCCTGAAAATTTTCTTTAGCCTACAATCTAAATATGCAAACATCTTTGCCCCAACCACTGAAATTTCGTCATTTATAATAAGCTTAATATCTATGAGATTGGCATCAAAGTTTCATTAATCGAACCGCCTCTTCCTCTCTATTGTTGTCCTCTAAAAAAACAGTAATGTCTCCTGTTTGCTCTGAAGCGGCTAGAGCTCTGAATTTGGGATCTAAAAGTTGTGAGGGAGTTCGAACATCGGCTGTTTATTCCGCTGGAACATGAACGTTTTCCGAAATCCGTTTAAGTTCGTTCAATGAAAATTTGTCATATTTGAACTTATTCTGCTCAATGTGCTCTTTGTGTGCATTGCAAACACTCTAGACGTCATTATTCAATAGGTCTATTTCCTTATTTTTTTATGATTGAAACATCATTGCGGTTTCTCTGAAAAAGTCGGCACTTGAACTTTCAACGATAAAACGTATCCAGCAAAGAATAAGGGCTTACTTCCTTTTCCTTAAAAATTCTGATTCATCCTTTAATGCCATTGGAAGTGCAGCTGTCGTGTCATCCTCGTTTTCTACATCGTTGATCGTAGTGCTCCAGCACACTTGGCAGATATATGTCCGTAGAGTCCTCCTGTAAAGCATTCATGTTTGGGCTTTATAATCCTAACTCGATTGTTTGGATGTTTTTATAAGTATTTCCCCATTATTGGCTTCTGATAGGTGCAGCCCCAAAATATTATAAGCTGTTTCTTGAGTCGATATTTCCGATTCGTTTACAAATTTGTTTCCGATGTTCTGCAGTTTATTTTAATGTAGAAATTCCCTGCATGTATTTCCTCCATGGCTTGTCTCAGTAGTGTTGTTACTCCTCTATCGGATTTATTTATATAATTAATGATATAGTTGCAGCAAGCGTTATCGTCCAGAATTGATTGAATATCCATATTTGCTCTACGCAATTTACGGATATTTCTGTTTTAGGCATTTAGAAGTCTGTCTGAAATTCTTCTCTTTAGGAAAATGTTTCGCTTTTTTACAGCTGAGTGAAGAGCAAGCTTGTATCCTTCATAATCAGTGTTGATTCGCTCATCCACCAAAAAATTTTCAAAGCACCGTGATATTTCTTCCTCTAGGAGAGCCGTTAGTGTTAATAGTTCCTGTATTTTTTGGAATTGAACTCTGTGTTGCTGAATACCTTCCTCATTCTCCAAGGGGAAAAGTTTTTGTGCCCGTGGCATCAGCGGATATGGCATGCTGGATCGGCACACTTGCTTTCCATGTAGGTCTATTAAACAAGCTCGACACAGACATGCTGTGTTTTTGATACTGAATGAATCCCAGTAAGTCCAAATCATCCTCATCGGTTGTGATGTGTCATGCCAGTACATGCCATGACAATATGGTGATCCCCTATGCTGGAATTCAATTCTGTAATAGTATAGACTAGCAAATGCTATCCAAAAGTCCGTTTTGTAATAATTTTAGCATTTAGCGAAAGTGATTGTCGAAATACCGGGAACATTCCGGAATATCAGAAAATTCCAATCTTTTCGAGAGACAGGAATTTGATATCTTGCATTTCTTAATAATAAGCTAGCATGTGCTGCAAAAGTTGTACTTTTGGTTCGAAGATGGACATTGTGATGACAGGTAAAACACTTTTCTAACATCTTCTGAGCGCGCAAATTTTGTTTAAGTCTGACGCTTTTCTAGTTTTTTCACTTGGTGAAGGCAACACACGTATATTTCAGTGGATTCCTTCTTTATCAACAATGCGTACATATCAAAGATATTGGCAGCTCGGCGTTGACGTTCTTGTTCTTCTGGCTGTGCATCAGGAGAAAGTTCACGACGTCTTCTTATAATCCTTTTAATTTGCCTTTCGCTTTCAGTGGGAATATCCAAATTTCAAATAAAAATTTAAATAAAACCGAGAGAGAGAGGCACTTATTTTGCCAAAATTAGCTAGTGCACAACCAGATAAAACGTTTGAATGGGATATAGAACAATGCCAAAACTATATCTTAGTTGATCCCAATATCAATAAGTCGAATCGAATCGACGTTATTGGAGGAGATGTGTATGCTTACATACTAGAAGAAGGCAGAAATAGAAGATACCGCAACTCCAACAGAAGATGATGATGAATGCCTAAAAATATTTGATAATACAACAGGGAAAGATAAAAATAATCGATTTGTAGTCAGTATGCCTTTTAAAAAAGATAAAGAATTAGGCAACTTTCGCAAACAAAGAATGGCGAGATTTCTTAATCTTGAAAATAAGTTCGACACAAATAACGAACTAAAAAAAACAACATGTGCAATTTATGAGAGAATATTTGGAATTGGACTTCATGAAAAAAGCAAGAGAAAAAAAATGTGGAAAATACTATTTGCCACATCAAGCCGTGATTCGAGAAGGCAGTCTAACAACTAAACTTCGAGTAGTTTTCGATGCATCAGCAAAAACTACAAATGGAAGTAGTTCAAATGATATCCTTTTCATAGGACCGAGACTTCAAAAAGACATATTTGACATCATTATCAAATGGAGACTTTGGCAACACGTAGGAACAATGGACAATCCAGCCGATGTAGCATCCAGAGGCGTATTCGCGAACAAAGTAGTAAATCACGATCTATGGTGGAGAGGTTCCAAATGATTACAAGAGGAAGAACATCAATGGCCAACACAAACAAGTTTTAAAATGGATGCATTGTATGTCACATCATCAAAGGCATCACATTTCTTGAATAAGGTGATATTAATATTTCTAGTTTAACCAAATTAATAAGAGTAGTAGTTGTAAGAAAAATTCGAAGGACAAAAATGGCCTGCATACTTAGTTAAGACGGAAATTAAAGAAGCTGAATAGATGATAATAGGATATCAGCAAAGATTACAATTTAGAGAGGAATTTCAGAGTTTAGTAATCAAATAAGAAATTAGTAATAAAATTAACATTGCAAGCTTAAATCCAATTTTGGAGAGTAAGGGAATTTTTCGTGTAGGAGGTAGGTTGGAGGGGAATGCAAGTCGTCAATTTGATCAGACGCACCGAATAATATTAAATAAATCACATTTGTCATTATTAATAAATTAAAACCTTCATAAAATAACCTTGCATGGAGGACATAAGTTAATGGAAGCAATGATTAGAAGGAATGATTAGATAATTGTATTGAAAAACTCCATAAGAAACATAATTCGAGCTTTTAGTCAATGCATACGTTACCACAAAGAAGTAACAAAACAAATAATGGGAAATCTTCCAGAATTCCGACTATCCATGTCAATTCCTTTTACACACGTCGGTAAAAAAAGTGATAAGCGAAAGTAAATCGACATTTGAAGAGATGATTACATTGCTACTCATTGATTACATTGATACTCATCCAGCCAAGTGGCCTAAAATTACTAAATGGCATACTCAATCGACCCGTTCACAAATTGTGTCCACCGAAGACAACAAAAAGAAGTTAAACCGAAGAGCCAAATCAGGTTACAAGTTTGTTGAATTCAAGAATAACAAAAAATACTGCGAACGTAGAAAAGCCGAGAAGAACAAACAAATTGATGATGTAGTTCTTAACGTTGCTCATGTCAGCAACACAAGATAAATCATTATAGGTAATATATTAATGATACAACTAAATTAGGAGCTTCAGTGGTTGTGCTGAGAAATAATAAAGCAATATATTTGGGGCCGATTGGTATAATAGACATAGTAAATTCCAAATGGAATTGATATGAGTTATGTATTTATCATGATAGGATAAATAAAATACAAGAATTTATTAGCCAACTAGAAAATCAATGCAAAATATTGACCTATTACGAAGATGCCTGCATAATGGTTACTGCAACTTTTAAGGACAAATATAAAAGTGTTAAGGCAAGTAACGAAATATTCATGAAAGAGCAAAATAGAAAAAGGCGACAACCATTTGAATTTATTGGATGAATTTACCATATATTAATTGTAATTATGGATGCTGATAACCGTGAGAATATGGAATCAAATATTTTTGACAATCAAAATAATATAGCAAATTTGTTTAAAGTCTGCAACAAATGTATTAAAAAAGACTACAAATGAAGTTAACAAGAATTTCGAAAAAATGAATGAACAAATAAATAAATTTTATCACTAGCTTATAAAAGATCAAACTGCTGAGCGTATGGCTTTGATGTTTCAAATATTAACAATTTCAATAGGAATAGTTATAGAGGAATGTTAAGAGATACAAACTTCGATAATCAATCTCCTAATTGATATAAATCATGGTCGTATAAATCCAAAACTATTAAAGCCTTCACAGCTTAATAAAGAAATTGAATTTATTAGAAACAAGTTACCACTCAAATTAATACTACATATAAAACAATCGGGTAATGAATTAAAAGAAATTTTTAAATCCATGACTGCTAGAGGCTTAATTGTTGATTCACGACTCGTTATAAACATAGAAATTCTTTGATATCATATGAAAATCCACTTCCAATAAAATACAAAGGAAATAGAATTATTCCAGAAATAAAAGCAGCAGCCCGATATGAAGGAGTCACTATCAATTCCCACAACAGCCAACAACGTTCTACGTTATCGGAATTGACCTGGATTTTATCCGGCCAAGGGTTATTTCGCCGATCTAACCCTGTTTGGATCGGTAAGTATTAGTTTAAGTTTGTCGTCATAAGAGCAACACCTAGCAGCAGGGTTGCTCCGTATCCTCTTGCCCATTCTGGCATCGAGTTCAACCCGGGCCCCGAGGAATTCTTTTGCTACATATGCGCTAAAAGGCTCCATCCAAACTCCACCTCGGTTAAGTGCAGTACATGCAATGGATGGAGCCATCTTGAGATCTACTCAGGCCTTAAGACCAATAGGGAGTGGACCACGAGTTACGTGGCCCCATTCTGCCAACGCAATACTGCGACACCAGCCTTAACGGCTGTGCAATCTGCAACATGTTCGCGCGCTGCGCCTCCACTCCAGTCGAGTGACCAAGAAAGGACCTCTACGACCCTAAGGAGCTCTAGGCAGCATGACGGTGGAGGCATTGCTTTCATACTGCACAACACCGTGCAATATCGTTTAATCGATGTTGACATCGACCGCAGGGACACTACCCTTGAATGTCAGGGTATAGCTGTCCGGTCAGGCGATGTCGAGCTCGAGATATTCAATATATACATCCCCCCCGTTACATGTTGCCCAACAGGATATCACCCGAACATAGGTGCTCTGCTTCGTGTTGAAAACCGTTTGGTGCTAGGTGACTTTAACGCGCACCACGATCTTTGGCACTCCTCTCTGTCAATCGATCGTAGGGGGATGGAGCTGGCGGAATAGATTGACGATGCGACATTCTGCACGATGAATGACGAAGCCTCCACCAGAATTATGGGAACCTGTAATAGCTCGCCTGATATTACCATCGCTAGCGGTGCGTGATAAATAACATTACCTCGCGACCTATCTTCCGCATCAGACCATCTGCCCATAAATATCTCGACGGAGAAACCTCCCGACTTTATTTCTGTGGACAACCGCACCTTCATTTACTTTAACAAAGCTAACTGGGTCGGCTTCACAGAATTTACTGAGAGCACCTTCAACGCACTACCCGTTCCTACGGGCGTCATCGTTGGCGAGCGTCAATTCCGCAAGGTGATGTCTGCTGCTACTGCTCACTTCATACCGCTGTATTAGCAAACGAGCGCGACACCTTACGCCATGCCGATACCTATGATCCCCGAATAAGGGATCTCAATTTGGAGATTCGGCAAATGGTAAATCAACATAAGCGGACAAAATGGATAGAGCACTTGAAGTCCAGCAATGTCTCCACCTGTGTAAGTAAGCTTTGGACTACTGTCAAGGCCTTGTCTTATCCGAAGAGACATGACGACCGGGTTGAAACTCAATTCGATGGCCATGCCTCTTCTGACCCAAAGAAGTGCGCGAGCTATTTTAGCCGTGTTACCCGACGGCTGCACAAAATGCCAAAAGACTGCGCTCCACTTACTTTCACCTATGGGGAGGTTCAGAGTGTCATCAAAAAGGCCAAATCATCTAAATCCATTGGCCCTGACGGAATAAGCATGTTGATGCTAAAACATCTAGGCTCGACGGGAGTAAGCTACCTCACCAAGGTCCTCAACTTGTCGATGTCCACTCTTCAAATACCCGATGTGTGGAAAGTCGGAAGAGTGGTCCCATTACTGAGACCTGGGAAACCCGCCAACAAAGGGGAGTCTTATCGCATGGCTTTCGAAAATTGCACAGCTTCGCCACAGCACATAGCGTCATAAACGCCCAGATAATTCATGACCTAAGCCAGAAGCCACCCTGCGAGAGGACGATCCTCGTAGCGTTGGACCTGTCAAAAGCTTTTGACACAGTCAATCACACAACGCTCCTTGAGGACCTAGAACAATCAACGCTCCCTCCAGGGCTGAAGCGGGGGACCATGAACTACCTGAGCGCTCGGCATTCATCTGTACTGTTTACAGGGGGTCCACAGGGCGGTGTCCTCTTCCCACTACTGCTTAATTTCTACATTTCGAATTGGGCGAAGTAATACAAACTGGACCTGAACATTTCAGTCGATGACACAAAAATTCCGACAATTAATAACCCTAAAATTTTAGGCGTAACATTGGACAGTCTGAGCTCCTTCACTCTTCACACGGCCGCGATAACTGCCAAAATACAGAGCCGCAACAAAATCCTCAAATCACTTGCCGGCAGCTCTGGGGAAAAAACAAAGAAACGTTGTTGGCAACTTACAAGGCAATCAGCCGGCCGGTCTTAATCTACTCTGCACCAATATGGTCGCCTGGATGTAGTGCAATGCAGACGAAGAAGCTTCAGATATGTCAGAACCCTGTAATCCGGACTATCACGGGATCCTTCTTGATGGCCCCAATAAAACACCTGCATAGTGAGGCCCGTATGCTTCCGGTTAAGGAACATAACGAGCTTTTCTCCAATCAGTTTCTGTAGTCGTCTGCTTGAAGCAAAACCTTGATTACGTCGACGACATCAGACAGTACGCCGACCGGACTTCGGAGGCAACGAACTGTAAACAAGCACTGACCGCCATTCACAGTGGAGCCATTAACACCTTCATCGACTCCCTCTCAGTGTATGGCGTACTAAGAGTCGAACCACCACCCGTAGAAGACGTAGAGCTTGAGTTTCCTCGGTAAACCAGAGTAACTCTCGCGCAACTTCGTTCTGGATATTGTATCAGGTTAAACTCCTACTTATCCAGAATAGACCCGGACATTCCAATGATATATCCTGCGTGCTCCGCATTATACTAACCACATCTTTGCATGCCCAACTAACCCAACTCATCTAACACCCTTTTGCCTATGATCCGACCCCGTCAAAACAGCCTGTTTCTTGGGCCTCCCGTTAGATGACCTCGACGGCAACCAAACTATTACTTATCATCCAAACGGGGACTAGATAACCGTTACTACAACAACAATGAATCACTATAACAGCATCTCGTCATGTCCAATCGGGGATTAATAAAGATTAACTATCTTCTTCTTTCTTGTAAAAGAAATTGAAGATATTTCAGAACTGCAAATAAACCCTCTGATTCAACTTTAATACACAATACTAAAGATATAGTAAAACTTAAACAAGAAATAAAACTTCTTAAAAAATAAAATGAAAATTGATATGTATTAATTTTCATCACATAAATGGTCACGTTTCGCTTACTTTAGTTTTCATAAGAGGACTCATTTTTTTCTCTTTTATATATAAGACCGAAATGTATAACAAGAACTGTGACTGTTCCATTTGAACTTCCAGTCAGAAATAATAAAAAAATATTAATAAATAATACTTAATAAAATAACATAATAGGCTAATTATGTTAAAACAAATCAAGTTTGGCCCTGGCAGAATGTCCTCTTTGATCCAACTTAAGAGATAGGATAGTTTATATTTCAATTATGTTAAAAATAAAAACAAAACAAAAATTGTATAACAATGATTATTCTTAATTTTTTTTCAATTGAACAATATCAATCATTTTCAAAATTAAACCTCAATTGCTCTAGGATTCTTATGCCGGTAATAACGTTTACGCCTTTATTCGCAAATAATATTTTCACTGTATTATGGTTTATGGTATTACAAGTATAATACAATAGTATTTACTGCATACCATAGCCATAGCAACGTGTGGTAATGGTAAATTCAACCGGAAGTTTGAAATTCGTAATGTATATATGTATATGAGGGCTAGGAGTAGTATTAGCCCGATTTTATATATATTAGACATAAGGACAATTCTCTCTAAAATTCAATGATATATCTCTTAGTTTTACCGATATTTTCGGTAAAAAAATCGTCTATAGTTGAGGGTCCCATATATAAGGTATAATACGTTTCACAGGTGCCTTTCTTTTAGCATCAAATTTTATGAGAAGATCTTTGATTTTTTCAGTTTATATGACAGCTACATGTGAGTTAACATAGTTTGGTGTTGCTGAGACAACGCAACAACAAGCATTGCCTCGCACAGTATTGAACACCAACGACGGGAGTTGCGTGAACCATCAATAATACTTCGATCGCTGTGGCCGCTCAGTTGCGCTGGGTCAGCACTTTGTTGTCTCTTCCAGTAATCCAGTAAGGGTAGGCTAAGTACAATTTGAATCAGAGATAAAGGGATGCCCAACTCATCGCTCACAGGAAATGAGAGAGCAATTGCTAAACGTTAAAACCTACTGAACTCAGCAAACTTTTTTCAAGTGAAAATGATAAAAAAAAAACATTTATTAATTGAGAGCAAATATATTTATTCACTTTGTTAAATACTGAAACTTCAAAACTCATTGGTTTGTCAGTTTGTTGTTGTATCACAAAAAGGATTTAAATAGTTTCCTCATATATTTAACGGATACATGTATAATAATATTTAATCTTAATAAATGTTGGGTATTTTAATTTAAATGCCCTGATCTGGCGTGTATTCCGAAAAATATTATAAAAAACGCAAATATTGAGACGCTCTAACACTGGAATAAGTTGGACATCCCTTTATACCTGATTTGAATTTTATAAATCACTTCATATAATAAAGTCACGGCTGTGAAGAAATATTTATTATCTTATTTGGTTTAACTGGCGCCCAACGGATCCAAAATCCACCCAATAACCAACTCACCTTAACTATAATCAACCTGTACCCGCAAAAATCTATAATCAACTAACCAATGGAATTAGTAAATATATAGAATGTAAGTGTAGTAAAACAATTAACTTTTGTGTAATAAACGAAAAAGTGTAGCATTGCAACAGAAGAACTGTTTTGTTTTTAATAATTTATGAGATTCTTCAAATTGTATTCCGCCGTTAACAAATTATTGTTGCATGTTGAAAATAATGTAAAATTTTACGTTCATATTTGCTAGTTGGATTATATCTAAGTAATTGAATTAAATTTTTTTTAAGTACTTGAAAATTATAGCAAATTGGAATTCTTATGTAAATTCCAAATAGAAAAACGTGGGACGAGCCACAATATAATATACGACAATATAACCATGTCAGCAAGTCAGCTGATCCTGGCTTACAGGGAACGTTGACAAAACACAAAACGGAACGGCGAATACATAGTCAACAGTTAGGACGAGGACGCCTGCTGTTATTATAAAAGACTATACAACACGGTTAACGGCCCTTCTCCTGCTGGCATCCACCGCGTGCGGGAACACTTGCGTATAAATTTTCGTTTACAGTGCACTTTGTGTAGTGCACAATCGCGCACGTGGCTGTCAACGCATACGACCGATTGGAGGACAGCTGGAGTTTTCATGCATTCCTAATCATCATAGCTTGGAGCGCAGCGCGTAAAATTTTCCAATCATTACATTATCTTCTGAAAAACCGCTATGCCAGATAGCATGGATGTGCAAGTGGCCACCAGTATAACGGCGCTCCAACGTGTTTCTATACTCTGTCCGTTTTCGTCTCGAAGCTTCAATAAATGAGCTAGCTTTCAGTTTTAAGAGACAAGTCATATCTCGTTCCCGTTCTCGTCATCGCTTTCGTTCGCGCACATCTTCCCTAGCTCCGAACAACAACACGTGCTGGTATCATCAAAATTTCGGCAATAAATTGAAACGTTGCCGGTCGCCTTGCACATTTCAGGGAAACCTACCGTCGGACCGTTAGTGGCGGTTAACGGCTTCTCACTCGAATCAAACCGCCTCTTCGTAACAGATCGTGTCACCAAAATCCAATTTCTGGTGGATACTGGCGTTGATCTTTGCACGTTTCCCAAGTCTCTCGCACCTTGGTCGCCGGAACAAGTCAACTATCCTCTCACAGTAGCAAATGGCTTTACGATTAACACGTACGGTTGCATAACTCTATCACTAAACCTTGGCCTCAGACGAAATTTTACATGGCGCTTCGTAGAGGCGGACATAACGAAACATATTATTAGCGCAGTTTTTTTTTTGTACATTTCGGCATCTTACCCGACCACAAGAACAACTGCCTTAACGACTCGATAACTGAACTAAAAGTCGCATGTAAGTTATCAGCATCCAACATCATTTCGGAAATTAAAGTATTGCCCATCGACCCTATATGGGCAGATACTCTAGCGGAGTTGCTTAATCTGACAAAACCGGAAGGAATCTGTCAGCCAACAAAACATACGACGCCGCATCACATATCTACAACACCAGGATCTCCGGTTTCCGGTAAGGCCCGAAGACTTGTTCCCGACAAACTCAAAATTGCCAAGACAGAATTCGACAAAATGTTAGAATTAGGAATCGTTCAACATTCAATGATCTTCTGGTCATCTCCGCTCTACCTGGTTCCAAAGAAGTCTGGTGAATGGCGACCTTGAGAAGATTATCAACGACTTAACGCTTGTACATTGCCAGACCGATATCCTGTTCGTGTTCTCGAAGACTTTACTGCCAATCTAACCGGCAAAACAATATTTTCAAACATTGATCTCGTGCGCGGTTTTAATCAAATACCTGTCACCAAAGAAGATGTCGACAAAACTGCAATTATAACATTCGGCCTTTTCGAATTTTCGTTCATAACGTTCGGACTTCGGAATGCTGCGCAAACATTTCAACGATTTATCGACAAAGTAACTAGACGACTTTGTATTCCCATACAAAGATGACATTCTAACCGCTTCCAAGGATGTTACGGAATACCGCAGTCACCTTTCCTCGCTTTTCCAACGGCTTACAAAGTATGGTGTCGTAATAAACACCGCTATGTTCCGTTTTGGTCTGTCAGAAGTGGATTTTTTGGAACACCGCATCTCAGCAACAAGAATCTAACCTCTTCCAGGTAAAGTAGACGCGATCGTTAACTTTCCTCGTCCAACAACGATCCGAAAACTGCGTGAGTTCCTCGGCATGATAAAACGCTTCTGTAAACCATTGGCTTTCTTTAGCCAGAAGCTTCAAACCGCTCTGAGGAAACACTGTCCATGCGACCGTGAGCTTCACGCTATATTTTCGAAGCACGACATGTCACGATATTCACGGATCACAAACCTTTGCTACATGCTTTTGCTCAGGACCCTGATCGAGCGACACCTTGGCAAATCCACCGCTTGGATTTCATCAGCCAGTTTACAACCGATATCTAATATATAGCCGGCAAAGACAACATCGTCGCAGATGCTCTTTCCCGCATCGAAGAAATATCAACAGCAGTATCCTCAAACGAACTTTCTCAAGCACAAGCTGAAGACAAGGAACTTCAGCAACGTATACGAAGGGAGCAGCACGATTCACTGAACTTACGACCAGACAACATTCCAGGCTGCAATAAACTAATTTATTGCGACGTTTCTAGCGACCTTATTCGTCCCTACGTTCCCGCAGCGCCTAGGAAGAGAATATTCGACGCTCTCCATAGCATTAGTCATCCCGGAGCACGAGCCTCCGCCAAATTGTTAACGCAACAATACGTTTGGCCCAGCATTAACCGCGATTGCCGTTTGTGGGCCCGAACGTGCCTACCTTGCCAACGAAACAAGGTATCTCGCCACTTTTTTATCACCAATCCAAAAATTTCCATGCCGCACAAGACGTTTCAAACATATATACGTGGAAATCATTGGACCATACGTACCATCAAGAGGATATCGTAAATGCTTGACAATCATCGATCGTTTCACCAGGTTTCCAGAGGCATTTCCTATTGATAATATCGGGGCCGAAGGAGGAAGATCTTGGCGCAAATCCTGCCAGTCTCGTTTATGGAGAGCCAGTTCGTCTACTAGGTGAATTCCTCGCTCCTTCGCCATGATCTGGTTTGCCACCATCCAATATGGCAGAACGCTTGAGAAATTACTTCGCAGATCTCGCACCTCAACCCACCGTCCGACATGATCAGAAGTAAAGATCAAGTCAGATCAGTTTTTGTTCGTCGCGACGCCCCACACCACGCATTCACTTCACCGTATGAAGGACCTCACCGAGTCAATTCAAGGCATGAGAAACATTTCATCGTAAACGTCAGAGGTGAAAACACTACAGTTTCGAACGATCGACTAAGCCTGTCAACGATAGTGAGCAGAACACCGATGACAACAACACAACGCTTAACACATTACCTTCACCGGAGTCATCTGTGATCTGGGACATCTCGCAGTTAGGCTCGAGGACGCCTGCTGTTATTATAAAAGACTATACAACACGGTTAAGGGCCCTTCTCCTGCTGGCATCCACCGCGTGCGGGAACCTTTCTGCATTATAGCAAATTAACCACCACAAAAAAAAATTCTTTCTCCGTCAAAGTGATTTAGAACTTCTTTCTTAAATAAAATCGTCCTGGAAGGTTGAACGAATGTGGCTAATGTCAATATTTTACTAGTTTTTTTTTTAATTTTTGAAAATAAGTCCTATTTTATGTCAAGAAATTATAAAAGCGATTAGTTGCCTGTATCACGCCCCTATATGACTGATTACTAACGGGTAATCCAAGTAGAGATACTTTTCCAATAGCCTTTTTTTGACGAATCACGGATGAGACGTGTCAAGCTGTTATGTTATTTTTGTTCAGTATTGTTTGACATTTCATCATGGAAAAACTTACGCCTAAACAACGTTTACAAATTGTTCAAATTTATTACGAAAATTCACGTTCTCTACAGAACGCGTGTTTCGCGCGAGTTATTATCGATTTTTACGAAGTGAGAAAAAAGAAATATGTTTTCACTACGCCGAAGTGCGTGTTCTTTATTTATAATCTTTAGACTAACTAGTGTTCTTTATTTATAATCTTTAGACTAACTAGTTTACATAAATCTTAGTGCTACTTATACTATTGAGCTGTATCGATAGTTATCTGTTTACTAACAGATAGAACTGTTCGTTTCTATTGTTATATTTGGGTTGTTATTAATAGTGCATTTCTATTGTTATATGTTCTTATCTCTGATATTTATATTTTACAATGTGTGTTGTACATTTCAATTGTGTTAGCTGACAGATATGTTTATATATGCTTATTTTGGTTTTATGTATTTATGTCTAATAAATGTTATGTCACTTATATATAAGTATTTATGATATGTATGTATGTACATGTGTATGTTCGTATGTATGTACATATGTATGCGGTGTGCGGCTATGTCGTTAACTCTCCCCCGTGTTAAAATGAAATGTCCTCATTTCGAGACATCTATGACTGAAGTCGGCGTAATTCTGTTTCGAATATTTCTTCGAAATTTCTTTTACGTTGGTTATTTGTTTGTACTTGTCGATAGATATATATTTTTACACATGAATACACGATTAAAACTAATATTATACTAATTAAAATAAGGTATAAAATAAATTTAAAGGGGTGTTCTTCTATAGGTATTAAGAACTTGTACATTTTTTGTATATTACTAAATTTATAATTACTTTCAGAAGATAATATATTCAATATTTCTATTTTTTCATTTTCATGAGCATGGATTATATCTTTTATTTCTTGTTCATGGTTTATATATGTTTTATTATCAACGGTGGTGCTATGGTCATATTGGATTAAATGTGGACCATTTATTTTCTGCCCATTCCATATATGAACATTATCAACTATAATATTACCATGATCTAATATTTGTAAAGGATTATTATTTTCTTGTATCACGTTACATTGAGCTTTTTGGTTCAATAATAATGGGATTGTACATTTATCTTTTAATTCTATTTTGCAGATATTAGTTCCTATATAATATTTAATGCTAATGGAATTAAATTATACATTTTACATTTATTGGTTATTATTGGATATTTATAAATTGTCACAATGGCACTATTAAAAATACAAACGTGGATATTGGAGTATTCTAAGATATTTATTATTGGAATGTCATATGATTATGTTTTAATGATTTCTTTAATATCTTTAAGGTTAAGAGTGCCTAAATAAAAAAGACCTGTTTTCGCAAAATTAATTGTGTTTGTTATTGATTCTAATTCTTTATATAATATACTTCCCTAATTATTAATGTTTCTGTTATAGATTTTGGATCTAAAGTTTCTAGGATTTTCTCAAACTGTAAATTAATTTGTCTTTGTAGGTTGTTATTTTCTATTAACTGGTTAAGACCTGATTTTATTTCTATTAGGTCGTCGTGGTCTGGCGTACCTGTTATAAATTTCAAAATTGAGCCTAAAAAATTAAGGGCACGTTTGATACGATGCTCGGATGGTATCAGTTGTGTTTTCAGTGTTTCTATTTTATTAATGAGAATACTTTCTTCCTGGGATTGTATGTTACTGTATCTTGTTCTCACTACATTCTCATAAGGCGCTAATATTGTCGAAAGGTTGGCTATATGATACAGGTAGGCTGAGCCGTTTCGGTTAAAATATATCTTCTACCTGAAAGGTTTGTTATCTTTTCAGCAAATGCAAATGAAGCCAATAAAATAAATAGGCAAAAGTTTATGACTCTTATTCTTTGCATTGTGTACTTTGCTTCCAAATGTTATATTTATGTATAACCTTTCCCCTAACTGTTAAAATCGTGTCTCCGCGATCTTCTTTCACTTTGTGTTTATTATATTTTGTTGCAAGCTTATTACGTCGATCTGTCTTGCTATATATAATATAATATCACCTGTTTTATATGTTATATTTTTTCTGCTTTTGTTATGATATTTTAGTAGTTTATCCTGTTTTTGCTCCAAAATATCCTTGATATTGGTATATTTTTCCCTATTGAAAAATATGTCTTCAGGTTTGTGTCCTGTGGAAGAGTGAATAGTCCTATTGTATTCTCGAACAGCGTTGAAAATTTCTTCACCAGGCGCGGTTTTGTTTTCAGCTGCTAAACTGTGACAAAGTTCTATAATTGTGCTATGTAACCGTTCTACTTGAGCGTTGGAAGTTGAATGGTGTACTGGAGTAACTGAATGTATTATATCTAATCTATTGTATAAAGATTTTACTATATTTACTACCCATTAAATATACTTTCGTTATCAGTCATGAGATAATTAGCATTTGGGTAAACTTGTGTGAGTATTTCTTCTATTGATTCATGGCGATCTATCTTTGTATTTAGTTTTCGTAAATAACAATATTTGGAGTACCTATCTATTGAGCTAAGATACAGCATATTGTTTATATGAAATATGTCCATTTGTATATATTCTCCTACTCGAGTTGGTATTGAGGTTTTTCCTTTAGGTTGTTTATTTGGTTTTCTTTCGTATTTGTGCTGTAGACATATTTCACAGCCTACGTCATTATGAATTTGTACGAATGCCTTTCGGTTTGAAGGATGCACCGACAACTTTTTAATGAATGATGAATTTTGTCTTAAAAGATTTCACCCATAAAATATGTGCTGTTTATATGGACGATATTCTCATCTTTAGCACATCTTTGCAGGAGCATATTGATAGTTCACATAAAATTTTCAATGTTCTGAGAAATCACAATTTAAAAATCCAGTTAGATAAATGCAATTTTTGTTGTAAACAAACACATTTTTTAGGACATGCACTTAGACCCCAAGGTGTTAAAGTAAACCCTGAAAAAATTAAAAGTATTGCGAAACTAAAGTTACCGCAAACACAGAATCAAATTGAAGCGTTCTTAGGTGTTACTGGTTATTACAGGAAATTTGTAAAGAATTATGCCATTGACCTCATATTTGAAAAAAGATATGAAAATTAATGCAAAAGATATTAATTATGTAAATTCATTTGAGAAATTGAAGCGATTATTGACAGAAGAACCAATTTTGAAGTATCCTGATTTTTAAATTGATAACTGATGCAAGTAATTTTGCAATTGAAGCAGTACTACAACTGAATAATCACCCTGTGTGTTATGCTAGCTGAACTTTAAATGATCGTGAGAAAAATTATTCCACAACGGAGAAAGAACTTTTAGCCATTGTGTGGGTCGTGAACTACATATTTTCGCCCATATCTTTATGGTGTACAATTTGACTTACTAACTGGTGTGAACCAAAGATCACAAAGATGGATGTTAAGGTTAGGAGAATATAATATGAGTATACAATATATCCAAGGTAAAGATAACAAAGTGGCCGATTTTTTGATTGAGAACCAAGAAGTTATAGAGAATAATATTGAGGGATCCGTGGAAAATAATATAGATGAAAATTATATTGATAACATACATTTACAACACGAGAACTTTAATGATCATATGCTCGTACTCAAAAACTGAATTTGAAACAAAATTTGGCAATAAGATGGTATATATGTGGCGACACCCACATTAAACATATCTTTAAATTTATTTAATTCATGCATTCACAGGTTAATATTAAGTTCATTTATATTAATACAACTAAGGGTTAAGTTATCCTACATTCTACTTTACATTGTTATCCTAAGAATTGCACTACTGCTATCTCTCTTACATACATTAATTAAGCTATCATAATAATGCATTACATATTGAGAGCATCATCACCTGATGCTGATCACCGTTACCTAAATACGCATATAAGATATTAAATCCTAAGCTAAGCATGTCAGTTGGATTTTGGCTATCACGTCGCCCAGACGTGTATTAAATAAACCAAGATACCACAATTGGTGACCCCGACTTGGATTTTAGCGGTCATCTTGGATCAACGGTGGAATTTACAGCAAGCACCCCGTTACCAATAACGGCCACACTACTGGAGGTGACATCACGCTAAAGTCACACCACCTAACCATCATCTGGCAGCGTTTTGCATTATCAGTGCAAACATTTCGTAACTATTATTCGTTATTTTCTATATTTATTAATTAAAAATTATCCGAAATGCCTGCCGACGATGACACACCACGCCTACCGAAAGCTTCCATATTCCTGGGAAACAATTCCAGCCCTGCGACAATACGTGTTCCAAACTTCAACCAAGACAGGCCAGCCCTCTGATTCGCACAACTAGAATCACAGTTTCGCAATCACAACGTCACGAACGAAGTGGACAAATTTCACCACACAATCCCGTTGATTGACACGCGCATAGCTTCCGACGCTGAGGACATTATTTTAAATCCTTCAACCGATAAGCCATATCAACGTTTAAAGACCGCACTAATTGCTTGCTACTCAAAGTCGAGAGAAGCAAAAATCCTACAACTTCTGGACGGTGAGTGTCTCGGCGACAAAACGCCCTCCCAACATCTTCGACACCTTCGAAGTCTAGTTCCAGACATAGACCAGGAAGTGTTAAAAACAAAGTGGCTCTCACATCTCCCCGACCAAATGCGAGCATGCTTGGTTACACAACGCACGGCCGAGCTACAAACATTAAGCGAAGCCGCGGATCGTTTACAAGACGTTCTTAGGCCTTCTTAAGGGCATCACATAGCAGCAACATCGCTCACAAAAATTCAAGGCACCAATCTTACAGACGTAGAGCAGCAACTCGCTAACATCATGAAATATCTTCAGAAGATTTTGGACACCCATCAAACCACTGGACGAAAACGTTTTCGTTCACAAAATATCAACAGAAGCAGATCGGTTTCTCCTGCCTTGCAAACCAGCAACACCTGCTGGTACCACAAAAAGTTTGGCAACCTGGCTCAAAAATGCACACCTGGTTGCAAACAAGTGGGAAACGAACCAGAGAGACGTTAGCGGCGGAAAGCGCCTCTCTTCCACCATCGTACCGCCTCTTCATCACGGACCGGCACTTACACACGCAGTTTCTAGTGGACACAGGTTCCGAAGTTTCAGTTTACCCTCACAGACGAGCAACAAATACGAAGATGGCGACCGGCTACCAACTCATCGCAGTTAACGGAACACCCGTTAATACTTACGGTGTCGCAACAATCGTTTTAAACATCGGTCTTCGCAGAGCGCTAACATGGCGCTTCATACTGGCAGATATCTCCAATCCAATCATTGGCGCCGATTTACTCTCACACTACGGCATCCTAGTCGATCTCAAAAATCAACGACTCATCGACGAAACCACTCGACTATGCACCTCAGGCACAACCAGAAGCGTGACTGTACAGTCGATCGAATTCCAACAGCCGAATTAATCATCTGGGTTTTGGCAATTGCTTGCCGAATACCCTAAGATTACACGTCCCGATGGTGAACCCAAACAAATTTCGCACACAACGCAGCATCACATAAAGACAACTCCTGGCGTTCCAGTCAGCAGTCGTGCTCGACGTTTAGCTCCCGAACGACTAAAAATCGCGAAAGCTGAGTTTCAAAAGATGATCAACCTGGGTATTGCAAGACCATCAGACAGCCCATGGTCATCACCTCTACATCTTGCGCCCAAAAAGAGTGGCGAATGGCGCCCATGTGGCGATTACCGTCGTCTCAACGAACGTACCATACCAGATCGATATCCAGTTCGATGCTTAGAAGATTTCACCGCAAATTTGCACGGAACATCATGCTATTCAACCATCGACCTAATCCGTGCTTTCAACCAAATTCCAGTAGCTGAGGAAGACGTTCATAAAACGGCTATAATCACACCGTTTGGTCTCTTCGAGTTCCCATTTATAACGTTCGGACTCCGAAACGCAGCTCAGACCTTTTAACGCTTCATCGATGAGGTAACTCGAGATCTACCTTTCGTTTTCGCTTACATCGATGATCTACTGGTCGCATCTGCCAATGAAACAGAGCACAAAGAACATTTGCGTATCGTCTTTCAGCGCCTTCAGCACTATGGCTTAGTCATCAACACAACAAAAACATGCCTAGGTCTCAAAGAAATCGAATTTCTAGGACATACCATTTCCGTCCATGCAACAAAACCACTGGCGGAACGAGTCAAAGTCAGTAACGACTACCCTCGTTCAACAACTATAACCAAGCTACGCAACTTCATTGGTACAATCAATTTCTACCGCAAATTTATTAAGCACGCAGCAAACCTACTCGCGCCACTTAACAAGCTACTCGAAGGCCCTAAAATCAATTGTAAAGCTCCAATAAATTGGACCACATCGCTTGAAAACGCATTTTCAAACTGCAAGAAAGCTCTCGTTAACGCAACACTCTTGGCACACCCGGACAACAACGCTGAGTGGGCCATCTTTTTAGACGCATCTGAATATGGAATTGGTGCCGCTCTTCAGCAACGCATTGGCCAACATTGGCAACCACTCGCTTTCTTTAGCCGCAAACGTGCGCCATCTGTTCAAAAACGATCAACCTACGATCGTGAACTCAACGCCATTTACGAAGCAGTTCAATATTTTCGACACATGTTCGAGGGACGACACATCGCAATCTACACAGATCACAAACCCTTGATGCACGCATTCAAACAGAAGCCCGAACGCGCTTCACCATGGCAATATCGACGACTTGTATCGGTCAGTTTACCACCGACATACGGCACATATCCGGTTCAAACAATATCGTTGTAGACGCCTTATCTCGAGTCGATGCCATTTTCACAGCAGTTACATCCGAAGAACTTGCGTGTGCTCAAACCAACGATACAGAACTTCAACAACTGCTCCGCAACTCTAACACCCCACTACAGTTACGCAAAATCAATAGTAATACCACGGACATTTCTATATACTGCGACATATCCACAGGTACAGCACGTCCGTTCGTTCCACAACAACTAAGACGGCGAACCTTCGAGACTCTTCACTCAGTCGCACACCCAGGTCGTCGAGCTACAAGACGCCTCATCACAAAAAGATACGTTTGGCCAACAATCAACAAGGATTGCATTACATGGACCAAAGCATGCATTCAATGTCAACGCAATAAAATTTCACGCCATACGATTTTGCCCATCGCAACATTCCAACCACCTTCGCGTCGTTTTGAACACATTCATATAGACTTGGTGACACTCCCGCTTTCAAAAGGACACACCAAATGTCTTACAATAATTGACCGATTCACACGCTATCCAGCAGCCGCACCACTTATTGACGGCACAGTCGACAGAGTAGCACATGCACTCATGCAAACTTGGATATCCTACTTTGGAGTTCCACTTCGAATAACAACCGACCTTGGAGGACAATTCGAGTCAGACCTTTTCAGAAAACTCGCTGATCTCCTCGGTTTCAAACATCAACGAACAACGAGTTACCACCCACAATCAAACGGACTTATCGAACGCTTTCACCGACAGCTCAAATCATCTCTTCTCTGCCACAACGACAGTTGGTACGATGCACTCCCTGCAGTTCTCTTAGGACTACGAGCTGCATTTAAAGAAGACGTCCAAGCCACACCAGCTATAAAAATAGTTTTTGGGGAGTCAGTCCGACTCCCAGGTGAGTTTTTAACACCATCAAATAAAACAATTGAAGCACCTGAACTCGTCAAAACGCTAAGAAAATCATTTCAAAATCTAACGCCTACGTCGGCTTCTCGACATAACCGAGAGAAAATCTTTATTTCAAAGGACCTCGCAAATTCAACACACGTTATTATTCGAAACGACAAAGTCAAACAATCATTTTCATCACCATACAACGGACCTTTCCCAGTCATTGAGCGTTACGAAAAATACTACAAAGTACTACTATATGGAAAACCTGCACACATATCTATCGATCGGCTAAAACCAGCTTATCTATGTAGTGACGATATTGAACACCTACCATCTGGATACAACTTATGCAATACAACTACCGGCAACACTAATCCTAATCCTTCTACTACAATACATAGAAGTCAAAAAAGAGTGCGCTTCAAAATTTCTGCATAATACAAAAAATCAAAGGAACATGATAGTATTCCTTTTTTTCCCGCAGGGGAGATATGTGGCGACACCCACATTAAACATATCTTTAAATTTATTTAATTCATACATTCACAGGTTAATATTAAGTTCATTTATTATATATTAGTACAACTAAGGGTTAAGTTATCCTACATTCTACTTTACATTGTTATCCTAAGAGTTGCACTACTGCTATTCTCTTACATACATTAATTAAGCTATCATAATAATGCATTACATATTGAGAGCATCATATAAGATATTAAATCCTAAGCTAAGCATGTCAGTTGGATTTTGACTATCACGTCGCCCAGACGTGTATTAAATAAACCAAGATACCACATATATAACTATACAAGATTTGGTAAACGAATTATTGTCAGATATAATAAATCAATAATTTATTTAGAATTAAATGATCATGATTATAATCGGTTGCAGACGAAAATCTCAGAGACTTATAGTCAAAGAGAAAATGTAAAATTTGTTAAATGTAGTTTTCGGGCAAAGGATATGGATAGCGAAGATGAAACTCTCAAACAAATACATAACTATCATAAATATGAAACAGGTTACAATGGAATTAATGAGTGTTATAATGAGATTAACAAATTAATTTACTTCCGAAAATTTAAAGTTATTTTTTAGAAAATATATTAATAATTGTGACACATGTAATCGGGCAAAATATGGAAGAAATCCATTGAAGCCAAAATTTAAATTGATCGAAACCCCAAAAGCAGTAAATGAAATAATACACATTGATATTTATATTAATAAAAAGTATAGTTTCCTCAAAGCTATAGATAGATTTTCTAAACATGTAATTGCTTTTAACCTCGAAGATAGAAATATCATTACAATTGTTGAAAAGTGAAGAAAGTAAACCTAAACTAATTATTTTGGATAATGCGTTTAATTCAGTAAATGTAAAGAATTTTTTTAGAGAAAAAGAAATAGATATTCATTTTACTAAACCTAATAGTCATACGGGGAATGCTGATATAGAAAGGTTACATAGCACAATTAGCGAAAAATAAGAATTTTAGAAATAGAAAATTCTCATATGTCCATATATGAAAAAGTGTTTCAAGCTATAGAATGGTATAATAACTCTATTCATTATATTATAAAAGCACGGCCGATAGATGTAAGGAAGGAAAGGAAGATAAACATAAAATATACAATAGAATGTTGGAGGCAAATTCATAGAATTCAGAAATTAAACAAAAAAGGGAAATATTTATTAACAAGGATATGTTAGGAATTATAAAGTAGTTAGGCACAAATACTAACCCAGATACAAAAAAATTAAACTCGATAATTAATAACATCTCGCAGTCTAATAAACATTGAAAAAATTGAAAGTCAATCTGGATACTTTGACATCACGATTGAAATATCGATTTTGCGGAAGATTATGATACTACCACACAGATATAAATGAGGTCTAATTAATTTCATAGGCACAGCGGAAAAATGGCTATTTGGAACAATGGACGATGACCATAAAAAGGTAATCGAAGAACATTTAAAAGTAATTAAAACAAATAATCATCGAGCAATAGAGAATCTTAATAAACAAATAAACATAAATTCTCATTTCAATGAATATTTTTCTAAACTAAGAAATATTATTCTATGTAACAGAGAAATTATAACAAAAATGTAAATGGTATTCAAAAAGATATAAGTCAAATAACGTCTTAAAACTGATTTTATAATTAAATTAAAAATTTTGCAAGATAATGTGGAACCCATTCAAGATAATATTGCAGATTCCAGAATAGGATAGCTTCATAGTAGCATGCTAACGAATGAAGAAATGTATCATTACAATACAGATATAAATAATTTAGAAAATATAAAAATTGAAACACCAGTTACAAGTAATGAAAACATCATATTTGTTAGAAGAATCCCAAAACATACAATAAAATTACCGATTTCAATGATTATGTCCTTAACAAACAGCAGGAATAGAGAATTATTGTTTGAACCAATAAAAGTTTTAAAGTATAAAAATAATACTTTACTTTATGAAGGAAAAAAAGATTTACCAAAATTAGTACCAATAAAAAACTGTTAACATAAAATTAATTGTATATATATATTTAACAATGTAACAGATGTTATTGAAATTAATGATAGTATATAATTGTTAAAAAATTTTAAAAACAATCAAATAAGTAATACATGCAATAAAAACACATTTAACTTAACTGGAAATTATCTAATATCATTTACTAATTGTTCAATTGAAATAGAAAATAAAGTATGGAAAAATAATAATAACATTTTCAAACGAACGATACAAACTGTTTATGATGTTAATGACATAAAGGAAATTAATATATATTTTACTATCAAAAATTGAGAATATTGAACAAATTAACGAATGAAGTTTTTGGCGGAAACAATATTATATGTATTTATCAACATTTTCTATATTTTTGATAATTGTTATTGTACTTATGTCTTACTCATTCATGGTAACAGAAATCATAATATTAAAATTATAACCGCAAATTCTTCGATTCAGGAGAGTCTTACATGAAAGGAGAAAGAAGTTAAGTCAGAAACTCCACCTATTATAACATTACAATCCAAGTTCTTTTAAATAGAAAAATAAGGCAATATGTCACTAAATTTCTTTTTTGAATAAAAATACCACTCAGCAATACATATATCGTAATGCAATCACCGTAGTTGATATTTTTCGTTTGCAACTTTATTGTTGCCAATCTCTAATTTCATTGGTTATTGTATTGATATCACGTTTCATTGCTTATTTCGAATTGTTCTTTGTCACAACAATGTTACAAATCAATTTGTGTTGCAACATTGTTGCTACCATTATTTTATTGCTTACAAATAAATTTGAAGTGGTTGAACCCGGAAATTATTTTAATGTTTACATTTAACAATGTTTACAGTTAAGCAATTTTTTGTATAAAAGCCAAACCTTTAAATTTTTTGTACATTATTCAATAAAGTAATAATTAAGAAACCACAACTCGTCGTTTCTTTTACTCGCATGTCATTCGCCAGTTACCAGTCGAAATGCTCGAACGAGTAATCGAAAATTGGACTCAACGGATGGACGTAGCCGCGGCCAACATTTGAAAGAGATAATCTTCTAAAAATAAATGCCAAAGAATGTTCTTTCGAATGATAATAAACATTCCCCATTAAGTTTGAATTTTCTGTATATTTTTCTTTAAAAATTAGGGAACCTCTGAATGGATTACTCTTTAAAAAGGCCAGCTAATCGAAAGCAAAGAAGTAGGGATCAGCTGAAGTGAAAATAGTGTTGAGAGGAGCGGCATTAAGCGCCGAACAATTGCAAATGATAGTAAGGAGCGCTGTTAGTAGCGTTCTGGCAGCACAAAGAAATTTTTTGAACAGAAAATATCAGTTATTAATCAACTCTTAGACAAGGTTACAATCACTGATCTGAGATCGAAACTTACAAAGAAATAGAAATTATGGAAGGAAAACAGTGGTACGAATCACTGGATGTAGTTAGGTCACTGCCAGACTTCCAGGCAGAGATAAAGAGATGCTCTACTCATCTCTAACTGTCAAAGTTCCGTAGGTTTTGATGTTTAACAATTGGAAAAGAGGGACGTCCAGATTGAAATCCCGCACAATTATTATTCGAATGAAGACATTTTTTATTTTATTCTCTCCATTTGCAATGGTTGTATTTACGAAGAATAACAAAATAAAAACAGCACGTAGCTTGGGTATATGTAAGTATATTTTAATTTTTATTAAATAAATTTGCTTTTATTCAAAAAAAAATTTACTTTATTTTAAGCAAAAGTGAATTGGAAAAAGTGTGTTGCTGGCTGCAGCGAGGAAGGACGTGTGTTCAATTTTTCGAATGAGGGAACGGATCTCAAACAGTGAGTAAATAAAAAAACGTTAAGTATTGCAAAAAGTGTGTTAAATGTGTAAATGGGGAACCCATAAAGTATTTAAAAAAGTTTTCGATAAATATAAAAATTGTTAATATTATATATATGTTTCGATAATTGTCGATATATCAAAATATATATAATTTTATACAATATATTTTGAATTAACGACTGAGCGCATTTCATTAATTAGTTTGGATGTGCTATTAATAATGCAATTTAAATTGTAGTTCTGCGTATATTTAAGTGTGAAAGTGGTAAAAAAAAGTTTTAGATAATAGTAACAGGTGTTAAAATATGTGTTTCGATAGTTTTCGATTTATCGAAATTTCATTCTTAAATTATTTTGAAGTCACGACTTATCGTTAAATATTTATGATAATTATCAAATAGCTAACTAAATTATATGGTCGATACGGCTTTACTAAAAAAGTCTATGTGTTTTGGCCCTTTTTGCATTATTATTTTTATATATATATTTTAGAACTCGGGTATATTATGTTTTATTCATTTAATAGGCGTAAATGTTGGCTTAGACGTTTAGGTGGCAGACGGTGGCGAGGCAGCTCCATCTGCTTTTAGAAAGAGAAGATCGCGAGATAATTTTAGAGCCTCTTAAGAAGGAACGATTAAATAATTTTTGAATAAAGATATTTTCATTTCCAATTTTAAAAATCAAATTTCGTGTGTTTCCCACTTCTGGCTACAATAAACTAAATAAAAAAATATTTTTTAAACAGACCGGCTACTTGAAGAGACTCTTAAGTTAGGACGTTTTTAGAAAGTTTTGTTTTTATAAATAAATGAGAATTTGGGTATAAAATGTAGACATTTGTATATATATAGTTGGTTTTCCAATAGGCATGATATGATCGCTAAGTGTTGTTTCGGCCATTTTTAATATGTTATGATCTGTAATGTTTTTTTATTGTATTCAGTAATGTTTACAATTTCATCATGGAAAGATATACGCAAGAACAACATATACACATTATTCAATTTTATTATCGAAACAATCCTTTCCCTATTGCAAGTGCACTTTTGCCATTTTATGGTTGTAATAATAAATCGTTCATCTGTGGCGCGGTAAAAAATAAGTATCGATTCTGGTGCGAAGAAAATCCACAAAAAATATTCAGAAACAACGATTAACATACATTCATCTAAATTGACGGTTTGGTGTGGTTTTTGGTCTTGTCGTAACACTATTAGACTACTTCTTGTGGGGTTAGTTGAAGTCATTGGCCTTTCGCAATAAACCAGACTCTCTTCAAGCTTTAGAAGTCAACATAGAACGTGCTGTTCATGACATACGACTTGATTTAGGGGGAAAAGTACTCGAAAATTGGGTTCATCGAATTCGTTCCTGCAAAAGAAGTCGTGAAGGCCATTTGAATGATGTTATATTCAGAACTTAATTGTATCGATTGTAGTTCTCATTAAATAAAAAACATTTGAATTTCTTTAACAATTAGTGTGTTCTCTCTTATTGGAAAACCCTTTATATTTTTAAAAATGTTTTGCCGCGTACGACATGGTAATTTCGTCCTTCATACAATTCTAAATTTTAAGGCGATCGTAAGTCGCTTTGACTTCACCAACTCGGATAAACGTCCGATATATTTGATAGAGCAGGAATTGTCAACCCTTCGTTAGGGAAATATGACCATTCCACAATAACATGACGAGGTTGATAAGAAAATGACCATTCTCATAAATAAGACAATCATGTCCTATGAAAAAGATGTCCCCAGACAAAATTTGGGGAAAGGAACAAAAACAGCAGGAGAAATTCTTGAGATAAAATTAGTACAAACAATAACTACCAATGTAAAAACCCATATTTTGAGAAACGACAATGGACGAATAGTGGGATTCCCCCAACAAAAAGACCGGTACAGCCAGTGGACGTTAATCCCTTATCAAGTTTTAGACAAAATACACGGTATAACAGTAATGGGCCGCTTCTGGGTAATTTTTTTCAGTAATCAAGGGCAGGAATAGGTGAAGCACAAAAAAGATGTAACTCAAATCTAAGCTCAGGGCGGCTTACAAGATCAAAACAAAAGGGGGTCCCTCCCGTTAGATGACCTCGACGACAACCAATCTGGAATTTATCACCCAAAACGGGGATTAGGTAACCGTTACAACAACAACATCCAAAACAAAAGAAGATTCATAACCTTACCCTAGATGATATTTTTCCCGAAAAAGAATGTCGCGAATAATCTTCGTATTCTTTTGACAGATGACCGTCTTCTTTGACTTGTAGACGTCGGTCAACTAGGTAAGAGTGGAACTATTTGAGCGTCGTGCCATTTATACCATAGTTTTGGAGTTTCATTAGTAATGTTTCATGGTCAACTTTGCAAATTTCGTTAGAAAGTTTACAAGCTGGACTTAATATCACCATTTTTGTTTTTAAATTCTAAAATTTAAGTTACCTAATAGTATTAAGTACTAAATTAATTAATTTAGATATTATTGTTTAATTAGCATACATGTATGTACATATTGTCCGATATTGCATATGTAACTGTTATTGTAAACCATAAGAGTTTAACAATTAATATTAACTATCTATAAACCATACGCAAGCTTTTTAGCAAAAAAATATTGATAAAGTTAAACATTTTTTAACTACTCAAAAATATTACAAACAATTAAAAATGCATATTTAATATTGTAGCGCTCAACTTTTTATATTAATTGTGTACAAACGTGCATTCATTTATTTTAAAAATTTAATATAGAATTTAATATAGATACTTTAACAAATACACAAAAAAAATGTTTAATTATTTTTTGTAAATTTTAGATATTTGCAAATTTAGTTGGAAAGTTCACAAGCCGGACCTAATATCACCATTTTAGTTTTAAAATTATACAATTTAAGTCACCTATTAGTATTAAGTACTAAAATAATGTAATTGTTTAATTAGCATGCATGTATGTACATATTGTCCGAATATTAACAATTAGTAAATTAATGTAACTATTATTGAAAACTATAAAAATTTAACGATTAATATTAACTATCTATTGTATAAACCACATGCAAGCTTTTGAGCAAAAAAATATTGATAAATTCAAACATTTTTTAACTACTCAAAAATATTACAAACATTTAAAAATTTTATTAAATTTTTTTGATTGAATTGAATTCTAATTCGGATTTTTAGAAATTTTAACTAAAACAGACAAATAATTACATACATTTAGGCGCATTCATGATCCATATAACGAAATTCTGTGAAATTAAATATACCATAGAAATAAAAAATGTAATGTTTTGAGGATACTTTGAGCAATTTCTTTTTTGGTTATAATGTGAAAATAAAAAGTTTATAATTTCATTCATTTTGACACTGTCGGAGGAAATAATACAAATATTTTTATTGAGCAATTTTGATTAATTTGGCTTTAGTGGTTTGGGAGATATGTACATTAAACCTATAAGTGGGCGGATTTTTTTTTAAAACCACAGATGCCCCTTGCTAGTGCGATTATTCGTAATATATAACAGTATTGTATCCTATTGTGTAGCCTCGTTATAATACTTCTTAGGTTTCGATTAATTGTGTATAGTGGGTGTGGCAATGGTCTGATTCTGCTTGTCTGGTTCCAAGAAATATGTGTACCAAGTTTTATCAAGATATCTCAATCTTTACTAAAGTTACAACTTGCACAGATGGAGGGATAGACAGACAGACATCTTGATCATTTATATATAACAGTATATTTATCTCGATTAGTTTTAGAGGACACAAACAACCGTTAGGTGAGCAAAACTATTAAACTCTGTAGCAACAAGTTCGGCAATTGGGCTCACGTTTGATGAGAATTTTTTTACAGTCAAATAGAAGCATTTGAAAGGGTAAGAAAAGACACATGGGAGTGAGAATCGAAAAAAATAATAAAATTTCTTTATGATCTGCATCTATGTTAGTTGTTGCTTGAAGGATTCATACGTTACCGAGCCAGCGGTAGCCAACGACAGATTATTTAATGGAAGCGGAATGACAATTCAAGAATCACAATCAATAAAAATCACATAGGTATATTCATATATATAATATATCTTACCAACATTGTATATATAAATATATATATTCATGTAAGTATCTGATTCCAGATGGCGTCCGTCTGTTTGCTTATTTTGTGATGCAACGTCGATAAAAAAATAAATCTGTATTATCTCTTCTGATATCTGTGAAAGTATTTTTGTAATGACGGCCGTTCCTGGATTAGCATAATTGAATCTATTGTGAATCTGTCCATACAAATCGCTTAACCTTTCTCGAACATTTATTCGAATATTGTAGTAAAATAATTATTTGCTTACTTCGTTTTGATTGCATATTTATATCCGCTCGAACTTCGGTCTTTACTACTTGCATCTATTGTAAATTGTTTTATCACTAATTTTTGACGATAATGATTGATCTTTTCAGTGAACGAATGAGAAGGTGATACTCTGGTGATTACAAGAATATCTCGACTTGACATGGGCGCCTACCTCTGGAGTACGGAGTACCTCCAACAATAGTATATAAAAGCAATGTTTGCAAATACAGTACTCACTTGCTTACGCCACATAATACAAGTATACACCAAGGTAATTGCTTTCATCAAGATATTGCGTTTACCGAGGTCGAATAAATTCCAAGACTTACGGATAGAGTCTACCCCAATTTTTTTCATGACTTAGCCAGAAAGCATAAAGCGTATTTTAGGCGTATTTCCCTAATTTTTTGATCAAGCTCACATGCAATTCTTCCTATTAAATGTGACAAAAACTCTTTTTATATTACACCAGTAAGTTAATAACGTTTTGATCCTTTGGCTGTAGACCGGCAATACAATTTACAGTTTCTTTATTTTTAAATATATAGATATAGGAACATTGTCTCCTGTTTGAAAACAAAATCATTTATACAAAGCTTTTTTAACTTTTAGATATTCCTTCTCTTTCGAAATTTGCAATTTTCGAGGATCTATTTCCATATCTATCAAATAGTTTTTAAGTTTTCTACTTGTTGTCTGTTCTGCAAACTGCTGTTTTGTTATTTTAAAATCACTTTAACTGAAGCAACACTCTCAAGAATACTCGCTTTTTGCTTTAATCATTTTACCGAGTTTCTGTAATCGAGAGTTGCGGTTACCGAGTAAGTACTGTATATACATACTTATATATAATCTCCTAAATTTTTTAGGAAACAGAAACCTGTGTTGAGCTTATTTGTATGTTGTTACTTTTTTTGTGAGGCGATAACTTGAGTATAAAATGAGATATCTTAATGAAACTTGGTACATATGTTCCGTGGCATGCAAGAGAGATCGGTATTGCAGACGAGCGTAATCGGACCACTGACATGCCCACAAAACGCCAATAAAAGAAAATATATAAAGTACCATAACTAAGCACTAAATGAAGACACCAAATTGTAATTTGGTACAAGGGATCACGGTAATAAGGGACACCTAATGGCTGACACTTTTTTAAAGTGGGCGTTTTAAAACACATTAAACTAAAAAGTGAAAATTAAATATAGTATTTAAAAAACTAAAAAAATACGCTTCAAAACCACTTCAAACTAAAAGTGAAAAACAATTCCTTATAAAATACTTGTATAATTGTGAGAAAAGCGTGGGTTGTTTTGTGCCATATTTTTCGTATATCGAGTAGTATTCAGACGAGCTCATTTCGTATATCGAGCAGACTCAGTATTTCTGTCAGTCGGAGGTGCTCTCTCATTTCCAATGGCAGGAAAGTTGGGCATCTCTATATCTCTGCTACAAGAAATTGACTTTAAACATTCAGTTTAACTCTATATTTCCATAGTTCACTCATTGGCGTGAACCTCTCTTTTTTATTCATTGGTAAAGGCTAAAAAGCCCAGTTTTTTTACCAATTAAAAATTATAACGGGCTAGACTTGGTAACTCGGTTGGCCGTACAATTTTTTGCCAGTTACACTTCCAGCATCCTAACAAATTTTAACCTTACATGCTCTTTCTCATATTCGCAAAGCCTATCAGAACGTCGCTGCACTGTCTTTTGTAAATGTAACTGGCTATCTAAAAGGGGTGATTAATTTAGGAATCAATTTATTGGAGAGCACACCACTTTATTTGATTTTAGTTATTAAAATCCATAACCTTATCACTACTTGTCCGATCGTTTAATAAAAATGCCCTTGTATTTTAAGAGTACAATTAATTTTACAATAGTTTAGGGTATTTCATTGTTAATTGATACACTACAATTCGAGAAAAGCGTTAATAATATTTTGAAGACGATTGGCGATGTCTGAAGTAAATTTGGTGACCGAATTGCGATAAGAATGCTGGCATGCGGAATGCACAGTAACGGTATCGTGTCGAATTTTTTGCTTAGTATTACACGTATAGGAGGTTTCATGTATTTCGGCGTACTGCTAGTGGAGTAGTCTAGGGCGCGGGTCACATTGTGATGGAGTAATGTTATATCCATACGTTGACCTGTGTATATAAAACGGCTTTGGTTTTAAAAGAATATTTTGTATGTTATATTTTAATATGCATGTAAGTGCTTTAAGGAAAGTAACTTTATTTTGCGGGTTTATGAGGTTGTAGTTGCTTTTCGTACTTATTGTGTGTGCGGTTGTTTCTTTTATAATTTTATTATTTGTATTGTTTGCTTAAAATTTCTTTACCACCGTCTTATTAATATTAGCGACTCCACGCCTGGCTCAGATATGGACAGAATGGGTGCTCCTTTGAAACCTTTGAAGAGGGATCTTGCGAGTGTGAGATTTTTGATTTTCGCTCACTTTGAAGTGGGGCTTGTTATAGTTGAGTCCCATAAACCACCCATATAAAGAGCGCTTATATAGTTGCGATAAGTGTGCCTTTGCTTTTTGTAAGTATATGTGCGTCACAGTATCACATTGGGAGTATCTTGATCCTTTAACTTCATTTTTGAATTGTTATATACATAATTATGAAAAGAAGAGGTGTCGATTTTTCAACTTTCTTCAGACAATTTGGTTACATGTTAAGTTAAGTGCGTTTGCACTAATTTTGCAAGTAGTAGCGCGCCATATAACTCAAGATTATTGAAGCAGGACTTTTGTATCATTATTGGCAAGAGCCATCCTGCGGGGTGGAAAAGTTACATTTGTGTCTTTTAAACTGATCTTGTCAGAAGGGACTCTGACTTTGTTTTTTCTGCCAATTCCTGGAGTGTTGGAACATTGTGAATTTAGACCTACGACGTACCGACCATTATCTGCTCGAGTAGTTTAGGCTTTGTAGAAGTCTTCAATAGTGATCTTCTTGGATTGTAACTGATATGGGGGAGAGTTTTTTTAACTCCCAACATTGTGAATTAATGTGTTCTTTTAATTTTTCGTCAACTTGAGCTGTCGTTGAAATGTTTTCAACACCTTCAAGCATTATTTGCGGTATAAGGTCGCTGCCTACTATTATATCTATTTGAGCTATTTGCCAATGCTTGCTATTTATATGATAGCTTGGAAACCCGCTTGGGGGGGAAATTAGGATAAAGGGGCAGATTTTGTTTGAGTTTTGGACTACTCTTCCGCCAATTCCCGTAATTACAAAATTAGATTGTTTTGATGGCAGTTTTAGCCAATTTTGCACCCTAGACGCTATGAAGGATCGTTGTGATCATTGGTCTATTAAGGCTCTAAGTTTGTAGAGCTCTTCTCGATGTTCGATGGAGATGACTGCTGTGGGTAGTAATGCCCAACTTGACCTGGGATATGTTCTCGTGTGCATAGTTCGCATGACGAATGTTTTTTTTTGTTCGGATGTGAACGATTGCGCTTTGTAAAAGCTTCTGTTTATATTGTTATTGCTTCTAGCTTGGGGTAGCTTCTATTAATACTATGTTCGCACCGAATTGAAATCCTCTTGAAAACACAATTTGTGGATTGTGGAACCAAAGTCGTTCTGACCGAAATTGTGTGTTTTCGATGAGTTTTCATTGTCAGTTCACACATCTATTTGTTTACATTTGTTATGTACCCTACAAGAACAGTGACGGTCATCTGATGGGTAATATGACAGTCATAGCTGAAAAAATATTGTCAGCGCGCAGAACAAAGTTTCCACCATTTTCTTAAGATCCTTGTTTTCTTTTTGTTTGTTTGTTTTTTTTTTCTGAGTCATTGCTGACCATAAATCCGTCATAGCTGAAAATTGTCAGTTATGACTGAAACGCTATCAGAAGTGAACAATTCTTTTGCGCAGTAGATAATATAATTTTTATTTCTTTAATAAATTTCAAACTTTTAATCAAAATTAGTTATAACACAATAATATACTTAAATATAAAAAGGAATGCAACAAAAAATATAATAAAATATGAAAATATAAAAATAAATTTTCACTTGATGCCATCTCCTCCTCCCAATAGCTCTGCGTACGTCGTTCTCCAATCAGTGGATAGTTCTGAATTTAAAAATGCAAATGTAAATTAACAGTATTGACATATCAAATGTGAGGGTATTGGTGAACCCATTAGCAGTTTCTTGTAGGGTACGTTTAGGTAAATTATGGAATGTAAACAAATTGTCAACTGACATTTAGGGCTGGCAAAATATGTCTTCTAATAATATCGATTAAACTAAAGCAGGCACCGATTATAATGAGTGGAATGTAAGTTTTCAAGGGGTTTTCAGCGAAAACTGTGTTTTCGTTTGACAGATTTTGTATGGATGAATATACAAGTTTCCGCGTAAAAACCTCTTTTGTCTATGAAAAGACGAATTTTGTGTCGGTGCGAACATAGTATAAGGTCGTTTTGATAGTTTTGGGTTTTAATAATTTTTGTGTATACCCTTTCAGCGATTTCATACTGGGTAGCTAAAAAATCTTTCATTTGCTGCCACGTTGGGCATTTTTTCCGAGATAAGAGCGATTGCTTCCACCAAAGTAACGATTTTTCTGGTAAAGCGGCGGTGCATATGTTTACCAGTATAGGGTCCCAGCTGTTTGTGGGTATATTTTGTGTCGATAGCACCGACAAACAATTAGAAACAGTGAATTGTAGTCAAAAAAATTCTTCACTTGTTTCTTTTTGAATCCAAGGCAAGTTTATTAGTATCGTTACTTGTTTATCGACTAATATTCATTCATTTTAATAGCTTGCTTTTAGAATTTCCCAAGCCAAATTAAAATTGTCGTCCTTTAGTGCGAACTGTTTTACTATTGCACCTGTTCGACCTTTAGTTTTGTATCGGAGGTGATACAATTTTTGGGCTTTTGATAATTTTGGATAGTTGATGTGAACATGTCCCGGAAGTAGGGCCATTGTTCATAACCACCATCAAAAATTTCCGTGTCACATGCGGGCACCTCGAGATGGATGCCTGAACTTGCCTCTTGACTTTGAATTTTTGACAGCTCTACTCTCGGATGTGAAGTAGGTGCAATAGCCTTTATTAACTTTAATTGATCGGAGATCATAGCTTTTGTAGCTTCATACTGGTCTAAGCAGTTTTCATACTTGTCGAAAACCAAGATTTTAAAATTTTGTAGGAGATCTGATGACTCAGTTTCTACTATGGCGTCATGAGCCGTTTGGAGACGCGTCCAAAAATTTTTAAGATTTTGCTTTTTTATTTCTAATAACAATTCAGAGTTGTCTTGAATCGGTGAAGATGAAAATCGAGTGCAGTATCGTATTAATCTATCACTATCAGAAATGAATTTGATTTGCTTTGTAGCAGCCTGTCTTGCGCGTGTAGCTTCTGCAGGTGTAATTTGATTTTTATCATCATTCATCATTTTTGTACTTAGTACTAATTAGTATTTACTTGCAAAATAAATTTATTTATAATAATTTGAATTTAATTCTTAATATTTTGTTGTGATTGTGATTTTAATTTTCTTAATTAAATTATTAAGAACCGCACATTTAATTTAACAATGCTCTTTATGTCTTTATGAGAAGATTTTAAAGAGATCATGCGCTTTTATTTTTTTCGTACCCAATCCAGCTTGTACAAGAGGTATTGCGGGATATATGCCAATGTGGACTTTGAAAAGATGTACAACTGCAATTGTATATGTTTTAATATGTATGTATGTATTTATGTTTGTGTGTAATTAAGAGCTCGCTGAAGATCAATGCGCTATGTACATACATAGGTATGTGCATAAGTATGCCCGAATTGTTTGTGCGTATGTCTGTTTGTGTTTATTTTCTTATGCAATTTAGAGCTCGTTAGAGAGATCAATGCGTTTTTGTTTGGTTCGCATTCCTGTTTGCTTTTGTTTTAACACGAACAAGGGGTACATATTTGCATAAAATGTGTGTGTCGATAGTGGAAGATCATTACCAAAAATTTCCCTTGCTGGAGTCTGCCCCGTTGATTCATGTACAGCAGACCAATAAGCCATCAGGAACAAGGATATATGGGTATTCCAATCTTTTTGATACTTGTCCACAACTTTCCTCAAATGTTCTTCCAAAGTTCGATTGAATCGTTCTACCATGCTATCGGACTGCGGATGTAGTGCAGTTGTACGAGTTTTCCGGATACCCAGCTTCTGGCATATCTCCTGTATTAGAGCTGATTCAAAATTTCTCCCTTGGTCAGAATGTAATTCTATTGGAACACCATATATCGATACCCAATTGTTGATGAATACATCCGCTACTGTTCCTGCACTTGGTTAGGAATTGCATATACCTCTGGCCATTTGCTAAAATAGTCCATGACTACCAAAACATATCTGCTTCCTAATTTACTGATAGGAAATGGTCCAGCTACATCCATGGCTACTCGCTCAAACGGCGCACCTGAATTGTACTGCTTCATCTGACCATGACTCTTGGACCGCGGCCCTTTAGCAGCAATGCACTCGACAAAATTGGCGATCCACCCTGTAACTGATTGACGACAACCAACCCAATAAAATCTTTGTTTTAATTTCTCCAAGGTTTTATTGATACCCATGTGTCCTCCACTTGGACCGTTGTGCAGCTCGTTGAGAACTTCAGGAATTCTTACTTTTGGAAAAATGATCAGAGCTCGTGAACTGTGCCCATCTTCGTTTTCACATACGCGATGCAAGCAGCCAGACACTAACTTCAAACTATTCCATTGTGCCCAATAAGCCTTTGCGACTGGGCTTTCTGCAGCTATTTCTTCTCTCGTTGGGCATTTATTCATCTTCAATCCGTGTATAACACTTTCCAAATCTAGATCCTCTTGCTGACATTTCCGTAACTCCTCCGGATTCCAGTCTGATGTTATAGTCATTAATCGGACATCTATAATGTCTTCTTTGGCCTCAGCTTTTGAACAATGTCTGCATTCCAGATTACAGGGATGGCGGGATATGGCATCAGCATTGCCATGACTACTACTTTTGCGATGTTCTATAGAGAAGTCGTAACTTTGGAGTCTCTAAATCCACGGTGCCAACTGTCCTTCTCGGTTCCTGAATTGTAGAAGCCATTTTAATGCTGCATGATCTGTCCTCACCCGAAATCGCTGGCCATAAAGGTACTTATGAAAATGTTTTATGCACTTCCTCAACGCCAGTAATTCCCCCCGAGTAACACAATAATTTCTCCCTGGCAACCAATTTCTCATGCCCATCAATGACTTGTGATAGAACGCCTCCTACTGCAAATCCACTAGCATCCGTATCCAAAATAAACGTTGATCCTGGGACCGGGTATGCCAAAATTGGCGCAGTACTTAACCGTTTCTTCAGAGTTTTGAAAGCCACTTTCTGTTCTTTATTCCATTCAAAAACTCTGTTCTTTTTCTTGAGTTCATGGAGGCTACTAGCTACGCTGGCAAAATTTGGAACGAATCGTCTATAATAAGTACATAGTCCAAGGAAACTCCGCAATTTATGTAAATTTTTAGGAGTGGGCCAATATCTTACTGCCTCGATATTTTCATTAGCTGTGCAATATGGCCACTTTTTCCGCAGTTGAAGCATTTAAGCACACCGCAATTATCTCCTTGGGAATTTATTTGACAATCCCACTTCTGACACCAATTTTAACGGATTTCTCGATAAATCGTCTACCCGTAACTTACTCTTGAGTTCGATCACTGGAACTTAACACTTATTGCTCGATATTCGAGTTCACATCTTATTACATATAGCGTAATTGCTCATTACACGACAACACTTTAATTAGAACTGTGTCTCATGCACAACCCGGCAGCCCTTATATAGTAAATTTTTAACAAAAGTTCGCTACTAGAACTTTCTGCCAACTACAAATTCGCTGTCTAGTTGCTTCTGGTAGTTTATCGTTGATTCTGATTTGTTCAGGTATGCGTGTTCGCCACAATATAATTGGAAACTGTTTTCGGTTTTTCTTATTAATTAAGCCCAAAATTATAACAGTTTGGAAACCGTTTTAAATGTTGTTAAAACGGCTTTTTGCTATAGTTGGCTTTATTTATGTTTTGTGTTTAGGTTTCGCGCGGTTTGTGTGTGTTGCTTTTTTTGTTTGCTTAAACTGTTTTTGTCACTCCAACTTTTCTCTCCACTCACCGTAAATATGTATACTATATTTATGTACGACTGTAGGTATGCTTGTATATATGTAATGTACTGTACTGCACCTTTTTTTTTAATAATATATATGGTATGTATATTTTATTTTTTTCTACCGCACTTTTTGTCACCTCACTGTTATATAAATTATAATATATATGTTATATTGGTGTATTTAAACTTTTGTCTTTGACTGTATATGTATTTGTTTGTGCATGTTATCTATTTTCTGTGTTTTAACAATTTTGGATTTTATATTTTCACAGTGCCTTTCTTTTAGGCTCGAAGGGCCATGTGGCACTTATCGCATCTATCTAAGCGCTCCTAATATGGGTGGTTTATGGGAATCAGCAAAATAGGCTTCAAATCCTTCTTCAGAAAGTAGATCGATATTAAAAATATAAATATATCGCAGTTACCACTTTACTACCTCTAGAAAAGGCTGTTCTCAATTCTCGGCCAATCACTGTACTCTCGCACGATCCCTTTTCAATGATTTCAAAAGAGCACCCATTCTGGCCATATCTGAGCCAGGCGTGGAGTCGCTATCCTATAAGCCGAAATAAAGAAATTGCAAAAAAGTACCGCTAATACAGAAAAATCAAATAAACAAGCTACTCACCAACATATCAAATTATTTACATAACATCCTTTTACAACAAAAAAAAGTTTCTTACACTTACAGCATGTATGCCGCACCCTCGGCTGCTCCATCAGCTGTGCGCCGAAATACATGTAACAGCATATACGTTCAATACTAGGCAAAATATTCGCCTAAGGGCCCAGTATGTTTAAATGAGTATAAACTCCTCCCGCCAAGTACACCGCTTCACCCTGAAAATAATGACACACCCTAGTATAACCCACTACAATACACCACACTCATACATCACCACACGGGACAATACAACACACCACAGCATCGCGCCTATACGCCACCTCAGCAAACAAAAAGGATGGTCTCCGCAGATACACCTCAGTCGACAAAATAGCGATCCTGCGCGCAACTCGACATTCAATTATTCACGTTGATGCGACACGCGCTAACTCATTTGATCCGGCCCGAAGGACCATGATAAATTTAGGAACCAATTTATTGGGGAGCACACCACTTTATTTGATTTTAGTTATTAAAATCCATAACCTTATCACTACTTGTCCGATCGTTTAATAAAAATGCCCGCGTATTTTAGGGGAACAACTAATTTTAGTTTAGGTTATTTCATTGTTAATTGACACACTACAATTCAAGAAAAACGTCAATAATATTTTGAAGACGATTCGCGATGTCTGAAGTAAGTTTGGTGACCGAATTGCGAAAAGAATGCTGGCATGCGAAATGTACAGGCTGACCTGTTCTCCGTCCTTTTTGTTGAGTAGGGTAGTGTACAGGTGCGGTGTAGTGTGTTGTGTGCGGTGTGGTGTCATCGACTATGGTGTTTTCCAATTTGTGGTGTATTGGGGATTATGTGGTAGGCAGTATTAAGGTGCGGCAGTTTTTTCCAAGTAGAGTGGTGTGTATGTGTAAGCGAGGCTTAGCTCATTTAAACAAAAGGTAAATATATGTCCAACTCTTTCCAATGTGAGAACGCTTCAAAATTAACGTTTTATATAACATTTAACATTTTACCCAGATTAGACAAAATAATAACTTTAGAGCTTTTAAATTAAAAAAGGCCAACATTTATTTCGATTAAAAGTTATTATATTATATATAGAGCTTTTGATGTACACAGAATTTATTTAAATTTTTTGTTTGTGATTTACGATATATTAAAACAATTGACTTTCGAACTTTCAACATTTAATAAAGTGATTTAAACTTGCTAGCTCTCAATTAACAATGTTTTTTTTATCAACAAATCATTTCATCAAATTACTTTTTTATTAGTGACCTGGAACTGTTCCAAGAAATCTCTTCGTTCACATGTAATCTTAGTAGCATTTCAATCTGGCCGTTCCAATTGCCAAACGTCAAACCTACCCGGTCCAGTCAACTGTCAAATTCGGGTAGGTAAGTTCCTCTCTCATTTTCAAGTGACAAGAGAGTTTATTTCTGCTACAAAACCCCCACTTAAAAGCACTGATTGACGACTGACGCCCGTCCCTAAATAAAAGCGGCAGCAGTAAATTACTGTAAAAAATTCCTCATGCCCATTGGTTTTGTATGGCACATACCTAAATAAACGCGGCGACAACGTTGATTCGATTTTGACAGCGCGTTAAAAAGTGAAGTTGGCTGCAAAAAACAAAGAAATGCGATTTGGACAGCGAGCTAAGCAGTAAAGTTGGCTGCAGAAAAGAAGAAATTATAACTTTTCTGAAAATTTTCTTGAAGACTTTTTATATATTGTACGATTAAAATAAATATATTAGACCCTTAAAATCTTAATTTTCTTGTCTTTAAGGAACGTAAAACACAAAATGTTGTTCATAACACCCTAAAGCGTTCATTCAACGGCAAAAAATTTCGTGCACGGCACATTTTCCTTAGCGCCATGACCATGCGCCATGTTGTTTCGTCACTGTCTCCATTGATAACATGATACGCAACCCTTTGAGTCGAGAAAGCGCAGTCAAAGTTCAAATTTTTTGAAACGTTTGACAGTGGTGCCACTAAGGAGAGAAATAGTTTTTGAGATTTTTTATGTATTTCATGGGCATTTTTCGGTTCACATTTTACAAAAACTATACATAATTTAAATAAATGTACATATATATTTTAATCACAAAGGATTTAAAAAATTTACTTTTGAAGTCAACAAAGCAAAATATTTTAATATTTCAAAAAATGTATGTACACGTATTAAATAACCTAAACATGAGCCTTACTTCTTTTTTAAATAGTCAGAAAACAAATATCTTTTGAAAATTTATTCGGAAGTCAAAGTTTAAATAACAATAGCGGAGAGTTCAAACCAAAATATGTATATACGTTGACATTTGGTACTGCTAACAATAGATAAATAGAAGCAAAATATTGTAATACTCGGCGACTCGCTCTTTCTTAAAAACAAAACTTTATCTCTACATAAAGATTAGAAACACACGTAAAAATCACTAAAAAATCTGATCTCACAAATAACTCGCTGATTTCGCAATTTATTAATGTGGTAGTTCGTTGTTTTGCTTGTCATCTGTTCAGTAACTCAGGAACTTTCAGTGCTGCCCAAGTAAATCACAAGATCATGGGCTCTTATAACAAGCAAAGAGAGAAGTTTCCTATCATTTTATCCACGTTTAAAATTACCGTCACGTTTCGGCAACTTGCTAATTTCTTTGGAGTGTCTTCGTTAACTGCTTTGACTGTAATCGACGGTATATCCAGTTGGCTTATAACTATTGGCCACGAGTACATTAAATAGACACAACGTGCTGACGTCATTTCAACAAAACGGAAATTTGAAACAAGGAGGGGTTTACTAGATATTATCGGTTGCATAGACTGCACTCACATCCGCATAAAGACTCCTAGAGAAAATAAGGAAAATTATTACAATAGGAAACACACCTATAGCCTTGTACTTCAAGCAGTAGTGGATGCGGGCAAAGGGTTTACAGTTAGGTTCAGAAAGTTTATTAACAAATATTTCTTTTATTTTTGGTTATTCAAATTATCCTGCTAAAAATCGGTTAGTGCCATCTTTTAAATTGTATTCGTCATCTCGAATAGTTTTAAAAATCGCTTTTGGTTTAATCGAAATAAGATCAAATGAGCAATTTGTTTATAAAGTTAGAATATTAGTCAAAAGTCAATTAAAAGTCATACACACCAATATTGTATAAATGTTTTAGACAAGATTTGTTTCTAATCAACACTTACTTATTTTGCACTATGGCATGGCGCTGAGTTATCTTGGAATATTAGGCGATCCGTATAAGAATTATGCTCTTCAATTGCGGGTACTAAAAAATTGTTAACCACGGTCGCATATTTTTGTGCATTCATTATTCTATCAACAAGGTGTAGTGGTCCCAAATCAGTTGACTTTGAAAAAGCTTAACTTTTTTAACTACACAATTATCCTGGAACCACATGAACGGCGCACGTAAAATTTAATTTACAGTTATATAGCTCCAGATAGACTACAAAAGTGGTGGTGCGTTTTTATTGACCACAAATATGTATGTATCACACTTGATAACTTGTTATGTGGGAAGTAGGCGCAGTTGTAGTCAGACATTACCAGTTTTAGCACTTAGACGTTATGATAATATTATATACGAAATATAGTTGAAATTGGTCGTATCCTGGTGCATACGAGATTTCACCAAAAAGTGTTCGTTACTACGCCCACCATCTATTTTTTATACTGATTCTCGTGTGACCCTCTTTGTATTTTAATTTGTGGCGCTCATCGGCACTTTCCAATTTTCACCAAAATAATCTCGCAATATGTTGCGACAGAGTATAATATTTTTGTTCACCTATCGTTTGGTTAAACCACTTAAACTAATCGAAATACTTAAATATAGAGTTCTGTATATGAATCAGGATAACGAGACGAGTTCTATCCCGGGTGACGGTCTGTCCGTTCGTCTGTCCGTGTAGCGATATCTGGGGTCAATACTACCCCTATCTCCCATATACCTAATATAAGATTTTCAAACTTCCGGTATTTCGGTTAATATGTTATAAAAGATATCGAAAGAAAAATTTAGTGAATATTGGAAACACTATAGTTTAAAGCCGAAAATATAGGAATTTAGGATACGAACTACCCCAATTCCCATATAATAACTTGCGTTGTTTTAACATTATGCCATATTAATATCATATTAATTTTCGTCTCTCTGGTTGACTTCTTCCCCAAAAACCCAATATATTAAAGTTAATCTCTTTGTTAACCTCCATTTGTTCCTGCATGCAGCTTCTACTCCAAAATGTTTAGCCTCACCGCATGTGTACAAATAGTCGTTCAAAAGACCTTTTACATTCCACTTTGAACCAGAAGGATTATCGCACAGAGCTAGTCACACGAAGTCCACAGATCCTGTGCTAGAATGTAAGAGGCCAGCGGAACACCGACTAATTCCCAGTCTGATGAGTTTGGAGTAAAGCTTTTTGCGAGCTCATCTGCTTTGCAGTTTCCAGCGATTCCGCTATGGACAGGTACCCAAGCCAGTCTAATAGCAAAGTCCCTTGATGCTATCCCCTTGATATCTTTAAGATTCATAGATCTTATTGATATTTATATAACCTGCGGTGGTTGATGTCTCAGTGAATTGTTCGGTTACCAGTTGTTTAGTCCTTACGAATGTAGATATCTATTTGACCTATTAATTGTCTGATGGTACATTCCTACTGTGCCTATGAGTTTTCGTTGCAGTTCGCGATAATGCATGTTGTTACGATGTGTTCTTAACTAAAGCTGAAAGATATGTTTCTATGCATATCATTTTGTTTACTGCTACGAAACATGCATTCGGGTGCATAACTGTTGATAAGCTCTTAACTATCCTCCTTGTTATGCAAAAGTATCCTCACTTTTTAGTATTGTTGTGTTCTACTTCGTAAATTTCGTAGCAACATTGATAATGCATAATTTTGAATGAGACGCACATATAGATATAAGATTTTCCATCAACAATTTCAGGTTGAGGTGGGCGCTTTTTGATATGCTTGTTACATTTTACACTACTTTATTTTGTTTTACAAATTCAAAAGGCGTTTATAAAAAAGGTAGGTTCTTAAATTTTATGTTGCTTCCAAAGAATTGATTAAATATAGTTGCAGAGGGGTGAGGAAAACTCTCAATGCGCTACCCGAGCTGGCTGGAAATCTAGTGGGATCAATTGTGTCGCGATCGTGGAGCGTTGCGTGATATTTTTCTCTATGGTGATTCCAAGGTAGGTTGAATTATTTTCTGCTTAAAGTTGGCAAATTAGAGCAGTAAAATATATGTATGTAGCATTTCCGCAAAAGCAATGAAAGAGGGTGAGTAATCGCATAAACACAATACGGGCGACGGCGAATATATGTCGTACTGCCGTCGGTGATTCGAACACACGATTGTATATGAAGATTAACACCATGACGATTTTTGAGATAGAGCTATTTCTAATTTTATCGCCGACCGCGGCGGCAAAAACGGCATCATCATATCAAAGAAAGATTATTTTCAGTACAAATATTAAGGATTTTCAAAAAAAATGTAAGAAACTGTCTGCGTTGGCAATATTAAGATTGTTTATGTTTGGTTTAGTCATTTATTGTGATATTTTTGAGCGCTGAATATACACTAGCTGCGACGAAAATCGTCCGTATTGTGGCTCACACGGCGGCAACACTCGGCGAAAACTCAACGTGCAGTGTCGATGTCTTTATAAAAAATTTAAAAATACATGGATATTTTCAATTTTTATTAAAAAGTTTTATACACAGCGAATTAAATTATTTCAATAACAAGTTTAAAAATCCCAATATCTTTTTGCGATGCTTTGTAAAAGCAAAATCTTATTTAATCTTTTGCCCTTTAACATATTACGTTGTATATTTAACCCTTGCGCCGCCTGTGAAAATATCCTCTCGGATGGAACGGATGTCCTGACCATTGTTAGAAATTTAAAAGCAATTCTGTACAGTTTAGGAAATGGGGGTCCTTAACTAAATGGACCAAATAAATTATCCGATCTTTTTTAAATTTGTAGTTTTGTACTATAGTATGAAATGGACTGCAAAACTGCACATCAATATTTTTCCTAGAACACAATAAAAAAAAACTTTTTACATTTTTGTCCAAATATTTCAGTGCTCCTGATAAGGATCTATAACAATTATTATATTATATATCCTTTCATAAAATCGTTTAACATGTGAATAGATTTTCGGGTGTGCTACAATATTTGTATGATGACGTCTTTATGTATTTCGCTGATTCTTATAAAATGGAGGCCTACTTGCCTACAACACACATTTTGAGGTGTTCTTCGGCGGATAGCTGCATTGTATTGTGACGAACACGGATGATAGAACAAAATCGAATCAACGATAAACTGCCAGAAGCAACTAGTTAGCGAATTCGTAGTTGCCAGAATGTTCTAGAAGCAATGTTTTGTTACAGATTTATTATATAAGGGCTGTCAGATTGTGCAGCAAACACAGTTCTAGTTAGAGTGTTGTCGTGATACGAGCAATTAAGCTATAAGCAAGAAGTTGTAAGCTCGAATAACGAGCAATAAGTGTTAAGTTGTTGGAATAAGAAATAAAGATAAGTGTGTAGCCATTAAATTGGGACTTTTATTTATCAATCCAGTGATCGAACTCAAGAGTGAGTTACAGGTAGACGATTTATCGAGAAATCCGTTACAATTGGTGTCAGAAGTGGGATTGTCAAATAAATTCCCAAGGAGATAATTATTTGAAAATGGCCAAGTTTAACGATCTGAAGATTCCACAACTGAAAAAGGAGCTGGAGCAACGTGGTTTGGCGACAAATGGATTAAAAACTGAATTACAATCACGGTTGAGAGAGGCCATGGAGGCGGAAAACATTAATGTTGAGGAATATGTCTTTCACATGGAATTAGAAGAAGAGACAACAAAGATAGAAGAAAAGGAAGAGGCTCAATGCTCGTCAAAGATTGTGGACATAAACATGGTTTTTGCCGCAATATATCAAATATCAACGCAAATGTCGACACAATTTAAAGAGCAAGAAACGCGATTGTCAACGCATTTGGAAGAGCTGTTCGCAGCGCAACATGCACGTTTTTCAGCACAGTTGTCAGCACCGAAAGAGCTCGACGTGCATATGTCAGCGCAGGTATCCTCACAGTTGGAAGAGGAGGAAGCATGTGAACCAGGATCTTCACAGTATGAAGAGCAAAAAGCTTGTATACCAGCAAAAGTGTCTTCGCAGTCGGAAGAACTGAACGGGCGTATGCCAGCGCAGGTGTCCTCACAGTCGGAAGAGGAGGAAGCGTGTGTACCAGTACAAGGGTCCTCACAGTCGAAAGAGCTGGAACTGCGTATGTCAGGGCAGGTGTTCCCACAGTTGGAAGAGGAGGAAGCGTGTGAACCAATAAAAGGTTCCTCACAGTTAGAAGAGCAAAAAGCTTGGATACCAGCACAAGTGTCCTTACAGTTGGAAGAGCAGGAAGCGTGTATACCATCACAGGTGGAAGATCAGCATAAAATTGAACCTGAAACGGATGACTCTGTGCAAGAAGATCTAAAATTGGAAGGTGCATTACATAAGGCGGAGTTGAACCAATGTACAACGATTGGAGAAATAACTACAGCAAGGCCAGTCACAAAATCATATTGGGCAGAACGGAGCAGTTTAAAGTTAAATTATGGGTGCTTGCATCGAGTATGGAAAAGCGAAAATGGGCAAACCTTCCGAATACTTATGGTTGTTCCAAGGGTTGGGATTCCTGATGTTCTTAACGTGCAGTACAAATGTCCAAGAGGAAAGCACTTGAGAGACATGAAATCCTTGGAGCATTTGAAACACAGGTTTTATTGGACTGGTTGTCAATCAGCTATAGAAAGGATTGAGAAATATGCTGAGAACATTGTAGCTAAAGGATCAAGGTCCAGGAGTCATGGGCAGATGAAACAGCACAATTCGCGTGCGCCAGTTGAGAAAATAGGCGTGTATGAAGATGGTCCATTCCCCACCAATAAATTAGGAAATAGTCATGTTTTGGTAGTCAAGGACCATTTCAATGAATGGCCACAAGTATACACAATTCCTAACCAAGAGACTGAACCAGTGGCGGAGGCATTCATCAACAAGTGGGTAACGAGATTCGGTGTTCCAATAAAGTTACGTTCTGATAAAGAATGTAATATCGAGTCAGCTTTAAGTCAAGGTATGTACCAGAAACTGAGTATCCGGAAAACGGACGGAATTAACTCCAAGAAGAGAAGGACGGCTAACGATGTCAGCACCAGCCTAGAAGACGAGATGGGGGACATAAAAGCTTTGTGTTTGGTATCGCAAATATGTCTAATCGGGACGATCAGACTTAGGTGGAGGGCAGTGTGACGAACACGGATGATAGAACAAACTCGAATCAACGTCGTAGTTGCCAGAATGTTCTAGAAGCAATGTTTTGTTACAGATTTACTATATAAGGGCTGTCAGATTGTGCAGCAAACACAGTTCTAGTTAGAGTGTTGTCGTGATAAGAGCAATCAAGCTATAAGCAAGAAGTTGTAAGCTCGAATAACGAGCAATAAGTGTTAAGTTGTTGGAATAAGAAATAAAGATAAGTGTGTAGCCATTAAATTGGGACTTTTATTTAACAATTCAGTGATCGAACTCAAGAGTGAGTTACAGGTAGACGATTTATCGAGAAATCCGTTACACTATAAATCTACAAGTAACCACTCCTAAGATTTTCACTAAACACATGCAAAAATGGCCCCCTTGGTACGGGTTGCCTCAAAAATTCTACTACTAAAGTCACACTTGGCACGGGTTGCTAACTAATATTCTACTACTAAAAACGCCCAATTGACTCAAATCTGCTACAGTGTGTTGCCGTGTTATGTTTTAAAGTTTATAAATTTAAGAATGTTTTTATTACATATTCAAATAGTATTCCATTATTAAGATTCTTAAAAATTAAATTTACATTTAATAAGTATATCGCTGTGGGTGCTTTAGAATATTTTATTAATTGGTACATAACTTTGCTTATTATTATTGTTGTTCCTGAACTGTACCTCATTTTTTATTCTATTATTATTGTTTTTGTTAAAATTAATACAAGTAGATTGTTTTCACTTATATTTGTTCATGAATACAATTGAATTGTACCTGATTTTTATATAATTTTTTTCGTTATTGTTTAAATCAAGTTGAAAATATCAGCTTATATTGTTAATGTTATATTGTTAAAGTAATTAATATTCATGAACCTGATTACGAAAAGTAGATTGTTATTGAATATAGGCCTCCTAGGAAACCGAACACCCAAATAAATCGGTAACATGCCTATATTGTAACCTCAGAGGTGGTGAAGAAAAGCAATAAATATATAATAACCTTTTGCTTCGAAAACATTCGTGAAAGTTTTCATCAATATGCTCCATTACAAATACATGTTCACAAACAAGTTGTTAAACTACATTTCTTATATTTAAATCTCTGTGCCAAAAAAGGCAGATTCGATCAGGTGATCTCAGCTGTGTCACACAGATAGGAAAACAGCTGATTCTTTGGTTACTTGTATGCTTATACATTGGATAGCTGAGGATGCACTGGCTGGAAGAGAAAAATGTAATAGTTAAAAATTTGAATTCGAAATTTAAACATTGCATGCAAATACATTAGGAAAAGCTAAGTAGGCATCATTGGAAATAATATGGTCAACTAAGCTGCAACTTTCTGTTCAATTATGTCAAATAAGTACAATTTTTGAATAAAGTATTTTCACCTATTTGATATATCGAACTAAAAACATCGATGGATCCAATATATTGTACCGGATTTCTCGATAAATCGTCTAACTAAAACTTACTCTTGAGCTCGATCACTGGATTGTTAAATTAAAGTCCCAATTTAATGCTATACACTAATCTTTATTCCCAATTCCAACAACTTAACACTTATTGCTCGATATTCGAGTTCACAACTTATTTCTTATAGCTTAATTGCTCTTTACACGGCAACACTCTAATTAGAACTGTGTCTGCTCCACAATCCGGCAGCCCTTATATAGTAAATTTTTAACAAAGTTCGCTACTAGAACATTCTGGCAACTACGTATTCGCTGCCTAGTTGCTTCTGGCAGTTTATCGTCGATTCTGATTTGTTCTGGTATTCGTGTTCGCCACACTGCCCTCTACCTAAATCTGATCGTCCCGATTAGACATATTTGCGGTACCAAATGCTGCAAGCCGTTCCAGATAAACCACCTTCATTTTCTTCCTTGGTCTTCCAATGGTCTGTATGCGATACACTACATCATTGAGTCCTTTAATAACCTGGTATGGTCCTTCCCAATTACACTGTAATTTGGGAGACAGCCCTTTTTTTCGTTGTGGGTTATATAACAATACCCAATCGCCTTCAATAAAACCCTCTGAGTTTATTGCCTTGTCGTATTTTGCTTTCATCATCGTTAATTCCAAATTTTAAATCAATCGGTAGTCGAAGATCATTACCAAAAATTACCCTTGCTGGAGTCTGCCCCGTTGTTTCGTGTACAGCAGAACGATAGCCATCAGGAACATGGATATATATATCCATAACTTTCCTCAAATGTTCTTCCAAAGTTCGATTGAATCGTTCTACCATGCCATCGGACTGCGGATGTAGTGTAGTTGTACGGGTTTTCCGGATACCCAGCTTCTGGCATATCTCCTGTATTAGAGCTGATTCAAAATTTCTCCCTTGGTCAAAATGTAATTCTATTGGAGCACCATATCTCGATACCCAATTGTTGATGAATACATCCGCTACTGTTCCTGCCTCTTGGTTAGGAATTGCGTATACCTTTGGCCATTTGCTGAAATAGTCCATGACTACCAAAACATATCTGTTTCCTAATTTACTGATAGGAAATGGTCCAGCTACATCCATGGCTACTCGCTCAAACGACGCGCCTGAATTGTACTGCTTCATCTGACCATGACTCCTGGACCGCGGCCCTTTAGCAGCAATGCACTCGACACAATTGGCGATCCACTCCGTAACTGATTGACGACAACCAACCCAGTAAAATCTTTGTTTTAATTTCTCCAAGGTTTTATTGATACCCATGTGTCCTCCACTTGCACCGTTGTGCAGCTCGTTGAGAACTTCAGGAATTTTTACTTTTGGAACAATCATCAGAGCTCGTGAACTTTGCCCATTTTCGCTTTCCCATACGCGATGCAAGCAGCCAGACACTAACTTCAAACTATTCCATTGTGCCCAATAAGCCTTTGCGACTGGGCTTTCTGCTGCTATTTCTTCTCTCGTTGGGCATTTACTCATCTCCAGTCCGTGTATTGCACTTTTCAAATCTGGATCCTCTTGCTGACATTTCCGTAGCTTCTCCGGATCCCAGTCTGATGTTAATGGAATCTGCTGGCTCTCTGTTGTTATCACTCGTCTAACGTTGTACTTATTATCGTAACCGAACATAAGTGGTACTTCCATATTTCTATAGGACATAGTCCTGTTTTTCATGTCAATTTTGATTCCTTGATTCGCTAGAAAGTCTACTACAATTATGACTTCGTCAACGATATCTGCCACTATAAAATTGTGTAACACGGCTGCCTTTCCAATTACGATCCCGCACGTTACCTTTCCGAAACCTAGGGTATCTTCTCCAGTTGTAGTACGCAACTTTGCCCCAGCTAACGGTCTCCCTTCTTTCTCAACCAAATCAGATCGAATTATGGAATGTGATGCGCCCGTATTCACAGTCAGTATGCGTTTTTTACCGTCTACACATCCACTAACGGTAACGCTACTCGTATTCCTGCTTATTTGTGAAATGGAGATTACAGGGCATTTGCTTGCGGGAGCCAGCCCGTGCCCTGTTCGGCTGGCTCGCTTTAGTTTAACGATTGGTTTGATTTGACATTTGCTTGATCTTCCTCAGTTTTGCGTTTCCGTCCAACTGGATTATTAGGCTGGTTACAGTTGCGTGCAATATGGCCACTTTTTCCGAAGTTGAAGCATTTAAGCACACCATCATTTTTCCTATGCGCTTCCGTAGATTTTTCCAGTGCTTTCTGCATGTTGTCCATTTTTTCAAGTAATTGGTTCACCCAAGTGTGTTCCTCTATTTCTACTTTGTGAGCTTTAAATGTTTGATTGCAAAGCAGAGATGCAGTTTCCTCTGTCAGAGCATACGAAACGGTTTCTGCAAACGTCAATTTTGGACATGCTAATGCAGCGAATCGAGTAATATTATCACGTATTCCATTGACGAAAGTCTGAATTTTTGTGTCCTCGATGTATTCCATGGATTTATGTGCATAAGCTAAGTGAGCTAACCTCTCAATCTCTGTAGAAAACTCCTGCAGAGTCTCATTGGCTTTCTGGCGGCGATTTCGCAACTCGATTTGAAAGATCTGCTTCCTGTGCTCACTACCATACCGTATTTCTAATGCACCCATCAACGTTTCATAACTACTCGTCTCGCAGTTTGGAATGGTCTGTAATATCTCTGCTGCAGATCCTTTTAATGCAACGAACAATGCAGCTACTTGATCTTCAGCGTTCCAATTATTTGAAGATGCCGTCTTTTCGAATTGAAGCTTAAAAACGTGGAACGGAACAGTGCCATCAAAGGATGGAGGTTTTACCTAGGCAGAAGCTGACGACATAATTGGCCGATTTAATTGTAGCTCACGGAGACGATCTCTCAATTCATCCACTTCAGTTTTAATTCTATCCCGTTCTCTCGAAATCTGTGAGGACACTTCTGCTATTTGTGAGGTCACTTGCGATATCCGTGCATCCTGCTCTTTCAACTGTGAGGACACCTGTGCTGATATACGTGCATCTTGTGCTATGAACTGTTCTTCCAAATGCGTTGTCAATCGTGTATCCTGCTCTTTGAATTGTGTCGACATTTGCGTTGACATTTGCGTTGACAACTCTTTCTCCATCTGCGATATTGCAGCAAAAATCATGTTTATGTATACAATCTTTGACGAGCATTGAGCCTCTTCCTTTTCTTCTATCTTTGTTGTCTCTTCCTCTAATTCCATGTGAAAGACATATTCCTCAACATTAATGTTTTCCGCCTCCATGGCCTCTCTTAACCGTGATTGTAATTCAGTTTTTAATCCATTTGTCGCCAAACCACGTTGCTCCAGCTCCTTTTTCAGTTGTGGAATCTTTAGATCGTTAAACTTGGCCATTTTGAAATAATTATCTCTTTGGGAATTTATTTGACAATCCCACTTCTGACACCAATTGTAACAGATTTCTCGATAAATCGTCTAACTATAACTCAGTTAAATTAAAGTCCCAATTTAATGCTATACACTTATCTTTATTTCCAATTCCAACAACTTAACACTTATTGCTCGATATTCGAGTTCACAACTTATTGCTTATAGCTTAATTGCTCTTTACACGGCAACACTTCAATTAGAACTGTGTCTGCTGCGCAATCCGGCAGCCCTTATATAGTAAATTTTTAACAAAAGTTCGCTACTAGAACGTTCTGGCAACTACGAATTCGCTGTCTAGTTGCTTCTGGCAGTTTATCGTCAATTCTGTCATCTTCTCTTCTTTTAATCAATATTAGTTATAATACAATAATATACTTAAATATAAAAAGGAATGCAACAAAATATATAATAAAATATGAAAATATAAAAATAAATTTTCGCTTGATGCCATCTCCTCCTTTCAATAGCTCTGCGTACGTCTTTCTCCAATCAGTGGATAGTTCTGAATTTAAAAATGCAAATGTAAATTAACAGTACTGACATATCAAATGTGAGTGTATTGGTGAACCCATCAGCAGTTTCTTGTAGGGTACGTTTAGGCCAATTATGGAATGTAAACAAATTGTCAACTGACATTTAGGGCTGGCAAAATATGTCTTTTAATAATATCGAATAAACTAGAGCAGGCACCGATTATAATGGGTGGAATGTAAGTTTTCAAGGGGTTTTCAGCAAAAACCGTGTTTTCGTTTGACAGATTTTGTATAAATGAAAACACAAGTTTCCGGTGAAAACCTCTTTTGTCTATGAAAACACGAATTTTGTGTCGTTGCGAACATAGTATAAGCCACATATATTTTATTATATATATTATATTTATTTTCATTTATTTTTGTATATTAAACTTATCTGGACATTTCCCCGTCTGTTGGGATGAGATACAGCGGTACCTCCAAACTGCAACAGGCAACACACTTTCTGCCAGGCATCATACACAAATATTAACATGTATAATAAATTAATACTATTTTACTTGCACACTCAAAAACACATACTTAATAAAACTTAATTTAAATTTTGTAAAAATTACTGAAGTTTCTTTAGCTTACAAACGTGACCGTTGAAATGACTTTTGACATCACACAGTTTAACAAAATACATAAATTTAACAAACCGTTACGGAAATATTCTATATATATTTTCGATAAAATAGAAAACATATAATAATATTTTGATACAATAAATAATATTTTAAACCATACTATGTAAATTGAATCATTAGGAATTTTAACAATAGAAAAATATTTGAATATGTAAAAAACATTCTTAAAGTTATACATTTTAAAACATAACACGACCACAATATAGTAAATATAATATATATATATACTATAGTAAATTTTAGTCATTTGGATATCTTATTAGTAGAATATTATTAGGCAACCCGTACCATTTTGACTTTAGTAGTAGAATATAAGTAGGAAACCCATACTAAGTGTAACTTTAGTAATAGAATATTTGGGGCAGCCCATACCTTGTATGACATTTGTGTGCGTGTAATTAGTGAAAAACTTTGTATGCCGGAAACATGGTATATGGGAGTATCGAAAGTGCCCATTCACAGTACTTTTGCCACCTCTGAGACGTGCGTTCACAATAAAACCAACATGGCCGCCTTTGCTGAGTTAGGGTGGCGAAAGGTTAAAACGGGTTGCGCCTAACAAAAAACGGCGAATTATTATTTATAAATATCTTCAATATTGGTTACAGAATAATGTTTATTGCTGTTAACAAAATATGATATTATACCATGTTGAGATAGATAAATATGCGGCATATTTTTAAGCATTTTAATTAACTCATTAATGGACAAACTGAATACAATATTTTATTTAACTATGAGTTGACCGGAAGAAATAACTATTGTAAAAGAATTTGATATCATAAGTCATTATAATTCATATAATCAATAAAACAAAACTCATCATTGTCATACAATTCATAATAATTCATTTAAACAATAAAGCAAAATTTATCATTGTAGATATATAAAGAAATAGTTGCTGAGCCGATGTTTTCTCTAATTTAAGTATATATTTATTTATTTATTTATTTACGTTTTATATATCAGCATTTAGCGATGGAAATATGTACCATATATTATTACAACTCTTTACATAAAATATTACCCTATTATTATATAGTTCTTAGTTTCGTTTTTGAATATACAGACTCCTTAAATAAACTATTTGTTGAAGTTCCAATGTATAATAATAAAAAGTAGTTTAAAACTAGCTTACGCAACACTGTTACGCAATGCTGAATACCAATACTGGCAACATATTTGAAAATTTTTGACATGGACGGACTAATTTTAAAAAGGTGAGTTGTTTTTGAGTATTGTTTTAAATATAATTATTATTTTTGTATACATTTATAAAACTTGTCTAAAGGTTCGTTGGACACCTCTTTGTTTACATTGATCTGCTGATAGTTTCTCTACTCCACTTTTACGGTGCCGAAAAAGCTAGATTTGAGATATTGCGTTGATGTGGAAAATGTCATCCAGAGGATGGAAATTAATTAATTAGGTGTAAAAACCGACACACAATTTTATGGGGAGCGCATCGTGTTTTTCGCATTGAAGCTTGTAGATAATCCCACTACTTTTCCTTTATTTCGACAATTTAATTTAATTTATGAATTAATGTAATATATTGAAAATTATGTTTTTATAAAGTTAATAAAAATTACAAAAAATTACATACCGGTGCTGGCGATTGAGTTAACGCGGATTGGTCTTAGGTCGGATGTAGTAGCGAACTGGATCGCTATCAATCGGATCGCTGTTGTATTAAGTAACTGCGTAGGACACAGTAGAAACCCGATATAGAGAGATATACAAACTCATGTCATTGAAAGTGAGAACTTAAATCACCTCCTGAACTTTGGCAGTTGACTGGGTTCAGGAGGTTTTGACGTTTCGCAATTGAAAAAAGGGGTATGGCCAAATTGGTTTTCTGGGGGGTGAGTAGCGGCCACCTAGGACTCTCAATAGCAGTGATGCAGTGCTGTGAAAATTGAGGTAGTAAATACCAGGGAAAGCTTTTTTATTAAATAGTTATTTATTTATTTTATATTTTATTAAAATATGATTTAAATGACATAGCGTATAATATAATGTTCATACAAATTAATTTACTGATAATCAGATATTCTGCAAGTAGTGAGTTCTTATGAATAAAATGCAGCCTTGGTGCTAGATTTCTCGATGGTGAGTTTTCCCTGGCTCTATTTGTGAACATCTGACGGACAGAAAACATACATTTTTTTGATTTCGTTTATCAACATTGTTTCTATATTTGAATGCAATATCAAATAAATGTCCTTCCTAACGGCCAACCAATTTCTCAGTTTTTAAATGTCAAACAAAAGCTGACCACCCAGGGCTGCATCATTTGCATGCAAAAATCAGGAAATACTTGAAGCGTATTTAGCACGTAACATTAAAACTGACGTAACATTTAATAATAAGTAGTATCCGAATAACAGTGAACAAATATGTAAAGTAATCCAAAATAATATCTTTAATAACGTAAAAATTAGCAATACATGATATTTAATAAAGTATTGCAGATTACTCTGCAAGACGTATGTCTGTTAACGACTTGTTATTGTTCACTTCTGCATACGGTATACTATTTGTTATTTTTCTTTTTTTTAGAGAATGGGAAAAAAGTAACACATCTCCATTTAATATTTAATGGTTTTCTCGCTCTATCCAATTGCAATTATGGCATGCTGTCTCTCTTATTTGCGTACCTTGTTTGTTATTTTTTGGTACACAAGCTGCTTGTCAAAATTGATTAAAACGTACAGCCGTGACATAAGCTGCAACTTGATAATCAATAATAGTTTTGAATGCCGTTGTCATGAAAACCACTTAAAATTCTTGAAAATTTTGCACGAAATTTTTAATATAATGGATTGATATACTTATATTTTGATATCAATCCATGAATATATTCCCGATTATTTCATCATTTGTTTCCAAAACTAGGTGATCAGTGTGAGTATATTTCAACTTGAAGGCAATTTCTTAATCGTTTAACGTCCAGATTATCATATATATATTATAGGTAGTTAGTTATCTGATAGGTTACCTATGTTCTAGCCTCGTAATAAAAATAACAATTTTTCCTCTTTCACTACTCATCGGTCTAATTATCTTACTCACGCTCTTTCATTGCTTTTGTGCAAATGCTACATATATTTTACTACTCTACTTTGTCAACTATTTTGGAAAACTATCTGTTACTTTTTGGTTAACAACGTTCCTTTCATTGCCTATTTCTTTGGTTAGCCATCTGCTACTGAAAATAGTTTGTATAGTTATTGCTATGGTTATCTTAAAGCTACACTGGTTGATCGGTGACCTTTTCCCTTAAAACAATTGAAATTGTCATTTATTTTCTGTTTATTTAATTTATTTTTATAATTTACATGTTTAAAGATTATGGCTCTATTTTTCCTTTCTATTTTTACAAACTTTTATTAATTATTTTAGTTGAGTTTTTAACTATTGGCATTTATATATGTATATGCATTACAAACTAACTTTTGTTTCTGACAATAGTTTTAAAAAATTTTATAAAATTTTTTGATTAGATTTCAAATATTAGCATTTATACATATGTACATACATACATTACAAACTAAATTTTCCTTCTTACAATCAAATAAAAGTCCCAATTTAATGACTATATACTTATCTTTATTTCTAATCCAAACAACTTAACACTTCACTACTCATTATCCGAATTTCCATGGCAGAACTCTAATAAGATCTGTGTCTGCTGCACAATCCGGCCGCATTTATATGGTAGATATTTAACAAACCTTCGACATTAGAACATTCTAGCAACTACAGAACGTAATTCTATTGGAACACCGAATCTCTTTACCCACTTGTTGATGAATACGTGTACAAATGCAGCCTCTTGATTAGGAATTGCGTATACTTCTGGCCATTCGTTGAAATAATCCTTGGCCACCAGAACACATTTGTTTCTAAATTAATTTGTGGGAAATGGATCATCCATACTTACGGAAATTCGCTCAAATAGTGCACCCGGATTGTGCTGCTTTAACTAGTCATGACTCTTGAACCTCCTAACCTAATGGATTTTAGCTGCAATGCACTCAGAATAATTGGCCGTAACAGATTGACGACAACCAATCCAATGAAATCTTTGCTTCTTTCACTTATGCAGTTTGTTGAGAATTTTAGGAATTCTATCCTTGGAAACAACCATAAATGCTAGAGAGCTTTGCCCATCTTTTCTTTTCCATACTCTATGCAAGCAGCCACACATCAATTTTAAACTGCTCCACTCTGCCTAATATCCTTTTGCAACTGAACTTTCTGAATTTATTTCTCCACTCGTTGTACATTTGTTCAACTCCACTTAATGCATTACACCTTGCAATTCTGGATCTCCTTACAAAGAGTCTACCGATTCAGCTTAAATTAAATTTTTCTCTTCACCTGTGAGGACCCTTTTACTAGTTCACACGCTTCCTGATCTTCCAACTGTGAGGACACCTGTGCTGACATACGCACGTACAGCTCTTTCGACTGGGAGTACTTTTGTACTGGTATACACGCTTTATGCTCTGCCCTCTGTGAGGACGCTTGTGCTGGTATACAAGCTCCTTGCTCTTCTGACTGTGAGGACCCTTTTGTTGGTACTCAAGCTTCTCGATCTTCTGACTCTGGGGACCCTTTTACTGGTTCACACGCTTCCTGTTCTTCCAACTGTGTGGATGCCTGTTCTGATATACTTACGTCCAGCTCTTTCGACTGTGTAGACCCCTGTACTGGTATACACGCTTTCTGCTCTTCCGACTGTGAGGACAACTGCGCTGACATACGCACGTCCAGCTCTTTCGCTGCTGACGACTGTGCTGACAAACGAACAATTCCAACGCAGCATAAATAACCTCTACTGAACATTAAGTCACTTCCTTTTCTTGTATCTGAATTGCCTCCTCCTCTAAATCCAATTAAAGGACACATTCCTCACCATTAATGTTTTTTGCTTTCATGGCTCTTCTTAACCGTGACTGTAATTTGGACTTTACTCCATTTGTTGCCAAGCCACGCTTTTCCAGATCCTTTTTCAGTTGTGGAGTCTTCAGATCGTTAAACTTGGCCATTTTCAAATAATTATCCCCTTGGGAATTTATTTGACAAACCCACTTCTGACACCAACTGTAAGGGATTTCTCGTCTACTGATAACTCACTCTTGAGTTCGATCATTGGATTGTTAAATAAAAGTCCCAATTAAATGGCTACACACATATCTTTACTGCTAATGCAAACAACTTTACGCTTTACTTCTCATTATCCGAATTCACAACTTCTTACTTATATCTTAATTGCTCTTTACAACACTGTAATTAGAACTGTGTCTGCTGCACAGTCTGGCAGCCTTTATATAGTAGATATATAATAAAAGATTTTGTACTATCATGCGTGTACGTCACAATTCGAAATAATATAACAAATTTTGATGTTGAAGCTGAAAATACCAATGACGCTGTTAAAGGCGCTTTTATTTGTTTCATAGGACTTTTAATTTTTTTTTTTTTTTTTAAATTGATTTTATTTCATTTCATTTTTTAATGTGCATATATATATTAAGGATACATAGATATGTATGCTATTAAATAATAATACTCAAAAAATAAAATCACATTCATTTCTGTTCTTTGGCAGCTTCTCCTTAAAAAATTCGATTGCTGCATTTGCTAAAATCCTACTTTGTTTACTTGGCGCTTGCAATACTCCTTTCCCAGTCCCTTTCTAAATCAATGTTGCTCTCATCAAACATTTCGTGTAAACCTTGAAGGGAAGACTATAGGTTTTGTTCTGGAGGTTGGGTGGAGTGTCGTTTGCCATATACATTATCAAAATCATCAAAAAAAAGCCCATGTTGTGCATTCCTTCCTAACGAGTTGTTCCGCTTGTTTGGAGCACTTCCTTGGACTGCGTGATTTCGGGGTCTGCAACTTTAATTTTTTTGAGAAGTTTACCCCAGAGGACCGATTTCTTCCTCTTTCCCGCAACGAATTATATAAGCTGTTGCTAAATTTTTCGCTAAAATATAATATAAAAACAAATATTACTAGATTTATGGATGTATATTCATTTTCCATATCATATTTCATATGACGCGTAACATTTGCCAAATTTTTTACAGCTAGAACGCAATATTTTACCAAAGTTGTCCCAATTTTACATCGAACGTGATACTTTAAAAAATCGTGCAACACAGCTGTTGTAATTGCAACTCGAATAAGCCCATATTCAATCACGATTGGGGAACAATTACAAACTGTTTGTCCTGCAAGAATTAGTGACCAATTATCGCTGATAATCAACAAAGTAAAGGCGCAGGATTATTCCAGGAAAACAAGTGGCGTTCTATTAGAAACTTGTAGGAACCGAGCCTTAGACGTATTCATCAGAGGCCTAAACGGTGAATTGTCCAGGATACTAGTCATTCAACGACCCAAGAACCTACTCGAAGCATACGCCTCCTGTCTTAAAATTCAAATCATTAACCTAAGGAATTATTCAATCTAAACAAGGAATATTCATACATAGGTACCTAAAATCAGATGCAGAAAAACCAGACGAAACCAAAACAAATATTTGTATCAAGGAAATTAAACCCTGTCGAAAAGAATTTTATTTATAATAAAACTATTCACAATCAAGCATCGCCTAAACTCAGACCAACCAATCCCAAACCTCCAGTCCCGATGGAGTTGCACCGCTCAATACATTCACAATGAATAAACTATATGAACCGACCGAATAATACGTCTATAGTAAGGCCATCCAATAATTATCAAAATATTCCTAGAAAAACTCAAAAATTATTTAATGATGAGGACCCGGAAACAAATTTTATGACAGAAGCCTGTCTAGCCTACCCTATTTAGAACTAACTTTAAAAAACGGGCATATCCTAAAGTTTCTTATAGATACGGAAGCTTATAAAAATATTGTTTTCGAAAAATTTTCAAAAATTTAAAAAAAAAAACTTCAGTGCCCCTTTAAAATCCAGTCAGCCGCAGGTTAAGTAAATATAACCCAAGCATAGGAAGCATAGGTATCAAAAGTAATTTTTATTTCTTTATATTATTCAATTTAAAGCCCTTTGATGGTATCTCATCATGGAATTGTGAGCAGTTATAAATAGGAAAAATTAAACAATAATCTTTAAGGATGCGGTACTGCCACTAAAACAAAACATTTCTAAACAAGTACATAATATTGAGGTTAGGGAAATAATAAATAAATATTCGGAACCCCTCGGACCAGTCTCGGACAGTGAAACCATCGACACAGCTGTCTTAGCAGAAATAAGCAAAACAAGTGAAACATCGATCTAAATAAAATCACACCCCAGCCAACCTTCGGGGCCGTATAACTCCCCATTAGGAATTGTTCCAAAACAAAAAACCAGGTCCATCAGGGGAAAAGAAGTACAGAGCTCCTTTAAATTTTAAACGACTAAATGCAATAACTATACCTGACTCCTATCTAGTATTCTACTGCACTCGACCTTACATCCGGATTCCACTAAATCAGGTTGAAAGAAAGGGACATAGAAAAGACAGCCAATGGTAAGTATGAATTTACTAGGTTGCCGTTCGGCTTTAAAAATGCTCAGCGAATGATCAATGACGTTCTGAAAATGCTGCGAAAATCCTGCTATGTTTATATCGATGACATTTTAATAATAGGGAAAACTGAGGAAAAATATTTAAAAAAATATTGAAGATGTGTTCGCACTCTTGTATAAAGCAAGTTCAAAAGTCAATCTGGAAAAATCAACATTTTTCAGAACAGAAGTGAATATTTTGGGCCATATCGTTACAGGAGAAGATATTTTGTCAGAGCCTCAAAAAATATACGCTATTAAAAAAGTTCCTGTACCTGCCCACCATAAGGAATTAAAAGGTTTCCTAGGTTTGGCATCATATCACAGAAGATTTATAAAAGACTTTATAAAAATTGTCAAGCCACTTACAAATTTAAGTAAAGACGAAAATGCTCAAATAAAAGCAAGTCAATCCCAAAGGATACAAACTTCTCTAATCATTTAATGGCATAAAATATTTGATTATGTCTTCTAAAATTCTTGTATTCCCAGACTTTAATAAACTATTTATTCTGACAACAGATGCTTCCAATACTGCAATTGCGGCAGTCCTTTCTCAAGAGGTAATCGGTAAAGATAGACCCATAACTTACATATATAGATCATTTAATAAATCCGAGGAGAATTACTCGACAAAAGAGAAAGAAATGCCCGCCATAGTATAGTCTCTCGACAAATAAAGGAGCTACATGTATGGAGCCAAAGAAATAAAAATACTTACTGACCACCAGCCACTGACGTTTGCATTAAGGAACAGTAATATCAATGCCAAACTAAAAATGTGGAAAGCAGGGATAGAAGAATATGATTATAAAATCATTTACTAACCGGGAAAAACAAACGTTGTCGCTGTCGCGTTTTCACAGCTGCCATATACATCTACAGATGAAAATTCATAAAATAGCGCAGGAAAGGATAGCTCAAAGTTTATTCCTCACTGCGAAGCTCCGTTAAATGTATGCAAAAATTAAATTATATTCCTAGAAGAAAATTAAACACGAAGAACCTCATCGAAATACCACAAAAACCTAAGTAAAATCTTGAAAAACATTCTCAACCCAAACACAAACAAATTATAAAAACAAACCCATTTTTAAAAAGGAAACTATCGCTAAAGACAATACCGTAACTAATCAAGGTAACAGAAAGATTGACGCGTTTCAAAACTGACGATTATTTATCCTTTAGACTCTTACTAACCAACTGCGATAGTGGGCACGTACAAATCAAACAAGAACTATTAAAGATCACAAGGTTAGGTTAAGTTAGGTAAGGAGGTCGATCCCAAGAAGGATCTCACTTGGACAGCTTAAACGCCGGTCCGTTGTAGTACCTAAAAAAAGCTCCTGTCCGCTAGACCAAAAGACCCTTACAAGTCGATAAGTGTGATTGCGAGATGTTTCAGTCTCAGCCTGATATTGAAGTAACCAGATGCTTTTCTAGTGAGGATAGACACTCCTTGACTAGCTTTGATTGCACGGTTCGCGCGCAAACGTCGCCGCTCTACTGTCGGAGTGTTTGCTCACTTCTCTAAACAAAGTTTCAATACGGAGCAGTACTTCTACCGCCACCTTGATAGCAGCCACTTCCGCCTAAAAAACACTACAGTGGTCCGTTAGCCTGATGCTAAGATTGACGGAGCTCTCCTGCAGCAATATAAGGCGACCTATGCCTTCGTAACTCTCTCCTCGATGTTTGGCCTCCAGGAAAGCTCTATCAAGGATAAGCCCTAGGTACATCACTTTATCAACAGGTTGAAGACGTGAAATTCCGAAAGAGGGGAAAGGTACATTCGGGATCTTATACTTCCTAGTAAATAAAACCGTTTCGGTTTTACTTGGGTTGACGCCTAGACCGCTTCTTCTTTACCAGTTGGATACCACGTTTCACCTTCGGTAAGCTCGTAAACGGTAGTTAGGAATTTTCCCTTAATCAAAAGAATCACATAATCAGCAGAGGCTATCACCCGACAGCCCTGCTCCTCGAGTTCTATAAGTAGGTCGTTTAACACCAAGAACCAGAGCAGTGGGGAGAGTACCCCTTGCTGCGGAGTTCCCCTAGTAATCTTTCTGGTTGACTTGGTACTACTGCTTGAGATTCAATTCCACGTCAAACTTTTCGAGGGCTTTAACTACCGCCTCTGGTTGCACGTTATTGAAGGCCCCTCGATGTCGAGATAGGTGCTCACAGGGAATTCCTTGTACTTCAGAGCTATTAGCCAGCCATGACACTACATCATGCAAAGCAGTGTCGACCGACCTGCTTTTGATATAGGCATGCTGCGCCTGTAACAGTTTACCCCTCGGTAATCTGCTCCTAATGTACAGATATATAAGCCTTTCCAACGTTTTTAACAAAAACGAGAATATACTAGTGGGTCTGAAATCTTTTTCACCGACGTGAGAGCTTTTACCAGCCTTTGGAATAAACGTAATCTTAACCTATCTCCAGCCCTTCAGGACATGGGCCAATCTAACACAGTTCGAGTAGATGGGGGCCAGCCAGCTGCATAACATCTTCACCGTACGCTGTAGTTGCGCCGGTACAATGCCATCAGGCCCCGGGGACTTGAAGGGTTTGAGAGATTTCAACAAATAAAATCAAAAAGAGGAAGGTGGAAGGAGGTGGCTCCAGCTCATCGTCGTTTGGCATGTCGGCTGAGACAAGTCAGAGTTCTCCAGCACTGTCCTTGAGCCTAGCAGTGACGACATCCTCGTTGCTGAAATTTGGCCAAAGAAAAACGTTAAGTTCGTTTCTGATCAACAAGCAGACTCTGGTTCTACCTATGCTACTTGCCAAGAGTTTTGTCAGGGTTCCTGGATAAGGACAACGTCGGCTTCGTCCCGTCCTAGACGAAGCAATAGATCGGCGGAGGCCGAATTAGAGTGCTGGTGGTTAACTTGGAAGATCCTCATCCTCCAAACTCCTCTCCAACAGGGCGAGTTCCGCACCATCATCCGTATTATCGACCCCAGCCTGCTCGAACGCGATTTCGCTAAGCATCGGTGCGGCTCCTACCCGAGGCCTCTTACTGAGGGAGGATTCCCCCTCCTGCGACCTCTGTCGCTTAATCGTTGTGTGGGATTCACTCGGCCCCACTTGCCCGTTGTTCGCGTCGCTCAGAACCCTTTTGGCCCACTCAAGTGTGCTGACATGCTAATCAGACCATAGCGCTCCAAAATCTTGGCAGCCACCCACGGTCCGAACTTTTTATCTGCGGTTACTCGCTTTCTCGAGGGGCCTTTAGCGTTCGCTGCGGACCCCGCGCCCCCCATCAACTTAGCAGAGAACCTCCTTCCTGTCGACTCCCCCCGCCTTACCGCCCCTAGCGACGGTGAGCCAAGTACTCCCGGAATTTCTGTTTTCACCCTTTACCGGGAACGATTTCGTCCCCATAGGTGAAGATGTCCCCCTGGAAACACTTTTGCAGAGGACCTGCTTCCTTCCTCGTTCTTAGTTATGTTGTTGTTGTTACGATTCATTTTAACTGGGTCCCCACTCAGAACCGCTATCCATCTCCTGGAAAGGTAGTCGCCCAGGTAGCCCGTTTCAGGTTTAATTTTATTTTCTTTCGCTTCGTGCTCTCCCGGCTGTGACTACCCTTGTACTGGTATACACGCTTCCTGCTCTTCCGACTGTCAGGATAGTTTTGTTGGTATACAAGCTTCTTGCTCTTCTGACTGTGAGGACGCTGTTTTGGTACACAAGCTTCTTGCTCTTCTGACTGTGAGAACAATTTTACTGGTTCACACACTTCCTGTTCTTCCAAAATTGAGGATGCCTTTGCTGATATACGCACGTTCAGCTCTTTCGACTGTGAGGACCCTTGTACTTGTACGCTCCTGACGACTGTGCTGACAAACGCTCCCACACAGCACAAAGCACCTCTACTGAACATTGAGTTACTTCCTTTTCTTGTATTTTTATTGTCTCTTCCTCTAATTCCAATTGATTTGGCTTAATATGAAGAAATCTTCCTCTCTCATTTTTGGGCTAAATGAACCAGAAGAAACAATTTTTGATAACAATTCCAATAATTAAAGTATATATACATATTCAACATAGAAATATACAATATTATAGATTATTTTACAATTAATTAAATGATTCACACTTATACATTATTATAATGCCGATATTAGTAAAGTTATGTATATAATTTACTTACTTGTATCCAGTAAGCTCTCATTACCTCACACCAAAGTACAATACTATAGTTTGCGTACAAGTCGTAGAACCTCATTTTATTTACATTTCCTTTTCAACCGATTTTCGGCCTCAATGTCCAACACATGGAATATTTTAATTTGATAGCCAGAAACCATGGCAAAATACGTGTTGGATTGAAATCGAGCATCTTATAAAAGGGATGATCGTCCGAGATGACAGCCCTCTGCGTGTAAATAGCAGTGTTAAAAGTTACATTCCGCAAGGTGGTGTGCTCCGAACGGTACAGCACATTCTTAGACTTCTCGGCTCCCCGCGCTGCACCACAAGTAAGGAATACTGTTAGAGAGTTCTTGGTTTCTTAGAGATATTAATGATTTCCCTTAGACGCTGCACACCCAATGGTACGTTATTTGACGACACACCAGCAAAATGGAAAGGGTGTCATCTAAAAAATACAGAAAGTTAATGAATAAGTAGTTAATTTAAGCACTTCACAGTCATGCTTACCTGGACATGCGCTTATTGATGTGGTATATGTTTCATATGTTTCGCATAATAGCCCACCAAACACTGAAACAGTAGTGCGGCGTTCTCATTGGCCTGTTTCGAAAGATGATCGTTGCCCATCACGATGGCTCATCCCTGCAAGGCAATGTAAGTTGAGAAATATTTCACACAACGTTTCACGATCGTCACTTCTTTGGTAGTAACTATTGTAGACACTAAAAAGATAAAAGAGAAATCAATAAAAACGCTCTGTAATACACAGGTACATAAACATACAAATAAATTAAATACCTAAATACACTTAAAAGAACAGAATCACATCTGGAGCAGCGCAAGGATTCATACTTGGACCATACCTATGAGGCGCAAGCTACGACGGAATTTTAAACGTCAAAATGCCAGACGACTGCAAAATCACTGGGTACGCGCACGACATCCCCGCCGTCGTAACAGCTAGTAATACCGACATAGCCAGACGCAAACTAACACAAGTCATGCTGCGAACACAGACATGGTTGCACTCACACGGCCTTAGCCTAGCGGCGGAAAAAACCGAGCTGATCCTGCTTACTAGGAAACACATCCCGCTGGAAGTGAACATGCAAGTTCATTTAAAAACTATACAAACGACGAAAACCCTAAAATACCTAGGTTTAAGAATGGTTAACAAACTGATGTACTGGGTTTAAATTCAGCATGCTGCTAAAAAGTCAGGCAATATAACTATGTCACTTTCAAGGCTTATTTCAAACAGCGGAGGTCCGCTTGCAAGCAGAAGAAAACTGCTCATGGACACAACACAGTCAGTGTCGTTATATGGTAGCGAATTATGGACCGATACTATGCTTGAAGCATAGACGGAAAGTGCTTGCTAAGGTGCAGAGGATAGCAGCCCTGAGAGTTGTATCGGCTTACCGCACTGTATCCAAATCCGCAGTGCTAGTAATAAGCAACGTCATCCCAATAGATCTAGAAAGAAGAGAAGGCAACTCTGGTTATGAAAAAAATATGGAATGGAAATACCCATGTCAACAAGACAACAGGCAAGGAAGCAAAGACTCCAACTCTGGCAAGATCGGTGGACAAGAGAGCGGAAAGTAAGATGGACCGCCAAATTGTTTAAAGATGTAGAGAGGCCCAGTAGAAAAAACAGCGAGGTAAACTACTACTACCGACGACGGGTATTAAATTTTCTCAATCTAAAATGAATGGTCTATTGGTTGCTGCTGTGAGAGTTCTATAAAATAAGGGACCATTCAGACCCATTTGAAGTTTCTGATACAGTGTAAATAGTTTAATTACTATTTTAAATTTATAATTAGATTTGTAGCATATTATCGAGAAAGCAAAGATGTATTTAAAATGTAACACCACACATGAAGGCATCAAGAATTCCACTGCACTTGCAACTGGGAGCACTGTAACCGTTTCTTGCTGAAGAAGGTTTCTAAATGGCAGTTGGAAAAGATGTAGGCGTTTTATTAGGAAGAAGCACAGTATCGAAAGTATTTAGTAGACTAAAAGTAGTTTTAGGGTCGACTGTGTGCCGTTTTGTTTAATTGAAAATGCACCAGGATGACATAATGAAATTTAAGCAGCATTTTTTGGGGACGTTATGAATGTGGTGAACGGCGATCTTGGCTTCTTAGGGGCGAGGGGTATACGTTAAAACCATAGTTATTGACGCCTTACCGTAATCCTAATGATAACATAATACAGCAGCGACTCAACAACAAGCACTCTTCTAACCGAAATGTGGTTGAACGAACGATCGGAGTACTGAAAAGTCCCTTTAGTTTTCATTTTCCATATCAAAAATGTGGTTAAGATTATTAAAATCTGTTGTGCATTACACAATATTTGTCGACATTATAAAGTGTTGCAGTCAGATAATATCGAAATTAGTATGCTTGAGGTAATGAATGAAATCGATGAAAATGACGACATCGAAGCGATAAATGTACATTTGGCCAGTACAATAAGAGATGATATTGAACTTAATCTTAATTAAAACATACCTTTCTGGTTGTTATTTCAATTGTATTTCATGTTTGGCAAAGTTTAATACATATGAGAAAATCAATTCGTTTAATAAACATAAAATATCAAAATGTATTCTTATCTCCCCTTTTATTTTCGGATATCGCCAATTTTACTATATTTACACAAGTCACGTTTTTCTTTAAATTTTACTTTAACTTTTCTAGCTCAACTTCTTCGACACGAAGTTTTAACATTTTGCCGTGGTGCTAGTATCTTCCAAATGCTCACTTAGGGTATTGTTAATTTTTTTATACCCTTTTCAGCTTTCTTTATTTTATTTCCTCCACGTTTTCCTTAAGAATACCTATAATTTTCTTCAACGCAGTGGATTGTTCCATTATGCACGTATTGAGGCAATCATTCAAGTTATTCTCCCTCCTTTGGTCACGTTTTCTTGGTGTTGCTACAGTTTCTGTACCTTCACTAAAGTCCTCCTCATCTGAATTCCTATTTCGCTTTCTGTCTTTTGGTGGTTTTTCATTAATACAAGGCTTCTGGAGTTGAATCGGACGTTGCGATGACAATCCAAAATCTTCTGTGTACGAAATATCGTCAACTGTTGTGTAGATCCCAAAAACGTGTAGTATTGTGTCTTCAATGAGGCTAAGCACGAATTGGTTAAATGGCCTTCCACCCATCGCTCGACTTTCGCCGGTATGGTGCGCAACTTTATTTTTCAGAAGACTTCCAGTCTAATCACACCTTTTTCAATCCGTTTACTTCCTTTTGCGAGCGCCGCGGCTATTCAGTTCTGTTGCGAGCTCCGAGCGATTTGTATTTTGTCTCCTTTGAAAAATGCTTTAGCGAAATTTTGATTATCTCTCATGAAATACATCAGACCTGTCTCTTGATCAATATTTTTATGTTTCCCCCTAAATAGTTGTAAAATTATACATAAATACAGGGTGAAACCCTCCACGCAAGAGCTTTTCGAGGGACTCAAGGACCTAGTGGGTGGCAACGCGGTGTACGGCAAAGATGAAGACCAATTCCTCATGGAACCGGTACTGTAGTGGGTCCACAAACGGAAGTTGTCCAGATGAACCTGCAACACGCGGCGTCGGCCTTGGCTGTCATCATCATTCACAGCGGCTGGTCTGGGCATACTACTGATTCAGGAGCTCTGGATATTAAAAGGAGAGGTCAAAGGCCTCAAAATGGAGTCAAATAAGGTAATCTGGGATCTCTCTAGTGAGAGACCTAGAACCTGTATAGTGGTCACTATGCAGGCTAAAAACAACGAAGGAGCGGATTTCGTCCTGGCAGCGACCTAATTTCCGGGGGACGCAATGACAGCACCCCCAGATGCTGTCGGTAACTGGTGGAATACTGCAGGAGGAATAACCTGCCCCTCCTCCTAGGATACGACGCCAACGCCCATCATACGGAATGGGGCAGCATGGACTGCAATACACGGGGTGAGTCTCTCCTAGAATTTATAGTTAGTAGGAATTTAAGTATTGTAAACGTGGGGTGCGAACTCACCTTTGTAACTATTGTAAGAAGGGAAACACGGACTTGGCCACTTTTAGGGATACGCTTGAAATAAGTGTAAATGAGAGGGACGCTTAGATTGGACAGTCGCAAAACAGCTCTTCACTGCAGACCCCATCAAGTGGGATGTGGCTTCCTTCGAAAAATATAAATCCCCGGGTGCGGATGGCATCCTTCCAGCATTTCTGTAAAAGGGGGAGCAGGTCTTACTTACACCGCTACATATAGTATTCAAACAGACAGCCAAGGGATAGTACTACTGCTAAGGGATAGTGCTATCAAGTGGTACACCGACGGCTCGAAAACGGCGGAGGGGATTGGTGCAGGGGTCGCAGGACCACGCACCAAGCTCTCTATTCCCATGGCAAGTTTTCCTAGCATTTTCCAGGCGGAAGTATATGCTATAAGTCGGTGTATAGAGATAAACCACGAACGCAACTATCGCAATAAAAGTATTGCTATACTCAGCGATGGTCAGGCGGCTCTAAAAGCGATCTCCGCTTTTGCGGTCAAATAGCTATTAGTGCAGGAGTGCATAGAACGGTTGAACAGCCTAGCAAACCACAATAGAGTGCACCTGATTTGGGTGCCTGGTCACAGGGGTATATCCGGAAATGAACTGGCTGACGAGTTGGTCGCAGAGCGGCCTCTACAAAAATGGTAGGACAAGAACCATGCATAGCGGTTGGTCCACACACCATTAAGGAGCTGCTCCGTAAAGATGAAAGAGCGGGCAGAGAGAGATATTGGCAACATCTTCAAGGCATGCGCCATGCAAGGTTGCTGAGGGGGGGGGTTTCGACCTCAGACGCTTTAAAAACGCAATCAATCTCCCGAGAAATACATTCCGGCTACTTGCCGCGTTCTACACTGGCCATAGCAGGCTTAATAAACATCTATTCAACATGGGCTTAGTCTCTTCTGCAAACTACCGGTTCTGTGACATGGAGCCGAAACTCCCAGAACATCTGCTAGTGGACGGCACAGCAGTCTGCAGATGCAGAATTAAGGCCCTGGGATTCATGTTTCCCAAAATGGATCGCATCGTTTCAATAGCACCTAGCAGTATATTAAAGTTCATCTATATGCTGGGGCTAGACGAGTCGTTGTGACTTAGGGGAGGACACAATAGACCATACATCGCGGTGCATACCTCTGTCCATATCTATCTACCTATCTAAGAGAGTGCGATAGTTTACAGGGTTGCAAGAGGAGTATATGTGTAATCTTAAGTACATGTTCATTTAATACTATTTACTACGAACTACTTCGCCTTCACAACACCTCCTATCGATGTAGAGAGTTCATTGTTCGCCTTTTTCCAGATTCTGATAAAAATCTATAACCAAACAGCGATTAACTTTACTGATATCCTTCATATCGAAATGTTGCGAGAGGATCTTTTTGTTGTTTTTATCCACTTGTCGTTGTTGAAAGCCAACTGCCGTACTGAAGTTGACCGTGCAACTGGAAAAGAATCTTCATGAAATTATTCCCCTGGGCTTTGATCGTAACCCTTTGGTACTAGTCGAACTTTCTTTACAAGTAGATGCTTATCTTTAGGAAGGAACATGAACTTCTTGCCAATTATTTTACGGTTCGGAGGTCTTTCAACTATTTGCCGTGTTCTGTTCCTCATGTGCGTCAAAAATTCATCCTCGACGCGTCTTCGGATTTCAATGCACCCGCCAAAGTTTGAGGATTGTCGGTGACAAAACGTGCTTCCTCTTCTGAATCGATCTCAGCGATCGATTGTTGATATACTTTTCGTTGTCGCCCTTTTGCCCCGTGCGCACAAATGTTGGTCAAACCCTACCCCTCACAATTAGGTACGTCTACCGATTCTTCGTTACTATTTTCAACAGCGGTATCTGTATTTTTATTTTTGTAACAATTAAGTTTATTTTTTGTTCTATCTTTTGTAGGATTTTATAATTTTTTTTTAAGTATAAACGCTTTCGTAACAAATAATTGCATACACGCCACTGTCGGATTTCGCTTAGTCTATACCCGGTATGACACTTTACCCGTTGTTTTTGTTACACAACCATTTCGAATGTAACACGGCTTCACCGCTTCAGCTTAAAATGATGAAGGCGCACCCGCATGCTTCATCATACACCTGGTCATCTCAACAAGAGTTCTATTTTTACGTCCCACCTTACAATTTTACTTCGGAGTATACGGTATAGTAAGACGGCGATTAATTCCGCACTCATATAAAAATTAATGAAGTTCATCGTAACAATATTCACGCCCATTGTCGGATTTCAACGCTTTAATTGTCTTTCCCGTAAATGTTTCAACTTTCGCTTTATATAGTTTGAAAACATCAAGCAAGTTTTACTTTTGCTTTAGGAAAAATACAGAGTAGCGCACGAATCGTGTTACAAAAGAAACCGTAATACCTTTTTTTTAATCAATGCATTACAATTTTTTTTTTATTGTATAGCAAATTTCATTTTATTTTATATAATTAATTATTTAAAAAAATTATGGACCGTAAATGACCTCCATGCTCAGCCACGAATATGCGACACCTAAATAGAATATTAATTATTGCGGTCAGGTCATTTGACCTTGGCGGCCAGCGGAAAGTGGAGTTTCTTGATATTAATTGGTTTTCAAATTTCCTTTAGAGCTCCGCAATAATCGGTATGACTATGTGCAGTTGTTCCATCTTGCTGGAACCAAACGCTATTGAAAGGGATACATCTTCGGTTCAGTTCTGGGTAAAAAAAACTCATTCAAAATCTTTAAATAACGGTGCCCATTGACAGTTACTATTACACCGTGACTCGTTCTGGGTGAATTTCCCTCTCGTGGATTATTTCTAGATTTTATTCACTCCATATACGGCTTGTTATTTGAACATTATACAGAAACAGGTTTAAGTCATCTTAAATTAGCCGTTGTAATGACCGTCTGTCAACTCCAAGTTGCGAGTCCAAACCTTTGCGTTTGCCTGAATTGACGATGCAACAGCCGCGATTGTTTCTTAAACACGAACATACGGATGTCGATGACACGGTCTTGCGATACCTCCAGATTCGGCGAAAATTTGTACCAACCTAATAATGGACCATCAACTCGGGGGAGTACCGATAAAATTTCGTCTGTATTCACTTTGAACGGAAATGATTGACTGCAAATCATGGTACCTCTGCACTATCTAAACCCTCTTTTCGGTACCCCAGGCATTGGTTTAACCCTTATGTTAGTAACCAACTTTACCGACGTCTTTTAGCAACACGATCTGAGTATTAAAAATTTTCTTTATTTAAAAAAAAAATTTTCTAAAAAAAATTAAAAATTTTTATTTTTTCAAATATTAATAGTCAGTGACAATTTAAAGAAAAGAAAAAAATAACTACGTAGAATCGTGAATGACATCTGAAACCTATTTGGGCTACCCCAGGTAGTCGGCCGGCTTTTATTGTTCAGAGCCGAGCAGATGCCGTCCGAGAGAGAAAGAAAAACTCAAGGTTATTTCTTTGTTTTCTATCGCGCACTAGATTCGAGCATTTTATAGTATGTAACAGATTTTTGGTGGGATCAGACGTGTTTCATTTGGTGTTTTCTTGACAATGAAAAATAAAGCTATGGAACAATTATCGAGAGCTGACTATGCTCGGTAAGTAAACGTAACATATATTTAACATTTGTAAATATTTTAATTACAATTTTGTGTAATATAATTCTAATTATTTACGACGTATATCACATAATATTTAATTTATTAGGTTAAGTGCAACCGAAAGGAATGAGTACTTGAGGAAACTACTTGGAGAACACGCAGTGATTCGAGTAGGGTTTCTGATAGCGATGACGAAGACTTAATTCCAGATAGAGCTAGACATCAAAATCAACAAGCTAATTCAGTGCGTGACGAACCAGAAGATTCTGAAGATACAGAAGAAATCGCTGAAGAGAATTCAGCAGTAGAAGAAGAAGAAGAAGTTGAGAGTAGCGAGAGTGAGGATGATGACAATGAAGTAGAAACAGCTGAGCCTGAAGGTAGTAAGATATTTGTTCTTAGCAATGATTGAAATAATAATTATTTTTCCTAATTAACTAATTAATGTTGTTATTATTATTTTAGGAAGAGCTCAAGGACCATCTGGGATTTTTATTGCCAAAGATAAAACAGTGTGGAACAAAACTCCACCTACTCAGCATTAGACCGCAGCTCATAATGTTGTACGCCAGCGAAGTGGGCCTGATCGCAGTACCGAAACGTTGTCAATTAGCGAGACTTTCAAAAAAATTTTTACCTACGAAATGGTTGATATAATCGTCCGTCACACTAATAAAAAAGCTGATACAATTTTCCAAAAGTACAATGCTAACCATCCAAACTCACAGCATCAATGGAAGCCCGTTACGATACCCGAAATTTATTCGCTCTTCAGTATCTTGACTTGTGCTGGAGCAAATAATTCGAGTACGGATGTGAATACATGTAGCACTCCAATTCTTATCCGCTGTATCGCGCGACGATGGGATTGACGAGATTCCATAATATTCTGCGTTTTTTGCGATTCAACGATGGTAATACTCAAAGTGAACGTAAAAAGAAGACAAGGCAGCTCCAATTCGTGATGTGTGGACAATGTTGAATTCAAATTTAGCTCAGATGTACAAACAAACAGCTAACTTGACGATTGATGAACAGCTTTATCCATACCGGGGCTGTACTAGATTTACTCAATATATTCCATCGAAACCAGCTAAGTATGGTATAAAGGTCTGGTGGATTTGTGATGCAGAAAACGCATAGAAGTAGTGGTAGAAACATCTGCATGGATAACTTCTTTACTACTGTACCAGTTGCTAAACATTTGTTGTCGTGGAATATTACCATTGTTGGCACGCTAAAAAAAATAAACCTTACATCCCTAGTGTTATGGGAGCGAGTAAGACACGGGAGCAGTATTCGACAGTTTTTGGATTTCACGAAAAGGTTACCATGTGTTCCTACGTTCCTAAAAAAAATAAAGCTGTCATTCTGATATTTACAATGCATTCAGATATATCAGTTGGTGATGACGCTAAACGAAAACCAGGAAAAATAAAAATTTAAAATAAATATAAAGCTGGAGTTGACACAATGGACCAAATGGTGCGGAGATACACCAGTCAACGACGATCTTCGAGATGGCCAATGGCAATGTTCTTCAACATGCTAGATATTTCTTCACTTGCGGCATATGCAATTGATTATGAAAATAATAACATGATTGTCCAAAAAACGACAGAGCGTCGTCAATTTATGCGTAAACTAAGTGAAGAACTAGCATTGCTGATTATTGAACATCGCACGGCGAATCCACAAGTAATGCGCCACTTCTCAACAAAGATTGCCATTGAAAGTGTATTAGGCCATATACTGACAGAAACAGTCGTAATAAATCCTGATCCAGAGACTCCAAAAGATAAAACCGGAAAGAAAAAAGAAACAGGATCTTGTCATGTCTGCAAAGCTTTGCCAATAAGAAGACGGCGAAAGACACGTAAGGCCTGTGCCAATTGTCACCAACCTGTGTGTGACGAGCACTCAGTTAATCGTGTACAATGTGTTCAATGGCATTAATTATAAAAAAAATGTAATATTTCTTTGTTTTTTTAAATAAAATTTAGTTGCATGCATTAATAGAAATTATATACAATTTTTTTCCTATGCTTTCCACTGTGGGTGGAACCCGGTTGCTAATAGGGCGATGGCTAGAGTTTAAGCTTATTTAAAAAGAAAAAAATAAATAAATCAATTAAATGAACTCACAAATAGCTTTCTTTTAAGTTAAAAAACGACGATTTGAGAGCTTAAAATGAACCCCGGTGGGTACCCGGGTACCCGATTACTAATATAAGGGTTAAAAAAACCTAAATAATAACGTGTCAAATAAAAAAAAATTAAGTCGATTACCCACAGAGAAAAAAGTTATTACTTCACACCACCTGGACTTTTCGTCGATAAATGTTAAAAACATTGCCCAAAGTTTATTGTTTACATGTTGATAATGCATTTCGATGACACGCTGGACTCGTTATCAGGCACAAAATCGTTCTCAACACTTGATTTAAAAAGTGGTTACTGGCAAGTGGAGGCAAACGAAGAAACCAAAGAAGGCAATTTACCATAATGTCCTTTGGATTATGTAATGGTCCTGCTACTTTTAAGAGACTTATAGATTAGGTACTAAAAAGATTGCACTGGAAGACCTGTTTGGCATACCTCGACGATAGCATCGTGTTGGGTAAAAACTTCGCTGATCTAAAGCTGAGCCCGAAAAAGGAAGTAAGCTACGTAGATTACGAAGTGACAACGGATGGCATTTGCAGTAAAAGACTAGCCCACTCCTTAAAGATGTACATGAATTGCGGAGTTTGCTTGGACTTTGTACTTATTATCGACGATTCGTTCCAAATTTGGAAGCGTAGGTTGTAGCAACCATAAACTCACGAAAAAAAAACATATTTTGGAATGGAATAAAGAACAGTGCAAGTGGTTTTCCAAACTCTGAAGAAACGGTTAAGTACTGCGCCAATGTAAGTATACCCGGTCCCTGGATCAACGTTTATTTTGGATACGGATGCTAGTGGATTTGCAGTAGGAGGCGTTCTATCACAAGTCATTGATGGGCATGAGAAAGTGGTTGCGTATTACAGACCAACTGGCGTTGGTGAAGTGCATCAAATATTTTCATAAGTACCTTTATGGCCAGCGATTTCGGGTGAAGACAGATCATGCAGCATTAAAATGGGTTCTGCAATTCAGGAAACCAGAAGGACAGTTGGCACGATGGAGTGAGAGTCTCCAAAGTTACGACCTCTTTATAGAACATCGAAAAATTATTTGGAATGGCGACATTGTTCGAAAGTTGATTCCACAGAAGACATTATAGATGTCCGTCTACTGACAATTACATCAGATTGATATCCAGAATTGCAAAAATGTCAGCAAAAAGATCCAAAATTGAAATGTGTAACACATGGATTGGAAATGAAACGTAAAATGAGAGAAGAAATAGCAAACAGAAAGTCCAGTCGCATAGGCATATTGGGCACAATGGAATAGTTTAAAGTTGGTGAATGGCTGCTTGCATCGTTTATGGGAAAGCAAAGACGAGCAAAGCTCCCGAGCTTTGGTAATTGTTCCGAAAGTAAGAATTTCCGACATCGCAATGAACTACACAACGGTCCAAGTAGAGGACAAATGGGGATTACTAAAACCTTGCAGAAATTCAACCAAGATTTAATTGGGTTGGTTGTCATCAATCAGTTACGGAGTGGATCGCCATTTGTGTCGAGTACATTGCAGCTAAAGGGCCGAGCTCTAGGAGTCCAAATGATGCAGTACAATTCAGGTGTGCCGTTTGAGCGAATTGCCATGGATGTAGCTGGTCAATTTACTGTCAGTAAGCTAGGAAACAAATATTTTTTGGTAGTCATGGACATTTCAGCAAATGGCCAGAAGTGTACGCAAATTCCTAACCAAGAGACAGGAACAGTAGAGGATGTATTAATCAATAATTGGGTATCAAGAAATGCCGAACTCCAATAGAATTACATTATGACCAAGGTAGGAATTTTGAATCAGCTCTAATAGAGGAGATATGCCAGAAACTGGGTATCCGGAAAACCCGTACAACTACACTACATCCGCAAACCGATGGCATGGTAGAACGATTCTATCGAACTTTGGACATTTGAGGAGAGTTGTGGACAAGTATCAAAAAGATTGGAGAAAAGAAAAGACTTCAGCAAGGGTAATTTTTGGTAATGATCTTCGACTACCGATTGCCAGAACAAATCAGAATCGATGATAGCTTGCTAGAACCAAATAGATGGCGAAACTCGTAGTTGCCAGAATGTTCGAAGCAAGTTTTGTATACAATATATTATATAAGGGCTGCCAGATTGTGCAGCAAACACAGTTCTAATTAGTGTGTTGCCGTGTAAGGTGCAATTAAGCTATAAGCAACAAGTTCTAAACTCTAATAGCGGGTAATAAGTGTTAAGTTGTTGGAATTTGAAATAAAGAGAGATGTACAGCAATAAATTGAGACTTTTATTTAACAATGCAGTGAGCGAACTCAAGAGTGAGAAACAAGGTAGACGATTTATAGAGAAATCCGTTACAATAATTTACAGGGTTGTAAAAGGTACATATATGTAATTTTAAGTATGATACATGTTCATTTAATACTATTTACTATCAACTTCTTCGCCTCCACAACACAGAATATGGCTGATTATCAATTATCATTCAAATATTAACTAAAACAAGTAAGAAAGTGCTAAGTTCGTATGTAACCGAACATTTTATATTAGCGCAATTTGCAAAGTTCAAAGGCGGGGAAATATTGTCAGGTGTTGCCAAACTTGACGTTAAAAAATATTTTGTAGAAATTCACCATTCATTGTTTGACAAAATCGTAAGTGATATTTAGATTTTATTGACTAATATTATATAAGTTATAGATTCTATAAGTATCATTCCTACATATTACTTCACGTCCAAGATATTTATATTTAAATGAAACTTGTTAACTCAAATGAGATATTGTATGTGTAATATAAACTAAACCAAAGAAGCTAAATTTTATATACTGGGTATATGAGGAAAACATCAACCGAATATTTAAAGGCCTTATATTATATGCATGGATGGTTACTGGAAGTTTTGACCCAATTTTACCTATTTTTAATATATGGTAGTGCTTTTATGATTAAGAGACTCTCTCGGAATTAGAATACTAGAACTCACGGATTTACCGCTATTTGCCGTAATAGGTCAACCATAGGCACTAGAGTCCACATATTCGGTATATGGGTACTTCAATAGTTACGGTCCGATTTTGTCAATTTTTAGACGTGAGATGGAATACCTTTAAGGGACTATTTGTACAAAGGTTTATTTCGATAAGGTCATTGACTCTCGATTTATATGCTGTAAAATGAGAAGTAGGCGTCGTTGTATTTGATTCGATTTCGCAAATTTTTGCACCGAAATACAAAACGTCCGGCTAATGTAATATGCCAAGTTTGGTTAAAATTGAGATTGTTTTTACTAAGATATAGGTTTTCACCTAAAAGTGTGCGGTGCCACGCCATTTTCCATCTTTGTCATCGGCTCCCATGAAGCCTTTTTGACTCATATAGGATGTGAAATTTAATTCTTCTGACGTGTTTATTTAGTGAGTTATAACACTTAAGTAGTTTTTAATATAATCATTACATGGTGAATGGGTACCCATTTTCACACTGTTGGAAGGAGTGCCGAAAAGATTTGTTCTGAGCAAACTTGGTTGATAGAGCTTTAGTGATTTGTGAAATATGTGAATTTAACATCGTAGGAAGCGGGGTCACATCTATATGCCCTTCTTTTATGTGATTCGCTGTACTAAATTATAGTTTTGTATCTTTATTTAAGGGTTAGTTATATATGGCATTATATAGGGTTTTTTATAATGGCAATTTGTGGGCTCGGCAGTGGACCTATTCCACCCATGTACAACATAGAAGTTCTTATGGTACCAAGGAACATGTGTATCAAGTTTCATCAATATATATTAATGTTTACTCCAGTTACAGTTCGCACAGACAGATATTCACCTGAATTTCAATGTGCTTTATAATCTTGATCTTTCATCGATTAGTTTTAGGTGTTACAAGCAACTGTTAGGTGAACCAAACTATTATACTCTAGAGCAACATGTTGCGAGAGTATAAGTAAACAAACATGTGACGAAGAGCCCAAATCCGTCTTCTACCTCTATCACCGTGACGTTTCCTGGCTTGTGGAATTGGAAAACAATGAAAATGACAGAAAACGTGAAATTGATATGTATATGATGAAATCTTTTGTGATGCCATACTTAGTAGTATTAATTTTCAATTGAAAATTATAAAAAACATTTATTAAATGAGAGCAAATACATAAGTATATTCTTTTGATTAAGTATTGGAAGCTAAAAAATCAATTGTTTTAATTTATATAGCATATGGGTATGTATTAAGGTACTATTTACCGCGTTAATAAGAACATTGGTATTTGTATGTATTAGCAATTATCAATAAAATATTAACCATTCTTATACAAATATATGTATGTATTTAAATACTATTTTCCATGTTTTGTTAAAAATTATGTTTTGAATATTACCTCGCTAAATTGCAGTTCACGCAATAACATAAAACATCGCTCACTGGCATCATGCGACCAAATTGTGTATGTATTGTTCCGAACACAAATACCAGAGCAAATCAGAATCGACGATAAACTGTTAGAATTTCTGTTAAAAATTTACTACATAAGCAGAGAATGTAAAAATGAAAAGTTAAAGTAAAATTTAAAGAAAAACGTGACTTGTGTAAATATAGTAAAATTGCCGATATCCGAAAATAAATTGGGAGATAAGAATACATTTTGATATTTAATGTTTAATCAACGAATTGATTTTCTCATATGTATTAAACTTTGCCAAACATGAAATACAATTGAAACAACAACCAGAAAGGTATGTTTTAATTAAGATTAAGTTCAATATCATCTCTTATTGTACTGGCCAAATGTACATTTATCGCTTCGATGTCGTCATTTTCATCGATTTCATTCATTACCTCAAGCATACTAATTTCGATATTATCTGACTGCAACACTTTATAATGTCGACAAATATTGTGTAACGCACAACAGATATTAATAGTCTTAACCACATTTTTGATATGGAAAATGAAAACTAAAGGGACTTTTCAGTACTCCGATCGTTCGTTCAACCACATTTCGGTTAGAAGAGTGCTTGTTGTTGAGTCGCTGCTGTATTATGTTATCATTAGGATTACGGTAAGGCGTCAATAATTATGGTTTTAACGTATACCCCTCGCCCCTAAGAAGCCAAGATCGCCGTTCACCACATTCATTACGTCCCCAAAAAATTTAAAATAGTAATTAAACTATTTACACTGTATCAGAAACTTCAAATGGGTCTGAATGGTCCCTTATTTTATAGAACTCTCACAGCAGCAACCAATAGAGCATTCATTGTAGATAGAGAAAATTTAATACCCGTCGTCGGTAGATAACGACACTGACTGTGTTGTGTCCATGAGCAGTTTTCTTCTGCTTGCAAGCGGACCTCCGATGTTTGAAATAAGTCTTGAAAGTGACATAGTTATATTGCCTGACTTTTTAGCAGCATGCTGAATTTAAACCCTGTACATCAGTTTGTTAACCATTCTTAAACCTAGGTATTTTAGGGTTTTCGTCGTTTGTATAGTTTTTAAATGAACTTGCATGTTCACTTCCAGCGGGATGTATTTCCTAGTAAGCAGGATCAGCTCGGTTTTTTCCGCCGCTAGGCTAAGGCCGTGTGAGTGCAACCATGTCTGTGTTCGCAGCATGACTTGTGTTAGTTTGCGTCTGGCTATGTCGGTATTACTAGCTGTTACGACGGCGGGGATGTCGTGCGCGTACCCAGTGATTTTGCAGTCGTCTGGCATTTTGACGTTTAAAATTCCGTCGTAGCTTGCGCCACATAGGTATGGTCCAAGTAGGAATCCTTGCGCTGCTTCAGATGTGATTCTGTTCTTTTAAGTGTATTTAGGTATTTAATTTATTTGTATGTTTATGTACCTGTGTATTACAGAGCGTTTTTATTGATTTCTCTTTTATCTTTTTAGTGTCTACAATAGTTACTACCAAAGAAGTGACGATCGTGAAACGTTGTGTGAAATATTTCTCAACTTACATTGCCTTGCAGGGATGAGCCATCGTGATGGGCAACGATCATCTTTCGAAACAGGCCAATGAGAACGCCGCACTACTGTTTCAGTGTTTGGTGGGCTATTATGCGAAACATATGAAACATATACCACATCAATAAGCGCATGTCCAGGTAAGCATGACTGTGAAGTTCTTAAATTAACTACTTATTCATTAACTTTCTGTATTTTTTAGATGACACCCTTTCCATTTTGCTGGTGTGTCGTCAAATAACGTACCATTGGGTGTGCAGCGTCTAAGGGAAATCATTAATATCTCTAAGAAACCAAGAACTCTCTAACAGTATTCCTTACTTGTGGTGCAGCGCGGGGAGCCGAGAAGGCTAAGAATGTGCTGTACCGTTCGGAGCACACCACCTTGCGGAATGTAACTTTTAACACTGCTATTTACACGCAGAGGGCTGTCATCTCGGACGATCATCCCTTTTATAAGATGCTCGATTTCAATCCAACACGTATTTTGCCATGGTTTCTGGCTATCAAATTAAAATATTCCATGTGTTGGACATTGAGGCCAAAAATCGGTTGAAAAGGAAATGTAAATGAAATGAGGTTCTACGACTTGTACGCAAACTATAGTATTGTACTTTGGTGTGAGGTAATGAGAGCTTACTGGATACAAGTAAGTAAATTATATACATAACTTTACTAATATCGGCATTATAATAATGTATAAGTGTGAATCATTTAATTAATTGTAAAATAATCTATAATATTGTATATTTCTATGTTGAATATGTATATATACTTTAATTATTGGAATTGTAATCAAAAATTGTTTCTTCTGGTTCATTTAGCCAAAAAATGAGAGAGGAAGATTTCTTCATATTAAGCCAAATCAATTGGAATTAGAGGAAGAGACAATAAAAATACAAGAAAAGGAAGTAACTCAATGTTCAGTAGAGGTGCTTTGTGCTGTGTGGGAGCGTTTGTCAGCACAGTCGTCAGGAGCGTACAAGTACAAGGGTCCTCACAGTCGAAAGAGCTGAACGTGCGTATATCAGCAAAGGCATCCTCAATTTTGGAAGAACAGGAAGTGTGTGAACCAGTAAAATTGTTCTCACAGTCAGAAGAGCAAGAAGCTTGTGTACCAAAAAAGCGTCCTCACAGTCAGAAGAGCAAGAAGCTTGTATACCAACAAAAGTATCCTGACAGTCGGAAGAGCAGGAAGCATGTATACCAGTACAAGGGTAGTCACAGCCGGGAGAGCACGAAGCGTGTATTTCAGCACAGGTGGAAGCGCAAAATAATATTAAACCTGAAACGGGCTACCTGGGCGACTACCTTTCCAGGAGATGGATAGCGGTTCTGAGTGGGGACCCAGTTAAAATGAATCGTAACAACAACAACATAACTAAGAACGAGGAAGGAAGCAGGTCCTCTGCAAAAGTGTTTCCTGGGGGGGACATCTTCACCTAGGGGGACGAAATCGTCCCCGGTAAAGGGTGAAAACAAGTATGAATCCTTGCGCTGCTCCAGATGTGATTCTGTTCTATTGCTTCGTCTAGGACGAACCAAACGACGATGAACTGGAGCCACCTCCTTCTACCTTCCACCTTCCTCTTTTTGATTTTATTTGTTGAAATCTCTCAAACCCTTCAAGTCCCCGGGGCCTGATGGCATTGTACCGGCGCAACTACAGCGTACGGTGAAGATGTTATGCAGCTGGCTGGCCCCCATCTACTCGAACTGTGTTAGATTAGGCCATGTCCTGAAGGGCTGGAGACAGGTTAAGATTACGTTTATTCCAAAGGCTGGTAAAAGCTCTCACGTCGGTGAAAAAGATTTCAGACCCACTAGTATATTCTCGTTTTTGTTAAAAACGTTGGAAAGGCTTATATATCTGTACATTAGGAGCAGATTACCGAGGGGTAAACTGTTACAGGCGCAGCATGCCTATATCAAAAGAAGGTCGGTCGACACTGCTTTGCACGATGTAGTGTCATGGCTGGCTAATAGCTCTGAAGTACAAGGAATTCCCTGTGAGCACCTATCTCGACATCGAGGGGCCTTCAATAACGTGCAACCAGAGGCGGTAGTTAAAGCCCTCGAAAAGTTTGAGGTGGAATTGAACCTCAAGCAGTAGTACCAAGTCAACCAGAAAGATTACTAGGGGAACTCCGCAGCAAGGGGTACTCTCCCCACTGCTCTGGTTCTTGGTGTTAAACGACCTACTTATAGAACTCGAGGTGCAGGGCTGTCGGGTGATAGCCTCTGCTGATTATGTGATTCTTTTGATTAAGGGAAGATTCCTAACTACCGTTTACGAGCTTACCGAAGGTGAAACGTGGTATCCAACTGGTAAAGAAGAAGCGGTCTAGGCGTCAACCCAAGTAAAACCGAAACGGTTTTATTTACTAGGAGGTATAAGATCCCGAATGTACCTTTCCCCTCTTTCGGAAGTTCACGTCTTCAACCTGTTGATAAAGTGATGTACCTAAGGCTTATCCTTGATAGAGCTTTCCTGGAGGCCAAACATCGAGGAGAGAGTTACGAAGGCATAGGTCACCTTATATTGCTGCAGGAGAGCTCCGTCAATCTTAGCTTCAGGCTACCGGACCACTGTAGTGTTTTTCAGGCGGAAGTGGCTGCTATCAAGGTGGCGGTAGAAGTACTGCTCCGTATTGAAACTTTGTTTAGAGAAGTGAGCATACACTCCGACAGTAGAGCGGCGACGTTGGCGCGCGAACCGTGCAATCAAAGCTAGTCAAGGAGTGTCTATCCTCACTAGAAAAGCATCTGGTTACTTCAATATCAGGCTGAGACTGGAACATCTCGCAATCACACTTTCGGCGGATATGAATATTTAGCCGAAATGGATATTGGCCGTCTTAACAAGTTTGTTACAGGCAGAAAGCGTTTTATCGACTTGTAAGGGTCTTTTGATCCAGCGGACAGGAGCTTTTTTTAGGTACTACAACGGACCGGCGTTTAAGCTGTCCAAGTGAGATCCTTCTTGGGATCGACCTCCTTACCTAACTTAACCTAACCTTGTGATCTTTCCTAGTTCTTGTTTGATTTGTACGTGCCCACTATCGCAGTTGGTTAGTACGGTAAGAGTCTAAAGGATAAATAATCGTCAGTTTTGAAACGCGTCAATCTTTCTGTTACCTTGATTAGTTACGGTATTGTCTTTAGCGATAGTTTCCTTTTTAAAAATGGGTTTGTTTTTATAATTTGTTTGTGTTTGGGTTGAGAATGTTTTTCAAGATTTTACTTAGGTTTTTGTGGTATTTCGATGAGGTTCTTCGTGTTTAATTTTCTTCTAGGAATATAATTTAATTTTTGCATACATTTAACGGAGCTTCGCAGTGAGGAATAAACTTTGAGCTATCCTTTCCTGCGCTATTTTATGAATTTTCATCTGTAGATGTGAAAACGCGACAGCGACAACGTTTGTTTTTCCCGGTTAGTAAATGATTTTATAATCATATTCTTCTATCCTTGCTTTCCACATTTTTAGTTTGGCATTGTTATTACTGTTCCTTAATGCAAACGTCAGTGGCTGGTGGTCAGTAAGTATTTTTATTTCTTTGGCTCCATACATGTAGCTCCTTTATTTGTCGAGAGACTATACTATGGCGGGCATTTCTTTCTCTTTTGTCGAGTAATTCTCCTCGGATTTATTAAATGATCTATATATGTAAGTTATGGGTCTATCTTTACCGATTACCTCTTGAGAAAGGACTGCCGCAATTGCAGTATTGGAAGCATCTGTTGTCAGAATAAATAGTTTATTAAAGTCTGGGAATACAAGAATTTTAGAAGACATAATCAAATATTTTATGCCATTAAATGATTAGAGAAGTTTGTATCCTTTGGGATTGACTTGCTTTTATTTGAGCATTTTCGCCTTTACTTAAATTTGTAAGTGGCTTGACAATTTTCATAAAGTGTTTTATAAATCTTCTGTGATATGATGCCAAACCTAGGAAACCTTTTAATTCCTTATGGTGGGCAGGTACAGGAACTTTTTTAATAGCGTATATTTTTTGAGGCTCTGACAAAATATCTTCTCCTGTAACGATATGGCCCAAAATATTCACTTCTGTTCTGAAAAATGTTGATTTTTCCAGATTGACTTTTGAACTTGCTTTATACAAGAGTGCGAACACATCTTCAATATTTTGTTAAATATTTTTCCTCAGTTTTCCCTATTATTAAAATGTCATCGATATAGACGTAGCAGGATTTTCGAAAAAGCATTTTCAGAACGTCATTGATCATTCGCTGAGCATTTTTAAAGCCGAACGGCAACCTAGTAAATTCATACTTACCATTGGCTGTCTTTTCTATGTCCCTTTCTTTCAACCTGATTTAGTGGAATCCGGATGTAAGGTCGAGTGCAGTAGAATACTAGATAGCAGTCAGGTATAGTTATTGCATTTAGTCGTTTAAAATTTAAAGGAGCTCTGTACTTCTTTTCCCCTTATGGACCTGGTTTTTTGTTTTGGAACAATTCCTAATGGGGAGTTATACGGCCCCGAAGGTTGGCTGGGGTGTGATTTTATTTAGATCGATGTTTCACTTGTTTTGCTTATTTCTGCTAAGACAGCTGTGTCGATGGTTTCACTGTCCGAGACTGATCCGAGGGGTTCCGAATATTTATTTATTATTTCCCTAACCTCAATATTATGTACTTGTTTAGAAATGTTTTGTTTTAGTGGCAGTACCACATCCTTAAAGATTATTGTTTAATTTTTCCTATTTATAACTGCTCACAATTCCATGATGAGATACCATCAAAGGGCTTTAAATTGAATAATATAAAGAAATAAAAATTATTTTTGATACCTATGCTTCCTATGCTTGGGTTATATTTACTTAACCTGCGGCTGACTGGATTTTAAAGGGGCACTGAAGTTTTTTTTTTAAATTTTTGAAAATTTTTCGAAAACAATATTTTCATAAGCTTCCGTATCTATAAGAAACTTTAGGATATGCCCGTTTTTTAAAGTTAGTTCTAAATAGGGTAGGCTAGACAGGCTTCTGTCATAAAATTTGTTTCCAAGTCCTCATCATTAAATAATTTTTGAGTTTTTCTAGGAATATTTTGATAATTATTGGATGGCCTTACTATAGACGTATTATTCGGTCGGTTCATATAGTTTATTCATTGTGAATGTATTGAGCGGTGCAACTCCATCGGGACTGGAGGTTTGGGATTGGTTGGTCTGAGTTTAGGCGATGCTTGATTGTGAATAGTTTTATTATAAATAAAATTCTTTTCGACAGGGTTTAATTTCCTTGATACAAATATTTGTTTTGGTTTCGTCTGGTTTTTCTGCATTTGATTTTAGGTACCTATGTATGAATATTCCTTGTTTAGATTGAATAATTCCTTAGGTTAATGATTTGAATTTTAAGACAGGAAGCGTATGCTTCGAGTAGGTTCTTGGGTCGTTGAATGACTAGTATCCTGGACAATTCACCGTTTAGGCCTCTGATGAATACGTCTAAGGCTCGGTTCCTACAAGTTTCTAATAGAACGTCACTTGTTTTCCTGGAATAATCCTGCGCCTTTACTTTGTTGATTATCAGCGATAATTGGTCACTAATTCTTGCAGGACAAACAGTTCGTAATTGTTCCCCAATCGTGATTGAATATGGGCTTATTCGAGTTGCAATTACAACAGCTGTGTTGCACGATTTTTTAAAGTATCACGTTCGATGTAAGATTGTGACAACTTTGGTAAAATATTGCGTTCTAGCTGTAAAAAATTTGGCAAATGTTACGCGTCATATGAAATATGATATGGAAAATGAATATACATCCATAAATCTAGTAATATTTGTTTTTATATTATATTTTAGCGAAAAATTTAGCAACAGCTTATATAATTCGTTGCGGGGAAGAGGAAGAAATCGGTCCTCTGGGGTAAAATTCTCAAAAAAATTAAAGTTGCAGACCCCGAAATCACGCAGTCCAAGGAAGTGCTCCAAACAAGCGGAACAACTCGTTAGGAAGGAATGCACAACATGGGCTTTTTTTTGATGATTTTGATAATGTATATGGCAAACGACACTCCACCCAACCTCCAGAACAAAACCTATAGTCTTCCCTTCAAGGTTTACACGAAATGTTTGATGAGAGCAACATTGATTTAGAAAGGGACTGGGAAAGGAGTATTGCAAGCGCTAAGTAAACGGAGTAAGATTTTAGCAAATGAAGCAATCGAATTTTTTAAGAAGAAACTGCCAAAGAACAGAAATGAATGTGATTTTATTTTTTAAGTATTATTATTTAATAGCATACATATGTATGTATCCTTAATATATATATGCACATTAAAAAATGAAATGAAATAAAATAAATTAAAAAAAAAAAAAAAAAAAAAAAATTAAAAGTCCTATGAAACAAATAAAAGCGCCTTTAACAGCGTCATTGGTATTTTCAGCTTCAACATCAATTTTTGTTATATTATTTCGAACTGTGACGTACACGCATGATAGTACAAAATCTTTTATTATATATCTACTATATAAAGGCTGCCAGACTGTGCAGCAGACACAGTTCTAATTACAGTGTTGTAAAGAGCAATTAAGATATAAGTAAGAAGTTGTGAATTCGGATAATGAGAAGTAAAGCGTAAAGTTGTTTGCATTAGCAGTAAAGATATGTGTATAGCCATTTAATTTGGACTTTTATTTAACAATCCAATGATCGAACTCAAGAGTGAGTTATCAGTAGACGAGAAATCCCTTACAGTTGGTGTCAGAAGTGGGTTTGTCAAATAAATTCCCAAGGGGATAATTATTTGAAAATGGCCAAGTTTAACGATCTGAAGACTCCACAACTGAAAAAGGATCTGGAAAAGCGTGGCTTGGCAACAAATGGAGTAAAGTCCAAATTACAGTCACGGTTAAGAAGAGCCATGAAAGCAAAAAACATTAATGGTGAGGAATGTGTCCTTTAATTGGATTTAGAGGAGGAGGCAATTCAGATACAAGAAAAGGAAGTGACTTAATGTTCAGTAGAGGTTATTTATGCTGCGTTGGAATTGTTCGTTTGTCAGCACAGTCGTCAGCAGCGAAAGAGCTGGACGTGCGTATGTCAGCGCAGTTGTCCTCACAGTCGGAAGAGCAGAAAGCGTGTATACCAGTACAGGGGTCTACACAGTCGAAAGAGCTGGACGTAAGTATATCAGAACAGGCATCCACACAGTTGGAAGAACAGGAAGCGTGTGAACCAGTAAAAGGGTCCCCAGAGTCAGAAGATCGAGAAGCTTGAGTACCAACAAAAGGGTCCTCACAGTCAGAAGAGCAAGGAGCTTGTATACCAGCACAAGCGTCCTCACAGAGGGCAGAGCATAAAGCGTGTATACCAGTACAAAAGTACTCCCAGTCGAAAGAGCTGTACGTGCGTATGTCAGCACAGGTGTCCTCACAGTTGGAAGATCAGGAAGCGTGTGAACTAGTAAAAGGGTCCTCACAGGTGAAGAGAAAAATTTAATTTAAGCTGAATCGGTAGACTCTTTGTAAGGAGATCCAGAATTGCAAGGTGTAATGCATTAAGTGGAGTTGAACAAATGTACAACGAGTGGAGAAATAAATTCAGAAAGTTCAGTTGCAAAAGGATATTAGGCAGAGTGGAGCAGTTTAAAATTGATGTGTGGCTGCTTGCATAGAGTATGGAAAAGAAAAGATGGGCAAAGCTCTCTAGCATTTATGGTTGTTTCCAAGGATAGAATTCCTAAAATTCTCAACAAACTGCATAAGTGAAAGAAGCAAAGATTTCATTGGATTGGTTGTCGTCAATCTGTTACGGCCAATTATTCTGAGTGCATTGCAGCTAAAATCCATTAGGTTAGGAGGTTCAAGAGTCATGACTAGTTAAAGCAGCACAATCCGGGTGCACTATTTGAGCGAATTTCCGTAAGTATGGATGATCCATTTCCCACAAATTAATTTAGAAACAAATGTGTTCTGGTGGCCAAGGATTATTTCAACGAATGGCCAGAAGTATACGCAATTCCTAATCAAGAGGCTGCATTTGTACACGTATTCATCAACAAGTGGGTAAAGAGATTCGGTGTTCCAATAGAATTACGTTCTGTAGTTGCTAGAATGTTCTAATGTCGAAGGTTTGTTAAATATCTACCATATAAATGCGGCCGGATTGTGCAGCAGACACAGATCTTATTAGAGTTCTGCCATGGAAATTCGGATAATGAGTAGTGAAGTGTTAAGTTGTTTGGATTAGAAATAAAGATAAGTATATAGTCATTAAATTGGGACTTTTATTTGATTGTAAGAAGGAAAATTTAGTTTGTAATGTATGTATGTACATATGTATAAATGCTAATATTTGAAATCTAATCAAAAAATTTTATAAAATTTTTTAAAACTATTGTCAGAAACAAAAGTTAGTTTGTAATGCATATACATATATAAATGCCAATAGTTAAAAACTCAACTAAAATAATTAATAAAAGTTTGTAAAAATAGAAAGGAAAAATAGAGCCATAATCTTTAAACATGTAAATTATAAAAATAAATTAAATAAACAGAAAATAAATGACAATTTCAATTGTTTTAAGGGAAAAGGTCACCGATCAACCAGTGTAGCTTTAAGATAACCATAGCAATAACTATACAAACTATTTTCAGTAGCAGATGGCTAACCAAAGAAATAGGCAATGAAAGGAACGTTGTTAACCAAAGAGTAACAGATAGTTTTCCAAAATAGTTGACAAAGTAGAGCAGTAAAATATATGTAGCATTTGCACAAAAGCAATGAAAGAGCGTGAGTAAGATAATTAGACCGATGAGTAGTGAAAGAGGAAAAATTGTTATTTTTATTACGAGGCTAGAACATAGGTAACCTATCAGATAACTAACTACCTATAATATATATATGCTAACCTGGACGTTACACGATCAAGAAATTGCCTTGAAGTTGAAATATACTCACACTGATCACCTAGTTTTGGAAACAAATGATGAAATAATCGGGAATATATTCATGGATTGATATCAAAATATAAGTATATCAATCCATTATATTAAAAATTTCGTGCAAAATTTTCAAGAATTTTAAGTGGTTTTCATGACAACGGCATATCAAAACTATTATTGATTATCAAGTTGCAGCTTATGTCACGGCTGTACGTTTTAATCAATTTTGACAAGTAGCTTGTGTACCAAAAAATAACAAACAAGGTACGCAAATAAGAGAGACAGCATGCCATAATTGCAATTGGATAGAGCGAGAAAACCATTAAATATTAAATGGAGATGTGTTACTTTTTTCCCATTCTCTAAAAAAAAGAAAAATAACAAATAGTATACCGTATGCAGAAGTGAACAATAACAAGTCGTTAACAGACATACGTCTTGCAGAGTAATCTGCAATACTTTATTAAATATCATGTATTGCTAATTTTTACGTTATTAAAGATATTATTTTGGATTACTTTACATATTTGTTCACTGTTATTCGGATACTACTTATTATTAAATGTTACGTCAGTTTTAATGTTACGTGCTAAATACGCTTCAAGTATTTCCTGATTTTTGCATGCAAATGATGCAGCCCTGGGTGGTCAGCTTTTGTTTGACATTTAAAAACTGAGAAATTGGTTGGCCGTTAGGAAGGACATTTATTTGATATTGCATTCAAATATAGAAACAATGTTGATAAACGAAATCAAAAAAATGTATGTTTTCTGTCCGTCAGATGTTCACAAATAGAGCCAGGGAAAACTCACCATCGAGAAATCTAGCACCAAGGCTGCATTTTATTCACAAGAACTCACTATTTGCAGAATATCTGATTATCAGTAAATTAATTTGTATGAACATTATATTATACGCTATGTCATTTAAATCATATTTTAATAAAATATAAAATAAATAAATAACTATTTAATAAAAAAGCTTTCCCTGGTATTTACTACCTCAATTTTCACAGCACTGCATCACTGCTATTGAGAGTCCTAGGTGGCCGCTACTCACCCCCCAGAAAACCAATTTGGCCATACCCCTTTTTTCAATTGCGAAACGTCAAAACCTCCTGAACCCAGTCAACTGCCAAAGTTCAGGAGGTGATTTAAGTTCTCACTTTCAATGACATGAGATTTGTATATCTCTCTATATCGGGTTTCTACTGTGTCCTACGGAGTTACTTAATACAACAGCGATCCGATTGATAGCGATCCAGTTCGCTACTACATCCGACCTAAGACCAATCCGCGTTAACTCAATCGCCAGCACCGGTATGTTATTTTTTGTAATTTTTATTAACTTTATAAAAACATAATTTTCAATATATTACATTAATTCATAAATTAAATTAAATTGTCGAAATAAAGGAAAAGTAGTGGGATTATCTACAAGCTTCAATGCGAAAAACACGATGCGCTCCCCATAAAATTGTGTGTCTTTTTTTACACCTAATTAATTAATTTCCATCCTCTGGATGACATTTTCCACATCAACGCAATATCTCAAATCTAGCTTTTTCGGCACCGTAAAAGTGGAGTAGAGAAACTATCAGCAGATCAATGTAAACAAAGAGGTGTCCAACGAACCTTTAGACAAGTTTTATAAATGTATACAAAAATAATAATTATATTTAAAATAATACTCAAAAACAACTCACCTTTTTAAAATTAGTCCGTCCATGTCAAAAATTTTCAAATATGTTGCCAGTATTGGTATTCAGCATTGCTTAACAGTGTTGCGTAAGCTAGTTTTAAACTACTTTTTATGATTATACATTGGAACTTCAACAAATAGTTTATTTAAGGAGTCTGTATATTCAAAAACGAAACTAAGAACTATATAATAATAGGGTAATATTTTATGTAAAGAGTTGTAATAATATATGGTACATATTTCCATCGCTAAATGCTGATATATAAAACGTAAATAAATTATTAAATAAATATATACTTAAATTAGAGAAAACATCGGCTCAGCAACTATTTCTTTATATATCTACAATGATAAATTTTGCTTTATTGTTTAAATGAATTATTATGAATTGTTTGACAATGATGAGTTTTGTTTTATTGATTATATGAATTATAATGACTTATGATATCAAATTCTTTTACAATAGTTATTTCTTCCGGTCAACTCATAGTTAAATAAAATATTGTATTCAGTTTGTTCATTAATGAGTTAATTAAAATGCTTAAAAATATGCCGCATATTTATCTATCTCAACATGGTATAATATCATATTTTGTTAACAGCAATAAACATTATTCTGTAACCAATATTGAAGATATTTATAAATAATAATTCGCCGTTTTTTGTTAGGCGCAACCCGTTTTAACCTTTCGCCACCCTAACTCAGCAAAGGCGGCCATGTTGGTTTTATTGTGAACGCACGTCTCAGAGGTGGCAAAAGTACTGTGAATGGGCACTTTCGATACTCCCATATACCATGTTTCCGGCATACAAAGTTTTTCACTAATTACACGCACACAAATGTCATACAAGGTATGGGCTGCCCCAAATATTCTATTACTAAAGTTACACTTAGTATGGGTTTCCTACTTATATTCTACTACTAAAGTCAAAATGGTACGGGTTGCCTAATAATATTCTACTAATAAGATATCCAAATGACTAAAATTTACTATAGTATATATATATATTATATTTACTATATTGTGGTAGTGTTATGTTTTAAAATGTATAACTTTAAGAATGTTTTTTACATATTCAAATATTTTTCTATTGTTAAAATTCCTAAAGATTCAATTTACATAGTATCGTTTAAATTATTATTTATTGTATCAAAATATTATTATATGTTTTCTATTTTATCGAAAGTATATATAGAATATTTGCGTAACGGTTTGTTAAATTTATGTATTTTGTTAAACTGTGTGATGTCAAAAGTCATTTCAACGGTCACGTTTGTAAGCTAAAGAAACTTCAGTAATTTTTACAAAATTTAAATTTAGTTTTATTAAGTATGTTTTTTTGAGTGTGCAAGTAAAATAGTATTAATTTATTATACATGTTAATATTTGTGTATGATGCCTGGCATAAAGTGTGTTGCCTGTTGCAGTTTGGAGGTACCGCTGTATCTCATCCCAACAGACGGGGAAATGTCCAGATAAGTTTAATATACAAAAATAAATGAAAATAAATATAATATATATAATAAAATATATGTGGCTTATACTATGTTCGCAACGACACAAAATTCGTGTTTTCATAGACAAAAGAGGTTTTCACGCGGAAACTTGTGTTTTCATCCATACAAAATCTGTCAAACGAAAACACAGTTTTCGCTGAAAACCCCTTGAAAAACTTACATTCCACTCATTATAATCTGTGCCTGCTCTAGTTTATTCGATATTATTAGAAGACATATTTTGCCAGCTCTAAATGTCAGTTGACAATTTGTTTACATTCCATAATTGGCCTAAACGTACCCTACAAGAAACTGCTGATGGGTTAATCAATACACTCACATTTGATATGTCAGTACTGTTAATATACATTTGCATTTTAAATTCAGAACTATCCACTGATTAGAGAAAGACGCACGCAGAGCTATTGAGAGGAGGAGATGGCACCAAGTGAAAATTTATTTTTATATTTTCATATTTTATTATATATTTTGTTGCATTCCTTTTTATATTTAAGTATATTATTGTACTATAACTAATATTGATTAAAAGTTTAAAATTTATTAAAGAAATAAAAATTATATTATCTACTGCGCAAAAGAATTTTTCACTTCTGGTAGCGATTCAGTCATAACTGTCAATTTTCAGCTATGACGTATTAATGAAAAAAACAAAACAAACAGAAAAAAAGAAAACAAGGCTCTTAAAATGATAGAAACTTTGTTCTGCGCGCTGACAAAATTTTTTCAGCTATGATTGTCATATTACCCATCAGATGACCGTCACTGTTCTTGTAGGGTACATAACAAATGTAAACAAATAGATGTGTGAACTGTCAATGAAAACTCATCGAAAACACACAAATTCGGTCAGAAAGAGTTCCACAATCCACAAATTGTGTTTTCAAGAGGATTTCAATTCGGTTCGAACATAGTATTATACAATGATCCCGTCCTAAGGGTGGACGATATACATAGATGTATCAAAATCACTCGTTGTATTATACCGATAAATAGAATTCAATCGATACATTGCTAATTCAATATTGTGGCGAAACAAGTACTAGAACAAATCAGAATTGACGATAAACTGCCAGAAGCAACTAGACAGCGAATTCGTAGTTGCCAGAATGTTTTAGTAGCGAACTTTTGTTAAAAATTTACTATATAAGGGCTGCCGGATTGTGCAGCAGACACAGTTCTAATTGAAGTGTTGCCGTGTAAAGAGCAATTAAGCTATAAGCAATAAGTTGTGAACTCGAATATCGAGCAATAAGTGTTAAGTTGTTGGAATTGGAAATAAAGATAAGTTTATAGCATTAAATTGGGACTTTAATTAAACTGAGTTATAGTTAGACGATTTATCGAGAAATCCGTTACAATTGGTGTCAGAAGTGGGATTGTCAAATAAATTCCCAAGGAGATAATTATTTGAAAATGGCCAAGTTTAACGATCTGAAGATTCCACAACTGAAAAAGGAGCTGGAGCAACGTGGTTTGGCGACAAATGGATTAAAAACTGAATTACAATAACGGTTAAGAGAGGCCATGAAGGCAGAAAACATTAATGTTGAGGAATATGTCTTTCACATGGAATTAGAGGAAGAGACAACAAAGATATAAGAAAAGGAAGAGGCTCAATGCTCGTCACAGATTGTATACATAAACATGATTTTTGCTGCAATATCACAGATGGAGAAAGAGTTGTCAACGCAAATGTCAACGCAAATGTCGACACAATTCAAAGAGCAGGATACACGATTGACAACGCATTTGGAAGAGCAGTTCATAGCGCAAGATGCACGTATATCAGCACAAGTATCCTTACAGTTAAAAGAGCAGTTCGCAGTGCAAGATGCACGTATATCAGCACAGGTGTCCTCACAGTTGAAAGAGCAGGATGCACGGATATCGCAAGTGACCTCACAAATAGCAGAAGTGTCCTCACAGATTTCGAGAGAGCGAGATAGAATTAAAACTGAAGTGGATGAATTGAGAGATCGTCTCCGTGAACTACAATTAAATCGGCCAATTATGTCGTCAGCTTCTGCCTAGGTAAAACCTCCATCCTTTGATGGCACTGTTCCGTTCCACGTTTTTAAGCTTCAATTCGAAAAGACGGCATCTTCAAATAATTGGAACGCTGAAGATCAAGTAGCTGCATTGTTCGTTGCATTAAAAGGATCTGCAGCAGAGATATTACAGACCATTCCAAACTGCGAGACGAGTAGTTATGAAACGTTGATGGGTGCATTAGAAATACGGTATGGTAGTGAGCACAGGAAGCAGATCTTTCAAATCGAGTTGCGAAATCGCCGCCAGAAAGCCAATGAGACTCTGCAGGAGTTTTCTACAGAGATTGAGAGGTTAGCTCACTTAGCTTATGCACATAAATCCATGGAATACATCGAGGACACAAAAATTCAGACTTTCGTCAATGGAATACGTGATAATATTACTCGATTCGCTGCATTAGCATGTCCAAAATTGACGTTTGCAGAAACCGTTTCGTATGCTCTGACAGAGGAAACTGCATCTCTGCTTTGCAATCAAACATTTAAAGCTCACAAAGTAGAAATAGAGGAACACACTTGGGTGAACCAATTACTTGAAAAAATGGACAACATGCAGAAAGCACTGGAAAAATCTACGGAAGCGCATAGGAAAAATGATGGTGTGCTTAAATGCTTCAACTTCGGAAAAAGTGGCCATATTGCACGCAACTGTAACCAGCCTAATAATCCAGTTGGACGGAAACGCAAAGCTGAGGAAGATCAAGCAAATGTCAAATCAAACCAATCGTTAAACTAAAGCGAGCCAGCCGAAAAGGGCACGGGCTGGCTCCCGCAAGCAAATGCCCTGTAATCTCCATTTCACAAATAAGCAGGAATACGAGTAGCGTTACCGTTAGTGGATGTGTAGACGGTAAAAAACGCATACTGACTGTGAATACGGGCGCATCACATTCCATAATTCGATCTGATTTGGTTGAGAAAGAAGGGAGACCGTTAGCTGGGGCAAAGTTGCGTACTACAACTGGAGAAGATACCTTAGGTGTCGGAAAGGTAACGTGCGAGATCGTAATTGGAAAGGCAGCCGTTTACACAATTTTATAGTGGCAGATATCGTTGACGAAGTCATAATTGTAGTAGACTTTCTAGCGAATCAAGGAATCAAAATTGACATGAAAAACAGGATTATGTCCTATAGAAATATGGAAGTACCACTTATGTTCGGTTACGATAATAAGTACAACGTTAGACGAGTGATAACAACAGAGAGCCAGCAGATTCCATTAACATCAGACTGGGATCCGGAGAAGCTACGGAAATGTCAGCAAGAGGATCCAGATTTGAAAAGTGCAATACACGGATTGGAGATGAGTAAATGCCCAACGAGAGAAGAAATAGCTGCAGAAAGCACAGTCGCAAAGGCTTATTGGGCACAATGGAATAGTTTGAAGTTAGTGTCTGGCTGCTTGCATCGCGTATGGGAAAGCGAAAATGGGCAAAGTTCACGAGCTCTGATGATTGTTCCAAAAGTAAGAATTCCTGAAGTTCTCAACGAGCTGCACAACGGTGCAAGTGGAGGACACATGGGTATCAATAAAACCTTGGAGAAATTAAAATATTCATGTTCCTGATGGCTATCGTTCTGCTGTACACGAAACAACGGGGCAGACTCCAGCAAGGGTAATTTTTGGTAATGATCTTCGACTACCGATTGATTTAAAATTTGGAATTAACGCCAACTTAGGAAGGAATACTAAGGAATTCAATAGCATCGTAGACGACGAGATAAGGGATATACATGCTATGGTGAGACAGCGCACCAAAATTATGAACGATAAGATGAAAGCCAAATACGACAAGGCAATAAACTCAGAGGATTTTATTGAAGGCGATTGGGTATTGTTATATAACCCACAACGAAAAAAAGGGCTGTCTCCCAAATTACAGTGTAATTGGGAAGGACCATACCAGGTTATTAAAGGACTCATAATAATGAAGATGGTTTATCTGGAACGGCTTGCAGCATTTGGTACCGCAAATATGTCTAATCGGGACGATCAGATTTAGGTAGAGGGCAGTGTGGCGAACACGAATACCAGAACAAATCAGAATCGACGATAAACTGTCAGAAGCAACTAGGCAGCGAATACGTAGTTGCCAGAATGTTCTAGTAGCGAACTTTGTTAAAAATTTACTATATAAGGGCTGCCGGATTGTGGAGCAGACACAGTTCTAATTAGAGTGTTGCCGTGTAAAGAGCAATTAAGCTATAAGAAATAAGTTGTAAACTCGAATATCGAGCAATAAGTGTTAAGTTGTTGTAATTGGGAATAAAGATTAGTGTATAGCATTAAATTGGGACTTTAATTTAACAATCCAGTGATCGAGCTCAAGAGTGACTTATAGTTAGACGATTTATCGAGAAATCCGGTACAATATATTGGATCCATCGATGTTTTTAGTTCGATATATCAAATAGGTGAAAATACTTTATTCAAAAATTGTACTTTTTTGACATAATTGAACAGAAAGTTGCAGCTTTGTTGACCATATTATTTCCAATGATGCCTACTTAGCTTTTCCTAATGTATTTGCATGCAATGTTTAAATTTCGAATTCAAATTTTTAACTATTACATTTTTCTCTTCAGCCAGTGCATCCTCAGCTATCCAATGTATAAGCATACAAGTAACCAAAGAATCAGCTGTTTTCCTATCTGTGTGACACAGCTGAGATCACCTGATCGAATCTGCCTTTTTTGACACAGAGATTTAAATAAAAGAAATGTAGTTTAACAACTTGTTTGTGAACATTTATTTGTAATGGAGCATATTGATGAAAACTTTCACGAATGTTTTCGAAGCAAAAGGTTATTATATATTTATTGCTTTTCTTCACCACCTCTGAGGTTGCAATATAGGCATGTTACCGATTTATTTGGGTGTTCGGTTCCCCAGGAGGCCTATATTCAATAACAATCTACTTTTCGTAATCAGGTTCATGAATATTAATTACTTTAACAATATAACATTAACAATATAAGCTGATATTTTCAACTTGATTTAAACAATAACGAAAAAAATCAGGAGCACTGAAATATTTGGAAAAAAATGTAAAAACTTTTTTTTTATTGTTTTCTAGGAAAAATATTGATGTGCAGTTTTGCAGTCCATTTCATACTATAGTACAAAACTACAAATTTAAAAAAGATCGGATAATTTATTTGGTCCATTTAGTTAAGGACCCCAATTTCGTAAACTGTACAGAATTGCTTTTAAATTTCTAACAATGGTCAGGACATCCGTTCCATCCGAGAGGATATTTTCACAACGTAATATGTTAAAGGGCAAAAGATTAAATAAGATTTTGCTTTTACAAAGCATCGCAAAAAGATATTGGGATTTTTAAACTTGTTATTAAAATAATTTAATTCGCTGTGTATAAAACTTTTTAATAAAGGTTTTGAAAATAATATATTACTTTCCTTTCATTCGCAGCTATAGTAACACCCGATGGATTGAAAATATCCATGTATTTTTCAATATTTCATAAAGACATCGACACTGCACGTTGGTCTGATTATCTTATAGCTTAAACACAATACGGGCAACGACGAATATTCGTCGTACTCGTCGACGCCGTCGGACAGATTTTCGCCGAGTGTTACCGCCGTGTAAGCCACAATACGGACGATTTTCGTCGCAGCTAGTGTATATTCAGCGCTCAAAAATATCACAATAAATGACTAAACCAAACATAAACAATCTTAATATTGCCAACGCAGACAGTTTCTTACATTTTTTTTGAAAATCCTTAATATTTGTACTGAAAATAATCTTTCTTTGATATGATGATGCCGTTTTTGCCGCCGCGGTGGGCGATGAAATTAGAAATAGCTCTATCTCAAAAATCGTCATGGTGGGCGAAATTTGCCGCCGTCGCGTATTGTGTTAATCTTCATATACAATCGTGTGTTCGAATCACCGACGGCAGTACGACATATATTCGCCGTCGCCCGTATTGTGTTTATGCGATTACTCACCCTCTTTCATTGCTTTTGTGGAAATGCTACATACATATATTTTACTGCTCTAATTTGCCAACTTTAAGCAGAAAATAATTCAACCTACCTTGGAATCACCATAGAGAAAAATATCACGCAACGCTCCACGATCGCGACACAATTGATCCCACTAGATTTCCAGCCAGCTCGGGTAGCGCATTGAGAGTTTTCCTCACCCCTCTGCAACTATATTTAATCAATTCTTTGGAAGCAACATAAAATTTAAGAACCTACCTTTTTTATAAACGCCTTTTGAAATTGTAAAACAAAATAAAGTAGTGTAAAATGTAACAAGCATATCAAAAAGCGCCCACCTCAACCTGAAATTGTTGATGGAAAATCTCATATCTATATGTGCGTCTCATTCAAAATTATGCATTATCAATGTTGTTACGAAATTTACGAAGTAGAACACAACAATACTAAAAAGTGAGGATACTTTTGCATAACAAGGAGGATAGTTAAGGAGCTTATCAATAGTTATGCACCCGAATGCATGTTTCGTAGCAGTAAACAAAATGATATGCATAGAAACATATCTTTCAGCTTTAGTTAAGAACACATCGTAACAACATGCATTATCGCGAACTGCAACGAAAACTCATAGGCACAGTAGGAATGTACCATCAGACAATAACAGCTCAAATAGATATCTAGGAGTAAACAACTGGTAACCGAACAATTCACTGAGACATCAACCACCGCAGGTTATATAAATATCAATAAGATCTATGAATCTTAAAAATATCAAGGGGAAATAGCATCAAGGGACTTTGCTATTAGACTGGTTTGGGTACCTGTCCATAGCGGAATCGCTGGAAACTGCAAAGCAGATGAGCTCGCAAGAAGCTTTACTCCAAACTCATCAGACTGGGAATTAGTCGGTGTTCCGCTGGCCTCTTACATTCTAGCACAGGATCTGTGGACTTCGTGTGACTAGCTCTGTGCGATAATCCTTCTGGTTCAAAGTGGAATGTAAAAGGTCTTTTGAACGACTATTTGTACACATGCGGTGAGGCTAAACATTTTGGAGTAGAAGCTGCATGCAGGAACAAATGGAGGTTAACAAAGAGATTAACTTTAATATATTGGGTTTTTGGGGAAGAAGTCAACCAGAGAGACGAAAATTAATATGATATTAATATGGCATAATGTTAAAACAACGCAAGTTATTATATGGGAATTGGGGTAGTTCGTATCCTAAATTCCTATATTTTCGGCTTTAAACTATAGTGTTTCCAATATTCACTAAATTTTTCTTTCGATATCTTTTATAACATATTAACCGAAATACCGGAAGTTTGAAAATCTTATATTAGGTATATGGGAGATAGGGGTAGTATTGACCCCAGATATCGCTACACGGACAGACGAACGGACAGACCGTCACCCGGGATAGAACTCGTCTCGTTATCCTGATTCATATACAGAACTCTATATTTAAGTATTTCGATTAGTTTAAGTGGTTTAAACAAACGATAGGTGAACAAAAATATTATACTCTGTCGCAACATATTGCGAGATTATTTTGGTGAAAATTGGAAAGTGCCGATGAGCGCCACAAATTAAAATACAAAGAGGGTCACACGAGAATCGGTATAAAAAATAGATGGTGGGCGTAGTAACGAACACTTTTTGGTGAAATCTCGTCTGCACCAGGATACGACCAATTTCAACTATATTTCGTATATAATATTATCATAACGTCTAAGTGCTAAAACTGGTAATGTCTGACTACAACTGCGCCTACTTCCCACATAACAATTTATCAAGTGTGATACATACATATTTGTGGTCAATAAAAACGCACCACCACTTTTGTAGTCTATCTGGAGCTATATAACTGTAAATTAAATTTTACGTGCGCCGTTCATGTGGTTCCAGGATAATTGTGTAGTTAAAAAAGTTAAGCTTTTTAAAAGTCAACTGATTTGGGGCCACTACACCTTGTTGATGGAATAATGAATGCACAAAAATATGCGACCGTGGTTAACAATTTTTTAGTACCCGCAATTGAAGAGCATAATTCTTATACGGATCGCCTAATATTCCAAGATAACTCAGCGCCATGCCATAGTGCAAAATAAGTAAGTGTTGATTAGAAACAAATCTTGTCTAAAACATTTATACAATATTGGTGTGTATGACTTTTAATTGACTTTTGACTAATATTCTAACTTTATAAACAAATTGCTCATGTGATCTTATTTCGATTAAACCAAAAGCGATTTTTAAAACTATTCGAGATGACGAATGCAATTTAAAAGATGGCACTAACCGATTTTTAGCAGGATAAATTTAATAACCAAAAATAAAAGAAATATTTGTTAATAAACTTTCTGAACCTAACTGTAAACCCTTTGCCCGCATCCACTACTGCTTGAAGTACAAGGCTATAGGTGTGTTTCCTATTGTAATAATTTTCCTTATTTTCTCTAGGAATCTTTATGCGGATGTGAGTGCAGTCTATGCAACCGATAATATCTAGTAAACCCCTCCTTGTTTCAAATTTTGTTTTGTTGAAATGACGTCAGCACGTTGTGTCTAAAGTTTTGTTTTTAAGAAAGAGCGAGTCGCCGAGTATTACAATATTTTGCTTCTATTTATCTATTGTTAGCAGTACCAAATGTCAACGTATATACATATTTTGGTTTGAACTCTCCGCTATTGTTATTTAAACTTTGACTTCCGAATAAATTTTCAAAAGATATTTGTTTTCTGACTATTTAAAAAAGAAGAAAGGCTCATGTTTAGGTTATTTAATACGTGTACATAAGTTTTTTGAAATATTAAAATATTTTGCTTTGTTGACTTCAAAAGTTAATTTTTTAAATCCTTTGTGATTAAACTATATATGTACATTTATTTAAATTATGTATAGTTTTCTGTAAAATGTGAACCGAAAAATGCCCATATATTTACATAAAAAATCTCAAAACCTATTTCTCTCCTTAGTGGCACCACTGTCAAACGTTTCAAAAAATTTGAACTTTGACTGCGCTTTCTCGACTCAAAGGGTTGCGTATCATGTTATCAATGGAGACAGTGACGAAACAACATGGCGCATGGTCATGGCGCTAAGGAAAATGTGCCCTGCATGAAATTTTTTGCCGTTGAATTAACGCTTTAGGGTATTATGAACTACATTTTGTGTTTTACGTTCTTTAAAGACAAGAAAATGAAGATTTTAAGGGTCTAATATATTTATTTTAATTGTACAATATATAAAAAGTCTTCAAGAAATTTTTCAGAAAGTTATAATTTCTTCTTTTCTGCAGCCAACTTTACTGCTTAGCTCGCTGTCCAAATCGCATTTCTTTGTTTTTTGCAGCCAACTTCACTTTTTAACGCGCTGTCAAAATCGAATCAACGTTGTCGCCGCGTTTATTTAGGTATGTGCCATACAAAACCAATGGGCATGAGGAATTTTTTACAGTAATTTACTGCTGCCGCTTTTATTTAGGGACGGGCGTCAGTCGTCAATCAGTGCTTTTAAGTGGGGGTTTTGTAGCAGAAATAAACTCTCTTGTCACTTGAAAATGAGAGAGGAACTTACCTACCCGAATTTGACAGTTGACTGGACCGGGTAGGTTTGACGTTTGGCAATTGGAACGGCCAGATTGAAATGCTATTAAGATTACATGTGAACGAAGAGATTTCTTGGAACAGTTCCAGGTCACTAATAAAAAAGTAATTTGATGAAATGATTTGTTGATAAAAAAAACATTGTTAATTGAGAGCTAGCAAGTTTAAATCACTTTATTAAATGTTGAAAGTTCGAAAGTCAATTGTTTTAATATATCGTAAATCACAAACAAAAAATTTAAATAAATTCTGTGTACATCAAAAGCTCTATATATAATATAATAACTTTTAATCGAAATAAATGTTGGCCTTTTTTAATTTAAAAGCTCTAAAGTTATTATTTTGTCTAATCTGGGTAAAATGTTAAATGTTATATAAAACGTTAATTTTGAAGCGTTCTCACATTGGAAAGAGTTGGACATATATTTACCTTTTGTTTAAATGAGCTAAGCCTCGCTTACACATACACACCACTCTACTTGGAAAAAACTGCCGCACCTTAATACTGCCTACCACATAATCCCCAATACACCACAAATTGGAAAACACCATAGTCGATGACACCACACCGCACACAACACACTACACCGCACCTGTACACTACCCTACTCAACAAAAAGGACGGAGAACAGGTCAGCCTGTACATTTCGCATGCCAGCATTCTTTTCGCAATTCGGTCACCAAACTTACTTCAGACATCGCGAATCGTCTTCAAAATATTATTGACGTTTTTCTTGAATTGTAGTGTGTCAATTAACAATGAAATAACCTAAACTAAAATTAGTTGTTCCCCTAAAATACGCGGGCATTTTTATTAAACGATCGGACAAGTAGTGATAAGGTTATGGATTTTAATAACTAAAATCAAATAAAGTGGTGTGCTCCCCAATAAATTGGTTTCTAAATTTATAATGGTCCTTCGGGCCGGATCGAATGAGTTAGCGCGTGTCGCATCAACGTGAATAATTGAATGTCGAGTTGCGCGCAGGATCGCTATTTTGTCGACTGAGGTGTATCTGCGGAGACCATCCTTTTTGTTTGCTGAGGTGGCGTACAGGCGCGATGCTGTGGTGTGTTGTATTGTCCCGTGTGGTGATGTATGAGTGTGGTGTATTGTAGTGGGTTATACTAGGGTGTGTCATTATTTTCAGGGTGAAGCGGTGTACTTGGCGGGAGGAGTTTATACTCATTTAAACATACTGGGCCCCTAGCCGAATATTTTGCCTAGTATTGAACGTATAACGTTACATGCATTTCGGCGCACTGCTGATGGAGCAGCCGAGGGTGCGGCATACATGCTGTAAGTGTAAGAAACTTTTTTTTGTTGTAAAAGGATGTTAAGTAAATAATTTGATATGTTGGTGAGTAGCTTGTTTATATGATTTTTCTGTATTAGCGGTACTTTTTTGCAATTTCTTTATTTCGGCTTATAGGATAGCGACCCCACGCCTGGCTCAGATATGGCCAGAATGGGTGCTCTTTTGAAATCATTGAAAAGGGATCGTGCGAGAGTACAGTGATTGGCCGAGAATTGAGAACGGCTTTTTCTAGAGGTAGTAAAGTGGTAACTGCGATATATTTATATTTTTAATATCCATCTACTTTCTGAAGAAGGATTTGAAGCCTATTTTGCTGATTCCCATAAACCACCCATATTAGGAGCGCTTAGATAGATGCGATAAGTGCCACATGGTCCTTCGAGCCTAAAAGAAAGGCACTGTGAAAATATAAAATCCAAAATTGTTAAAACACAGAAAATAGATAACATGCACAAACAAATACATATACAGTCAAAGACAAAAGTTTAAATCCACCAATATAACATATATATTATAATTTATATAACAGTGAGGTGACAAAAATGCGGTAGAAAAAAATAAATTATACATACCATATATATTATTAAAAAAAAAAGGTGCAGTACAGTACATTACATATATACAAGTATAAATTGGGACTTTTATTTACAATAACAATCCAGTGATCGAAATCAAGAGTAAGTTACAGGTAGACGATTTATCGAGAAATCCGTTACAATTGGTGTCAGAAGTGGGATTGTCAAATAAATTCCCAAGGAGATAATTATTTGAAAATGACCAAAGTCATTTGAGAGGTTAGCTCACTTAGCTTATGCACATAAATCCGTGAAATACATCGAGGACACGAAAATTCAGACTTTCGTCAATGGAATACGAGACAACACTACACGCTTCGCTTCATTAGCATGTCCAAAATTAACATAAAACATTTTCATAAGTACCTTTATGGCCAGCGATTTCGGGTGAGGACAGATCATGCAGCATTAAAATGGCTTCTGCAATTCAGAAACCCAGAAGGACAGTGGCCCGCTGGATTGAGAGACTCCAAAGTTACGACTTCTATGGAGAACATCGCAAAGGTAGTAATCATGGAAATGCTGATGCCATGTCCCGCCGTCCCTGTAATCTGGAATGCAGACATTGCTCAAAAGCTGAGGCCAAAGAAGACATTATAGATGTCCGATTAATGACTATAACATCAGACTGGGATCCGAAGAAGCTACGGAAATGTCAGCAAGAGGACCCAGATTTTAAAAGTGTAATACATGGATTGGAAATGAATAAACGTCCAACGAGAGAAGAAATAGCTGCAGAAAGCCCAGTCGCTAAGGCTTATTGGGCACAATGGAATAGTTTAAAACTAGTGTCTGCCTGCCTGCATCGCGTATAGGAAAGCGAAGATCGGCAAAGTTCACGAGCTCTGATGATTATTCCAAAAGTAAGAATTCCTGAAGTTCTCAACGGGCTGCACAACGGTCCAAATGGAGGACATATGGGTATCACTAAAACCTTGGAGAAATTAAAACAAAGATTTTATTGGGTTGATTGTCGTCAATCAGGAGTGGATCGCCAATTGTGTCGAGTACATTGCTGCTAAAGGGCCGCGGTCCAGGAGTCATGGTCAGATGAAGCAGTACAATGCAGGTGCGCCGTTTGAGCGAGTAGCCATGGATGTAGCTGGACTATTTCCTATCAGTAAATTAGGAAACAGATATGTTTTGGTAGTCATGGACTATTTCAGCAAATGGCCAGAGGGATACGCAATTCCTTACCAAGAGGCAGGAACAGTAGCGGATGTATTCATCAACAATTGGCTATCGAGATATGGTGTTCCAATAGAATTACATTCTGACCAAGGGAGAAATTTTGAATCAGCTGTAATACAATATGCCAAAAGCTGGGTATCCGGACCCGTACAACTACATCCGCAGTCCGATGGCATGGTAGAACGATTCAATCGAACTTTGGAAGAACATTTGAGGAAAGTTGTGGACAAGTATCAAAAAGATTGGGATACCCATATATTCTTGTTCCTGATGGCTTATTGGTCTGCTGTACATGAAACAACGGGGCAGACTCCTGCAAGGGTAATTTTTGGTAATGATTTACGACTACAGATTGATTTAAAATTTGGAATTAACGACAACGGAGGAAGGAATACTAAGGAATTCAATAGCATCCTAGAAACGAGATTAGGGATATACATGCTATGGTGAGACAGCGCACCAAAATTATGAGCGATAAGATGAAAGCAAAATACGACAAGGCAATAAACTCTGAGGGTTTTATTGAAGGCGATTGGTTATTGTTATATAACCCATAACGAAAGAAAGGGCTGTCTCTCAAATTACAGTGTAATTGGGAAGGACCATACCAGGTTATTAAACGACTGAATGATGTAGTGTATCGCATACAGACCATTGGAAGACCAAGGAATAAAATGAAGGTGGTTCATCTGGAACGGCTTGCAGCGTTTGGTACCGCAAATATGTCTAATCGGGACGATCAGACTTAGGTAGAGGGCAGTGTGGCGAACACGAGTACCAGAACAAATCAGAATTGACGATAAACTGCCAGAAGCAACTAGACAGCGAATTCGTAGTTGCCAGAATGTTCCAGTAGCGAACTTCTGTTAAAAATTTGCTATATAAGGGCTGCCGGATTGTGCAGCAGGGACAGTTCTAATTAAAGTGTTGCCGTATAAAAAGCAATTAAGCTATAAGCAATAAGTTGTAAACTCGAATATCGAGCAATAAGTGTTAAGTTGTTGGAATTGGGAATAAAGATAAATGTATAGCATTAAATTGGGACTTTAATTTAACAATTCAGTGATCGAACTCAAGAGTGAGTTACAGGTAGACGATTTATCGAGAAATCCGTTACAGTATGAATGTATATATATGCTGCCGCTCAAGTTTTTTGTAGAAAGCCACAGCTCTGTCAAACCAACAAAATGACAGTTCATTGCCGGCAATGGATAGAAAGAGATACATATATTTAGGCATCTATTGCTACACATAAGCAATGTACAGTCTCCATTGATTATTTTTTTACAATCTTAAATTGCCTGCCGAGATGCTCCGTTAGGTCATTATTTTAGAGAATAGCAATATGTTATTATGTATCGATAAATTGGGTTACATTAAAAATCTTGTTGCTAAAGTGTAATCGTCAATAAAAGTAGCGAGATTCATGTGTGATTGTGTGAGTAGTATTCTTCTCGCTGATTTTGTCTGTTCGTTCGTTCAATATGTCTGATTCGCCTTTAACCAATAGACTTCGGGTTTGTCGTTTAGTAAAAAGAAAATTTTTATCAGTGTCCTATAGAAAATGGTGAACTTTCTGTGTTTTTACATTGCGGGTATTTGCGAAACATGTAAAGTAAATGGACATATTACATTTTCGAAGTGAGCCGAACCAATAGAAAATTAAAAAAATCGTATATTTAAGAAAGTGAGTCGCGACGCAAATCGGAGATAGCTTCACCATTGTGGCATCAGGGGATTTGCTCCGAAAAAATTCAACTACTGCGTTAGTAAATAGGCAAAGGATAAGAACAGTAAGATAATGCAATTATATACATTTGTACCCTGGAGTTAGTAAGTTGCGGTTCAGTTATTATATGTGTTTGAAAATTCGTTGGTCTGTGCAAACAAAACGCGTACATAAGAAAAGAAAAATATTATTTTTCTACAATTAATTAAAGTAATTTAAATTAATACCGTGGTAAACATAAAGAAAAGTGTAAATTCACTATTTATTAAAAAACGGTAGACATTTTACTTAGAATTCGTTTCACAAAGTAATTTAGGAGCTCTATGTAATGTTTTTGACTTCAGCTTTATAAAGTATTTCTTATTGATAAAAAAATTGTTTTATTTGAAATTTCTAATAAAATTATGTATAACCACGTTTTTGTCAATGAATGGGAGGATTTGGTGGTACATAGGGAGACCAAGTTATAGGCAAAGTTTTACTCTAACTTTAATGATCTGTTTGGGACAGTATTTCTAAAAAAAAATTTACCCTATTAGACACGTCGACATACTACATAAAAATATATATAATACATTTTTGTGTGAAATCGATTTGTTCTAAAGCTTGGCGAGGTACCAAAGCATATTTCATTTTATGCACAAATTCAATAAACATTGTAAATAGTGTTATATTGCATTTACAATATGTGCGTAAGTGTGCGTGGTTTCTTTGACGACCGAAAAAGAAAATTATATAAAAAAATCAATGTACTTTTAATAGTATATATAGGTTATAAGTCTTGAAAAATGCAAGATATGAAGACGGCGAGACAGAGAAAAATTAAAATAAATATTTGATAATTTTCTATTTAATCCTTCAAATGTCTTAACTTTTTCGTCGCCTACAGTGAAGTGTAAAGTCTAAATCACCAATCACCAAATAAAGTGTTTAATTAATCTCAAGCCTATATATACATGTATTAAAAAATGTTTCGAGGGTCCAATTATTTTATAATTGCTTCACAAATCATTTTTCTAGCTAAAACTGAATTGTTTAATATGGAGTATTACACAGCTACTTTATACAATTGTACAACAACAACAATTGTATGTGCACATTTATATGTATATTTTTAATCGTATGATATCGGCAATAAGGGACTTTTGGTAGAATTGCGTATTAGATTTTCAGATAATCAATATTTTATAAATTTGTCCAAATACGAGAATTTTTTGTGTCTTAACATTTATTGAAAATAATAGAATGGGGCAATTTTTGATTTAAAAATAAATTTAAAATATACCTATTATTTTAGTATTCTCTGGTTACTAAATAAAATTTATCATTTTGGAAAACTTCTCGTACTTCGCATATTTAATAAACTTACATGTAAAAAATATTTTTGTTTTTTTCATACAACCGTACATGTGTGCATACATAAACTGTATACTTTATACGTTTACATAAGTTAAAGATTTTCCAAAATTTTAACATCAATATGGCCGATAAAACCACCACCATTTGACAAAGTGTATACGTACTGAAAACAAGTTCGTTGAATTATCACCATATAGTTTTTTAAATTGTTAAATTAAAGAGGGATTTTTATACAAGTATTTTTTATTTTCGCACTAGTATATGATATTTCTCATAAATGTTTAAATCTAAATTACTAAAACCAAAAACTTTTTACTCAAACTTTTAAACACATATATTGTAGTTTTTGTTATTTACAGGACACATATATAATATGTATATGTATTTAGTTTTTCTCTCGCAGTTTTGTAGAGCACTAGTAAAGTTAAAAACATTATTTTATAATTTTTTATTTGTAAATATTATCCTACTACGAATTAGAAAGTTCCTTTATGATTAAATTTAATTTCCTTTTAGATAATTGATTTTTGGGTTTCTATGTACGTTCAAAACCAAATAAAATCAAATATCCGTTGATTAACAAATATGTATGTATGTATGCGAAAATTGTTTGAAAACCAATTATATGTGGTTATATAATATTAAAAAATTAAAACTTTCCTAAGTTTCAGAATTTTACCCCCCCTTTTAGGTATGGATGCCTATATTGTGCGAATACAGCTTCTATTCACCAACAGAATACAAATTGTACTTTACGAAAGCGTATCGTCTATCCTTCGCAAACAATTGTATGTATATATTATGGAATACTATTAACTATTATCAGGAAACTCAAGAGTAGTGGTTTAAATTATTTTGCGAAATTTACAGTTTGAATACATTGAACATACTGTATTTAAAGAAAACGCAACAGAAATCGAATAATTTTTTTATTTAACTTCGAAACGAAATGCCATGTTCTAAAAACTGAATTCACATATTTAAATGTAATTTGAAAACGAAAAATTTATAACGTATGAGATCCTCTCTGCATACATGCCAACAAGGGATATGTAGGCAGAGGAAGGTTGTAGTGATAGTTTTCTGTTAAGAGCTCACAAGTAACTTCAGCTTCAGGATATCAGACCACTAGTATTATTCAAGCAGAAGTGGCTGCAATTAAGGTAGCAGAATATGTATTGCTCTGGCCTCTGTGAACCCTGAGCTCTGTGTGTAAGTTCAGAAAGTGTTAGTTAACAACCAGCACTTGTGCAAAAGTTATATTTTTCTGTATCAAAGTGGAACGTAGGAGGTTTAGCTCTAAGCAATGTTCAAAGCTTTTTAAATTCGACAATATATTTTTTCATAATTTTGCTATTCTTAAGGAATAAACACAAAAATATTCACCTCCAAAATGAAACACATGCTCGTGTGTGTGCCTTTTTTATATAAAACAAATGCTCATGTGCTGGTTTGAAAATTTTTGAAAAGTGCACATACACATTATGAGTTCAAATAATTTGTTTAGTTTTTAAGCGATGTTTCGTTAAAATTGGTGATAATGCACTGAATGCCCGTTAAACTGAAATCTGGGTTGCTGGAACAGCTAGAACGACCTCAGAAAATTTTCTTAGGAGTCTTCTCTAAAGAGTATGTCTTCCATAAGGCATAATGGACTTATTCCACGCTAGACCTACTGCTAAGGGAAAGCACTGTCACTCGAAAACATCGGATGGGAAGTTTTTCAAGCGGAAGTATATGCTATAAATTATGTTTTGTTGTAAAATTCCTGGTTTTCATGGCACTATGTAACTGTGTAGCGTATGAGACGGTGGTCCCAAGATCACGTAACTCCAATGCACGCTTTGCATCCGTTTTATGCATAATGCAAGGGGTTGAAAAGATTTAACGAAATTCGACACAAATTCCCAGTGAAATCTTCTATGTATATATTGCTACTCTGTAAATTTTTCAATTTTTTTTTAAGAAAAGTAACCATTTGTTTGGATGTTGCTAGCTTCCGTGTGATCTAATGTAAGAACTCTATTAGAGTTCTACATTCCTCCATTCAGGAAGAAGTCAACTGTAGCGTATGAGCTGCGCATCTCACTACTGACTTTATTGTTCTTTGTAATATTTCTTCCTCTATACCGGTTTCTGATTTTTCCAACAGTTTAACTTTTAACTCATCTTGCAGTATTTAGCTGGCCTTGACAATATTTGCTTCATTATCGGTAGTGTTGGATTATACATACTGTAGATCCGAACCGTATGTGTCCAAGCAGTTTATCAATTGTTCTTTGATATACACTACTTTGTGCCTTTTATAGAGACGCACCATTCCTGGAGAAGTTATTTAATATAATTTAACGAATGCCCCATATTATATTCAGTAAAACTCAATACTAACTAAAAAAAACTTAATACTAAGGTATGGATGCATTGTACGTTTATTCCAACCATGCTTTTCCCTATTGTACTTGCAATATCAATTTTCAAATTTTGTAATTTATATTTTAGTCGCATTGAAATAGGTTTTTGTTTTTTTTTTGCAGAACACCTTAGTTGAAATTATTCGGCTTGTTAAAACGAAATCACAATTTCATTCGGTTTCTGAAACATGCCTGAATATATGTACTTTTTTATTTATTTATTTTCGAACGTTTATTGGTAAATTATTCACCAAAATGGGTCTTTAGAAAATCGTGAAATAATAAAAAAAATTGTTTATTATTAGATGTACAGTTTATTTGAGACTAACTTGAAAGTACAATATACGCATATATGTATATATAATATGTATGTAAGTAATAATCTCGTTGCTCGCAGGCAACCGAATTCACAGTTAACATAATGCGTTGTTTATATGTACATGTTTTGTGTATTTCTAACACTCCTCAACGCAGTATGTCATTAAACACTTAAATGTTAACATTTTTTATTTTAATACATACCCATCATGCCAATACATTTCTTATGCTTAATTTTGCTAAGGTTCTTGGTCAGGACATCAGATATCATATTTTCAGTTGATACATACTTTATTTCAATTACATTGTCCTTAACCATTTCCCTGACATGATGATATTTAATATCTATATACTTACTGCGCGCATGATATTTTTTATCTTTCGCTAAACATTGCGCGTTTTGGTTATCGCTAAACACCTTTGTTGCATGATCATCGCTCATGAGTTTACGGATATACGGTGCTTCTTTAGCAGCCGTTGACAAAGCTACGTACTCGGCTTCAGTACTAGCGTCGTGGCCTTAGCCCTGTTTCTTTGATTCCCATGAGATCACTGCTCCTGCTGCAAGAAATGTCCAGCCACTGTACGATTTTCGGTCCATGCAATCTCCAGCCCAATCAGCATCGACATAACACTCGATGGGTTTTCCAGTCCGTTGGTAGTGCAGACTCAGCTCAGCAGTGCTTTTAAGGTATCGCAAAACTTGCTTGGCACCCATCTCATGTTGCTTCTGAGGATTTGCGTTACGTTGCGACAACTTCGCAACAGAGTGTAAAATATCTGGCCGGGTTGTTATGGCTAGATACATCAGCGAACCTATGAGAGATTAATAGCTTGCGTTGTTTGCTCTTGGACACTCATCATTATCACACTTAACCTGGAAACCTGTGCTCAATGGAATGACATTCGGCTTGCAGTTACTTATACCGTATTCGTGAAGTAGGTTTCCAATATTCTGTTTGTGACCAACAGTAACGTTGCCAGTTTCTCCTCCTCTTTCAATTTCCATCCCAAGGAAATGTTTCAGCTCGACCACATTTCACGTCATCTGCAAAGTCACTTTCAAGGAAAATTTCGTCACGTGCTTCTGTTACCTTTCCTGTACTCGGATCGTATAATCGGTATGCCTTCGCTAATTCTGAGTAGCTAACCATCACACGCGCCTCGCCTTTCGGGAGAAACTTCCTGCTATGCTTCTTGTCTAAAACTATAGCTTCGATTCCGAATACTCTCAGATGACTCACCGTTGGCTTTTTGCCTTCAGAAGCACAGGTTGTTTCAGAGAGGAGACGATAGAGTGAGGGAACATTAGTCCCGGTGGTATCACAATGGGCCTCCTATAGGCCTAGGTGCGTCATTGGGCAGCCACTCTACCTACCTACCTTTCTAAACCATGCACCAGATTTTTACTAATCATTTTGTTCAGACTACCAAAGTTTAAATTTCCAAACCTATTGTACCACTTCATTATCTCAGCCAAATTAGACTGTGTGCCAAAACACTTCTTATCGTTTGTCTTAAACAAAAACAAATCTTGCTGCGTCTTGGCAACTAAGATTACTTCACCGTCACGATTTTGAATGCACGCACCTTCTTGTTTAAACTTGACACTGAATCCCTGCTGGATTGATTTTGTTACAGATATGAAATTGCATTGAAGGTCTTCCACATAGAGTACGTTACCAAGTCAACTGTGCTTTCACGCCAATTCAATTGCACTGTACCACGACCAATGGCTACAATATAATTGTTTCCAGCTAAAACAACTTTCTCAGTATGCCGTTCGAATTTTATGAAACTCGATTTATCACAGCACAAATGCGCTGTTGCACCACTATCCAAGCACCAAACGTTTTTTGCAAAACCACCGTTAAACATGCAAACACAGAGTACGATTTTTCTCGATCTTTGTCGTTTCTCTCATTTTTGTTGTCTTTGACGCTCGCATTTTTTTCATAGACTATTGCTTGACAATTCTTGGAAATGTGTCCACGGCGACCACACGACCAGCCACTTATGTTTTTTCTTTGTTCTTGACCGTCCTTTACACTCTCTTGATTTCCGCCTCGCGAAGAGAACATTTTTTGCTCTCCTTGTTTTTCACTTTGTTCAGTACGCTTTTCGCTCTCTTCGTGCAACTTAATTTTTAACGCACTTAATTCCGCCAAAGCCTCGCGTGATTCCATTGCTACCACGAAATTGTCAAAAGCGTCGGTCAAGCTTTACAACAACAATATGCACAAACACTCTTCGGGCAGTGTAGAACTAATTTCGCACAATTTTTCTATCAGGTCTGTAAACTTTTCCAAATGCTTAGCCATATTTTCTGATTCTTACGATTTGATACGCAATAACTGTTTTAACAACGGAACGCGACGTGCAGGTCCCTTAGGCATATGAATTGTTTTTAGTCTTTCCCACGCACTAGCAGACGTTTGGCAATTTTTCACATTATTTATCTGTGAAGACTTAATGCATAGCATAATGCTGGCTAATGCTTTTTCGTCTTTTGCATCAAACGCAGCTTTTACCTCTGCAGTGTATTCTTCGTTCTTTACGACACGACCACAAACCACGCCCCATAACTCTGCATGTATGAGTACGCTTTTCATCTGAACGTTCCACGCGCTGTAATTGTGGTCATCCAGCTTTTTAATAGAATTCAAAATTAATACAATTTACTTGTCCAAGAAAGTCAAGAATGTTTACATTCACCTTCTACAAGAAATTTCACTTGGAGTCAATTGGACTTATTATTTTATTTGATTTATTTCACTTGTATCATCGCCTGGGCCCATAACCTATTAGATGCACAGTTTATTTGAGACAAACTGGAAAGTACAATATATGCATATATATACATATGTATGTAAGAGAGAATCTCGTTGCTCGCAGGCAACATGTACATGTTTTGTGTATTTCTAACATCTATTAATGCATTATTGTAATAAAATATAACGATAATTATGTTAGTAATATAAATATAAACTGATAGTAAATAGTTATTCAGATTCTTTAAAATTGTCAATAGTAACCAACTTGAAAAACGTAGATCAATGGGCAGAAATTTTGTAATTCACGACGAATGTATAAATTAATTAAATTCTACTAAATATAAATATTATGAATTCTATCGAACGTCATTGTTTTCCATTTATTTATGTTTTATTTTAGGAGTTCTGTCAAAACTGTTGGCAGTGTTCCTAAACACTTTACAAGCGCTTCCTTAAAATGTAAGCTCCGGGTTGTTATCTGCATAATTAACAGTCCTAATTCAATATCCAACGCTAGCATAAAATCAACTATAAACCACTAGTCTTCCTCATTAGGGGTTTATGTGAATTATACAAAGTGCTTACATATATACATAGGTGTGTTATTTATTGTACAATATATCCTAATAGTTAAACAAATATTGTAATTTTTAACGCTTTTCTGTTGTTACGAAAATGTTTTGATATATCTATTTATAGTTCAGAATTATACCAACACCTTATAAATAAATTGGAAATTTATAATATAAAAAGTATTTATTAAAGGGTTAGGTGTAGTCAGAGACATGTAAATTTACACATTTTTGCACCGGACAGAAAAACAACATAGTATACACCAAGTAAGGAAGAGCTTAGTTCGGATGTAATCGAACAGTTTATACTCCTACAACTTGCTACGATCAAAGCCAGAGAAATACCTACAGGTGCATAAAGTTTGTTAGAACAACGAAAATCAATATATTTAGTATATGGTAGTTTAGGTAATTTTCGAACCAATTTCACAAATTTTCGGCATTAAACTATAGTATATATCCAATATTATACGTTCAGTCAATTTTGCTAAGGTATCTTACTTATTTGCCAATATATGCGATATAAAGTCAGTCGAAAATCTTTCTATTAGGTATAAGGGGGCTTAAGGAATTATTGACCCGATGCAACCAATGTTTGATGTACAGGCATATTATTATCAGAAAAGGGCTCTACGAATGACGTTATTGTCCACAAAAGTGATTCCGTTTCGGTAATTTCGATGTCAAGGATGAACCACGCGTCGGGAGGCCTGTCGTCGAAAATTGCGATAAAATCATGGAAATAGTGGAAACAGACCGACACGGGAGCACTTATTTAATTGCTGAGGAACTAAAGATAAGCCAGAAAACCGTTTGGAACCATTTGCCATCATTGATCAACAGAGGCCGAATTGTGTTCCATCAGGACAACGCCAGGCCACACACGTCTTTGGTGACGCGCCAGAAGCTTCGGGAGCTCGGATGGGAGGTCCTAATGCACCCACCTTATAGTCCGGACCAGGCACAAAGTAATTACCATCTTTTCCTGTCCATGGCAAACGCGCTTAATGGTGAGAAGTTGGCCTCAAGAGAGGCATGTGAAAATTGGCTCTCCGAGTTTTTTGCCAATAGGGACGCATCCTTCTACGAGAGGGGTATAATGGGCATCTCGTTGGCGACAAGTTTACGAACAAAACGGACAATTGTACACCGGACAAATGCACACAAAGTTATCATCTTTTGAAAATCAATAAAAAACCGAACTTTTTACTTGACCAATATATCTCACACATTGACCGATATTTTCGGCAAAGAGTCAACTATAGGTACTGGAGTCCACATATTCGAAACCTAGGGGCTTGAACAGTTTTGGTTCGGATTGGACAACTTCTAGTCATAAGATGGCATACTTTAAAGGCATTATTCGTGCAAAGTTTTATCCTGATACATTCATTGGTGCTTGATTTGCATACTGGGAAATTGAAGAATCAGATAGAATTTAAAATTGTGTCATATGGGCAGTAGACTTGGTTTTAGTGCGATTTTCTCGCCCATTTTCGCATTGTAACAGGAATGTCAGAAGAATGTTATATATGTTTGGTTGAAACCGGTCGAGCAGATCCCCAGATATGTGATTTCACCTAAAAGTAGGCAGTGCCATCGTCGAATTTTGTCTGCGGCTCCTATAAAGTCTTCTCATACCATCTCTAATTCTTGATTTACCGCGCTTTAAGTAGTTTTTAACAGTCCCGTTATATGGCGAGGCAGAGCTATCAGATTTCATCAATTTTTACAGTGCCGGTAGAGGTGCTTAAGGGATTTGTTCTGCACGTATTTGGTTATTTAAGCTTGAATGGTTTGGCATATATGTTCATTATATTATACTTTTAGGGGGCCGAGGCCAGCCCCATTTTTCAAAATTTTTTGTCTACGATCCTTTGTGCCAAATTACAGTTCTATATCTTAGTTTAGTGCTTAGTTATAACACTTTATAAGTTTCCGTTTAATGGCGTTTTGTTGGCGTGACAGTCATCCGACAACGCCCATTCACGAACTCGTTATGCATTTTTGCCAAGGAAAACGTGTACCAACTTTCATTACGATATCTCAATTTTGACTCAAGCTACTGCTTGTACAGACAGACAAACATGCGGATTTCAACTCTTCTCATCATCCTGATCATTTGTAAACATAACCGTATATCTATCTCCATTAGTTTTAGGTGATACAAACTGCCCTTAGATAAACAAAACTATTATACTCTGTAGCAACGTGTTGCAAGAGTATGGGATTAGGTCAAGTAAAAAGTTCGTTCGGTTTTTATTTAAGAGATGGCGTTATTGTCCATAGTACTAGTGTTACGTGTCGCATCATGTCATACTATATGGCGCTGAAAACGTGCTTATTCGCGCTAAAAGTTTGTCTGTGACAGTTTTTCGATTGATTTACTCAGTTCGTTGTGAGCGCACGTCAAAGATGGACACCAACAATGAGAAAATTCGCTAAATTTTACAATTTTTCTTCGATCAAAGCGAAAAAGCAGCCAAAGCGGCTGAAAACATTAATTTAGTTATGGGCCCGTTCCGTTCCGGTAATTTCGATGTCAAAGATGCACCACGCGTCGGGAGGCCTGTCGTCGAAAATTGCGATAAAATCATGGAAATAGTGTAAACAGACCGTCACGTGAGCACTTATTTAATTGCTGAGGAACTAAAGATAAGCCAGAAATCCGTTTGGAACCATTTTCATAACCTTGGATTCAAAAAGGAGCTCGATGATTGACGGCCATGAAGGTTTTGCTGTGTGTTTGGTGGGATGGGTAAGGAATCATCTACTGCGAGCTGCTCCCCTATGGCCAAACGCTCAATTCGCCCCTCTACTGCCAACAACTGGACCGCTTGGCTCTCCGAGTTTTTTGGCAATGGGGACGCAGTCTTCTACGAGAGGGGTTTACGAACAAAACGGCGCCTATTTGACTTAAATCGGACAAATGTACACAAAGTTATCATCTTTTGAAAAATCAATAAAAAACCGAACGAACTTTTTACTTTACCTAATATAATATGCAGATAAGAAATCAAAGTCATCAGATTATTTGTCTTCAAATTAAAACTGCAGTCAACTAGAAAAATGTAGTTTTCATAAAAACGTGTTTAAAGGAAAATGATTGAGTTGATTGAATAGAGTGGCTGAACTGAAAGCTGTAACTCAAAAAATGTTTATTTATATAATTTTTTTTTTAGTTTTCAAAGAAAAGAGCAAATAATTGTAATGTAATTTACATATGTATCACATATATAACATATCTTATACAACTAATAATATCAATTAAATTTTTTATTTTTAATAAATTTATTTTTTGTTTACATATTATAATACTATTTTAGAGGAATTAACTGGACGTACAATTTGATTAAAGTCATGGCAACCAAAGTATCAGCAGCGGAGGGAACTTCTGTTTCGAGTGCACCCACATCGACAGCTGGTTTAAGCGGTAACATCACACCAGCTAGACGCTTACGTACTCGAACTTCGACTGGGGGCAATGTAAATGGTGGAGATTCGGGTAAAAAGTCATCAAACAATTCTAACGGTAGCGAACGAAATATGAGTTGTTCAGATTTTAATAAAAATAATGGAGGAAGTAATAACACTGTTTCTACATCAGCTATAGGAGCTAGTTCAAGTGATGACAAGCAAAGCTCGAATAGCTGCAGTATTACGAATTCCACCCCTGGATCAGCCAAAAAATATCATAATAGTTGTCCTCACCCAACAAATGACCGTGGTCGGGGTAAACCAGTAACACACTTACAACCTCATAGCTCGAGTACATTTAACTTGAATAAAACAGAAGAATTTCATTTTGATACACCCGTTGAGTGTCCCGTTTTTCGTCCTACGCACGAAGAATTCAAGAATCCACTAGCTTACATTAGTAAGATACGACCGATTGCGGAGAAATGTGGAATAGCTAAAATCTTACCACCAGAATCATGGTCACCACCATTTGCTGTAGATGTAGATAAATTAAAATTTACACCACGCGTACAACGGCTCAACGAATTAGAAGCAAAAACTCGAGTGAAACTTAATTTCTTAGACCAAATTGCCAAATTTTGGGAACTACAGGGTTCTTCTTTAAAAATACCAATGGTTGAACGTAAAGCATTAGATTTATATACCTTACATCGGATTGTCCAAGAAGAAGGAGGTATGGAGCAAACAACAAAAGAACGTAAATGGGCAAAAGTTGCAAATCGGATGTCGTATCCATCGAGCAAAAGCGTTGGAGCAACCTTAAAAGCCCATTACGAGCGAATACTTCATCCATTTGAGGTTTATACATCTGGTAAAGTGCTAGGAGCTGGGGCAGGACCCAGCACTAGCGCGGAAGGAGTGAAGCTTGAAGATGGTACGGATTATAAGACACACGAAATACCAACTCGCCAACAAATTACACCCCCAAACGAAAATAACGCTCGACGGTCTAAGCGCTTTGCCAATTCCAGCGCCAATTGTGGATTGAACAATTCGGTATCGCATATTGTTCATATTGAAAAAAAAGAGGATTTTAAGCGTGATCTCCTTAATTGTTTTAATGCTGCTGGCACTTCGTCCTCTGCAAGTGGAGCTCGGGGTCAAGCTGGTAGTACATCTTCAGCAAATTCGATTGCTCTTAAGAAAGCACCCGATCCTCAAATGGTTGATCCTTTAATGAAATATATTTGCCACATATGCAATCGTGGTGATGTGGAAGAATCAATGTTATTGTGTGACGGATGTGACGACAGCTATCATACATTTTGCTTGTTACCACCATTGTCCAGTATTCCTAAAGGTAAAGATAGTATTAATATCATCAATATGGAAATAAATTGTTATGAAATCACTTTTAATTGATGGAATTACACAACCTGTTACACAAATTCGTCTACATTAATAGAACTTTGAAAGGGAATTTTTCTTTAAATTTTAACTAACTTTAATGTCATAAAATATGGACATGATACATAACCAATTGGTAAATTAACTGTTAAAAAAGAACGTCCTTCTTATTTGTTCATACTTTCAGGTGAGTGGCTTTGCCCACGCTGTGTTGTAGAAGAAGTTAGTAAGCCTACTGAAGCTTTTGGCTTCGAGCAAGCAGAACGAGAGTATACATTGCAGCAATTTGGACAAATGGCCGACCAGTTTAAAACGGATTATTTTCGTAAGCCAGTTCATTTGGTCCCAACAAATTTAGTGGAGCGTGAATTTTGGCGCATTGTTTCATCGATTGACGAAGATGTAACAGTCGAATATGGAGCTGATTTGCATACCATGGATCATGGTTCGGGGTTTCCAACAAAAAGCTCTTTATATTTGCTTCCAGGGGATCAGGAGTACGCTGAATCTAGTTGGAATTTAAATAACTTACCATTACTGGAAGACTCAATTTTGGGCCATATTAATGCTGATATCAGTGGAATGAATGCACCCTGGATGTATGTAGGAATGTGTTTTGCCGCTTTTTGCTGGCATAACGAAGACCACTGGAGTTACTCCATTAACTATTTGCATTGGGGAGAACCAAAAACTTGGTACGGCGTACCGGGCTTTTGGGCTGAGCAATTTGAGGAAACAATGAAGCAGGCAGCTCCGGAACTTTTTGCATCGCAGCCAGATTTATTGCATCAGTTGGTGACTATAATGAATCCGAACATTTTAATGAATAATGGAGTGCCTGTTTATCGAACTGATCAGAATGCTGGAGAATTTGTTATAACATTTCCCCGTGCGTATCATGCTGGATTTAATCAAGGCTACAACTTTGCTGAAGCTGTGAATTTCGCTCCTGCTGATTGGTTGAAGATGGGTCGGGAGTGTGTTAATCACTATTCAATGTTGCGTCGTTTTTGCGTTTTTTCTCACGATGAGCTAGTATGCAAAATGGCACTAGAACCAGCCAAACTGACATTTGGCATTGCAACAGCTTGCTATATCGACATGGCAGAAATGGTAGACTCCGAAAAGAAACTTCGAAAATCTTTGTTGGAATGGGGTGTTACTCGCGCTGAGCGAAAAGCATTCGAACTTGTTCCAGACGACGAGCGACATTGTCAAGAATGCAATACTACGTGTTTTTTGTCTGCCGTATCATGTGAATGCACCAAGTCAATCGTTTGTCTTCGCCATTACACAGTTCTGTGTGATTGCCTCCCAGAAAAACACACTCTTCTTTACAGATATACACTTGACGAAATGCCATTAATGCTTCAAAAGCTTAAAGCCAAAGCACAAAGTTTTGAACGGTGGTTATCACGATGTCGCGACATTATGGATGCTAATACACCCACTTCAGCACCGTTAGCTGAATTACAGGAATTGTGCAAGGAAGCTGAAATTAAAAAATTTCCTTCATCGTTACTAATAGATCGCCTGAATTCAGCTATAGTCGAAGCCGAAAAATGTGTAACTGTCATTCAACAACTCGGAATAAACAAGGTAAATTTATTTGGCGTGTTTTTATATAATCTTATATTGCTAAAATTATGTTATTAATTATTTATATATATACATGTATGGTATATTTAGAATCCGATGACTGCTTGATATGTAGATAATGAATTATGATGCTCAATTAAAACATTAAGTTGGTTAATATTTTGTAGCAGCGCTACTCTCCAGCGAATAGAACAAACTATACCAGATACTAAAACCAACGAGGAGCATTTGTAGTGCAACGCTGCGCTAACATGTCTTCTAACGCGTGCGCAATAGTGCTATGATTCTTTCTTAGTGGAGAATTTTTTTTTCGCGTTAAAAAACGTCGCTAACCATTTGTTTTGGTTTTCTTTAAATTATTATAATTGATTTTAAGTCTTATGTTTTAAAAATACAAGAAAACAAAGAGTTTATTTTGTCATTTGAACCATTCACAATAGTAAAAGTGAGCTGAAATATGCAAAACAAAACTTGGAAGCATTGAAGATAGAAGAGAAGCTCTTATCAGTTATTTATTAATGTTGCAAGAGTATATAAATAAATTTAAAAAAAAAAGTTAAAAATTTAAAAAACTGGCAGCTGATGAAGTGAGGGGTCTCAAAAAATTGGCACATGAGCATACCCATCATTTCAATTTCCTAGTCATCTGAAATGAAAAAAAAGATTATCAAACTGCAATGATGCCTGATGTGTGATTTTTGACTAAATGTTTGAAAAAAAGATTATTTTTACCATTTTTTTTTTTACTGGTATTTTTTAAAAATAGTAAAAGATGAACTTTGGATGAGGTTAGTTCATACTCGAGAGAGATCTATAAAGAAGATTCTCTGAAAATTTCAAGTAAATCCGTTTAGTAGAACTCGAGAAATCGGGGGTATCGTATTGAAAAAGTCTGGTCTAAGAAAAGGTTTCGGGTAAAGTCTTTTGTACGATTAGACCCAGCCGATCCAGTTTGGAGGCCGGGTCAGTAAAATGTCTATATCCGAAAATAATAATTTTTTTTTAGAAATACTCTCGTAGACATATTCTTAAATAGTTAAACTTTGAAAATATGAAAGAAAATCGATTTTTTTTGGAATTCTACACCTGAATACAACTTTAATGGGGTATCCGCATACTCTCCTGCTTCAATTCAACTCAATAACTTTGATGTGACTTTCACATGTACATTTTTTGACAAGAAAACAGATATATTACCAATCGAAGACAGCTAGTGAATTACTTTACCAAGGAATAATAGATAAAGATTATTTTATGGTTCTGACTCCCATTGCCCTATAACTTAATTTGTTTCCAAATCACCAAAATATAAAGAAACAAATTTTTCAAAACCTTCAACTAATATGCTTAAACACGTCGTATCAAAAATACAATTGAATTTTGCTTTAATAAAACCATAACGACGGCTTTCTTATTTAGTGGCCTTAACTTAATACTAAACGGCAGCACCTAAGCTATAATACACTTCACAAGAGCATTTTGCATACTATGAAAGTGTGTATAAAAATCGTTATCTTAATTTTGATCGATTAGCTTAAATGACAGCTATATTCCATAGTTTTGAATAATTTTTTTTGTAGCGATGCCTTAGATAATAATATGTTCCAAATTTCGTGAAGAAATCTTGCCAAATTTAAAAGTTGTCTATACAAGGACCTTTGTTTGCTTTCTGCTACTAAGGATGTATACTTTTTACATAGAGCTGAGAGATTTACAAATCGGGAGACTTTAAAATAATAAAAATCTGGTGACCACAGGTATTTTCGATGTTTTCAAATTTAAAACAGGTTATTTTTCATCAAAAGCTCTAAAGTGCACATAAATAGAAATATTCAAGTAATTATGTGAAACAAAGATTTATGATGATTATCCGAAAATACTGTAATTTTTATTTTTAAATTAATACTTTTCTTCAACAGGTTCGTACACGCTCCGACAATAACCAGGAAGCAGCACAATACAAACTTACAATGGAGGAATTAGAACTGTTTGTGCAAGAAATAAACAATTTGTGTTGTATTATTGAGGAAGGTACTTCTGTAAGAGAGCTTCTTTCTCTTGGTAAACAATTTTTGGAACGTGCAAATGCATTATTAAATCGATCAATTGACTTGTTGGAAGAACCTGAAATGGATCAATTAATAAGTGAGGGGAACTCACTTCGAATAGAACTGCCGCAGATGAATCAATTGTACATCCGTCTTAAACAAATAAAATGGTATAATCGTTCACAAGGTTTGCGAAACGGCAATACTAAATTGACATATAGTGATATAAAGAACTTGCTGAGTAGCGCAGCAGCTGAAGTGGACCCAACAGATCCAATAATAGATATGGAAATGAGAAAATTGCAGGAAATCGGCGCTGCAATAGAAGCTTGGGAAAAGCAGGCGGCGCGATATTTTCGATGTACAACACAACAACATGAGTTAGCTGATATTGAGCAGTTTTTAAAAACAGCTGCTGAGTTAGAAGGTCAGGTGCCGTCGTATGTAACCTTAAAAGATGCATTGCGAAAAGCTAAAGAGTGGTTGCATTCGGTAGAACAGTTACAGACCAACGACCATTTCCCCTATTGTCATACTCTTGAAGCAATAGTTCAAAGGGGTAAAAGCATTCCCATACAACTTGAAGAATTAAAACGCATGCAGGGCCATTTGAATAGTGCTCATGAGTGGAAAGACAATACTGCTCGCGTTTTTTTGAAAAAGCAAACATTTTATACATTACTCGAAGTGTTGATGCCCCGTTCCGAGTCTGTCATAATTGACTCAGATTTAAAACAGCCGTTTGAAGATGAGTTTGTAAAGGAAATGAATCCTGCTCAAATAGTAGATTCTTTTAAGAAGGCTGAAGAAAAAGAGTTGCGTGATATGCGCGAATTTAGGCGACAAAATATGTCGAAAAATCCATTAAAAGACCTATATTGCCTGTGTAAATCTCCGTTTCAAGGGGTTATGTTTAATTGTCAGCTCTGTCGTGATTGGTTCCATGAGGATTGTGTGCCGCCCCCACTGGGAATATCAAATATAACTTCGGGAAATAATATTATATCACGTCCTAAGTGGCTTTGTCCGTCATGTGTTCGATCAAAGCGCCCCCGGCTCGAAATTATTCTACCGCTTCTGGTGTCATTGCAACGTTTGCCTATACGTTTACCGGAAGATGAGGCGTTGCGTTGTTTAGCGGAACGCGCTATGAATTGGCAAGATCGTGCCCGTAAGGTGTTGTCCAGTCCAGATGTAACCGCCGCACTTGAAGCAATTATTGCGCAACAACGTAAACAAAAACGAAAGGGTGTTGGTATAGCTGGGGCTTTAGGAAGAAGTAATTCTCGTAAGCAGCATCGTCGTAGAAGTAATCGTAATTCCAAAGACAATGCGCTGAATTCAGACAATCCAGATAGCACCGATGATGATGACGAGGAGGATCGATTACACATTGTTGAAGACTCGTTAAGTAATGAGGAAGAAGAATTATGTAATGTTGAAGCAGCACCGCCTCCTGAGTTGCAAAAGTTATTGTCCAATAGTGAGAAAGAAAATCTGAATGACTTAATGATGGAAGGAGATCTTCTTGAAGTGTCCTTAGATGAGTCATTAGAATTATGGCGTATATTATCAGCTATTCAACCAATTTGTGCTGCAGAAGCAGCCGCACTGCAAAAGCATCAAATACAAAAACAATCTGTTCAAACGACTTCAAACGTTAACTCAGCCGCTGAAGATTCAAACGACAGTTTATTAGTTCAGAGTAGCCCTAACAGCAATAGTGGTAGTATTAGTGGTCGGAACCCCACCGGTGCTAATAAAAAGCGTCGCTCAGTAGAACCACTTAATAGCAGCTGTCCACTGCCGCGTAAAAAGACTGCCACTCCCAATAAACCTTACAGTTCTTCGGCTAAAAAGTCGACACGCAAATCGACAATTGATGCTAATAGTAAAGCGCTACAAGTAGATGATCCTCCTGATAATAAGCAATCAAATGGTGGAAGCGGGAGTACAAACCCGAACACGCTTTCGGCACAAAAGAAACGAAAGCGTGTTGGAGCCAATTCAAACAACAGCACTAATTTTACCGGTCAAAAAAAGCACTCTCAACGTAGTCAAACAGAACAACAAGAAGATGATGAAGAAGAGTGCCGCGCAGAAAACTGTCATAAACCAACTGGCCGTGAAGTTGATTGGGTACAATGTGATGGCGGTTGCAATGAATGGTTCCATATGTACTGCGTTGGTCTGAATAGAAGTCAAATTAAAGCCGATGATGATTACTTCTGCATACGTTGCTCCAGGACGATGGCTATGTCGACAATCGTGGCAAGTGGCGCTAATAGTAGTAATCATTCTGTAATTGAGTCCAGTGCAACAACAACTGCAATGTCCATAATTAGTGCAAACAGCATTAATAGTAATGCGTTAAGTACAGGGACAGCTGCACCACAACCACAAACATCGACAAACAGCGCTGTTGCATCATCTAAGGGCAGAGCACAAGCTACGCGATAAGTTACAATTACATATAATATTAAATACATAAATAAATTTTCATAGTTTTGCATTTTGGATTTGCGAAGCAGAATAAGTAAACCTGATTCCTCATTGTGCTAATTTTTTAATTGAGCAAATGCAAAACCAGCCAGATATTTTCAACTGTATGGAATGTTTTAAAATAATATGTATATATTATTTTCATCTCTCTAGCGGAAAATAATAGGGCGTTTTAAAAGTTTATTGTAAGACTGTATAAAGCATTCAACAAAAACAGCTGGATTCAGGCTTGATATCCTTTGTTTTCTATTAGAATCCACTTATAAATGACAAAATAATTTTTCACCCTTTTTAAAAAAGGTTGTTTAAAATTAACATTTATTGATTTAATGTTGATTTTTTCTTATGTTCGTGAGACGATGAGAATAATAGAAACGGATACCGTATACAATTTTTTTTACCTTAATTTGTTAGTAATCCATAATTATTTTCTGTAATTATTTGATACAAGTTTTATATTGAAAAATATTCGATTTTGCGTCCTAATTTTTTTTTAATATAAATATTTCGATGATACGGCTTGCAAATATCAATATAACAGATTATTCGGCATATATACTTCTTTGGCGTGAGTAATTCCAGTTTGCTCTTTGTATATACATTACACAATAAACTCATATATTTGCCACTTCTACATTATAGTCTTAAACCTGTGTATCTTGAGAACCCCAACGTGAAAACGTATTATCTAAATGGCTTAAAGGTATAAATATAAAACTTATATGGCCCAATATGGTGATTTATTCTTTATTTGTTCCTTATTAAAACATTTTCCACAATACAAAAGTATATTTCTGTATGCCACAAGAATTAATTATTCCAAAAATCTATTTGAAAAATCTATACTTGAATTTACGTATAAAATATATTTTCGCAGTGGTATGTATTCCATTTCTAGATTTTCCTAGTAAAGTCCCTTGTGAGAATATAATGTAAAGAAATTCCAAGTTAAATACTATCAGGCAGATCAAGTGGATACTTTGGTCTTTTAATAATACATATGTATATGTACATATATGAACTTGCAACATATTAATATTATTGTAAGTTATCTTAAGATTTAGTATGTTCGTATACATAAACACACATGTGTAATTATTTACTCAAGTGAATGTCTTTTTATTTTATTGAATTTTAACGTTAATCGCAGTATACTTTCTTTAAATGTTACAAATTAATCAGTTGAAAGTATTAACTTCAATTTAGTAAGAAACACATCTACTAATATAGCAAGATTAAGATGGTGATTAAATTAGGTCTGCATTTGAAAATAGATACAATGATAATTCTTAAAAATCCTGTATGTCAGATATTTGAAAAGGAATTGTCTAATAAAATATGATATTTTTTTTTTGCAAATGAGAAAGTCCATAAATGTGCATTTTTTAAGCGTAATAAAATATTGCAAACATTTTTATAACAGAAAAAATATTAACTATTTTTATTTACATACATGTATACTGCAATAGAATATCTACATTTAATGGAAGTTTGAATAATCTATGAATATAATCGTTAAATTAGTACAACCAATGCTACACATTTTGTCACACATATGACCTTAATTAGACATAATTTTTTTACACGAAACCATAACTCTTTAAATTATTTGAGTAATTATTTTCAAAAACACAGTCAATTGCATATTTGTAATTATCAAGTTGACAGAGGTCAGATCTTATATAAAACATAATTTCAATAAATAATGTCTTATGCGCACCAATTATTCAAAATACATTTATGTGTAGAAAAGTTTATTTACACAAATCATTAAAACGAAGGAAGTTTCATTTCGCTTTTTAATATAGTTTTCTGTTTCTACCACTAAAATCGTAAAAAAATCACAAAATGCGTTCAAATAATGTAAATTCATAAACTGCTTTGTTTTAATATGTATGAAATAAAAATTATACTAAATCTATGGAAACAATAACATATATATATATATATATATATATGTATATATATATGTGTATATATATAATATAGAGAGTAAGGATCATGTAATTCTATACGATAAATAAATCAAGTAGTAATTAAATAATTGTTATATTTGACTATCTCGTTACGTGATTATACATTGATCAATTTTTGGCATTTATCTTACGGTGCAATAGCCGCTTGTGTAGTTAATTTAACAAGTGGAAAATTTTGACAGTTATGTTCCCAAAACAGCTGTGCTCATTTAGGAATGAGAAAAATAAGATAATTTCATAAATAAGTACAATTGAATTTTAATTCAACTTGTTTTCGGATAGTACGATATAAACGATTATCTGCATATAAACATTTTATTACACCTGCGGCCACGCGGAACTATCACTATCTTAAATTTATTTTCAGATGTTTTCGTTTTTTCGGGATTTTGTTAAATTTTTTTGAGATGTTTTTAGTAAGCAGTAGTAAATTATATTATCTAATAATAATTATAGTCTTTAATTTATTTCGCCTAATGAATAAAACACAAAACAGCTTTTCTTTAGTTATTTGAAAGCGTTCGATTTTATTGTTTTTAAATTAATAACGTGGCTAAAGATTGTATTTCAATTAAAGAAATAAATGAAACAATAATTTTATTTATAGTATAAGTTAAATTAAATAAAAAAATTTAAATATCAATTTTTCATCACGTGTCAGTCTCCTATATTACGAGCTCATTTTGTAAGTCTCACTAACTTGGAATTATTTAATCTACAACTGAATGTTTTTTTTTTAATTTTAATATTTTTGATAAATAACATGTCACTAACTTATTTCTTAATAAAAAAAATTTGATACCGCAAAAAGTACCGTTATAAAGTTTAGCCAAATATGCGTAACACATGAAAATTTTGAATGGTAAGTTGTGCGTTGCCGCAGGTGTATATATATTTACGTTCTCATGTAGGTGAAATGTGTGTTCATTAAAATACAAAAGTTTGAATTATATAAAAACCCAAAAATTTTGATCATTAACACTTCTTTTACATTCATGCACATATCACCCTGATTGATTGTAGCTCTATACTCCATAAGAAGTTTTTATTAGTCTGCTTTTTTTTTATCATGTTATCAATATCTTCTCACACATTTTTGATGTGGTTCAAGTCAAGGAGTAGAACAGTCCACTGCCTTTGACCGATATTTTTGTGTCTCATGATCCAATTACACTGCTTCTCGCAAGTTTTGAACCATTTCTTTTCTTCAAAGGCAAATTTTAGTGAAATTTCTCCTGTATACTAAAACTTAACATATAGGCCATCCACCACTATGTGACAAAGAGCGGGAAACCATTACTTAAGATCCTGCATCCTTCTCCGTGATAACTGTATCCTGAAACATATTAGTAATTTTGAAGATTAGATCTTATTATTGGCAACATTTATAACTAAAAATTTCAATTTAAGATTTATTCATCCATGAAATATTGCGCTATTTTGACCACTTTATTCATGTTTTCTATCTTTTTGTGCACATGTTTTCAGGCTTTTCTATCTTCTGGGCAAATTGACATAACTGTCGTGGTATACGTATAAGAACTATTATTTTTTATATCCTTCCATGATTTTTGACAGTTTTTGAGGGTTTTAGTAAATTTAGAGATCCTTGGGATGAGCCATTATATTTTAACTTAATTAAAAAATTTTTTGTCTTAAATAGTTCAAATTAAGTTTTAACAGTAACGAAACTCTTTAAGCCCAATTTATATATTAGTTTTCCTACAGAAAATCCGAATCAAGACTATTTTCTATACCATTATGTTAATCTAAAAACACATTTTAAGTGAAATTGCTATTGCAAATAGACCAGCTTAAAGCATTGAAGCATTTCTCCACTCTCACTGTATTTGAAGTGGTGTTCGCACTATATTCGAATAAGAAAAAGTCCAAATGGTAAGTCATACAAATTTTCTTTTTTGCTCTTTTGCTTTTAGTTCGTTTGATAAGTTTTATTAATATTATAGCAATTAGTTGGAAAAAACATCTATTTAATGTGTTCATGTTTGTATAAAGTGCATTGATTTACGAGTGAAAAAAGTGTTTATAGACTTAAACGTTAATTTGTGTAAATATGAAGGTGTTTTATATAATAATCAAGTGCACAAGAATATGTTCCAATTTTATGCGTATATGCGTGTTTTTTTTTTATCGGGATAAATGTGTTGGCATGTTTCAAACTATATTAAAAAGTAAAGGGCTCGATGCTACATACCAGAGGCTCCGAGCTCAGCGATTTGAATGCGCCCGATTCCGAGTAAACTCCATATTCCGATAAAGAAATACATGAACCCTGTAGCAACTCTGATAATGATGCAGAGAAAGAAAATAATTTGCCAATGTTGCCCAGTGGGGGTTTTAATCTACTAGTGTCTGATGAAGATAACGTTCCAACATTACCTAATGAAGGTTCCACTTTACAAGTTTTATGGGAAGAACTTATTTTATTCTCGTTTTTTTTTTTGTTTTTTTTTGTTTTTTCTATATTTCTAGAATCTTTGTTTATTTTTATTGCACAGTGCTCAAATAAGCGATTGGCTCTCCAAAAAGTAAAAGAAAATAGTAATATAGCACCAACTGATGCACTTTTCTTGGGAATTTCGCTTGTAATGGATTATAATAAACATCCTGAGATTTATGATTACTGGTCTCAAGAAGAAACTATCGGGAAACGAGTTTATAAAAAGAGCTAGTGAACGAAATCGTTATCAAAATTTAATGATAACATTTTATCAATTATTTGCATTATTATTTTTTTCAGTTCCTGAGCAATCGTAATAGGCTTCTAAACTATTATATTTTAACGAATTTATTGATAATGGGTCTACGTTAGAGGTATACTTTGAGTAGAAGATCGTAGCCTAGAATGATAGAATACAAGAACGGAATGGGAGGAGGCAACAAAGAAAACTATCAAATAGCCTGTAAATTGTAAACTTAAAAAATTGCAATTGTAAATTTTTTTTATTCGTAAAATAGACTTAACTTATTAGTTTATAGTAAAAAAGTTTTAGTGAAATTAATAGAATAATGTTAATGTAAAATATTTGGGTTATTTTTAAATAAATACATTTATCTATTGACAACATAATTGTCAATTCACTGAATGATTAAAAGTGATTGCGATGTTTAAAGCGGTAGTTTCTTTCATTATACACAAATATGTACGCACACAAAATACGAAATAGTCAAGACTCGAAAAATAGCAAATGTTTATAAGAGGACGTAATTAACACAAAACTAAACCTAACGCTATTTTCCATTAAGTATGATAGTGATGACGATAAAATTTCATGGGTAGGTAGATAAGTGTATTACGAATTGATATGTATATTGAAAAAATAGATTTTGAGAATTTTTGAGTTGTGCTTCTCTTGTATTTAGTGTGAGATACTTAAATTAGTAATAGTTCTGATGTATTTAAATGAAATTATAGTAAAAAAATTCTGAAATTATAATAATTATTATTATGAGATTCATTTAGCCTACAAAAAAATTACCAATTACCATTTTTTTTATCAAGTTGTCATCGAGGTCATCTAACGGTAGGCCTAGGAAACATGCTGTTTCGACGGGGTCGGACCATAGGGAGAACGGTGTTATATGAGTGAGATTCGCTGGGCATGCTAACAGGTGCTTAGAGTCAAACCGGTCGAAATTTTAACGTCATCGACTGTGATGTTAAGATCCAGTCTGTACTCCTTCGCTCAGTTTACAAATATGCTCGTTGTGGATTTAGTGAGGGAGAGTATCAGAGTTGAAGAGAAGAAGCAAGAAAGGTCGGAGAGATAGGTCGTTTACTTTCGAACACATGCAATCGATTCCGTTGCCTGACTCCAATAATGTATTAAAATTTCCTCTTCTGGTTGCGGGAGTTTCGCGATATAGAAGTTAAACAATAGGGAAGAGAGGACACCGCCTTGCGGGACCCAATGTTTAATTCTTCCAAATTTAGAATTTTTATTTCGATAGTTCATAGTCTACCTCTTCTACCCTGAAGGGAGCGTGGATTCTTCGATGTCCTCAAGTAACGTAGTGTGATTGACTGCGACAAAGGCTTTTGACAAGTCCAACGCTACGAGAATCCTCCTTTTACAGAGTGGTTTTGGATTTCGGCCATAAATTATATGGGCGTTTATGACGCTAAGTGCTGTGATGGTGCTGTGTACAAAAGCCATGTTGATGGTGTGCTAGACTGAGCTGGTGAGTAAACGCCGGGAGTAGAAAAGCCTCAAGTGTCTTCACTACTGGGGAAAGGAGAGTTGTCGCATGATAAGACTTCCTTTAGAGTTCGTGTTTCCCATGTTTCAGTAAGCGGGGGAACACGACCGTCGAAGTGAATTTCAACCCGATCGTCATGTCTCTTCGAATTAGACAAGGCCTTGACAGTAGACCAAAGCGTACTCACACCCGTTAACAGGTTACAAGACTTCAAGTGATCTACTCATTTCGTCCGCTTATGCTGATTTACCATTTGCCGAATCTCCAAGTTGAAATCTCTTATTCGGGGATCATAGGGATCGGCATGGCGTTAGGGGTCGCGCTCGTTTGCTAAAACAGCTGCTGGGAAATTGGAGTGGAGGTCAACGTTTCTTCCAGCCGAGATGAAGCGAGCGATAGCAGCTGCGATCCAGTTAGCTTTGTTAAAGTTAACAAAGATGCGGTTGTCCAAACAAATAGAGTCGGAAGGTTTCTCGAGTTTGATCGAGATAATTATGGGCAGATGCGAGGGATAGCATAGGTCGCCAGGTTATGCTGTTTATCAGACCACCACTAGCGATGGTAGTATCCGGCGAGCTATTACAAGTACCAATAATTTTGGTGGGTTCATTGTGCAAAATGTCGAATCGTCTGTCTGTTCCGCCAGCTCCATCTCCCTACAATCATTTAAAAGGCAGGAGTACCAAAGATTGTAGTGCCAAATAAAGTCGCCTAGTACCAAATTTGAGGGTACTGATCAGATTAGAAGTCATGCTGCCTATTTGAGCTCCTGAGAACCGAAGAAGTCCTTTGTTGGTCACTCGATTGGAGTGGCGGCGCAGTGCGCGAACTGGGTGCAATTTGCACGATCGTAGAGGCTAGTTTCCTAGTATTTCGTGGGCAGTATGGAGCCACATAACTTGTGATCCACTCCCTGTGGGTCCGAGCATGTCTTAAGATGGCTCCATCGCATATATTACGCCTAACGGTGGAGTTTGGATGAAGCCCTTTGATGCAAACGAAGCAGAAAAATTTTTCCGGCCCCTGTTGGACTCAATACCAGTACGGGTCAGGAGGACGCGGAGAACAAACTTAACCTAAAACAGGATAAAATCCGGGTCAATTCCAGTAACGTAGTACCGGTAAAGTTATGTGATGGGTACTGCGGGGGTAGGTTTAACTCATTCAAAAATGTTGGGCCCACTAGGCGAATACTTTGTCTAATATTATACGTATTTGTTGTAAACGTTCCAGGTATCGCTGCGAACTGCTGTTGGAGCAGGCGAGGACGTGTCATGCATGATATTGCAGTAGTGGTGTGTCCAATCAAAATTTGATGTTTGTAATAGTGCTTAGATAAGCAACTTTTGTGAGTGAGGAGGTCATATTGATATATCCTTAATAAGCATTTTAGCGACTAATTATTATACTCTTATTATATTTTTATTAGAGGTTATTTATTATTTCTTTATTATCGGCATGGCAGTGAATTGGGAACGGCTTCTTCATTCAATTCAATATATGTATGTATTTATATTTGTAATATCCATCTACTTTTTTAAAGTGGAACTTAATACTTTTTATAGCAGATTCTCATAAACTACCCATATGAAGAGCGCTAAGATAGATGCGATAAGTACACTGTATCACTTCGGGAGTATAGTGATCCCTTAATATCATGCCTTAGCCTTAGTCTGGCGAATGCTGGACAGTGGAGGAGAAAGTGTCTAGATGTTTCCCCCTTATCTTCCTCATTGCGTACACCAAAATCTTTAGCCTCACCGTATGAGTGCAAATGGGAAAGTACCCAGTTCAGACTCCTATCATAGCAGTTCAGTGGACCCTTTATGTTCCACTCTGGGCCAGAAGGCTTTCGTAACCCCACAAGTACTGATTGCTAACCAACAATTGCCGAATTCGCGCGAAGCTCATAGATCGATTACCCGAGTTCACGATGACAGGGAAATCCCTGCTCGTTCCCATTCTAATGGAATTTAGATATGGGTGCCTTTTCTTGCTAGCTCATCCGCTTTACAATTTCCGACGATTCCGCTGTGGCCAGGCACCCATACTAACGGGTGTTTTCTTTCGAGGTATAGAACTTTAAGTTGGCATTACTGTTCAAGATGGCGACCGATTTAACAGCTGTCAAATGATTTATTCTCAGTTTGGTTTGACAATTCATCATGAATAGACTCACGCCTGAACAACGCTTGAAAATAGTGCTATTTTATTTGGAAAATAATGGTTCTGTGCCGAATGCGTATCGCGCACTACGTTCATTTTATCGTCGAGTGCACTTCTGGTTGAAAGACACGTTTGGTGACTGCCTAATTTCACGTTTTGGACCTGTGAATTGGCCTTCAAGATCTTGTGATTTAACACCGCTAGACTACTTTCTGTGGGGTTATATAAAGTCATTGGCTTATGCGCATAAGCCACAAACGCTTAACCATTTGGAAGACAACATTCGCCGTGTTATTGCCGATATACGGCCACAAGATTATCTTTCGAATAAATAAAATTCACGTCAATCGAATAATCCATCATTGTTTTATTGTAATTTAAAGTTCTATACCTAAAAAAAAACACCCTTTTGTTTAATATATTATAGTAGTAGCTTGATGCTACTGCTAGTGAGGTCATGCACTCCTTGTCTGGCTTTGAGCTAACTGTCAGCAAGGGTCTAGAAGTAGCCGCACTTCGGAGAAGTACATCTGCTGTTACATTGATGGATGCCACTTCTGCTTGAAAGATACTAGAGTTGTCTGGCAGTCTCAAACAAGAGTTGATTGAGAGCTCCCGACAGAAGACTCCCCCTCCAACCTTCCCCTTGATTTCGATCCATCTGGGAAAAAGCTCACTGCGCCTCTTCTCCAGCGACTCCGCCCCACCCACATGTCTCTCGAAGGTATGTGTGCGAAGAAGATGTTCTGCGGCGCAGAGGTCTTAGTTCTCAAGGATGCAATCGAAGTGAGAGATAATTTCGGAATGTCCCTCACTGTGACCCTTAATATGTCCAGTTTCAAGGAGTCTGATAGCAAGCTTCGCAGCAATATATCGCGCCAATGTCCATGTAGAATAACATTAAGTGCCATCGTAATGAGATCCACTCGTTGAACACGTTCTAACTTGTTCTATTTGTTCTAATTGTAGTTTTCTATCAAGGCTAAGGCCCAGGTACTTTACCCTTTCTGGGGGTGAGGGAAGGGGTGCCTTCGGTGTTTTATACTTCCTCTTAAATAAAACCAGTTCAGTTTTATTTGAATTGCAGCTAAGCCGCTTCTCTTCGCCAGCCAGCTACCACATTGAGGTACCCTTGCGTTAACTCATAGACGGTATCCAGGAATTTTTCTTTAACCATGAGAGCAACATCATTTTCATAGACTATCACCCGACAGCCGCGCCCCTCGAGTTCTTTCAATAGGTCATTTACCACTTAGATCCAGAGTAAATGAGACAGAACCCTACCCTGCGGGTGCCTCTATTAACCTTTCGAAGTCCGCACGCGCACTGTCCCACTCCGCTACGACAGTTCTGTCACAGAGAAGACAATATATGAGATGCTTGAGGTTCGTTTCAACCTCAAACCTATCCTGAACACTAATGACCTCTTTCGGGCACATTGTTGAATGTTCCCACGATTTTTCATTTGTTGCACGTGGGGCAGTTCTTTCGTGATGAGAGCGATTGCTCCCAAAAAAGTAACAATTTTTCTGGTTATGCTGCGGTGCATATATGTATTTACCAGAATAGGCTCCAAATTGTCATTGGGAATGTTTTGTGTCGATAAAACCGCCAAATAATTTAAAACAGTGGATTGTAGTCTAATAAATCCTTCACTTGTTTCCTTTTGAATCTTAGACTAGTTTATTAGTCTCGTTACTTGTTTATAGACCAATATTCTTTCATTTTCAATCTTGCTTTTCGAGCCAAATTGAAATTGTTGTCGTTAAGTGCGAACTGTGTGACTATGACGCTTGCTTGACCTTTCGTTTTGTATTGGATTGATACAATTTTTGTACTTGCGATAATTTTGGATGGTTGATGTAATCTGCTGTAAACATGTCCCGAAAAGATGGCAATTCTTCATAACCCCCATAAAAGGTTTCCGTATCTTTAGTGGTGATATCCTTAACTCATTTAAATTAAAATAAATATAAAAAAACCTGAAAAATCCGGCATCATATTTTGGGTATGTTCGTTGTAAATTTATTGCGGCAGTGTTACACTTTAAAAGAAGGCGAAAATTCTGGCCAACGTCACACGTTTTATCGGGAAATTGTTGACAATCTGTTAGGCATCACTAGCATAATAAACGCAACATAAAAATTTTAATGCGCGCTTAGATAGAGAAGGAATTGTAAGATAATTTTGTAATAAATATTAATTTTATGTTCGATATAATTTATTATTTGCTTTTAGCGTAACATTAGGAGTAATTCAATATTTCTAAAAAAATTTGCCACCTTTACGACTTTCCTTTTTTAGCAGTTTCCTTTAAACAAAAACCGATTATTAGACAGCTCGAACACACTCTTTTCTATATAGAACCACGTGAGAGCACTATTTATGTACAATAAAAAATATAAAATTGTATAAAAGCATAACAAGATTTATACTGGGTGCTACACAAACAAACCGTAATAACTTTTTTCCTAGCCAATGGATTACATTTTATTTCTTGTATAGCAAATTTTATTTTAATTTATAAAATAAATATGTAAATGACTTCCAAGCTCAGTCACTCAAATACATTTTTGGCAAAATTCTAGGCGAATGGGTAAATCAGGTTTAAGTCATCATGAATTAGCCGTTGTAATGGCCGTCTGCTACTTCCAAGTTGCGCCGATAAGTTGCGAATCAAAACTTGGATTTGCCTGAATTGACGATGCAACAGCCGCGATTGTTTCTTGAACACGAACATACGGATCTCGATGGTATGGTCTTCTTGAGATACTTCCAGCTTCGGCAAACATGTTTACCAACCTCATAATGGTCCATCAACTCGTGGGAGTGCCGCCCGTCTGAATTCCCTTTGAAAGCAAATGATGGACTGCAAAACATGGTACCGCTGTACTATCCAAAACCTCTTTTCCTCTTTCTTACCTGCCAAATAAAAGCAAACAAAGCCAACAGTAAGCCAATTACTCACACACGGAAAAAGTTATTACGGTTTGTTTTTGAAGCACGATTCGTGAACCACCCTATATTTACATGTATATAACCTATTGTATTCGAAATTACGATGTGTTCTTATTTTCAAGTGATGCTTCCTTCTCTCTTCTATTCTCCCTCTATTTCTCTCTCTCTCTCTCTCTCTTTCATGTAAATCCTTTAACATTCATGCCTCTATATTTTTTGATTGAAAAACAAAATATTTAATGAAAAATTTAAAAAAATTTAAAAGAGGCTTCTGCTGCGTATATATATTACTTTAACATGGAATTAAAAAGTTTGAGAACATCATTTAGTTAAATTTAGCTGTATTAAATTCTTTAAAAATAATGACGTCTGCAATTGCTACATTTATTCCTACAAAATGACATATAAACAGGCATACCTTGAAATCAGTGCAAGAGAGTGCGAGAAAAAACGAGACAAGGTAGCAAGCGAATGGAGAAACGTCACGAACATGATACGTTCAAAATCTGGATAAATAAAAAAATCCGGGTATAAATCCGCACGACCTGTTGCAGGCTCGAAAAACCGGAAAAATTCGCTTATATGTCAGCGCGAATTGTATGTAATATGGAATGGATATCATCACTAAAACAATATTTCCTGTTGAATACTCCTCTTACGGTTTTCAACTCCATTCGGTAGAATTGAGTTAAAGATAATATGAGTATTTACAGGATGACAACACTCTTTTCCACATTTCCTTAAAATTTAGTTTTTACTTTTTTATACAGTTATCAGGGTAACGCAGTGAGTTGAAATCCGGATGTCTGCCCGTCCGTCCATGCAAACGATAACTTTAGTAAACATTGAGATATTGTGGAGAAAATTGGCACACATGTTTCTTAGCACCATGAGAGGGTAGGTATTGCAGATGGGCGAAATTGAGTTAGTGCCGTACCCACACAATTCCGTGAACATTTTTTTTTAAGTGACTCCCCCTTAACTCACAAACCCTCTAGGCAAGTTTGGTTGAAAACGATTCTTTCTTGCACCTTACACAGAGTCATAAAGGATAAGTTTATAAGAATGCTTAAAAAGTATTTCACAACAAAAAAGTGTGAAACTTAACTGCTTTTTGGTTTGAATCTTGAAATTCGGTATTATCGATATTAACTCAATCCGTAAATAAAAATTTCGGTTGATTTTCCAAAAGTGATAGAGACAAGTCTGCGAAATGGGGATGTTTTGAATTATAGAATGATAAGAGACAACATATAAAAACGGTCAAATGGCCTGATAATTGTACAGTTTTTCTACGTTGCCTCATTTTATTCTAAAATTTATTTATACATTATTGGTCACATCTATCACAGCCAATGCCGAAAGAAGTAACGGTAAAAACTTTGACGTAATATCTATATCTATCATTCATAGTATTGTCGAACATCAACTTCTTGTGGTATTACGGTTTTTAACACTGTTCCAACGGGGTTGAAAAGAATGACACTTGTAATTGGACATTAGTACATAAATAAACTATTTGAAATATTATATAATATTAAACTGATTTAAAACAATTATTTTGTACAGATTCATAGAGAAACAAGAGGAAAAATTTGTTGAGCTCGTGAAAAAAAATCCCGAAACTGAACGATGCAAGATACATTTAGGTAGCAGTAAGATTAAAATAAACAAACCGTGGGAAATGTTGCAAGCATAATGAGTCGATACAATCTTTTATCCCTAAGTATGTACTTTGTGAGTAAAAATTTTGAAGTGATTCGCTCCTGCTCTGTCATTGGGGTTAAAATTTGCTGCGTATTTAACCATAGATATCGTGGGTTACACCAGCTTAACGAGAAAATTATTTAAATTTTTACTAACTACCGAAAGCAAGGAAACGGTTTTAAGTAGTTCCTTCATCTCATGTAATAAAAAACAAAATGCTTCCTAATTTAAAAGAAAATAGCTTATAAATATGCAACAAACATAATTTAAAAGCCACTTCCCTGCAAATAAAACTTTGGCTTACAACATTTCCGTCAATGTAATATAAATCAAAATTAATGTCCATTTTAATATTTATTCATTCTTTCGCGAGCAATAACTGAATTGAATTATTTTAATTTTTGGTTTAAAAAGGTTTAACTATTTAATTATTTGTCAAATCTTCAAATTTTTAGGCTGGCAACATCAATTAAACTTCGAATGAAATTAGTTGTAGTTCGTAATTCCACAAAAAAGTTGGGCTAATTTGAAGTTAAATTGCTTTAACTTCAATTCGACTGAGTGGAGTTGCAAACCGTAATAGGAATATAAAAAATAGGAAAAATTCATAAGGTGTTTAAGGAGTAACGATTTTTTGAATACCAATTTTGGTAAACTATTAAGTAAGAAACATTATATATATAAAATAAGTATACATTTTTCCTTTAAATATTATATATTCAATGTATGCCAAATCTCATTAACTACTTTAGGCAACTAATTGTGCTTATCGGCTTCTCTACTCCCGCTAGTATATAAACACGCATGAACATGTGCGTTGGTTCTAAGGTGCACCGTAGACTGGGTAATCTTTATTAGTCTAGATGTTAGTATGAATATTCAGCAAGATACGAAAACATGTAATCCTAACTATCATAGGAACTCATACAGTCCACTCATTTTAAATAATTACTTTTGTCTTCGAAAATATGTTCAAATATCCTTGAACATGTGTATCTTCAACAATGCCGAGACAATACAACACACATATTATATATATAAGTATACATATATAGCACTTAACAATAAAAACATATTTACCTAATTAAAGAACTTGCACATAAACAAGCATACCTAATATTATCTATGCAATACAATATACACACATGTGTATACGCGTACACTTAAAAACAGCCCACATCGCATGACAATACAATATACCCATACACACACATATATAGGTAGATAAGATACATTGTAAAATAGTTTTCACCAGATGACGGGTCTGTCAATTATTATTCCTCACCAAACTTAAAACTTGATTGGCTGGATAGTTCAGCCAAAATTATAAGTCCTATATCATTTGTCTTCGAGTGTAAAGAGGTCAAGCGCAAGTATTATAAGCCTCAAAAAATAAAAGAGCGTTACTTGACAATATTAAAGATTTGGTCCAAACGAGCCAAGAGAGCTTAAGCCAAACCTTAAGCTCTGTTATTGTTAACAAAAACAGGCAAGAAAAGACCAATACTTGTTAGTTAGAAAGTATTTCGGCAATTTAAAATTTACTTAAAAATATTGTAACGGATTTCTCGACAAATTGTCCACCTTGTAACTCACACTTCAGTTCGATCAATGGATTGTTAAATAAAAGTCCCAATTTAATGGGTATACACTTATCTTTATTTCTGATTCCAACAATTTAACACTTTACTACTTATTATCCGAGCTTACAACTTCTTGCCTACATCTCCATTGCTGTTAACACGACAACAGTCTAACTAGAACTGTGACTGCTGCACAATCAGGTATATAGTAGATCTTTAACAAAACTATGACGTGATATGGAACCATACAAGGTCCGAAGAGATGGGCATAGAGCTAACGGAGAGCCTAATGGATGCAATCAAAGAAAGGAGAGAGTTAATTAACGATATTGTTGTAGAAGCGGAAATGAACTGAATACGACCGACGAAGATATGCTTGAAAAATACGAAGCAGACATTAAGAAAATGTGGAGCTACATTGACAGAAAATAGGAAATAATCCACTAACAAAAGACAGTTATTAATGGAGAGATAGAAGATATGTGTGCTGGGTCATCATTATCATACAAAAAAGGAAATAAAAGAGAGAAAAAGCTCAGATAAAAGAAAAGGAAAAAACCAGAAATGGTCAGCAGAGAAGTAAGTGAAATTAGAGTAAATCAATTTTACAAACACCTAATATTTCTGGAAAATAGTTTGGGAATCGAAAAAGATTATTAATTAGTCGAGATAGTTCAGAAAGTAAGCACATGAAGGGAATAGGAACAAACCGTTGTGGAAGACAAAGAAGAAACAATTCATTTAATGGAAATGATAAGATATTGCTATTACAGAAGAATAAGGTCATGTCTGATGAGAGCGAGGCAATACTCGTATCTATTGAAAGCGATGAACTGAAGGAAGGCGAGATACGCGTTGAAGGCATTGCTGATGAGAAGAAAAATGCATTAAATGATGATGCTAATAGTGTGAGCACCGAAATGTTATCTCCTCTGTTAATCGAGAAGAATGGTCAGGTGAAAGTTGTCGACGACAATGTTAAAATGAAGGAACGTGCAAACAATGAAGTTAATGAAAATATAATTAGCTCCGTAGAAAAAGATGCGGAAGAGGACTTTACAGACATAAAACCCTCAAAGGAAATATGTTGAAGATGATGTCACAATGGAAGAGCAAGGCCCAATGGTAGGTGATAAAAAGATATATCCAACTAAACACGAGGCCACACAGGCTGTGGTAGAAGAGGAGGATAATGTTGAAGCTCTTGAAAACAAGGATGAAGTTGAAGTATTCGAACAGATTTTAGAAGGCAAGGATGAAGAAAAAGAAGAAGTTCAAAAGCCAGTTTTGCACAAGGCAACAAAATTGCCGAAACAGCGCGAAAAGGTTTTAGTTAAGCAAAATTCAAAATCTCACTGTAATAGAAGATTAAGTATACGGTGTCGAGCAGCCAACAAGTACGGCACGAGAAGATGCTAAAATAGATAATGTTGTTGAAGAAAATCAATGTCGCGTCTATACCAGACAGATTTAAAGAGGCTTTTCAAAGTTGTCAATAAACAAACAATAGCTGATAAATTGATGAAAATATATCCGATCGTGTCCGTTTCACAAAAGGATTTTATGGTTGGTTATGTTGCCGCAGATTCAACACTGGACTATGATCCTCCTGATGTAGGGCCAAATGACGACAAGGAATTTAAAGCCTCTGACGACGGTGGTATAACAGCAGAATCACCGAAGTTAATTAAGGACAAAGCGGCTACAAATAAAGAAACATTAAATGAAGAGTATCATTAATGCAACCCAGAAAGGTCATCGTTATGTGACGTGTCAACATTTGAATATCACAAATGTGCATGTGTAGCTACCAGTTACAACGTTACTTAGAGAATGAGCGCGACACGATTACAAGCTGTGGACACCTTTCCAGCAGTCAAGAGGTGCTACTTAGTCGGTGCACCACAGTATAGGTATTCTTTATTAGTCTAGGTGTTAGCAAGAATATTCAGCAAGATACGAAAACATATAATCCTAACATAATTAATTAATTACTTTTGTTTTCGCTAATATGTTCAAATATCCTTGAACATGTTATCTTTGGCAATGCCAAACACATGCATGCAATACACACGCATTCCACACTTAACAATACAAGCGTATTTACCTAGTTAAGGGCAAATATAATATATAAATAAGCATACTTAATATTATCTATGCAATACAATATACAGGCATGCACACTTAAAAACAACCGATACCGCATAACAATACAATACACACGTATACATTTAGGTAGATACCCTACAAGAACAGTGACGGTCATCTGATGAGTAATATGACAGTCATAGCTGAAAAAATTTTGGCAGCGCGCAGAACAAAGTTTCTATCATTTTCTTAAGAGCCTTGTGCAAAAACTGATGTAAACAAACGTATGTGTGTCAGTTTGCATCTCTCTTTAACACATGGGTAGACGGAATGGATTCACTATATATCTATACTGCTCACTCTCATGTCTTTTTCTGAGTCATTGCTGACCATAAATCTGTCATAGCTGAAAATTGTCAGTTATGACTGAAACGCTATCAGAAGTGAAAAATTATTTTGCGCAGTAGATAATATAATTTTTATTTCTTTAATAAATTTCAAACTTTTGATCAAAATTAGTTATAATAATATACCTAAATATAAAAAGGAATGCAACAAAAATATAATTAAATAATAAAATATGAAAATATAAAAATAAATTTTCACTTGATGCCATCTCCTCCTCTCAATAGCTCTGCGTACGTCTTTCTCCAATCAGTGGATAGTTCTGAATTTAAAAATGCAAATGTAAATTAACTAAATATATACTTTTATTTGAAACTTATTTAACTTACGTATGTATATTATATTTGAAAACACCTCTCTTTCATAAAATTGTATATTTTTAACAAAAAACCCAAAAGAGTTTTGCACAGAAGCGTGCAACACTTTTCGTTTGTGGCAAGAAGAACAGAAAAATTGTTTTGCGCAGTTGTTGAGAAACTTATATGGAATTTAATGCGTCCCTTTTTGATATGGTTTTTCATTCTTACACATGTAAGCAATATAATTCGAAAATGTCTCTGTTTACAAAATAACAGTGACGATCAGCTGACAAGTAAACTGTCCGTCAGTACTGACATATCAAATGTGAGTGTGTTGGTGAACCCATCAGCAGTTTCTTGTAGGGTAAGATAGATTGTAAAATAGTATATAAGCGATGAAAATAGTAAAATAAAACCAAAATGAAATAGTTTTTAGAGGGGTAAGCACTTGAGTGACCCACCGACGCATAAACAAACCGTCTCTTACCGGAGATAAACAAGCGACATTTCTTCCCCCAATGAGTTCTGTGTAGCTAAAAAAAATACAGTCGTATATTGTCGGAGTTCGAGAGTAAAGATCAGTGCCTATAAGAAATAAAGTACGACAAGCAGTTGCAATATACGACAGTTTTAGTTGCATTTCGACAATTTCTTTTACATTTGATTGGACTTGTGGACTTGCCGTCGCTGCAACCCTGATAATGTCCGTACGGTTAATGAGAGAGTTGGAAAGAATTCGACAAAGGATTCAATTTAATTTTATATTAAAACAAACTTGATGTTGCAACTTATTTCATTTAACAAATAAAGAAGTTTTTACCAAAAAATCTATGTTTATTTCATAAGGGGTCAAATAATTCCCTATGGAAAGATTAGGCATAGAAAAATACCGGTACGTTTAGTGTTAATTCCTTGGCTCTGGTTCCGTAATAGATTAATTTGTTCCCTTTTTTCTCATATACTAAATTGGGGTATTCGCATATTTCCCATACAAAATTGAAATATGTGCTATTTTATCAGCTGTACCTGCTTACTTTTTTATTGTTGACGTTTAAGTGTCTATAATTAATTAAGTAAATAAATTTCTATAATAATACGAAAGGAAGCCACGATATTCAAATAAATTAAGTTGAAGAAAAGTGAAATATAAAAATATTTTGTTGTTTCCGTTTCAACATTAAGAAAGCTTTCACATAAAGAAGCTTTAATTTTATGTTTGTCACTTTCTCATGACATTTTTGTATGCTTAGTTTTTGACTACCAGCGGGTGAAGTGTAGAAATTTTACACAATATGACATAAAACGCTTAAGGGGTGCTCACAAGTGTCGCATTTTTTTAAGACTATTGAAATACGACATAAGACTTAAGACAAAGCTTGTGAATTGCTTAAATATATACATTTTGGTTCTTTCAGTTAATTTGATAATGAATATATCGATATTTGCGCACGACACTTCAATAAAATTAGGCGAGAATATTTCAGCATAATGTCATTCTATTATCATTATATAGTGATTTGGGGTTTTTTTAAGTCGTAAAGAGGGTTTAAAATGCCTTCGCACCATATAGGGATCGTCATCCTACCTGAGTGGTGTACCTACTAAAACACTCCCCCCTTCTATCATGGATGTTTCCCTTGCCCCGGGACCGCTTTCGCATTACTTTAGGGTAAGGTTTGCAAGATGAACCCATTGCGGGTCTACTCTCGCTGCGATCCAGGATGCCGTTTATGTAGCCAGCATCATTCTCCAATTTTGTTCTCTAAAGTTGTCCGAGCTTCATTCCATCGATGGTACTTAAAAAGAGTATGGTTTGCACCATCAAGTGGTTCGTCTCAGTAAATATATGCACAGCTTTCTACTTTTCCCATGTTGTGCAAGTATTTTCGGAAATACCCGTGGCCGGAGAGCATCTGTGTGAAGTAGTAGTTCACCTCGCCGTGTTTTCTACTGTACCTCTCCATATCTTTGAACAATTTAACATAATGGACATAAACAAAGTTGTCATTTCTCCTTTGCGAGTAGATCTATTGGGATGATGCCGCTTATCACTAGGCTGCCGTCTTCTGCACCTTAGCAAGCACTTTCTGTCTATGCTTCAGCTTTAATGTATCGGCCCATAATTCGCTACCATATAATAACACTGACTGAGTTGTGTCCATGAGCAGTTTTCTTCTGCTTGCAAGCGGACTTCTGTTTGCTATAAGTCTTGAAAGCGACATACATCAGTTTGTTGCCCATTCTTAAACCTAGGTATTTTAGAGTTTTCGTCGTTTGTATAGTTTTTAAATGAACTTGCATGTTCACTTCCAGTGGGATGTGTTTTCTAGTAAGCAGGATCAGCTCGGTTTTTTCCGCGGATAGGCTAAGGCCGTGTGAGTGCAACCATGTCTGCGTTCGCAGCATGACTTGTGTTAGTTTGCGTCTGGCTATGTCGGTATTACGAGCTGTTATGACGGCGGCGATGTTGTGCACATACCCAACGATGATGCAGTCGTCTGACATTTTGAGGATAAATTCCGTCGTAGCTGGCGTTCCATAGGGCTGGTCCATGTATGGATCTTTGCGCTGCTCCAGATGTGATTTCTTTTCTTTGAAGGCCGTCACTTGTATTGTAGAGCAGTTTCCTTAGAGATCAGTTCATTAAGTAGGTTGGCGTTTGGAATCGGCTTTTTAGTGCATCTATCATATTTATACATTTTGCGGCGAGAAATGGTTATTTCCGCGGGCTTCCTTCACGCTACGCACGACATCTTTAACAGCTCTGATGGTGGACCTGCCTGGTCTGAAGTCATGTTGTTGCTCTAATAGGCTTCCAGAATTGTTTATGGCAGCTATGATGCGGGGTTAGTCTTTATAGCAGCTTCCTGCTGTATCTAGCATGCTTAGAGCTCTGTATGCTACTGGTGTTTCTGCGTTACCTTTGCCCTTGCTTATCAGGGTAAAATGCGGTCTCTTCCATACTTCTGGAAAGATGCCCTCGTCCAGACATGCATTATACATGGATAGCAATAAGTGCGGCGATTAACTTAAACACTTCCACCGCTATCCCGTCAGTGCCGGGAGATTTTTGGTCTTTTTGCGGCCATGTTCATTTCCTCCAAAGTGAAAGGTGGGCATAAAGTATCTTGCGTATACTCAGGTGAGTCTCTTCCATGACCCGGGTTGGGAACAAAGTGATCCATGGCTGCAGCATTTCACTCTGGGATGGACTGTTTCGCACCCGGTTTTCTCATTACGATTTTGTATCCGAGACCCCACGGACTTTTGTTTATATAGTATCACTACGTAGCTTTTCCCATTTATCTTTTTTTGTTTTTATTATTGCATTTTTCAGCTTAGTTTTCGCAGCTTCATATTTCTTATGCTCTTCCATTCCGTTTCTTCCTCTTCTTCTGGCCCTATATCGTCGTATTTTACGCAGGCAGGTTTGTCTTAGGTTTCGTATTTCGTTTGTCCACCAGTAAACTGCTTTCTATGGATGTCCGCCTTTTATTTTGGGCATTTCTGCCTTATATCCCTCTGTGATGGCGCTCAGAGTTTCTTTGACAATAAACCTAGCTGTGTTACTCGCGTGGTATTTTGGTGGGTTTTTGCCTATGCTCGCGAGCTTTTCTGCGTCTAGCTTGGAAACGGTCAATTTACGCTTTCCTCTGCTTTTAGTTGTTGTTGGACTTTTATCTGGACCTATGAGGTAGGTTTTGTATTGGTGATCGCTATCTGTGTAGTCTTCTAGCACTTTCCTCTCACGTAGCTAGTTTGCGAATCCTACAGACACCATGGTAATATCGCGGCTTGTGTCGTTGCGTCCTGGCCTTCTGAGTTAGTTTGATTGATTTTAATATTATATAAATAATTCGGATATGAAGCACATATTAGTAAGGAAACTAAATGACTCCACGATAGTATAAGTTAGCAAATGTGATTGTAATCGATTGTATATTTTGTCTAATAACGAATGTTGAATTTGTAAGAAGTATTTTTCATCGAGAAGTTGTGCGGGCATATTGAATAAGTATAGAAGACTTAGTCATTCTTTACTTATTTAATTTTTCATTAGCTGAATTAATTTATAAGTCCTTTTAAAAATTTAAAAATTTTCTCACAAAATTAAAGTTTCCTTATAATTTTATGTTAGTAATATCAATATTACGGGTATCAACTCCATTCAGTTGAGTAGAAGTTAAAACAATTCAACTTTAGATCACCCAAACTCTTTTTTGGGTATTACTGTGTTCAACTATTTTCAGTCAAAGTTTCATTGGTGTTGCCAACATAAAAAGTGAAGTTTTGATAGATACTTAAGCAGCTGGAAATTCTTAAACGAAAAATTAAAACAATTTAATTCAGGTATTGCTCACGAACGGGTGAATAATTAATAAAATGTACATTAGTTTTGATTAATATTATGATGACGAAAATTTTAGGTCCAAAACTGATGTGCTGTTCATACGAAAAAGCCTTTGTGATCACCCAAATCCATTGAAACTTCGTAACCCAAATAAGCCAAAGTTTTATTCACAATTAAATTACCTGTAAATAATGTTTGTTGCAGTTTCATATTCGATAGTCGTTCCTCGTCGATTTGAACAATAAAGTTTAGAAAAAAAACAACTTATTTAAGTTTACCGCTTTAACACTACAGCTACATTGAATAATGTTTTTGGACTCGAATGTATTATTAGCTAAAACATAATTTATTTATTTAAAATCCTAAATTGGCTTAACCCCATATGTTGTTTTTAAATGTGGAATGTATTTTATTACAAAGTACAAAGTTAATTAACAAAACAAAAATTGATAACGTTTTATATGTAATTTGTTAATTAATTTTTTGCAAGGACACCAACACGAAAATTCAGTTTTAGTCTTTAATAACAATAAATGCTTTTAATTTTCTTTTTCTGTAGGTGAATGTGTCTCAAATCTTTTTTTAAAAATGAAAGGCCCAAAACATCCTCAGTACAACACATATTTACGACAGCGAATTAAAAATTAATTTAGTAAATGAATACTAAAATAAAAATATATTTTTTTTTATAAAAAACGTAAGGCATGAACTCTGGTAGAAATATGGGGTTATGGATATTAAAATGCTACTTGGCGTGCAAAAAAAAAAACCGCCTCATATGCGCATGTGTTGAGAGATTTTCTTATGAAATTAATGTACACCTTGTTACTCATTTTGAATTTTTGTATATACCACCTTTGCTAGTTATAATTCAATATTAGTTTTCCAAGTATTGTTTCTTCATTTTCTGAATTTAGTGCAATAAATTATATATACAGTTACATATGTACATATGTATGAATATATTTCATCCAAGAAAAAAAACGCAAAAAATATACTAACTTAGTCTTCTTTTTTACCCTGAGCAGGGTATTTTAATTTGTCACGAAGTTTGTAATACTCAGAAAGAAGTCTCGGAGACCCTATAAATTTAAGTATATTGTGGCGAACACGAGTACCAGAAAAAATCAGAATTGACGATAAACTGCCAGAAGCAACTAGACAGCGAATTCGTAGTTGCACGAATGTTCTAGTAGTGAACTTTTGTTAAAAATTTACTATATAAGGGCTGCCGGATTGTGCAGCAGAGACAGTTCTAATTAGAGTGTTGCCGTGTAAAGAGCAATTAAGCTATAAGCAATAAGTTGTAATTTCGAATAGCGAGCAATAAGTGTTAAGTTTTTGGAATTGGAAATAAAGATAAGTTTATAGCATTAAATTGGAACTTTAATTTAAGAATCCAGTGATCGAACTCAAGTGTATAACTCACACGAGATTAGACGATTTATCGAGAAATCCGTTACAATCTAGAAATGATCAGCATGATGAGCTGAGTCGATTTAGCCATGTCCGTCTGTCTGTATATACGCGAACTTCTTCTCTCTAGCAACTTATTGCGAGAGTATAAAAATGTTACATATCTTTTTAAACGAATTGGCGTACCAAATAGCTGTAAGAAACCCAGCTACAATCTTTTTGGAAGAAGGAGAGAATATGTTAGGGCTTTACTATTCTGATTTCAATCTAATATGTGTATTATTTGTTATACAGAACGAAAATATATCGGTAATAACCATAAAACTGTTAGGCTGAAAACTACTAACTCACATTTTGACAAAAAAACGTGGGAATCATTAAATTTAACATGCATAGGAATCGGTATACAAATTGGACAATAGACGTGACACCGGCTACTTTTAGAAAAAATCCTATATCTCAGCAACTACACCACCAATTTGCACCAAATTTGGTACATAGCAGTATACAGATGTTATAGTAAAAATAAGTGAAATCCGATTACACTACTATCAGATCACTACATTTGTTATGCCTCGGACGACTATGGCATATAACTGCCCTATAAACTGAACGATCGAAATCAAGTTTTGTATGGAATACTTCTTTATTTGGCAAGGTATCTTCACAAATTTTCGCATGGAATTGGTGAAACGACACCATTTCTAAAATTCGATGATGTTGAAAACGTCCTGGTACACAACTATCAATCTCCTCCTCAGTCCTGGGAAGAATCGCATCGGTATCCTTCCGAAACCGACCACAACTTCATTCCGAAATCATGGACTTTCAACTTCATTACGAATGTTTCGAACAAAGAGGTTGGAGAAACATATTAACGGTTGAACCTATCTACAGTTCGGGGCAAGATGGCATTTCTCACAATGTAAACAAATGTATAACACATGCATTTAAGAATGCAGCTTCCTTACATCATGGATTTTATATTACTGACAAGACTTGATAAGCCTTTGACAGTCCCGTCTCTTTCCGACCACTCTGTATGTTAGACTCCACTGATAAAATCGTTAAGCGGATTATACATACGGTGGTAGTCAACAGCATAAAAAGAGTTAGTATAACTACGCAACCAGCCCACACATGTTAAAAAACTATAAAAATATGCCAAGCTCTGAACCATTTGATGCGTAATATCGGCGGATCAAAACAAAATAGAAGACGACTTTTGGGTTGAGTACCGTAGTTGGTCTCTGTACATGGCGCCGAAATATGGAAGAAAGCACTCGTAATAAAATCTTTCCGACGTAGCCTTTTTTTATCTACGCAATTTCTCACTCAGAATACTGTGAAGATGTGAAGAAATGATAGTGCCAAAAAAGATTCTTACAATTGAAACGGTACTCATTGCAGAGCTTTTGCGAACCTAATTGTTCAATAACTTTCATTGATATCTTTTAAAAAAGAAACGATACGAACTTTTCCGCTTTATATCTCTTAGAAAAAGTTATCACCTTTGGAAATTTTTATTACTTGTAGTTTTCCAAAGTGCGACATCAGCTTAAGTCGATAAGAGACCCATTTATTTGTACAGTATATATTTAAAACATATTTTTGTCTTCAAAAATAGTTGTATAGTCACTATATTTTAAATACCTAGCGCAATTGTGGCTACCAGAAAGTGATAATTAAACAATTATGTGGAGAAACTTTTCTGCCTCTAAAACAATAACTATAAAGAATTCTGATTATATAACTACTATATTTAATACTTTCTACTTGAGTATACATACCATACATACAGATAGGTTGAAAAGTGTCTGCGCTCAAAATGTAAAAATACTTTTTTTTGCTACGTAATATATTTTTTTATTCAATATAATCTCCCTGAACTTCAATATACTTATTCCAATTATCCGAAAAATAATTTTATGCCACCCCTATGACTTTCTGGAAGCTCTGCAAAATACCCGTCTACGGTTGTAATAGCTTCTTCATTCGACGAAAGACGCTTTCCACGAAGGAATTGTTTCAGGTTTCTCTGGGAGCCTGGATCTGGTGAATACGGTGGATGCTCAAGCAAATCGTTTAATTTGTTATTGTTAAGACACCTTTGTGAGCAGGTGCATTGTCTCGATGAAAAATTGCATTTTTTGCAATTAAACGGCTTTTAAATAATGTTTATTGCAGATTCAGAAGGTATTTTCGTTTAAGTAAGGAAAGTACAAAGTCTCCGTTTCCTAGCAGACGGTAGTTATCAAAAAACAAGTTTAAACCATTTGTTAAGGATATTTTAAATATTATGAACACCGCATTTGTGCGCAGTGATTAAAACACATAAGAATTAAGAGGAGCAAAACGCTCCTAAAAACTTATTTTACTAAACAAATATATTAAATTTTATTTTAGTGTTTTCAAATTATGGCTAGCCTCGTCCAGTTACGGGATTTTACTCCACGAGTTTAAACAATTTTTCACCTTTCTAGGTAGTAGTACAAAATAACTGATTAAAATAGTTTAAAGTCCTAAATAAACGCAGTAATGTTCAACCACAACTGCTTGATAGCAGTTGTAAAATTTTTGATAATATAGTCAACCCCACTGGCACAGAGTTGAAATCTGTAATACCACAAGAAACTTGATGTTTGACGACAATTATCTTTAATACAGAATTAAAAAAATTCAACCTAAATACAGTTGAGTTGAAAGCCGTAATAGGGGCTTAAATTATACAGGTCATTTCAAAATAATGCACAACATTTTGAATGAAGCTATACATATAATTCAAGTATAAAGCATAGCCAAATTTTTGTACACATTAATTTAAAAATACTAATCCTATTTAGAAAGGGTAAGTAAATTAAAAAATAAATAAAAACTAAATAAAAAATTCTACGCAACTTATATCACCCAGAAACATCCATTAGTTTATTTATTTGGTGCTTAGCATACAAATATGTACATATACATAAATATTCGTGTATAATACTTCATATATACACATGTAGATATAAATATCTTCTTATAATAGTTTTTACAAATGACTTCTCAGTTTATGCTTGTAGAATCGAAGTTTGTGTCTTATTACATTAACGTAGAGTCATACCACGTTTAAATAGGATTCAAATATTTGGTATTCATTTAGTAAATAAATCTATATTTTAAATATGACAAAACGACAAATTATTTGATGCAACAATCACACTAGAATATTTTTTCTAAATTGTAATATTTTATTGATACTTAATGAAAATAATACATTAAAGAGTAACACCATTTTACGAGCTAGTTCAGTTTGCCTTGTTCTACAGATACAACTTTTATACTGACGAATTAACATAAAATAAATGACGCTGCTCTCATCATTGCACATAAATAGAGGATTATTTCCAATATATTGGGAATATATGCAAAATATGTTCTTTACATTTTTAGCAAACTATTTTTACGTTTTGAGACCACGCTGATGACGTTTGACACGAGCGTATGGACCAACAGCAGGATCGGTAACGAAATCATAAAGTACTCGTGACCAGCTCGTATGTTGGGGCATTGCATCGTAAAATTCGGGAGCGATTCGTTTTACTTCAGGCAGCCTCGAACCTGGAACAGCAGGAAAATCATGATGTTCGTTATGATATCCCACGTTAAATGTTATCCAATTTAGAGGTCCATAATATGAATATGTTTCGAAACCTTTTGCGAACATATAGTGTTCCGAAATAAAATGACCGGCCACAGGATGTAAACCCATTGCCAGTATAGAACCGATCACTAAATAAGCTAGTGCTTTCCATCCGAAGAAATAAACGACAAATGTGTTAAACGTAAGCTGAATAATAGTATTGATAATTTCAAGTCCGGTGGGTGGTTTTGGATTTATTACCAATGGTCGAAATATGTAGAAAAATGGTTGTAAACAGACCCAGACAAACTTTCCGAAAGTTGTATCAAAGAGTTTAGCCTCTAATAGAGTAGGAATATCGGTATCTACACCATCGTCTCCTTGGTACCTGTAAATAAGAAAAGAAATTAGTTCATAATAAACGAAAGTTCCCCAAGACAAGTTTCAGGAACTTTGGTTTTGGACCAAATGTCATTAATTTTATAAGCAAAGGCTATTATTGTTGTTCAAAAATGAACATGTGCGTTAGGGCCACAAGGGCCCCACTTAGACGGCGTGCAGCAATAAATTTAGTTTTATTATTTTACATATTAAGATAAGAAGCATGTTAGAATATACAGTCCACTAGTCCTAAATATGTATACTCAAATATATTTAACAGGCATACATACATACATAAGCAAACACATAAACAAATATACACTCATATGATAACTTGTAGACCTAAGATATATATTTAGGCAATTGATTACAAGTGCACATGTGCACTTGAAAACAATTCCATAACATGTAGCATAAACAATGTGCTACATACATACGGACATACACACACACACACATGTATTGAGTTGTACTTAAAAACAACCCTATGTGGTGAGCATGCCACATACACATATACATATATATACATTTAATTAGATAGTAAGATTTGTAAATAGTATATAAGCCATACATTTCATAAAATAAAATTAGAATGAATGAGTTCTCAGCTCAATAAAGTCTTTTTCTGTCCCCCACCAGCGGTAAGGCATTTAGAACTTCATTGAGTTTAATAATTGGTCTTACAAATAAATAAGACATTTGGTCCTTCGAGTAAAAATAAAGAGCTCAGCCAAGATAATAAGCCCTGTTATTCATAAAAATACAGGCAAATTTAAAAAGGAAAGGAAGAAATCCTTAAAGTAAAAATAGTAAGACGGGTGTATATTCGTGCTTATAAAAGTGATCACATAAGCCGTATTAGTAAGAAACTAAACGCTGTGGCATCATAAACTGTCATTCAAAGAAATACTCAACGGCTGTGAATCGAGGCACAGCAAGGTCAACCAGGCGACCAAATCAATATACCTCCAACGATTTCTTTGGAGAATATCAAACAGTTTGTATTAAAAAATAATAAATATGTCAAACACAGCAGACTTATTAAAACGTCAACAGGAGCTGCAAGGAGAAATTACAGCCCTGTACCAAAATGATGCTGATTTAGAGGGCATTGAAGTGAGGGGGAACGAATTCTATAGCAACCATGTGAAATTGACAGGGAAAGTAGCACCGAACCACGACTACTTCGTTAACAATATTTATGGGAATGTACGCCAGATATGCGAAGCCGCACATGAAAGGAAACGAGCACAGGAGCAACAAAAAATTGAACAAGCATCCAAAGAGATGGATAATAATGGAAATAAAAATGAATACTGCCGACGAAGATCTACTTGAAAGCTATGAAAACCGTATTGAAAGGATGTGGAGCTTCATAGAAAAATATATAGACGAATTTACCATCAAATACAGCACTCCTTATATCAATGTTGAAACAGAAGATTTATCTTGTGAAGTCATGGACATAGTGCGAATGTTAAAGAAACAAAAAACAGTAAATTTAAAGAAAACAGAAGACAAATTGGAACTGCCAAAGATAGAATTACCAAAGTTCTCTGGTGAATTACGAGAATGGCAACAATTTAAAGAGCTTTTTGAGGAGTATGTTCATGATAATAAAGACATTAGTGACTCCAAAAAGCTGAGCTATTTAAAAACATGTCTGCAAGGAGATGCCAGACAAATGGTTAGTCACCTGATAATAGGATCAGGTGCAAATTACAATACCGCCTGGGAGTTGCTGGTACGCAGGAATGATAACACGCGCAAACAGTTTAGCGACAATTTAGAGCGGCTGGTAGAGTTACCAATGCTGACAGATGAATCAGCGTATAAAATGAAAAAGTTTTTGGACACCGCGAATGAAAGCATCGCCATAATCAAGAAAAAAGGAACGTTAGAAGACGTATTAGCACAACTAGTGTTAAGAAAATTTTCTAAACAGTTACTTCAAGAGTATGAAAACACCGTTCGAAAACCGACTGAGATACAAAATTTGTCGGATGCAATTTCATTCTTGGAGCACCAATACAATACTCAGAATTCCATGCAAGAATCAAATAAACATTTGTTTCGAGGTGTAAACTGGCAACAACAAAACAGATCATATAATTTGCCTACAGAAACAAAGAGACAAACAGGAACGATAAGTTCTCGAAAAAATTGTAATTACTGCAAAATGGCAGGACATGAAATAACTCGATGCGAAAGGTATCAAAAATTAAATGTCGAACGTCGAATAGAAGTAGTGCGCAAGAATCAGCTATGTTTTAGATGCTTAGGACAACACGCAACAAAAACTTGCTACAGAGCATGGAAATGCATGGTATGCGACAAATCACATAATACGTTGCTACATGAAGATAAGCCAAGTACGCAAAAAATATCGTCAAATATGACTAAGCAGAAAAAAGAGGAGACATTTTTAGCAACCGCTATCATAAAGGTGAGAACACCAAAAGGAGTCTTAGAACTACGGGCTTTAATAGACAGTGGTTCGCAGAAAACGCTTATTTCTGAGGAAGCAGTTCAGATGTTAGGATTACCGAAAGTAAAGGTAACGACTGAGATAAGCGGCGTTTCAGCAGAATGCGTAGAAGTCTCGCATCACAAAGTAAATCTGGAAATAAGACCCAGATTTATTAGTAAGTTTGTAGCGGAAACAGAGGCCTTGGTGTTATCCAAATTACACAAAGCACTTCCAATAAAAAGCTTTGAAAAGAAGGCGTATATATGGAAAAACAAATTACTAGCAGAGCCAAATTTCAATAAACCAAGTCGCATAGATGTAGTAATTGAAGCTGACGTATATCCAAAGATAATTAAAGAGGGTATACTAAAAGTTAATGGATTATTAGGTCAATCAACAAAGTTGGGTTGGATTGTGTCTGGTAATATTGAAAGATCCAAAAGCAAAGAAGTAAAGCAGCAATGACAACACTTAAACTAGGTGAATTGGAAAGATTCTGGGAAATGGAAAAGGATGAAGAAGAACCTAAACCAGAAGATGACATATGCGAGCAGAAATATATAAATACGACAACACGAGATTTAGCAGATGGACGATTTGTAGTAGCCATTCCATTTAAAAAGGAGAAAGAGCTTGGAGTCTAGGAAGACAGCGGTTGCACGACTTATCAGTATGGAAAAGAGATTTGATACGAGAAAAGATCTAAAAGACGACTATCAAAAGTTCATGCAGGAATATCAAGGGCACATGAAGGAAGTAGAAAAAATGGGTCAAGGTAAATATTATTTGCCCCATCAAGCAGTAATTAAAAAAGAAAGCACGACAACAAAATTGAGAGTGGTCTTTGACGCATCTGCAAAAACAACAAATGGTTACAGTTTGAATGACGTTATGCTAATCGGGCCGAAATTACAAAAAGACATTGTAGATATCATCCTAAAGTGGCGTATGTGGCGTTATGTGATAAGTGCTGACGTCGAAAAGATGTATCGACAAATAAAAGTCAGAGAGGAAGATCAGGAATATCAGTATATTCTATGGAGAGAAAACCCGCAAGATAAAATAAAAGAATTTAAACTTACAACAGTCACATACGGCACAGCAGCAGCACCATTTTCAGCAGTAAGAACGTTGCAGGAGATTGGTAACATTTACAGGAAAACCAATGAAAACGTACATTTTAACGTAACGATTTTTACATGGACGATCTCATGACTGGAGGTCACACTATTCAAGAATGTAAAAAATTGCGCGGGGAATTGATACAAGCATTAAATAAGGCAGGATTTCATTTGAGAAAATGGCTATCAAATAATCCCAAAATAATTGATGAGTATACACAGGAAACAAATGAAATTATTCAAATCGAAAAAACAGATTCGGTAAAAACATTGGGATTACAATGGGAACCAAAACGGGACCTATTCAAATTTAAACAGCAACACAACAAATAAACAAAATAACCAAAAGGACAATATTATCGCAATTGGCAAAAATATTTGATCCCCTTGGTTGGCTTGCACCAGTAACAATAGTAGGCAGATGCTTCATGCAAAAACTTTGGTCGACAGGTGGATCTTGGGACGAGCAGTTAAACAAAGAGTTGGAAGAATAGTGGTTAAAATTCGCTAAACAATTAGATGTATTAGATAAAATAACTATTCCACGCTTAATCGGTACGAATAACAACACGAGTTTGGAATTGCACGCATTTGGAGACGCATCTCATAAAGCATATGCAGCAGTAATATATGCAAAAGTAGGACAACAAGTGACGCTGTTACTAGCCAAAAGCAAAGTAAATCCTATTAAAAACAGAAAAACAATACCCAAATTAGAACTCTGCAGTGCACATTTGTTAGCTACTATATTAAAAAGAGTCAAAAGGGCCAACTTATACGGCGTGCAGCAATATATACATTTAATTAGATAGTAAGATTTGTAAATAGTATATAAGCCATACATTTCATAAAATAAAATTAGAATGAATAAGTTCTCAGCTCAATTAAGTCTTTTTCTGTCCCCCACCAGCGGTAAGGCAATTAGAATCTTCATTGAGTTTAATAATTGGTCTTACAAATCAATTATACATTTGGTCCTTCGAGCCGGATAGAGCTCAAGACAAATTAAAAAGTCCTGTATGATAAAGCATACAGGCAATTATACATTTGGTCTTACAAACCAAAAATTATAAGTCCTAATACATACAGGCAACAAAAACAAAGACCTGTATTTACAAAACAGGAAAAAACAAAAGCCCTGTAATTTACCCAGGCTTAAAAAGCCCTGTTAAAAATACAGGCAAATTTAATAATAATAAAAATAATTAGACTGGTGTATATTCGGCAGTTTTTAATTGATCACATAAGCCGTTTTAGAAAGGAACTAAACGCAGTGTTGTCATGATGAAACAAAGTCAAGATGCTCGATTAGAATCGGATACCGTGCTGATCTCCATTTTCGAGAGTAAAATTCAATACCTCAGAAAAGTTATGGATGTTCTAAACAATAAAATAATAAACAGTAATCACATCAAGCTTTTGAAAATTGTATATTTTCAAATGGACAATTTTTACACAAAGTACGTAGAGAGAATTTTCTCTCCTGAAGTTGACGAATTGTACCTTGAAATTATTGCGGAATATTACAAGGCGCTTGAAAATTGTAAAAAAATATTACAAGAAGAGCCCGAAATCAAGGAAGGCGAGCTACGCGTGGAAGATATTACCTTTGAGAAACTACGCTTAGAAAACATTACCTTTGAGAAGGAAAATATATTTGAGGATGCAGCTCAAGTAATTTATGAAGATCTTTCATATATAAAATTTCCTAAAGTAATAGATGTTGAAGTTGATGTCACAATGGAAGAGCACGACCCAATAGCAGCTGATGACGAGTCAATAAATCCAACGCAACACGACCACAAGCAATGCAGGCTGGCAGAAGTAAAAGAAGAAACTAATATTACAACGTTTAAAGATGAGGATGCAGCTCAAGTGATCGAACACATTTATGAAGACCTTACATATATAAAATTTCCAAAAGAAATGGATGTTGAAATTGATGCAAAAGCAAAGAAAGAACGAGTGATTACACCAACTATAGAAAGAGAAGACATCAAGTGGCATTTTATATCCTCGGAGAGTCCCCACTTTGGAGGAATTAGGGAGGCTGGTTATGTTGTCATAGACACAACATTGGATCCTGATCCTCCTGATGAAGAGCCATATGAAGATATGGAAATTAAAGTCTCCGACGATGGAGGCATAACAAATAAAGATGACTTAGATGATTTTAAGTTTGGTACTACAATCAAAAAGAGACGTTCTCAACGTGGTGCTGATGGTAGACCAAGTAGACGCAAATCAACGGCCGCAACAACACGGAACCCAAAGCCCAAAGAGAAGAAACGTATGAGACGTCCGCCAAGCAGTGAGGAGGAGTATGGTAAGTCACAAATAAAGAAGGGTAAAATCAAGGGTACACCGCCGTCTGATGAGAGAGAGAGAAGACCGACAGAATACCTTTGCGACGAATATGAAGAAATAGTTACAAGTATATTATCATTAATACAACACAGGAAGGCGCATACTAATCGTGAAATGTTATTTGAAATGTCAAGATTTAAATGGCAGAAAGACGAATATGCAGCCACCAGCTACGACGTCACTTAGTTGACGAACATGACACGACTACATGCTGCGGGCATCTTTCCAGCCGTCACATTGTCGCCCTGGAGTATGTTCAAAAATGAACATGTGCGTTATGGCCACAAGGGCCCCACTTAGACGGCGTGCAGCAATAAATTTAGTTTTATTATTTTACATATTAAGATAAGAAGCATGTTAGAATATACAGTCCACTAGTCCTAAATATGTATACTCAAATATATTTAACAGGCATACATACATACATAAGCAAACACATAAACAAATATACACTCATATGATAACTTGTAGACCTAAGATATATATTTAGGCAATTGATTACAAGTGCACATGTGCACTTGAAAACAATTCCATAACATGTAGCATAAACAATGTGCTACATACATACGGACATACACACACACACACATGTATTGAGTTGTACTTAAAAACAACCCTATGTGGTGAGCATGCCACATACACATATACATATATATACATTTAATTAGATAGTAAGATTTGTAAATAGTATATAAGCCATACATTTCATAAAATAAAATTAGAATGAATAAGTTCTCAGCTCAATGAAGTCTTTTTCTGTCCCCCACCAGCGGTAAGGCAATTATAATCTTCATTGAGTTTAATAATTGGTCTTACAAATCAATTATACAATTGTTGTACCTTCATGTATGCATTCTAATTTAACTATAAGCGTATACTGTTTAGCCATTCATTCTTATCTTCATTGTTTTAGCTGTAAAAATGCTTACTTTATTGTAATTTGTCAGGGATGATTTTTTATAGCGTTAAATTCGACAGAAACATGTATTTGATTTCATACCAAATTTTATTTTGACATTTCGATACAAAATGGAGGCTACTTATCCAATCTTCGGAATGACCTCTTTCAAGTGGCCCTAAACTGTTTGTAAAAAAAGTAATAACTAAAAATCGTACATTGTCTAATATTTTTTGGACTCGAATATATTTTATTACATGGTTGATTAACAAAACACAATCTTTTAAAGTTTTATACATAATTTGTCAATTAATTTTTCAAGTTTTAAACTTAGGTTCTAGTCTTTAATAACAATAAATAACTTCAATTTTCTTTTTCTATAGGTGAATGTGTCTTAAACAATTTAAGTCAAAAACATTTCAAAAATGTGAGGCCCTCAGTAAAACACACATTTACGACAGTGGAGTAAAACTTAATTTAGTAAATGAAACGTAAGACATGAACTCTGCTAGAAATATGGTGTTATGGATATTAAAATGCCACTTGGCGTGCAAAAAAAAAACCGCCTCATATGCGCATGTGGTGAGAGATTTTCTTATGAAATTAATGTACACCTTGTTACTCATTTTGAATTTTTTATATACCCCCTTTGCTAGTTATAATTCAATATTAGTTTTCCAAGTATTGTTTCCTCATTTTCTGAGTTTAGTGCAATAAATTATATTATATATACATACAGTTACAAATGTACATATGTATAAATATATTTCATCCAAGAAAAAAAACGTAAAAAATGTACTAACTTAGTCTTCTTTTTATACCCTGAGCAGGGTATTTTAATTTGCCACGAAGTTTGTAATACTCAGAAAGAAGTGTCGGAGACCCTATAAATTAAAGTATATATAAATGATCAGCATGACGAGCTGAGTCGATTTAGCCATGTCCGCAAATGTTACATATCTTTTTAAACGAATTGGCATACTAAATAGCTGTAAGAAACCAAGCTACAATCTTTTCGGAAGAAGGAGAGAATATGTTTGGGCTTTACTATTCAGATTTCAATCTAATATGTGTACTGAAGCTCCGTGGAATTATTTGTTTATACAGAATGAAAATAGATCGGATATAACCATAAAACTGTTAGGCTGAAAACTACTTACTCACATTTTGACAAAAAAACGTTTGAATCATTAAATTAACATGCATGGGAATTGGTATAAAAATTGGACAATAGACGTGACACCACCTACTTTTAGAAAAAATTCCATACATCAGCAACGACCAATTTGAACCAAATTTGGTACATAACAATATACTGATGTCATAGTTTGAAAATAAGCGAAATCGGATTACAACTAGCTTATTACACTACTATCAGATCACTCCATTTGCCATCCTACTTCGGGGAATAGGACTTCATATAGGCGATAAGATTTGAAAATCGAACTTTAAATATTATTTATATTCATTTCCGTACACGACCACTTGGTAGGGAACTAAATGCGCTTTTGATTAGCGAGACGAGCTGAGTTGATTTAACCATGTCCGTCTGTCTGAATATACGCGAACTATTCTCTTAATTTTTCAGATATCGAGCGTAAAGCATTACGACAAAATCTGAAAAATGTTTTTAGCTCGGGCGACTATAGCATATAGCTGCCATACAAACTGAACAATCAGAATAAAGTTCCAAAACATTACAATATGTGAATAAATTTTTTAAATCGGAGCACTATAATATATAGCTGTCATACAAACCGATCGATCAAAAGCAAGTTCTTGTATGGAAACTTTTTTATTTGTGAAGGGTATTCTAGCTGCGGTGTCACCGAAGTTATTGTGTTTTGTCGTTTACTTTATAATAGAAAAATTAATTACACTGTACTACCCTCAACTGAGCATTTGATAAAATACATTTTTTTCGAGAGATTGAGTCTAAAGTAAAAAGATAATTTCTTCGTTTTTCGAAGTTAGCCTTCAAAATAGTAATACTACCTTTTAAACTTCGAAATTAAGCTTATTTCAAACAAAACTTTGGTTTTTTGTATATAAACAACTAAAAAACTAAAAATACGGACATAATCTACCTTTTCCTCTTATTTCAACGGTGTATAACATTTTTCTGTCAGGCTTATATAAAAAGCTATAAGCAATCAAAATCACACCTTTGAAAAAAATAAATTTGATATTGTTGTGAATGTATGTGTTGTATTTGTTCGTGTATATGTATTTACTATTGTAGTATTGGAAATGATATCGATTATTAAGATGGGAAAAACTACGATTCAACAGCAAAACTCTGAGTACAAGGCCCGAGTAACTTTTCAATAACTAATAAAATAAAGTCGGCGTACAAAGCAAAGCAGATATAATAAATTTGATTAAAAGGAATGTTAGAAATTGGATATTCTTTGCATTTAATAACCTCTTGTAGACGCTTTGACATAGATCCCATCAACTTCGTTGTTTTTCGGTGGTAATTTTGGACCTCTCTTCAACCATTACATTTTTAGGCAGCTCTTTGGATGTTATGGTGTGCTGACGAATAATAAGTTTTAATAAATCCCATATGTGCTCTATAGCATTTAAGTCAGGTGATTGTGGGGTTGTTTTTAGTTGTTTTGGAACATTGTATAACAACCGAAGCTTCGAAAAATGGGCAGTGTGTTGGTGTGTCTGTTTTACAGTCGCTTTAAAGTTTTTAACATCGACACACACACACAAGCTGCTTACCTTTTATTTCGAAAATATAGAACTGACTTTCGTCCGCAAAAAGGACATTCCTCAAGGATTCAGTGGGCTTATTTAGATGTTCTTTGGCAAATATAAGTCGCTTCTGTCGATTAGCTTACGAAATCAACGGGTTTCTTCGGGAAACGCGACTGTGGAAGTTCGGTTCTTTTAAAGTTCATCGAACAGTATCAGTGCTGACAGACATTGAAAACTGCTCCTTAATATTTTCCGCAATTTTTATTAGCTGTTAGCTTAGAATTCTTTTGTACTTGCTGCAAAACACTCCGCTTTTCGTGAAATGTGAATAAAGGTGGTCGGCCAGATCGTGGCCGGGAAACGTAAACTTCAATTTCCATAAAGTTTTTAATTACTCGCTGAATAAATAATAATCACTCCTATATCACGTTTTTCATTCTTTCCATAACTTTATAATAATTTTTCCTCTCTGCAATATCAACTCCTTTTTTCTTTGCTTTCATGATCAATTATAAGAAATACACTCAGCTAAAAAAAACCCCACGCACTTTACAGAATGACTATATATAGTGCAAAACTTAGGTTTATGTTATCTTAAGTTAGACATTTTTGTTTTTGAGTGTTAAGCCTTTTTATTCACTCGTTTTTCACGACGAACTGTAGCATTTCCGTCGGGTCCAAACAAATTAAATTTTGATTCATCGGAAAAAAAACATTTCCCCAGTCTGATGCGGTCCAAGTTTTGTGTGATTTTGCCCACTCTAGCCGCTGTTTCTTCATTCGGGTAATGAGAAGTGGCTTTTTGGCTGGACGTCACGTTCGTAATTCAAGATTATTAAGGACATTTTGCATAGAACGTGTAGTTATTTTTACCCCAGTAGTTTCGTAAAATATTGAATTGATTGTTTCAGCATGTTGAAAGCGATCAGTAATGCACATCCGTTTAATTTGTCGTTCATGATGAGGTTTTACTTTTTTCGGAGGCCCACTGCCCTTTTTTTGATTAAAGAATTAAAATTCGTATAATTTTTAATAATATTGCGCACACTTCAATCACTTATATACATTTCACAAGTTATTTGGCGTTTGGATATTTTATTTTTATATAAAGCTATGATTTCAGCTTTCTTCTCTATTGACTACACCATGTCAAACTTTGCTTATTTTTTACAATTGACTCAAAATAAATTACCGCAAGTACTGAAATAAACACGTACAGAAAATAACGCTTTCAGGATTAACGGTAAACCAATGTAGTCACAAAATCAAATCAGACAAATAGCGTATTTTGAGCGAATAGTAACAGTTTAAAAATGGAATATTATAAAATTTTCGACTGCGTGGGTTTTTTTTTCGCTGAGTGTATAATACTGAAAACTGAATAAATGCATTTGAAATCTATTATTTCTCAACACTTGAAACAAAGAACAAGAATTTTTTAATGGTATATAAAAACCACTTCAGAGAAATGCCAATTTTTTCTTTGTACGCACCCTTCTGCTGCTTAATAAACGAGATATGTTATCGATAATTATAAATAATTTGGGGAACCAAACAGCAATCAAGTTAAATTCATATTGAAAATATAGCGTAAGGCTTAGAAAAATAATGAGATGACGTTTTTACTGTTATTTATTTTTTCTTGCGAACATATAGAAATATGCTACTGAATAACGTCTGTACGCACAGTTTTGCTGCTGAGTGTATAAACACGCATATCAGGAGAAAGGATGTTATGTCACATTTAGAACGATATTAATATTTCATAAATCAGGTTAGTAGTTTTCGAAATACAAAGTTTTTATTTTTTTCGTAGATCTAACTTTGATCTGTTCTAGTATCTTTCATATAAGCTTCACGGAAAAATGTTATATACCTTTTATTGTATAATTTTTCTTCTTTAAATATTTAACTGTCAATATCAAATATTTTGATTTAGAAAAGTTAACTTCAAAAAATAGAAAAACCGCTTATTTTACTTTTGACTCAATCTCTCGTAAAAAAATTGGTTTGGTGCAATATCCAGAAAAACCCGTTATTGCCATACAGTGTTATCAATCATTTCACTTCTTTGGTTGAGTTATAATGCATATATAGGTATTAGTGCAAAATAGTTCAATACAATTAATAGTGAATATTTCCTTTAGCACTATCTCATTCGTTGCTTTAATTTGGAGATACCGTTACGTCGTTTTCCACAGCCCTAATACAATATATTATATATAGTAAATATAGTGTTAGTTAGGTTGATTTTAAAATGTAAATTTAGCATATAAAATAAAATGTAGTAAAATGGCTAAGTGAGTCCATGACCGAAAAAGGTGTCCGTTATCTCGTGCGAAATAGACTTCTTTAACATAGTTATGCCTTGTCAACTCTTAAAAAATTCGAAAAAATTATCGATGGCTCTATTGTTATGATAATTATTTGTTTTCACAGTATCCGTTGTCAATAAGATATTTGGCTACAAGATTCATCTCTTAGTATAATTACAATTTGATATTTCTAATGTATTTGTGTAATTACACTCGTACACTCTAGTCTAGTTCGTAGATCGCAATGGGAAATAAGTGATTCTCACACTTTTAGTGATCACTATGCCATCTATCTCTCTTAGCGTTGGCCGATTTGCCGTGGCGAAGGGGCTGAAGTAATAGTAAGGAAGGTGGAAACACACTTTCCTATTACGAACTAAGAAAAATACCTCATAATTCACGCAATATGGGGATGGAGGAATAAACCCTTGGTTTTACACCCATCTCCGTTTTATGGGAAGTGTGAAAATACCCGTACCAACACCACCCTAAGCCAAGTTGTCGAGGTACCCGTGCTGATGGCTGAATGGTCAGCGGGCGGTAATTGAATAGTTGATCACGAACGGTCCCCTCCGATGCCCGGGCGAGGTCGGAGGTAAATATTACTAATGCACACGGGCTCTGCGGACGAGTGACCAACCATTTCCGTATTACTTGTCGGACCAAATATGAACACTGTTTAGTAACCGTCTACGGTAAAATGAAAGATGGTCGATAGTTGCAATGTTCGACGAATGTTTGGCATTATCCGACCATATTTCTTTAGGTTTTCCCCGACGCGAAATGAAGCGATCCCAGACACCAATGAAGGATTCGGTTGTTAAGTCACCCACTAGTTCAAAATTAATGGCTTTTGTTACAAAGCGGACAAAAAGTGAAATATAACATTTATTTATTTATTTAAACGCCAATCGGCAATATACATCGATATAATAAAGAATTAAAGTATTATACAAAAGTAGCTAGGGTATATTAGTGTAATATCTGGAAAATATTTAAATAATTGTAAGTTAATATGTAATTCAGACTTGATTTAGATGTTATTCAGACGAGCAGGTGTCTCTTGGTGTTTTCGGTAAAAGCAGCGTATGTTCCTCCATAGAAATCAATTTCACTTTGAAGTGAATGTACTAAATTAGCCAGTCTATTCTGAGGACCATGGATAACATAATTTTTCTTGGATTTCGATGTTTTTAGTAATCTATTTCGCCTCAGGGTAAGACCAGCAGGGGCGAGTTCAAAACTGTTTAGGATCTCATGAGCATCAGTGATGTTATTGACCACTTTGTAGAAAAAGCAGATGTCAGCGACCTGTCGACGAGAAGACAGTTTGTTTATACAGTAGCACTGGTAGACCTCATCAGTAGAGCAGATGTGACTTGGTGAAGATAGTTTATAGGCCAGTGACTTACAGAATTTACGCTGCACCTTTTCAACTTTATCGATTGTCGTGTTAGTGTAGGGAGACCAAATTACCGAACCATATTCCAAAATTGGTGGTACAAGTGACTTGAATAGTCTAATGAGTTTCCAAGGTAATATCTTTACGGTAAATATTATATGTTGAATCAATGACTTCACCATCACATATGGATGAGTGAAGCCAGGATTCCGAAATACATACAACGTCGTACTGGTTAGCCGCTAATGCGGTTTAAAATGTTGAGAGTTTTGTATGCAGACCTCTGACGTTCTGGTAGCACAGGTGGACGTAAGATACTTTCTTCTTGCTCGTTGAGCGGACGAAAATTTCTTTTAACGATTCTTGGGACACCATGGATATATTTAAATGTGTTTCTGTCATCATTTAACCTTACGCAATAATTTCCCAATTTCGACCTTTAGTAGCAACGGGCCTGCATAATAGCAACCTACTTTTGTAAATGGTTGTTGAAACCTCACCCTCTCAATGGACAAATCGCTCATTATTTGCATTTATATAGAGTTGCGCAGTTTGAAACATCGTAAACAATTGTGTACTACACTTCGCGCTTGGTTACGTGAACCTAAAATCCAATACTGTTGTCTTAGTATGAATAAAAGATGTGTTACTCCGACGTGCATATGTGTTAAGTGTATGTGCTTAGCAGTCATCTCTTTGTTTAGAAGATAAAATTATTGGATGTTGTATGTCAAACGACACCGTATAATTGCCAATTCTTCCAACTACACGAAGTACGCCATTGTCATCTAAGAAAGGAGATAGATTCAGTAGACTGCAACAACAACTGCTCTTACTCGTAGTTGTGTGCTGTTCCTTTAAGGACGAAAAATAAAATTTGTTTAAGGGGAGCAGCGCGGCTTTTCGCTACCACTTATTGGATATTTGTTTAACCTCCTTAGACTGATCGGCAATATATGACTGCGACGTAGGCGTTTTGAGACACCATGTTCGGCATTTTTAGCCATGTAGTTTGTTACGTCTTAGTGCAAAAAATACTCTCCTTGAGATTTTCAGAGTATTTAGCGTAGAGAGAGTGTCTCTAAGCTTTATCCATTGCGCAGCAACGTCAGTAGGAACTGGAGTTTTCGAATCTATTTTTAGTAACCACACTTCTTGAAAAAAGATGTTAACTAAAATTGTGCAGGGTGTAAGAGGTCAAATATGCGCGATGCGTCCGATAGTATTGACTGTCTTGTAATCAATGATGTTGTGGAGTACGTTACGCAAAACGTAAATCACTGTTCGAACTTCATTTCAACCCAAGTAATTTTAACATTTTAGGTTGCTGAACAGAACATTACTGCTCCATTTTTCCAAGTTCATACCTGCACCTTTAATAACCACCTGTGTAATTTTAATAGGTCGTTGAAGGTCTCCGCACCTGTTATCACGTCGTACATTTAAAAATCATAGAGAAATGCTTGCAATGCCAGCGGATATGTATTTTGCGATGTTTTAGCAAGTTCTTCCAATACTTTCACTGTTAGAAATGGAACTAAACATAAACATAACGATAACAACGGTATCGTAACATAGGTGACCTACTTATATCCTTATCTGGAATCTTCTCCAAATGATCCAGTCGAAATATTCGTTTATAAAATTGAAATTCTCTACTTCTAAGTTTGGATTGTTCTGTTTAAACTCATCAGCTGTTAACTCACTCAGCTTGTTGGTTAAATTACCACCAACAATCCACCCCAGCACTGTAGAAAATGCAAGTTTTGAGGGTTTCTTGTTACCCGTTCGCTCTTTAAAAACTCAAAAAATTTGTCATCTCCCAATAATATATCTATAGAAGAAAGCATATAAAATAGTGGGTCTGAAGTCTAATTATAAGAATGAAATATACTGATCTTAATTTAGCATTCGTGCCAGCATAGACGTAGCGATTATTGGCATTATTAGCGCATCAATATTGAATGTGGTGTTGTTATCTCTCAATGTAATTTGTAGGGAAACCCACCCATGTGAAATTCCAGAAATCTTGTTGCCAAACTTTAAACAGGCATTCGTGCATGTTTATATCGTAAACCTAAACGACGAACGGCATTCTCAGTAATAATAGTTTTTTTTTAGATCCGCTGTCCACTAAGAAGCGGCACTGTTGTTTATACCCATAGCAATTAAATAATTATTAATAAATTCAAATAAAATTCTTTCGCACCCGATCCAGCTCGAAGGACCAAATTTGCCGGTATGTTTAGGAACCGTGGACTGCAAAAGATGGTCGATAGTTGCAATGTTCGACGAATATCTTTATTTTTAAATTCAATATAAAGCGAATGGCGAAATCCAGACGGGCATGCATTCTCATCAATAAAAATATTAATGCATTTCTTTGTTCAAATTACAACACAGCAGATACCGCAGTGGTAAGGGTGGAACAAAAGAAGGGTGTTTCTTTCTGGTTTTGACCTACATGGCACATGACAGAGAAATGTCACCAAAATCACTTAGGGGACTAAAAGATATCAAAAAAGGAGAGAATATCCTAATAAAATGTAGCGTACTTCCGTCGATCCTAGGTGTTTTGGCATCAGCATGCTTATTCCGTCAGGGCCAATGGATTTGGACGATTGGGCCTTGTTGATGGCACTCTGAACATCCCCATCGGTGAAAATAAGTGGTGCGCGGTCTTTTGGCATTTTGCGCAGCCCTCGGGTAACACATCGTTTGGTCTTGTCTGCAGAAGGGGCCAGTGTAAATTTCCAGATAAACTAGCTCGCGCAGTTCTTTGGGTTCGAGGAGGCATGGCCATCGAATTGAATTTCAACTCGGTCATGTTTCATCTACAAATTGAGATCCCTTATTCGGGGATCACAGGGATCGTCATGGCGTAAGGTGTCGCGCTTATTGGTTAACACAGCCAATTTTTTAAGTAAATGATTTTTATTATTTTACTTCTTTTCTATTTTTATATTTTTGTCACATATGATTCACCGCAGTTAGAGACCTTATCAAGCTCATATCAGTCTCTAAATCTATTATGTATTTATCTTATGAACATATAGGTATATAGCTCTATAAGGGAATTTTAGCTTTTTGTAAAAAAATATTCATTCATTCGCCCTCATTCGGCCTCCTTCACATAAAATTTAACAAACATGGAATTTAAATGCAAACGTCATCTTAAACTTGAAAAATTTATTATAACAATGGTCAGTGGTAGCTTCTTGATTAACATTCATTCACCTCTTACACGATAGATATTGACTTACGGCACAAAAAGCACCCCGAACTTTAATTTAAAAAAATCACCTTTGACTTAGTCGATCGTAACAAAGGAAACTACATTATAATTTGTAAATAATTTTCGTGAAAACAAGAAAGAAGTTGCACTACGATTAATCAGTATTTAATTTTCTGATATCGAATTAAATGCTTAAATCTTTAACTTACCTATGGTGCTCCAAGTGATATTTACGAAAAGATATTGACATAGGTAATCCGATGGGAAGGTTGCATATAAAGCCCAAAATGCGGTTATGCATGGGACGGCTATGTCCAAAGGCCAAATTATGAGAAATTTCATGTACCGCCAGCATAAGCGAATGATTTAATATACCTCCAAAACAATAAGCTGCTATTAACAATAAAGGCCACGAAACATCCTTTACAATAAACAATGCTAAGATTTGTAACATTACCATGCTACCGGCAACCCATTTGAATATTGGATCATATCCAAATAGTTTTTTTATTTGAGGATACTTTTCCAAAATTATTTTGCGACGAGACGCGTGGGGTTCTTCTGTGTATACCCATTCGAAATCAGTTCGTGAAACCTTTTGACCCATGTTACTCATCGAGATACACGGTCTTATTTAAATCATACCATAAAATTAAAGGCACAATATGACAACTCATATAAAAATTTACTAGATAAGATATTTCTGGTTTCGGGTTCTTAGCCACTCACAGCTAAGGCATTGCCAGAAGAAATCAATAATTGTTTTAAAGAGTGTACTCACGCGGCTATTATTTTCATAGCTATAACGAAAAGCGTGAAATTTACGAAAACCGCCATCTTGTGACGTAATTCTTATGAGTTGAGAAGAAGTAGCATAGAGCAGCATGTAAATTGTAAACAAAAACGTAAGCACTTCTGTAAATTCGTGAAATAGAATTAATTTATTAGTTTATAGTAAAATTTTTTACTTAAATAAGTGAAGTAATGTTCTGTAGTTTCTTAGTTAAACAGGCAAAAAAACTTTTAAATGTACTTGATGAAACGTTTTGTTTTCTGATGCTTTGGGATATTAATTCAGAATAGCAAAAATACATTTATTAATAGACACACACTAACCAAGTTTAATTCACATATTATAGAAAAATCTAAAATCAGTTGTTTTCAAACAAAATGTTATGAAGACTACGTTCAAACGATTACTCTTTTTTAATCATTATTGGCAAATTCTATTTTGGTGTCGCTCATTGCGTTCACACCGGCCACATGAGTCCAACAACTTGGGTCGTTCAATTATCTCCATTTAGATAGATAGACAGATTAATTATGAGTAAGCACCGTGACCTATGGTCTATTGTGCCCTCCCCTAAGTCATATCGTATCATCTAAGCCCAGCATGTTGATAAATTCCAAAATTCTGCTGGGTGCTATTGAGGCGATACAATCCCTGTGAGGAAACATGGATCCCAGGGCCTTGATTCTGCGTCTGCAGACTGCTGTGCAATTCATCAGCAGATGTTCAGGGGGTTTCCGGCTGTATGTCGCAGAACCGGCAGTTTACAGAAGAGGCTATACCCATGTTAAAGAGGTGCTTCTTAAGCCTACAGTGGCCGGTGTAGAACGCGACAAGTAGCCGGAATTTGTTCCTCGGGAGATTAATTATGGTTTTGAACCGTTTGAGGTCGTAACCCCCCATTAGCAGTCTGGCATGGTGTATGCCCTGAATTTGTTGCCAATGTGTCTCCCTACCTATTCTTTCCTCCCTACGGAGGAGCTCTTTAATTGTATGTGGACCAACCGCTATTAATGGTTCCGGTCCTACCATTTTTGTAGAGGCAGCAGAGTGGGCCAACTCTCAGCCAGTTCGTTCCCGGCTATACTCCTGTGGCCAGGCACCCAAATAAGGTGCACTCGGTTCGGTGCTCTGGTAGACTGTTCAGCCGTTCTATACACTCCAGCACTAGAAGAGATCTGACCTCATAGGCAGAGATCGCTCTTAGTGCCGCTTGACTATCGCTGAGTATAGCAATACTTTTATTGCGATAGTTACGTTGAAGGTTATCCCTACACACCGACTTATAGCATAGACCTCGGCTTGGAAAATGCTCGGGAAACTTCGCATGGGAATGGAGAGTTTGGTGCTTGGCCCAGCGATCCCTGCGCCAATCCCCTCCTCCGTTTTCGACCCGTCGGTGTACCACTTGATAGTGCTTTCCCTTACCAGCAGGTCCAGTGATGAATTATTCCATTCAGACTTGCTGCCAAGGGTAACTTTGAACATCCTGTTGAAGTTTACTACTTTGGTAATGCTATCCCTTGGAAGAAGGGCTAGTGGTATTTCCTCACTTAGCGCTTTCATCTGCTGGGATGAGATTTCCTCCCTTTGCCAACTCCCTCTGATGTCATTTGGAGCAGAGTTCGTTTGGCTGTCTGTTTGATTACCAGATGTAGCGGTGAAAGTTCTAGCATGACTTCCAGTGCTGCGGTCGGACACGTTCGCATTGCTCCCGACGCGCAGATGCAGGCAAGTCTTTGCAGCTTCGACAGTTTGAGTCCTACCGAAGTCTGCATTGCTTTAGCAACCCACGATACCGCTCCATACGTGATAATCGGTCTCACAATCATGGTGTACATCCACCTGATTGTCCTTGGGGAGCACCCCCAGGATTTTCCAACAAGTCGGTTGCACACCATGATTGCTTTTGTAGCTTTGGTTAGGGTCTGGTCCACGTGCTGCTTCCATCGTAGTGTGGAATCCAGCCTGAGGCCCAGATATTTGACCGTGCTGACCATCTCCACCACTCTGCCATCAAGGGATATACTTCTGAGGCCTGGCAGTGACCTTCGTCTGGTGAAGGGAATGATTGCAGTTTTAGAGGGGTTGATGTTTAAGCCAACCCCACTACACCATCCCTTTGCCAGTCCCAGTCCCCTCTGTACGATATCGCAGAGTGTGTCTTCGAATTTTCCTTTAGCTAAGATAACAATGTCATCCGCATATCCTTGACAGCGGATTCCATTGCTAGTTAGCCGCTCCAGGAGATCGTCCACAACTACGCTCCAAAGTAGGGAGGATAGCACTTCACCCTGTGGGCAACCTCTTGTTGTGCCCAGACGAATTTTAGTGTCACCTACTGCGGTTTCTGCTACCCTAGTGCGCAGTACGGCTTCAATCCATCTGCGCACTGGTGCTGCCACACTCCTTTTCTCCAGTGCTCTTGACACGCTTTCATGAGACGTATTGTCAAAGGCACCTTCGATGTCAAGGAAGGCGCATAACATCACCTTGCCCCCATCTAACGAATTCTGGATCTCTGAGGTTAGCTGGTACAGAGCAGTGTTTGTTGATCTGCCTGCTCTGTAGGCATATTGCTTCGCATGAAGCGGTGAAGCCTTCAGCACCTTCGATCTTATTTCATGGTCTATGATCTTTTCCATACTCTTAAGTAGGAAGGAAGTAAGACTGATTGGCCTAAAAGATTTCGCCAATGAGTAGTCCTTCCTACCTACTTTGGGTATGAAGATCACCTTTGCAGTGCGCCATGGTTCTGGGATATATTCCAGCGCAAGGCTATCCCTCATCAGCCGAACAAGTTGGGACAGTAGCACCTGCTCCCCCTGTTGCGGAAAAGCTGGAAGGATACCATCCGCACCCGGGGACTTTTCAAAGGAGGCCAAAGCCTACTTGATGGAGTCTGCAGTGAAGAGCTGTTTTGCGACTATCTAGTCCAAGCGTGATGGCCTACGTTCGACCGTAGGTCGGATATGGTCTTCTTGAATCGTCTCCGGGAAATGCGCAAGTAGAAGAGCCGTGGCTCTTTCTTCAATCTTATGATACGGTGATCCGACATGGAGGGTTCCGATGACACGCTCCATTGTGAGATCAGCCCTGTTTCAGACTCGTTACTGAGAGTGATGTCAAGCACCTCCCTTCTAACACTAGTTACAAAGGTGGGTTCGCACCCCACGTTTGCTATACTTAAATTCTTACTAGCTATAAACTCAATAAGAGACTCACCTCGTGTGTTGCAGTCCGTGCTGCCCCATTCAGTGTGGTGGGCATTTGCGTCGCTACCCATGATGAGGGGCAGCTTATTCCGCCTGCAGTACTCTACCAGGTTGCCGACTTGGGGGTGCTGTCGGAGTCTCCCCCGGAAAATAGGCCGCTGCCACGACGAAGTCCGCTCCTTCGTCGTTCCTTGCTTGCATAGCGACCAGGTCCTGATTTAGGAGCTCTGAAATACAGAAGAAGTCAATACCGTTCCTAAGTACTATGCAGGTTCTAGGTCTCTCACTTGAGAGATCCCAGATTACCTTATTTGACTCCATTTTGAGGCCCCTGACCTCTCCTTTATTGACCCACGGCTTCTGGATCAGTAGTATGCCCAGTCCATCCATCGTGAACCTGCTCGCGATAACCGCCGAGGCCGACGCCGCGTGGTGCAGGTTCACCTAGGCAACTTCTAAGCGCGGCCCCACTACAGGATCGGCTCCATGAGGAATTGGTCCTCATGCTCACCGTCCTCCGCGAACTCCATTCTCCATTTTGTTTTATATCACATTCCCAAATTCTTGTAGGCTTTTTGTACTCGATGCAGAAACATGTTTTTGATTAGCTAATTTTTATCTTTATGCGCAAAACACGTCTAACTTTTATGCCTCTCACAAACAAAATAAAAATGCTATACAGCTGAAAATGTGAACATATGTTCGAAACGAGTGTACTAATATAACAAAATAAAACAATCGATAAGCGAATGTACGTAGAACGCAAAATGTGAAAATTCACCTCATTTTTTGAACATACATTATGGATATTTACAAACATTGTTACATACAAAAAACAGATAACAAAATTTAATTTTCCGAAAATATTGTTAATATTCCTTTGCAACCGAGCGCTATTGCAACCATGAAAAAAATTTCAAAATGAAAAAGAATGCCGAATTGCGTGGCGAACAAGAATACAAAGCGTGGCACCCGAACATAAGCGGCTCCATCACGTCGTCATTTCTCGTCCCCTTGCCAACAAAAACCGGTTTGAGGTATAATAAAATATCCGTGTAAACATACTCAAGCAGCGCAATTTAGAGGCGCTTTCACACTGGAATATTTTGGGAATCACTTTATTACTGGAACAGCTACAAAAATTATATATAATAATTATAATATACTTTAATTTATATTAACGTATATCTTTCACCAAGCCATTGGATCTTTTAAAAAAGAAACAACATTATAAAAACCTGACCCGGACTGACAAAAAAATTAATTTTCACGTTTTTTGATACAAATCTTTAGTATCGCCTTCTCGTCGGATTCGCCATTAGACAACCAAAATAATTGCTTTATTCCTCATCTCGTCTTCTAGGATGCTGTTGACTTTCCTAGCATTCCTTTCTTCGTTGCCGTTAATTACAAATTTCAAATCAATCCATAAATTTCCTCAAATGTTCTTCCAAAGTTCGATTGAATCGTTCTACCATGCCATCGGACTGCGGATGTAGTGTAGTTTTAGGGGTTTTCCGGATACCCAGTTTCTGGCATATCTCCTGTATTAGAGCTGATTCCAAATTTCTATCTTGGTCATAACGTAATTCTATTGGAATTCGGCATTTCTCGATACCCAATTATTGATTAATACATCCGCTACTGTTCCTGACTCCTTTAGCTGCAATGCACTCGAAACAATTGGTGATCCACTCCATAACTGATTGACGACAACCAACCCAATAAAATCTTGGTTAAATTTCTGCAAGGTTTTAGTGATACCCATTTGCCCTCCACTTGTACCATTGTGCAGTTGGTTCCCATACGCGATGCAAGCAGACAGACACCAACTTTAAACTATTCTATTGTGCCCAATATGCCTATGGGACTGGACTTTCTGCAGCTATTTCTTCTCTCGTTAGACGTGTGTTCATCTTCATTCCATGTATTACACATTTTAAATCTGGATGTTCCTGCTGACGTTTTCGCCATTCCTCCGGATCCCAGTCTGATGTTACTGTCATTAATTGGACATCTAAAATGTCTTACTTAGCCTTAGCTTTCGAACAATGTCTGCATTCGAAAGTGTACAGTGATGACGGGACATGGCATCAGCATTTCCATGACTGCTACCTTTTCGATGTTCTATGCAGAAGTCGCAACTTTGGAGTCTCTCAAGCTACCGTGCAAACTCTCCTTCTGGGTTTCTGAATTGTAGAAGTAATTTTAATGCCGCATAATCTGTCCTCACCCGAAATCGCTGGCCATAAAAGTACTAATGAAAATGTTTGATGCACTCCACCAACGCCAGTAATTTCCTCCGAGTACCACAATAATTTCTCCCTGGTTTGCTTATTGTCTGGCTGTAATACGCAACCACTTTCTCATGCCCATCAATAACTTGTGATAGAACGCCTCCTACTGCAAGCCCACTAGCATCCGTATCCAAAATAAACACTGATCCTGGGACCGGGTATGCCGACATTGACGCAGTACTTAACCGTTCTTCAGCGTTTGGAAAGCCACTTCCTGTTCTTTATTCTATTCAAAAATTTTATTATTTTTCGTGAGTTCATGGAGGCTTCTAGCTACGCTGGCAAAATTTGGAACGAATCTTCGATAAGAGACACTTGAGAGTCACGAAAATCCTTGGAGAAATTGAAGCAAAGGTTTTATTGGACTGGTTGTCGTCAATCAGTTATGTAGAGGATTGCGAAATAGACTGATTTCATTGTAGCTAAAGGATCTAGGTCCAGGAGTCATGGCCAGATAAAGCAGTACAATTCGGGTGCGCAAGTTGAGCAAATTTGCGTGGATGATGATAGTTCATTTCAAGGAGCATTTCAACGAATGGCCAGAAGTATACACAATTCCTAATCAAGAGCTTGAACTAGTAGCGGAAACATTCATTAACAAGTGGGTAACGAGATTTGGTGTTCAAATGGAGTTACGTTCTGATCAAGAATGGAATCTCGAGTCAGCTTGAAGTCAAGGAATATACCAGAAACTAGGTATCCGGAAAACGGATGTAACTAACTCCAATAAGAGAAGGACGGCTAAGGAAGTTAACACCATCCCAGAAGACGAGATGAGAGACATATATGCTTTGTGTTTGGTACCGCAAATATGGCTTATCGGGACGATCAGACTTAGGTGGAGGGCAGTATGACGAACACGGAACAAAAACAATAGAACAAAATCTAAACGACGATAAATTGCCAGAAGCAACTAGACAGCGAATTCGTAGTTGCCAGAATGTTCTAGTGGGAAAGTTTTGTTAAAAATCTACTGTATAAGGGCTGCCGGATGTGCAAAAAATCAGAAATAAAGATAAGTGCATAGCCATTAAATTAGGGCTTTTATTTCACAATCCAGTGATCGAACTCAAGTGTGAATTACAAGGTAGACGATTTATCGAGAAATCCGTTACAATACTTGTATATATATCAGTTTTACATTAGGAGAAGTTATTTAAATTCTTTTTCATTGTTTTAGAATTTTTGTTAGTGATCTGGAACAGCTGCAATATTTTTTTGGTAGGACTTCAATCTCGCCGTCTCTCTTTTTCGAATTGTGAAACGTCAGAACGTCCTGAACTCAACTGCACTATCAAAGTTCAGGAGGTGATTTAAGCTCTCACTTTCAATGACTTGAGGGTTGGGCATCTCTTTATCTCTGATATGGTTATCATCTGTTACTGAAAATGGTCTGTTTGGATAATGTTATGCTTACGATTATATTTTACATTTATAGATACAGTTATTATATTTTAAAAGTAAACGCATGCAAATTTGTATCCAATTTTGATAAAAAGTTGAGGGCTAACACATTTAATATTTTACTTAACATCAGTATGTTATCAGCCATCATTTTTATGTTAAGAAATGTTAAAAATTGTACTGAAACTTTAACTTAAAATCATTTGTTTAACATCGGTTACCAATGTTAAAATGACCATATAAAATATTTTAAGTCAAGATATGCATTTTCCACTTTTAATTTTGTGTTTAAAATTAACCAAAAAACTTCATAATAAAAATATAAACTGATACCTAACAATAGTCACCAACCTCACTCTTCAAAATGTTTAAGAAGCTAGCTTCAAGACGTCATTTGCAGACAAGGAAATTACGCTGTCGCTACGTCGTGAAGTGCAGTCGTCTATGTGTTTAAAGCATAAAACTAAAACTAAAAACAACTAAAATTTAAAAGTTTGTATAACTACGTAGTGTTTCACTCGATCGAGTTTAACTACAAGTGGGCTTTTACACACAGACTCTTTTGTAACCCAAACCGGTTTATTGTGAGCGAGGGGACGAGGAAAGACGAAGGGACCGTGCCACTCGTGTTCGGGTGGCACGCTTTGTGTTCTTGTTCATAACAGCTCGCTGCTACCCTTCCTTTTCACTTTCAAATTCTTTCAACGGTTGCAAGAGCGCTCGGTTTCAAATGAATTCGTTCACAAATTTGAATTATGTTATCTTTTTTTTGTATGTAATATGCAAATATGTATGCATAGAATAATAGAAATATTTTGGAAAATTGTAAATAAGGAGAAAATTAAGATACTCAAAAATATTCAATGTACATTTTTAATAACATATAGCGGTATTAAATGTGTTAAAAGAATTCTAATAAAAATGGTAACTTTACTTTTTTATATTAACATAAAATATTAAGATGATTTGATATTTATTTCTTTTAGCCGCAAAGGAGTAAGTTCGAATATTATTTTATTTAAAATGAGAATTGTAATTAATTCAGTAATGTTTTATAATAAATAGGCAAAAATATGGAGTAAAGAACTTATAAATTTTTAATACTTAAAGATTAAGAAACTCCTGTTATAAATATTAGTAGCGGGTATTCAATACATTCTGGTGGATTCGGGAATTCCCGTCTTAAGTATTTCTTTGAAACTATTAAGTGGGTAGGTATTATGCATATTGTTCTACCATATTCATGGTAATTCATTGCAAGCAAAATGTGAGACCATCATCCCAACATACAAATGAAATATGCAACACGCTCTAAGTGTTGCGCAGTCGAACCGCACAAATATTTTCGAAAATTTTATGAAAAGGAATGACAGAAAACTCGATTTAAGTTGCTGGACTCTTTTTGCTCATGTGAATGCACAGAGCGACACCAAAAGAGAATTTGCCGAAAACGAGGGTCAAAAGTGTCTGTGTGTAAAAGCCCACCAAGTGAGCTGTAGAAGAAATACAAGAATGATAGAATACAAGACTACGCCAACCGCCATATTGTGACCTAATTCTTCTGGGATGGGAAGGGGCAACATAAAAAACTGTCAAATAGCCTGTTAATTGTAAACAAAAACATATTGAGGTTTATTTTGTGAGGTTATTTTTCTTGAACATCGTAAGAAAAAAGTTTAAAAAGGTCCCCACATCAGGTGTTTTATGAAAATAAACAAAGCAATAGTAAGAAAAAGATCGCCAAGAAAAGTAAGTAATTTAGAAAATTTAATAATTTTGATGTAAAAACCAAAAATTAATTTATTTTAGGCTTATGAAATGATTTCTATCATTATTTTCATCGCTTCTATAGTTTTTTATAAATCTATCTTATCTACATAAATGTGTGTGTGTTATGCGCTATCGGTTTTTAAATGTACAACTCAATGCATGTACATGTTTGTTTATATGCAAGTTCTTAAACTAGCTAAATATGTTAGTACTGTTAAATGTTGAATACATGAGTATTGCATACATACTTATGTGTCTTTTATGTTTGTTTTGTATTGTCTCGTATTGTATGTGTTCTTGTAATAAGATTACATTATTTATGTGTAGAATTCACCAGATCTTTATCTGATCTTATATATAGTAAAACTACTGAATTATTTAAGAATAAAAATATTTTTTTTCGTACATGTAATAAATACACTCATATTTACAAATAAAATATTAACCGAATTCTTTAAACATAGATGCCTTTGCCTCTTAAGGTTTGTTCGCATTCGAATTGCATACTTTCTTGTTTCCTATTCATACTTATTTAAAAATAGGCAAGAATCATCTGCTCAATGAGAGAATTATCTATAACCAGAGATAAAGAGATGCCGAACTCTTCTCTCAATGGAAATCAGAGCGCAATTGCTAAACGTCAAAACCTCCTGAACTCAGGCAACTGTCAAAGTTCAGGAGGTTTGACGTTTAGCAATTGGAAAAAGAGGGACGGTCAGATTGAAATCCTACAGAAAAATATGTGAAAAGAGAGATTTGTTGCTGCTGTTGAAGATCACTAATAAAAATTGGAAAACAATGAAAGTGAAAGAAAACGTGAAATTGAAATGTGTATGATGAAATCTTTTGTGATGCCATGCTTAGTAGTAATCATTTTCAATTGAAAATTATAAAAAATATTGAGAGCTAATACATTTATTATTTTGATTAAGTATTGAAAGTTCAAACATGAATTGTTTTAATATACTAAAAAATCACTAAAAAGGGTTTAAATAGTTTCTGCATATGTTATTACTTTAACAAAGGCTCTGGAGGTTATAATTGATATGCGGCCAATACATATACAAATGAGGTATGAGGCAATGGTTATGGCCAGTCGGCTCATGATCAGGCCATTAGCGTCAGGTCAGGCATCACTACGAGAATTGTATCATACTCGACCTTGTGAATGAACTCGGGTTAAGCTGGCAATGCGACCGCGAAAAGGAAACCTACAAGGAATTAAATACATTTTTTTCAGTCCCTGGTAGAGAAAATTGGACCAATAGTTCTGCGATTGATAGTTCCAACGGCGAAATCTACATGTTCATTGACGGATCAAAGGGTTAAGCACGAACAGGGGCGAGCTTCTTCTGTAGTAATCGCTACACAGAAGGAAGCTTCAAACTAAATGACCGTCTTTCAGGCCGAAATCGTGGGCATAACAAAAGGGACCAAGTGTGCTTCTGCTCCAACGAGCAAGTCCATAAACATCCTAGTGGATAGAAAGGCGGCAATTAAGGCCCTACATAGCGCCAATACTAAGTCTCATTGCGTTAGGTTATGCAAGCAGGCAATAGCTAGACTTCTAGTAGGTAACTCGGTTAATTTTATCTGGGTACCCGGTCATATAGGAATAGAAGGAAATGAAAAGGCGGACGAGTTGGCCCGGTCGTGGGCAGCTGGAGATACAACTCTCTAAGCTGCCCAAGGCCATTCAGCTCTTTCAAGGGTTATTTGAAGCAATAGACCCTAGAGGAACATCTCAGGTCTTAGAACACAAGCAACAACAAAGTTACATTTTGAGGTAGTGTTGATAGTGGACAGACGAAAAAGGTACTACTTCTAGGCAAAAGGGAGCTTAGCAAAATTGTAGGGGTCGTCACAGGGCACCTACCCTTAAGATTCCATCTACAGAAAATGGGAAAAGTGGATTCAGCGGAATGCAGAGCATGCGCGAAGGATGATGAGACGCTCCCAATACTCAACTTAAAAGAAATTGGACAGCTGGGGAGGAAAATAATCAATTTATTTACCAAATTCACGGAGGTGCTGGATAAGGCTTCAATTGGTTACCACCCGGAAGCACATTAGGCCTAATGATGGCCTAAGTGCGACCGCCTACGGTCCGGCGCTCAGGCGCCTCCCTTTTCAACCAACCAACCATATTTTTCAACTGGTTGTTTAGGTATAACAATAAAATACCTAAAATCTGTGGCATAAGCGAAAAAAATTATATCGACTACAGGCAATTGAAAACTTAAACTTTTCCGACAGGGACGCAAATAATGCATACAAATATGTGAATGCTTCAATACTCTAGAGCAGTCTCTGAGCGAGCTTTGTGTATACGTGTGTTTCAGTCATACTTGCAACAGTTATTATACCGTAGAAACTAAGAAGGCCCATTCACATGCAACTTTCTTCGCCTTACATGACAGTTCATACTGAATGTTCAAATATCTTTGAACATGCTTATCATTGATATGCTAAGGTAGTACAAAACGTACAAACTCGTATACACATAAGCAACCATATATACAGTTATATGCAACACGCATACATTTATATGAGGCACGAATGCATTTATATGCAATACGCATGCACTGAACAATTAAAAATTTAAACATCTTTACTTAGGTTAAGATGTATTCATATGATAACTTTTTGACCTAAGATATATTGTACATTTATGCACTATAAATATGTGCACTTAAACGCTAAATATGTACACACAAATAAGAAACCCATGTCACATAACACATAAAATAGATAAAATATGAACACATACACACGCACATTGCTGTACAGTCAAAAACAACCGTATGTCGTGTAACGTAACATACATACATACATACATACATACACATTTACACATACTTTAAGTTGGAATTTAAATAGTATATAAGGACAAACAAAATTAAAATAAAATGAGAATAAAAATATTCTCAACTCAAGAAAGTCTTTTTCTGTCCCCCACCAGCGGTAAGACATTTAGAAACTTTATTGAGTTTAATCACTGAAACAATAAAGCACAGAAAAACAAGGTTGCCACAATGAACGCTTCGATTTCAGTGTTTCTCTCTAATAAAAATGGAGACCTTTACTTAGTAAAGTGTAAAAAGATGAGAGAACATTTTGCTTGGCTTCGCGTCATATGAACGTACTCATACAAAAGCGTATATTACACTTTTCTGTCATAACAAATGTCCGTAGCTAAAGTTCTATGTGAATTGGCCATTCCAGTTGCTTTCTGACTACGCAGCATTGTATAAGACTACAAGTAACCAAAGAATCAGCTGTTTTCCTATATGTGTGAAACAGCCGTGATCACCTGATCGAATCTGCATTTCTTTGACACAGAGATGTAAATAAAAGGAATGTATGTAGTTTAACCAGAGAACTTAGAATAACGAGAAGGTGCAGGTTCGACAGCGAACCTTTGTAAAATTTTATCAAGGAGTCCACCTCACACGCAGGAGAAACAAATAACAATTTCTCGCTTTATAACAGTGGTGAATCTGTACACATGCGTCTCTTAACATAGCCAACCGGCGAATATTGAAGAAAATATAATATGTATGCCAAACAGGGAATATTGATATGCCATTTGAAATATATTCCCTTTTATTGAACTATTATTTATTATATTTTTAAAATTATTTTATGTTAATTAATTTTTACTTTATTTTGAGTTATTAGTAATAATTTAAACATATTTTGATATATTTCTTAAATTAATTCATGTACTTGACACCATAATGGAGTCATAAAAATACAAAATTGTGTTTTGCCGTCAGCATTTTCATATCATGTGCATGTAAAAAAATATGAAAGAAAAATATTTGTAAATTTGTCTACAAACAACATATGTATGTAGATATGTACACTTATTACTTCATGTGAAATCTCCGTTGACACGGTCAACCAATGATCGAAGATCACGTTTTTTGCTTTTATGGCAAAGAGTCAATCTGTCGATGGACTTCCGCGACGACAAAGCGTCACAACATTGTGTTGTTGGTAGAAAATCCGAGATGAGGTGAAAAAATAAACGAACGCTCGCCGATTGTCATCGCTTCCCTTGCCGCTCTAACAGCTTTGCCAACAAATCATTGTAAATATGTACTATATGAACATGCATGTTTAAATATGAACATGCATACATATTGATGCAGATTTTTGCGAGTCACGGAAAAATATTTTAGAATTGTAAAATATTTTAAATGGACAAAAGCTTTGTTGCAACTTTTGTCACTTTTTTCTGTGTTTTGTGGGCTTGCAGGGTTGTCACTTTTCCCTTCTAGAGGGAACATCAAAAAGTTGTTCAATTTATGATTTCTAGCTTTTGCCATCGTCGCGAAAAGACGCTTGTAGGCAAACGCATGCTCGGGGAGATGTTTAAGGCGTTTACTTTTATGAATGAAACGACTTAGCTTATTGCATGTGCGCCAGCGTTCATGAATGAAAATGTTGTTGTTGTGTGATTTACTACAAATTTAGGATTTGTCAATTTGGCTGCCATATTGGTTTGCTTTTACATGTTTCTTATTTAATATTCTTTTTATGTATAATAATAAAAACTAAATGTATTGCTGCATACTGAAAGTGATGCCCTTTGGCATCAACGCGCATGTTCAAATTTGAACATACTCCAGGGCAACAAAAGTGACTGCTGGAAAGGTGACTTGAGTTCTTCATCTAAGTAACGTGTTACCCGGTGGCTGCATATCCGCATTTCTGCCATTCAAATTTAGACATCTCACGTAACGGTTCACGATGACTATGTGCCTTCCTATGTTGTATTAACGATAGTTTACTCGTAACTATTTGTTCATATTCGTCGCAAAGATATTCTATCGGTTTTCCTTCTCTCTCATCGGACGGCTGTGTACCCTTGATTTTACGCTTCTTTATTTGTGGCTTACCATACTCCTCTTTACTGCTTGGCGAACGTCTCATACGTTTCTTCTCCTTGATCTTTGGGTTCCGTGTTGCTGCGGCCGTTGATTTACTTATGTACAATGTATCACAAAAATAAGTATGCACTATGTCATATGTACATACGTTAAAAAGGTAATATCAATTGCAAAATAAAAATAAAACTTTTCATGTTTTTTACAATAACAATTACACATAACATCGCCTTTTTGAGTATGATAGATCGATGTCATTCACATTTCCCGTTATTAGTAGGTAATATTGTGTTCATTGAGCATACAATAACAAATATGATTACCTTAATATTTTAAAAGCAAATTTGAATGAAAGTACGGCTAGATTGGGACTTGAAGGATCATTTGTCTTCCAACACAACAATGATCGAAAGCACACCGCTCGCATTGTTAAGGAATGGCTTCTTTACAAGATACCCAAACAATTAAAAACACCAGCCCAATCTTCTGATGTCAAGCCTATCGAGCATTTGTGGGATTATTTAGAAAGAAAATTCAGAAAACACCAAATAACCAGCAAAGAATCTTTGAAAAATGGAGCAAGATTCAACCTTCAGTGACCCAAAAGCTTGTAAAGTCCATGCCATCCAGGTTGCGTACAATTAAAAAATCCAAAGGCCATCCAACAAAATATTAACCGTCCATCAAAGCTCAAAAATAAACCCGTTAGAACTTTTTTTTCGCAATTTATTTGTAGTGCATACAAACTTTCTTTTCTGTAATTTGAAAAATTATTACTTTTTTTTGTTATTGGATTAATAAAAATATGAAGTAATTGAAAATATAAAAAAAAAGTTTTAAGGATTTTTTTCGTGACAAAACAGATAAACACACTGCATACTTATTTTTGTGATGTACTGTATATCTCGTCTACCTGAAGCACCACGTCGCAAACGTTTCTTTTGGATTGTAGTACCAAACTTCGAATCATCTGAGTCATCTTCTGTTGTTATACCACTATCGTCGAAGACTTTAATTTCCACATCATCCTTTGGATCATCATCAGGAGGATCAGGATTTTTTGTTGCATCTAAAACATCTTCGCATTTTTTCGGCAATTGTGTCGGCTTGTGAAAAACCTTTTTCTCTTTATATGCTTCATCTAGTAACAATACTTTGTTGATCGGATGGGCTGCAGTTTCACTAGCGCCAAATTTTTAACCTTGGGACAAGCTGACAATTTCAGCACCGCTATCTGAAGAACGACTTCCATTGCGATCTTGTTCAGTGTTCTCGTTTATGTTTCCACTAATTTCCTGTTGTGGTAACGATATTGTCGCCTTTTGTCGGCGAGTTTGCTTCCATTGTGGGGCAGTTGGGAGAACGGCATTGCTGTTGGATTCATAGCTACCTCTACTAATAGTTTGGCTCTGCTGATGGCTATCCATCTCATGACTATGTACTATTGCAGCCGCTGCTGCTTGACTTGTACTACCTCCAGTGTTATAATGAGCATCTGGTTGGTTGTCAGTGCCTGAAGTGCACTGTGCTTGGTTCTCTGTACCTGTATCCACATCTACTTCATTGTTATCTACTTCGGTATCAACGTGTATATTACACTCAATGATTTCTGGAATTTCGATATTACCAGAAACAATCCAATCCATCGTTGCTTATTATCCTAATAATCCATCAGCTTTTAGTAAACCTTCTTTCATTATCTTTGTATACACATCAGCTCCAATTAATACATCTATGCGACTAGATTTGTTAAAATTTGGATCTGCTAGTAATTTTTTTTTTCCATATATCCGCCTTCTTTTCAAATATTTTTATTGGAAGTGCTTTGTGTAATTTGGATAACACCAAAGCTTTTATTTCCTCTACAAACTTGCTAATAAATCTGGGTCTTATTTCCAATTGTACTTTATGACGCGAGACTTCTACGCATTCTGCTGAGACGCCGCTTATCTTAGTTGTTACCTTTATTTTCGGTAATCCCAGCATCTGAACTGCTTCCTCAGAAATCAGCGTTTTCTGCGAACAACTGTCTATTAAGGCCCTTAGTTCTAAGGCTCCTTTTGGTGTTCCCACTTTTATGATAGCGGTTACTAAAAATGTCTTCTCTGGTTTCTGCTTTTTTGTGCACTTGGCTTATCTTCATGCAGTAACGTATTATGTAATTTGTCGCATACCATGCACTTCCGTGCTCTGTAGCAAGTTTAGAAATTTTATAACTCTATCCTTGGCAGTTCCAATTTGTCTTCTGTTCTTTTTAATTGATTGCTTATTGCTTTTTTTTTAACATTACCGTAATTTGACCGACTTTATCAGATAGATTGTCTGTTTCATTATCTGTATATGCCTACATTTTTGTATATAGCTCCACCCCTTCTCAATTTGTGTTCCATAGTTTTCCAGTTCATCTTCGTCGGCAGTATCCATTTCTGTCTGCGCCTCTTCAAAGATACGTCGAATCCTTTGTGCTTTTGTTTCCATTGCCATCTTTTTGGATGCTTGTTCCATTTTTAGTTGCTCCTCGGCTCACTTCCTGTCATGTGCAGCTTCGCATTTCTGCCGCACACTTACGTAATTATTGTTAACGAAGTAGTCGTGTTCCATCTCAATTCAATGACCTCTAATTCGGCATCATTTTGCCACAGGGCAGTAATTTCCCTTTGCAGCCTGTTGGCGTAATAATAAGTCCGCCGTATTTGACATATTTATTAATTTTACAAACTGTTTAATATCCTCCAAAGAAATCGTTGGAGGTATATTGATTTGGTCGCCTGGTTGACCTTGCTGTGCCTCGATTCACATCCGTTGAGTATTTCTTTGGATGACAGTTTATGATGACACAACGTTTAGTTTCTTACGAATACGGCTTATGTGATCAGTTTAATATTCAGGAATATACACCCGTCTTACAATTTTTTACTTTAAGGATTTCTTGCAGAAGCAGAATTGAGCATTTTCAGTGTTAATTGAGAAAAGTTATGCTAATTTCAATGTTAAGAAATGTACGTTTACAGATTCGTATATTTGATAATGGCCGCACTGTGAACCTCCTCTATAATCTATATTCTCTGGAATGGATAAAATGATCCGAAACTCCTCTCTTTGCCTTCTGAGTGAGCTCATGAACTTTCAGTGCTGCCAAAAAAAAACCACGAGTTCATGAGCTACTGAACAGATGACAAGCAAAACAATGAACTACCGCTAAGAATCCCGCAGAAATAAATTGCGAAATCAGTGGGTAATTTGTGAGATCAAATATTTTGATGACTTTTACGTATATTTCTAATCTTTATTTAAAGATATTTAATATAGTTTTGTTATTAAAAAAGAGCGGGTATTTTGCCGCAGGATATTGTTTTGCTTAGCAGTACCAATTGTCAACGTATACACATATTTTGGTTAGAATTCCCAGCTAATGTTATGTATACTTTGACTTCCGAATAAATTATCAAAAGATATTTATTTATATATATATATAATATATAGATATTTATATATAGAGTGTAGATAGAAATAAGGTTCATGTTTAGATTATTTAAAACTTGTAAGTGTTTTGAAATATTAAAATATTTTGTTAAATTTAGTTTTAAACCACAATTTTGAAAATCTTTTGTGGTTAAAATATACATGTACATATATTTAGACGTCATATAGATATCTAACTTGTTAAACTAATTTTAATTATGTATATTTTTCTGTAAAATGGAAACCGAAAAATACCCAAGAAATACATTAAAAAAATATCAAAACTTATTTCTTTTCTTAGTGGCACCACTGTCAAATGTTATAAAAAATGTAGACTTTGACAGCGCTCTCTCGAATGAAAGAGTTGAGATCATTTTTTCCATGTTCTCTGGTTCGTGCTTGCTTATATACAGGGATGAGCAAAAACCTTAGCATATGCTAAAAAAGAGTTTTGTGTTCGAAGGGAGCATTGTATAAATCTACAAGTAGCCAATCCTAAGATTTTCACTAATACACACGCAAAAATATCCCACTTGGTACGGGTTGCCAACCAATATTCTGCTACTAAAAGCACACTTTGTACGGGTTGCCAACCAATATTCTACTACTAAAACGGTCAAATGACAGAAATCTGCTCTAGTGTGTTGCCGTGTTATGTTTTAAAATTAATAACTTTAAGAATGTTTTTATTCCATATTCAAATATTTTTCGGTTGTTTTAATTCCTAAAGATTAAATTTACATAGTATTATTTAAATTATTATTTATTGTATTGAAATATTATTAAATGTTTCCAATTTTATCTTTTTTAACTTACATGTTTATATTTTTGTGAGTAAAAATTCTTTGTCTGTTGAATATTTAAATTCTTAGTTTACCGGTTTAGTCCTGGGGAAAGAAACACCCAAAAAAGGTCTGTAACGCGCCTACATTGCAACCTCAGAGGTGGTGAGAAATAGCAATGGGAAAACTTTAGTTTAGCACCCCACGATTTCAGGGTTAAGAGGGGTATGGTTGGATAGAGAAGATTCTCCAGATCACGAATATATATAACTATTGGCACCGGAAACGTATTGTTTTCCAGATATTTCCATTTTAAGTGCAAATTGTTACACTACAACCTTTTATTTAAAACTCTGTGTCAAAAAAAGGCATATTCGATCAGGTGATCACGGCTGTTTCACACAGATAGGAAAACAGCTGATTCTTTGGCTACTTGTAGGCTTATACAATGGAAGGGAGGGCAAGGGAAGACAAAGGGATAGAATAATAGAAATAGATTAAAAAAATTGTGAATAAGTATACAATTAAAATACTCAAAAATATTTGATATACATTTTTGACATTTAGCAGTATTATCCATATCCATATAAATTTACTTCTACTAAAAACAGAGTTATTTTTACTTTTTTATATTTACATAAAATATTATTATTAAAATGTAATTAATTCATGAATGTTTTGTGATAAAGAGAAACAAATTTGGAGTAAAAAAATTACGAGATTTTAATAATTCCCTGATAGGTTAGGAAATTCCCGCCATACATTTGGCTTTGAAAAGGCGTATTCAAAAGTGGTATTCTGAATATTTTTCTACCACTTTCATGGTAATTCCTTGTTAGCAATATATGAGACCAATGTACAAATGAAATATGCAACACGTTATATATGTCGCGTAACCGTACCGCGCAAGCGAAAATTTTATGAAAAGGAATGACAGAACAACTCGACTCCAGTTGTTGGACCCTTTTCGCTCGTGTGCCGATAACGAGCGACAAAAGAGTCGTGTGTCGAGCTACGTAATAACTGCAGTAGTACAGCAATTGTGTTACATATTGCTGATACTCTTTTTTGTTTTTATGTTATTGTTTATGTTTTATAATTTTGGTTTGACCTTAACTTACTTATTTTAAGCAATCCTGCTTAGAACTTTATTAAGTATAAGGGGTATTGACCGAAAATTTTTCGATTTCTTGAATATATGTTGTTTTTTTGTGCTTGTTAAATGGTTGTGTTTAAATAAAGGTAAGATTACATACGCATTCGATAATTACTTATTTAAGATATATTTGGATATCTATATTATACCAAACTCTTTTCGGTTATTCCCGTAAATTAGACCTGAAACTTCTAACAGTTTGGTAACCGTTTTATAATGTTGTTAACACGAATTTCGAATTACGTATGTTATATTAGTACATAAAAACTTATTTCTTACATACATATGTATATGCATATATTGTAATAAAGGCAAAAATTAAATGGCTACGCTCACTTTGTTTTCCCTCAATAGGCGTTTTTGGAGGGTGTGTGTAAGTATGTCTGTATGTTTCTCTCGCCAATTTTGTTCCTTCTCTTCTTCGAGTTGGTTTTGGCTGTAGTGTTTGTTGTTTGTATTTTTGTGACTATTTGATCGCGCCCGAAAATTTCTTTTAAGATGCTTTAGTTTTTCTCGCCCGATTAGTGCTTTTGTATTTGATATGCCCCTAACATGTTTGTATAGATGTGCATATATGTTGTGCAGGTATATTCTAATAATCTGTGCACTTTTGTATTTATACATATATATATTTATATATAGGGAGTTCACAAGTCGTTCTTGTCTTCTTCTGCAAAAAGCAATTGACTAAAGATTGAATAAGCTGCAAGTCTCAATGGAAAAGTATGGCTCATTTTAGAATATCTATATGAACATACATACGTCCAGTTGTAATTGAATTATTTAAAAAACATCTCTCATTAATTTTTACATATTACAGTAAAATGTCATAAGGTATGCAACATGCGTGTATGAGGTGAAAAATATTTCCTATGGTGTAAACAAATTTTACATTTTGCGTGCAAAAAGTGAAAGTTGTTGTTGTCACAACAGTAGAACGTGATGCTGTTGCAAATGATGCCAGATATTCCCACAACAGCCGGTTCTTCGTTACCGGAATTGACCCGGATTTTATCCGGCTAAGGGCTGTTATTTCGGCGATCTAACCCTGTTTGGATCGGTAAGTGTTAATTTAAGTGCTGGCATCGAGTCCAACCCGGGCCCTGAGCTGCATATGCGCTAAAAGGCTCCATCCAAATTCCACCTCAGTTAGGTGCAATACATGCAATGGATGGAGCCACCTTAAGACCTGCTCACGCCTTAAGACACATAGGGAGTGGACCACAAGTTACGTGGCCCCATGCTGCCAACGCAATACTGCAACACCAGCCATAACGGTTGTGCAATCTGCACTATGTTCGCGCACTGCGCCGCCACTCCAGTCGAGTGGCCAAGAAAGGACCTCTACGGCCCTAAGGAACTCTAGGCAGCATGACTCCCAGTCTGACCACCCCCCCTCTACCTTCATCACGCTCCAATCCCCGTGCGAGAACCACTCAGCAACTCCTGGTTCCTCGCACAGTCTGTTCCGTGTGTCAGTCCGTAATACGCCGGAACGTCACATCAGTCAAGTGCAATTCCTGCACTGGCTGATGTCACTTTCTGTCGCGTTCCGTTGCTCGTTCTGAATATTGTAGCAGGGTTAACTAATACTTATCCAGAATAGACCCTGACATCCCAAACATATGTCCTGCGTGCAATGAGGCTCCGCACTACTAACCCCCTCTTTGCATGCCCAACAAACCCAACACGTCTAACTCCCTCTTCCCTATAGTCCGACCCCGTCGAAACAGCCTGTTTCTTGGGCCTCCCGTTAGATGACCTCGACGACAACCAAACTATCACTTATCATCTAAGTGGGGACTAGATAACCGTTACAACAACAATTCACGCAGAATGTGATATGTTGACAAATTTGCAACACTGCAGCTGTGATTGCCACTTCGATCGCATCCTATAATTTTTGTATTGAATGGAATAAATAATAACATAAATAAATTCATAAATACGAATATCATATTTTATAACTTCTATGTTTGGTATGCAACGGGTTCTTTAAATTTTTTTTAGAATGCATATCTAATCACATTAAATTTTACCTAGCTCCACGAAAAATGTCAACATTTTACTTTCATTGGTCAGAATTTTAATTTCCCTACCGTTTGGCACATAACCTATGAACAATATTTTCAGTCGAAGTTTTATTGGAGTTTTTACGATAATTAAACAGCTGAACATTAAGCGAAAAATTAATACAATTCAATTCAGTTATTGCTCACGAAAAGCTGAATAAATATTAAAATGGACACCAATTTTGATTTTTATTACACTAACGGAAATGTTGGGCCTAAAATTGATGTGCTGCGGAAACAGCTTTCGTGATCACTCAAATCCGTTTTAACTTTCTAACACCAAGTAAGCCAAAGTTTTATTGTCAATTAAATGGCTTTTAAATAATGTTTTTTGCTAATCCAGTAGTTATTTTCGTTTAGGTAAGGAATTATTTTGTTTTTTTCACTAAATAAGATGAACGAACATTATCACAAACTTTCCGTTTCCTTGCTGACGGTAGTTATCGAAACTCCCGACTACAATCAGGGGTGTTGTGGAATCCAAGACAGATTTGCGTCATTGTCAGAATTGCAGACAAATTCTGATTTTCAATGGTGTGACAGAATCTGATTGGATTTTCTTTTTTTCGAACATATGCAAAACCAATATTCGAATCAGCTGTTTACTATTGTGACAAAACTTGCAAATGAAGAAATTTAGAGGTGTTTGATAAATTTGAAATACCGAATAAAGTCTACTAAAGTTTACAGTGAGTTCCGCTATTTTAGCATTTATTTTATTGGAAGAAAAAAAACAACGAAAAAACTAAAAGGAAGATTTTAAAAGATCAAAGTAATCCTCTTGATGCACTAGGGGAGTCGCATGTGAAATTTGGCTTGCATTTACTTGTATGCTTGTATACATATTTACTTTACAGATTTATATCACATTATCGACTGAATAAAGAACATTTGGGTGTTAAATTACGTTTTGTAAATCCTCTTAAAATATCTGGATTTTGTCGCATAAACTCATTAATTATGACATTTTGTGTTTTATTCTTATGTTTTTCAAATTATTTCTTAACTTACATTTCGAGTCTGTCAACGAATACCCTCTTGCTTTGTTTATGATAACAAAACTGATAAAATTGGTTTCCGTGACACCCAAAACTGATCAAATTTCTGTCACGTCAAACCAATAATATCTGAATTCATGACACCTACTACATTTTCTTATCGGTTTCAATTCTGATTCCGACAGCTACCAGGTTCTGCAACACCCCTGTATATCTATGGTTGTTAAAGAGGTTTTAAATATTATAAACACCGTATTTGTGTGCAAAGATGATGCTTCAAAAGTTGAATTTTAATTTATAAAGTATATTCATATGTACAGTAATTGTATCCCCTCTTTTATGTTCGAAAAACTTTCTATTTTATTTATTTATATTTTATTTTCAATGTTTTCAAATTGCGTCCTTGTTTTCTCCACGGAGTCAACAATTTTTTCACTTTCTGTCTATTTGTACAAAATAACATTGAAATAATTTAAAATTAACAACCTAACATCACTTTTCAAAAGTTTACTGGAGAATGAAAAACGATTGACCGATCCACATATAGTTGATGATACGTTATTTTGAATTTTGGTTATATCTGATAACATTAGCTTAAAACTTTGTATATATATATGTATGTACCATATATGCAACTGCACTTGCAACATCATCATGTTCTACTGTCACTTTTTGCGCGCAATGAATGCAAATAATCGGCAACACTAAATTTTTGTTTGCACATAAGCAAAGTATCCACCAATATCTGCCACAGCAGCAAATGTAATTATTACTTTGCTCGAACTCACCCTATATACAATAATATTATATGATGTAGTGAATCGTAATCACCAAAAAATTCAATTTTAAATTCTTTTTATATGTTATTTTGTATTTTAGGTCACGATTTTATATTAATATTTTTTTTTTATAAATAAACGCTGTTATGTTCAACTGCTTGGTAGCAGTTGTAAACTTTTGATATTCTAGTCAACCCCAATGGCACAAAACCGTAATACCACATAAAGTTGAGGTTTGACAACACTTAAACCGAAACTTGTTTTGAAAGAGTGAGTTGATAGCGACTATAGGGGCTATAATTTTAATTTTATCGAGACATATCTCTAATTTGAATGGTGCTTAACGGCTGACATCAATAAATAATATTTTGGTTTATATTTTAGTATTGGCAATTAAGAAGAAATTCCGATCACTGCAAATATGGATGGTGACTTTTGGTTCACATTAATAAAAAAAATATTGCGTGAGGAGCTTGATACATTTTTTCTTTAGATCTTAATATAGGCCCCAGCTCAATCTTTTATTAACTGAATATAAATACTAATATTGGCATTGGTAGTAAACTGCTATTTTACTAAAATATAAGCTCAGTATATATGTATAAGACAAAACATAATTATGAATATGACATGTTAATGAAAACACAAGCACAATTACTTCCTGTCCTATCTTTGTTAGAGCTGTGGCCCAGTTAGTTTATTATCATAATATAATTATTATAATTGTTGCTTTTTGTTGTTTAATTAATATATATTAATATTCTAGAAAAAAGCTGACACAACATTATATTCATTCTTTTGATGTTGTAGTTCTACCAGTTGTTGTTTATTGTATAATATATATTCTTTTTATTTTGGAGAATAAGATACATCTGCACCCACTCGTAAGATTTTATAATCTGATTTACACAAATTGTTGTTCTGATTTTTATACACTGCTTTAATTGAGGCTTTCGACGTTAAAGATTTAAATTAGATCAGCAATATTGGCAGGCATTTCCTCAATAGTAGTGTGGTAGAACTGTTCTATGTCTTTAAGAATTCTTCTATCCTCGTCCGTAATAAAATTAATAGCAACTCCTTTGCGACCAAAACGTCCACCACGACCGATTCTATAATCAAAAAGCAGTAATATAATTATAACTTTACATGAGAATATATATATATATTGTTACCTATGAATATAATTTTCTCTATTGGATGGCAAGTCATAGTTGATGACTAGCGAAACTTGTTGTACGTCAATACCACGAGCGAGCAAATCAGTTGTAATAAGAACACGTGAAGAACCCGAACGAAATTGCTTCATAATCACTTCACGATCGCGCTGCTCCATATCCCCATGCATGGCAGATACAGTAAAGTTATGATTTGTCATTTCTTGGGTCAACTGATCCACCTGCCAATTCAATAAATTATTAAATCATCTATAAAATCATATTACTATGTCATCTTTCATTACCTTACGCCTTGTATTACAGAAAATGACAGATTGAGTAATGGATAGTGTATCATACAAATCACACAGAGTACCAAGCTTCCAGTTTTCTTGCTTCACATTAACGTAAAATTGTTTGATACCTTCTAATGTGAGCTCTTCTTTCTTTACTAAAATGCTTACTGGATCTCGCATAAAGCAGCGGCTGACTTCAAGAACATCGGGCGGCATAGTGGCAGATAGTAAAATAACTTGAACGTCCGGAGGAAGCATTTTAAAAACATCTTGGATTTGATCCTTAAAACCACGTGATAACATCTCATCAGCTTCATCCAAAACGAACAATTTAATATTATGGGTCCGAAGCACTTTGCGGTTAATCATATCATACACACGACCAGGCGTTCCAACAACAACATGGCATCCAGATTCTAAATTTCTGGCATCCTCACGCACATTGGTACCACCAATGCAAGCATGCGAATGGACTTTCATGTATTCACCAAGAGCCATAACAACACGCTGAATTTGAGTTGCCAACTCTCTAGTTGGAGCTAAAATCAACGCCTGACAGTCTCGAATGGACGTATCGATTTGTTGCAAGATAGCAATCGAAAAGGTTGCAGTTTTTCCAGTACCTTTAAAAGTGACAACGAATTATTTTAAAGAACCAATAAAGAATTTAGCTTTCAGCGAATATTTAAACGAACTGAAAATAAGTCTAGACCTAAAAACATTAATATGTTATCATGTACAAAGCAATTAAGTTATAACTTATTATAAAGGACAGTTAAAATAAAAGAACTCGAAAACAATGTGAGTTTTAATCCACTCTATGAATAAATGTTTTGAATTACATATTATATTAAAGAGTGTCCTACAAAATTATAACCTAAGGGGCATTGACTTATGTAACTTGAGTTTTAGAATTAATTAGCTATTTATTATTTTAAATAAATAAATAAATTTTCTAATTATTTTGTTGGGACTTATTGTTTTTGGGATATTTACAATTAAAGTTCAAAAATTCAACTATTTTAAGTGCGTGTTTATCAATACATAGTATAAAACAAAGCCCATGTATACTTAAATCTTTAAAACTACGCAAAGGATTTTGATGCTGTTTTTTTTAATAGAGTGATGGAAGAGGAAGGTTTATATGTACAATAACATACATTAAATAGGGGGAAAATACTGTTATGTTAAAGGTTTCTAATTTGATGTGGTAAATAACTTTTTTTCCGCTTACATTGCAAACGCAGGCTGAACATAAATAACAACAATAACATTTTTTTGTCATTTACTGTTTACGACAAATAATGGCTAATTTTCGAAGCGATTTTAACCCTTATGTTAGTAACCAACTTTACCGACGTCTTTTAGCAACCGAGTACCGGGTACCCACGATCTGAGTATTAAAAATTTAGTTTATTTTATTAAAAGAAAAATTTTCTAAATGATTTTTTTCTTCAAATATTAATAGTCAGTGACAATTTAAAGAAAAAAAAATAGCAACGTAGAATCGTGAATGACATCTGAAACCTATTTGGGACACCCCAGGTAGTCGGCCGGCTTTTATTGTTCGGCGCCGAGCAGATGCCGTTCGAGAGAGAAAAAAAACTCAAGGTTATTTCTTTGTTTTCTATCGCGCACTAGATTCGACCATTTTTTATTATGTAACAGATTTTTGGTGGGATCAGATGTGTTTCATTTGGTGTTCTCTTGACAGTGAAAAATAAAGATATGGAACAATTATCGAGAGCTGACTATGCTCGGTAAGTAAACGTTACATATATTTAACATTTGTAAATATTTTAATTACAATTTTGTGCAATATAATTATAATTATTTACGATGTATAATTTATTAGGTTAAGTGCAACCGAAAGAAATGAGTACTTGAGGAAACTACTTGGAGAACACGACAGTGATTCGAGTAGGGTTTCTGATAGCGATGACGAAGACTGGATTCCAGCACGCTAAAAAAGAATAAACCTTAAATCCCTAGTGTTATGGGAGCGAAAAAGACACGGGAGCAGTATTCGACAGTTTTTGGATTTCATGAAAAGGTTACCATGTGTTCCTAAAAAAAATAATGCTGTCATTTTGATATCTACAATGCATTCAGATATATCAGTTGGTGATGACGCTAAACGATAACCAGAAATAATAAATTTCTATAATTAATATACAACTGGGGTTGACACAATGGACCAAATGGTGCGGAGATACACTAGTCAACGACGATCTTCGAGATGGCCAATGGCAATGTTCTTCAAAATGCTAGATATTTCTTCACTTGCAGAATATATAATTTATTATGAAAATAATAAAATGATTGTCAAAAAAACGACAGAACGTCGTCAATTTATGCGTAAACTAAGTGAAGAACTAGCATTGCCGATGATTGAACATCGCACGGCGAATCTACAAGTAATGCGCCACTTCTCAACAAAGATTGCCATTGAAAGTGTATTAGCCCATATACTGACAGAAACAGTCGTGATAAATCCTGGTCCTCGGCTCTCCCTATAGTACTTTTAATTTAGTAGCGATCGGACGCGTTTATTATCGGAGCTCTCTAGCGAGGAAAATAACAGTACTTAATGAAAACCTGCTATTCACTGCGACAACGTATCTGTAGTTATAAGTAAATTGCGATAAATAATTGTATGGTAGTACTTTTAAAATATAAATGATATTCTATTCTAAGGTTTATTTTTAAATCACACTTACAGTAATTATAAGTACATAAGGTTAGATAAGATTGGATTAAATAAAACTATAATTAATGGATTAGAATTTCGTATTAAGATCTTGGTTAAAATTTAGAGTTAGATCAATTTCATATTAGGGAAATTATTTCCAAAAATCGTAATTTAAGGTGAGGTATGTAAGTCCAAAAAAAAATACTTAAATAGGTATCTTTTGTTGTTGATGATATTAAAATTTTTAATTAAATTAAAACCGTAGTTTAACTTGAGGTATTTCAGTTAAAAAAAATAATATCTTTTTTTTCTAAATGGTAAGTATTTAGATATTTTTTACTGCGGCAAATAATACATATAGAACTGAGTAAATTTTTTGTACAGAAATTATAAATTAATGTCTGGTTGATGTCGTCGTTCGAGCATATTTCGTAGTCCAGTGAATGCCAGAAGAGTACGATCGGGATAGATATAGAGCTGAGAGAGAGAATCTTCAGTAGACCGTGAGGTTCGCCACAGCCGGGATCGCGATAGGCATACGGTTCAGAGGGACAGAGGATCGTCAGTAGAGCGTGAGGCTCGAGTCAGTCAGCTTCGGGATAGATATAGAGCTAAGAGAGAGAAAAAGGGAATCTTCAGTAGAGCATGAGATTTGCCGCATCCGAGATAGGGATAAACATCGAATATAGAGAGCATCATCAGCACGAGTTACCAATTCATGGGTAAATAAAGAAAATTCTGCCATGAATTACGATCCTTCGATTTCTTACAAGGACGATCGTATAGCATCAATAGGTACTATGTCAGTAGTGTGTAAACATTGCTTGGCATTGAAATTCAAGGACGAATCGAAAGGCATGTTGCTTACAAGGAAAAATCAAATTAGAAGAAATTCTCCCTCCACCTAAACACCTTCACTCTCTTCTTACGGGTGATCTTTAGAAATCCAAACAATTCATGCGCAATATACGCCGTTATAATAACGCATTTTAAATTACTTCTTTTAAGTCGTTGAGCGTGGGTCCGTGCCTACATTTAAAATTCAAGGGCAAGTGTATATACGCAATATAAGTATATAAGGAAATATATATTATTGCAGATCCAAATACACTGCGATTAAGTGTTCCAGCAGATACTCCTGACATTAGTAGCAGTGGTGATAGCTGGACAGCAATTTAACAAGAGATATTACATTGCTAATACTACTAACTCAGATTTAACTAACAGTGTCAAATACACAAGGGAAACATCATACGATCAAACGAGACTTTTACAAAATATAGCTCAAGATGGGCAACGATTAAACATCTATGAGAAAAAAATATTCAATGCAATGAAGGAAAATTGCTTTTCCTTGATGCCCCAGGCTACATAGGAAAAACATTTTTAATCAATCTGCTTTTAAAAAAAGTGAGATCTACCGGAAAAATTGCGTTAGCTGTTGCGTCATCCGGCATTGCCGCTACGCTTTTGGAAGGAGGCCGATGATAATAACGTGAAGTGTTTCTAAACAGAGCAATACAGGAAAATTGATGCGTGACTGCTAACAGTGTGGGACGAAGCTACCCTGTCAAACATGACGTCTGTGTGAGCACTGGATATGACAATGCGCGATTTGCGCAACAAAAAAATTCACCTATGGGTGAATGTACCATTCTGTTCTCAGAAGATTTCCGTCAAATCTTAAGTTATGACTCGAGGAACACGTGCTGACGAAAGAAATGCTTCCGTCATCTTTTTTGATAGACAACATCCAAGAATTAGTCACCAATGTCGATCCTGACATTGATAACATAAGTTATAAGACAATATCTTGGTTTATAGAAAGAGCGATTTTGTCACAAACTAACGAACAAGTAGATAAGGTAAATAACTTGATTCTTTCAAAGATTGATGGGTCAACGAAAATTTACTACTCGGTCGATACTGTTCTCGATTTGGAAGAAGCTGTTTATTTTCCTACAGAATTTCTAAGCTCTTTGAACCCGTCTGGACTCCCTCACAAACTGATGTTGAAAGTAGGTTGTCCTGTTATTTTATTAAGAAACCCGAATCCACCTAAACTTTGCAAAGGCACGCGTTTGCTGGTAAAATCACTGAAAACTTTCATAATAGAGTGCACAGTACTCACAGGATGTGTTACCGGAAAATATGTATTGATTCCCCGAATCCCTCTGATACCATCTTAGAGACTTCTTTAGCAATGACTATAAATATATCGGAGGGTCAAACCCCCAACGTTGAAGGCTTAGATTTGAGCGTTGACTGTTTTTCACATGGCCAACTATATGTCGCTCTTTCAAGAGTAACCTCTACAAAAAACATCTTTGTATTGCCTAATAACAAGAAAGCTGTGAACGTTGTATATAACGACATTCTGTAATATACTAATTGTTGTAAAAATAAAATAAATAGGTAAAAATATAAAAAGTAAATAAGTTAAAATGTAGTGGAAGGAAATTTTCATGGTATAGGGAAAGGGGAATTGTTTTACTCCAAATTTATCGCGTTCGGGCCACGGGCAGTAATGATAAATCAAAACTACAAAAATACCATCGATTTTAATAATTTTTTCAGTGAGTGACATAGGCTTTATATATATACCTCCTGCTCAAATATAAACGAGACTTTATCCATAACTCGACAAGGACATGACATATGGCCATACTTTTTTTTGCTTAGGTTGGCAGGACTGTTATATGATTACATGTCAAATTTGAGCGCGATCTCTCCCATAGTTTACGGCACTATAAAAAAGTCAACCTCGAGTAAGTTTTTCGAATTTTACTATGGATATTAACGTTGAGCAAAAAGTGTGTTTGAAATTTTGTTATTCCAATGGAATAAGTGCGACGGACGCAATGAAAATGTTGCAGAAGGCATATGGGGAGTCTTGCCTATCACGTGCACGTATTTTTGATTGGTATAAGTCGTTCAAGGACGGCCGTACATCGCTGGAAAACTTGTTCCATGATCGTCGTCCTGCAACGTCAATAAACGAAGAAAACGTCGAAAAAGTAAAGAAAATTGTGTTGGAAAATCGTCGTGTGACTGAAAGAGAGATAGCTAGTGAGCTCAACATATCAAATGGATCCGCTCATAGCATTATTCACGATGTTTTGGGCATGAGACGTGTGTCTGCTCGACTTGTTCCAAAATCCAGCTCATACGTCTCGCCTTGTACGCGATTATTTGACCAAAAACAACGTAAATATTGTTCCGCAAGCACCGTATTCCCCCGACATGGCACCGTGTGACTTTTTTCTTTTCCCTAAACTCAAATTGCCGCTTCGTGGAAAGCATTTTCAGTCGATTGAAGTCATAAAAGAGAATTCGAAGAAGGAACTGAAAGCCATACCTAAAGCGGCCTACCAGAAGTGTTAGGAAGATTGGAAAAAAAGGTGGCATATGTGTATCGCCTCTAATGGTGACTATTTTGAAGGGGATAAAATAAATATTGAAGAATAATTAACCGTTTTTGTTTTATTGAGCCAGTCTCGTTTATATTTGAGCAGGAGGTACAACGTTCACAGTTTTTCTGTAGTGTATTTAGTATCAGCATTGCCCCCGTGCAAGGCCGGGTCGGGTCGCTAGTTTGGTATATAATGAATTGTACACATATATTTTTAACTTTTATATCCACTAATACTTCTCTAATTCGGTTATACACATTTGTTTTTTTATTAAATAGCGCAAAAATAACATTAATTCAACATTTAACTTGGGTTTAAAGTCAATTATTATATTTATACAACAAAATGGTTGCATGCAAACTAAAAATAAGTATTGCCATATTTCTTGCGAATAAAAAAAATTCTATACGAAAGAACTGAGCACACCCCGGTGTTGGACCAACCATGATTATTTTTTTGAAGCACGGCCGAAGGCTGCCAATGCAGAAAAGAATTTTAGGCGAAAAACTAATAATGTGTTATTTATTTCCTGCCATTGGGGTATTATCTGTTTTCTTTATTTCTTTTGGTTGCTTTGTAAAATGTATATTTAAGGTAACACTAATTATTTGTTAGAATTCAACTCTTTTGTTATTGTGTGAATAAAACGAAATTAACAAAAGTTAAATATTGAATTAAAGTTATTTTTGCATATATAAAATAAATGTGTAGAAACGAATTATTGAAGTCTAAGTGGATATAAAAGTTAAAACTATAAGTTTAAAATTCATTATAAATCAAAGAAACTTTAAATTGTTGAATTTTTTAACTTTAAATGCAAATACAGTGATGTACGATAAAATAAAGCCACACAATCGCTGACGATGTTACTTCATTTAAAAGTTTTTTGTGAACCTAATATTCTATGAACTAACGGTAGGGTAGATCAATAATAACATCTTCTTTGAATATTATACAAGTATTTCTGAAGTCAATTGCGGGTTCATTTTTTCCAAATCAGTGAAAGTGTGCTATTGACTGTACAATGAAATAGAGCCAAAGTGCGTTAAAATAGAGCCAAACGATAAAATTGAACTTTATTTGAAAAAAATTTTCAACAAAACGTTCATAGAAATTAGGTATAAAAATGGAAAGAGTCATTCACTGCAGTCGTGAATGCTGAAAACTGATAAAACTTTGAGTTTACAATCAAAAAGCCAAAGGGAAAAAGCTCGAATAGTTGGCTGCTAAATAAAAATAATTGAGAATGTAATAAATTATAAAGAAAAACCAAAAATATATATATTGAATTACAATACATCAAGATTTTAAATGAAACCATGTTACCTTATGCGGAGTTTAATATGCCCTTCAATGGGTGTTTCAACAAGATAAAAGCCCGAAACACACATCAAAGCGGGCAAATGAATGGTTGAGACAAAACGGCATCGCAGTTCACACAGACCTTAATCCTATAGAAAATTTATGGCGGGAGGTTAAAGTGGCTCCGAGAGGCCAAAATCCATCCAATAAAGAGGAACTTTGGAGGCTAGTGAACGCCGCATGGCATAAACTTCCAGCTGTTATGTGCCAGAATTTAGTGGATTATATGCCCAGACTTTGCACAGCAGTTATAAAAAACAATGGATACTGCACTAAATATTAATGTAACTGTTATTATTCTTTATGCTTTCTATTGATTATTTCATTAAAAATTACAGATTTCAAATCACCGGAAACAAATAAATTAAAATAACGCCTTCTGGCTTTATATATACCACAACCAAAACGGGATAAGCTGAGTTTTTAATTTTAATTTTAATTGGTATCTTAATATATACTCCATGCGTTGTTTCTAATAAAAATAAAACCTGAAAAAACCAAATTTCTTGAAATATATTGATTTAAAAGATATCTATAGTGCTGGCTCTATTTCATCGTATATCAGTGTATCTTAAAAACCATATGTCAGAGGCAACTAAATATCTTCTTAACCTGGAGAACCTCCTCTATCCGCACATACCCATTTTAAGCCCGAATTCGAAAATGCTTTTCTAAATTTTACTCAATAAATAAAGTTGAAAAGTTGACTTATGTTAAATCTTCCAGTATTTTTTGCTTTTTACCACAAAAAAAAAAAGTAAGGAAGTTCTAATTTCGGGTGTCACCGAGCATTTTATACTCTCGCAATAATAATATTTTATATTAAAGGAAATATTGATCCGATTCAACCAATTTTTGACACAAAGACATAGGGTGCGTTCGAGATGGCAATCACGACAGCAGTTTTGCAAATTTATACATATATAATATATAATAATTATATTATAGGTACTGGGGTCCACATATTCAGTACCTAGGGGCTTGAACAGTTTTGATTCGATTTAGACAATTTTTGGTCACAAGGTGCCATACTTTAAACGCATTATTCACGCAAAGTTTTGTTATAATTGTTTGATTTGCATAGTGGAAAGAATGAGATGGAATTTAAAATGGTGTTATATGGGTAATGGGGTCATGGTGGTAATCTGATTTCGCTATTTTCGCAATATAACATAGAAATATGAGAAGGTCGTGTATGGAATTTGGTTGAAATCGGTTAAGCAGATCCCAAGATATGAGTTTTCACCTAAATGTGGGCTGTGCCACGCTGTCTAATTTTAAATGCGGCTTCTATAAAATCATCTTATACCATTCCAGAGATACAATTAATTGTCTCTGGCGTGTTTATTGCTTGATTTATGGCGCATTTAGTAGTTTTTAACAGTACCGCTATATGGGATGTGGGCGGGGTTGTCACCCGATTTCACCCACACTGTCACACTTAACACTGTCGATAGAGGTGATAAAAAACATTTGCTCTCAGTGAATTTTGTTATTATAGCTTTAGCGGTTTAGGATATATGCACATTTAAGCTATTAGGAGGTGGGACCACGACTGCTTTTTAAAAAATTTTAAACTGCAGATGCCCGACCCTAATATGATCCTGTATACCAGATAACTGTATCTTATTTAGCTTAGCTATAACTTATTTATTTTTGATTAATAGCGTTTTGTGGCCGTGGCAGTGGTCCGTTTACGCCCATCTGCAATACCAACCGTCTTATGGTACCAAGTTTCATAAAAATATCTCAGTTTTTACCCAAGTTACAGCTTGCGCGGACGGACGAAGAGACAGTCATCCGGATTTCAACTCGTATCTTTATACTGATCATTTATATATACATAACCCTATATCTATCACCATTAGTTTTAGGTGATATAAACAACCGTTAGGTCAACAAAGCTATTATACTCTGTAGCAACAGGTTGCGAGAGTATAAAAATAGAAAATACGCTGCTTTACCTAAATACGATATATGCGATTTTGTGGAAATATTGCGCTAATAAGGATTGCGCTCGATGAAATTGTTGCATATATTGCAATTTGTCAAATTTTTAAAATTTTAAATTAAATTTTTTTTTACATGAAGATGGCTTTGCAAAATATAAACCAATGCTCCTGTCCAGTTTCTATAGAATCCTATACATGTTGCTTTCAAAAGTAAACTAGAAGTGCGCGAAAAAATGATTCGATTTTATAACGAAAATCCAAATTAGACAATGAAAAAATTGTTAAAAAAGCAAATCATCAAAACTGATTTATACATCCATACATGTCCACAAGTTGCTGCCCCCACAAGCAATTTTTCTAAAAAAAAAAAATGGTTTTTATCAAGCAAACAAATTACGGAAAATACTATTAAGAGGCTCATCGAAGGTATGTTGGAAAAAATTAAATTATTTATAAAAAAAAAAAGAAAAAATTAAATTATTTATAAAAATTAAAAGAAAAAAAATTATCTCGAAAACACACATATCTCAAGCTGCAAAGAAAAATATTCCAAAGGCATATTCTCATTAAAGGTACTTTATGCAAGAACTAATATACAAAACGTCAAAGGAAATAACTATATGTTCATGCTATTAAATTATCTCAACCCTCGACTAGTGGAAAAATCATAATATAATCTGCAAGTTATAATTTCGACAACTAGTACTTTATAGAACTATTTCCATCCATAATTATTACATACCAGATTGGGCCTGAGCAATCACGTCGCGACCTTTAACACAAGGAATGATGGCGCGTTGCTGAATAGCTGAGGGTTTCTCAAAACCATAGCCGTAAATTCCTCGTAAAAGCTCTTCACGCAAATTCATGTCATCAAAGTTGTCGTATACTTCATGCCAAGTTGACTCGATGACACCCTCCGGATCCATACCACTGGGACCTTCATGAGCTATATCACTTCGATCGTCCCTATTTAATAAAAACATAATAATAAATATTAAAAACTATTAATTATTATAAATAAATATTAAAAAAAATAATAATTATTATAAATAAATATTAAAAAAAAACTAATAATTATTAAAAAAAACTAATAATTATTATAAATAAATATTAAAAAAAAACTAATAATTATAATAAATAAATATTTAAAAAAAACTAATAATTATTATAAATAAATATCAAAAAAAACTAATAATTATTATAAATAAATATCAAAAAAAAAACTAATAATTATTATTATAAATAAATATCAAAAAAAAAAAACTAATAATTATTATTATAAATAAATAAATAATTATTATTATAAATAAATAAATAATAATTATTATAAATAAATAAATGATTATTATTATAAAAAAAATAAATAATATTATAAATAAATAAATGATTATTATAAAAAAAATAATTATTATTATAAATACAAATTTTTTATAAGTACATTTTAACTGAGTATTCAAAAGTACGAGTTATATATGTATTGTAATATATTTTACTGGAAAAATTTTAAGAATGAAATTGCAATGAAGCAATAGCAGACACCTAGTTACTAATGCTAAATTCCAACTATACTTTTATTTTGGAACCCTGCAGGAACTATTACCAGGTAGTCACTTATCAATTTTTTTCTACCTTCATTCGTCATTTTTTACCATCTGCCATTTTGTTTTGTATTTCTGTATACTCAAAATATAATACAATGCACTTAAGTCTTTGGTATTATTCTTGCTGGGTGTGCGAATATATACGATGTTTAAGTACAGGGTTGCAAAGTACTTGGTTAGAAGTACAACGGGAGTTATAGGGGTAAAGCTTGAATCGCGTGGAGAAAACTGATGAACATTATTTTTTTTTTGGATAATTACAATTCCTCGTTTGAACAAAATAATTAATTTCAGATTTCTGTAATTTTCCTATTACAGTTTAATAAAAAATATCAAAAAAAAATTATGGTACGAAATTCATAGTGACACTAGAATTTCATTGTATATACTTATATATAAATCAATGCACAATATGCATATGGATACATTCAGTTTAACCCAATAATATATATAAAAGATGTGATCGTTGAGGCGTTGACGTTTAAATTGTCGACATCAATAATTATTTACTTCGGAAGTTTTCTCTTTCTTGTATTGAATTTTACGATTTACTTTTTGCTACTCTTCCTACAAACACTATCAATACGCAAAACACCAACACATCAATTGTAAAAATTATATGCCCATTTCTACAAGAAAATGACTGATTTTTATCTATTCATAACAGTTAAAATGATATCAACACAGAACACAATATTCTCATAATTATTAATCAATTTTATACTAACATTTTCTGAAATTAGTTTGGCACTTTTTACACACGTGCTGAATGTGTTCGTAAAAACCAAGCGAAAGGCTCCATCTTGCCGAAATCTGAGTCATTTGCAAATCGAAAAATTCGTTTAGTTATAGGTTGGCAATAGTGAACTCAACGAAACAGACTTATTCTATTACTATTTAAAATCGGAGCAAGTATAAAAATTCATTTATTGTGATATAAATATTAATGAAAATGGTATGTTAAAAATTGCGCTTTAAAACACATTGATATGTACACGCATATTAAAAGTTATAAATATACTGTTCCTATTGTAATTATTATTATATATATCTATAATGGTACGTAATGTAGTTTCGGCAAAGATCATACTAGAATGAGAAGGAGCAGATTCCATGGTGAACATTTAAAAATTTTAAACGGGGAATTCACCATACCACGAACGAATTAACCTCATGATATATTAACATTGCTTTGATTTTAAGCAGACGAAAATCTATATGAATTATAACTTAGTTAACATGTCAATTATTTTATTTAATTTATCCTCAATTATGAGCTCAAAACTATAGTAATTTAAAATTAGTTTGATATATTTCCCTGGATAATATATGTATATAAAAGCATTATGAAATCGTTAAAGCACAGAATTGCGTTTTTCAAACGACATTTTCATATCCATATGCTATCAACTTCCCTCTAAGACGGGTATATGTTAAGGCACAAACAGTCACCGACGCAAAACCGTGGACCGAATCAGCTGATACGACCTATCTTATGAGAGCGCTATGTGAATGAACACTCACCACCACTTCTACCGTCCGCTTCAACAGACCGTACGGTAGGGTATCCGCGAAAATTGGAATTTTTCCGTAGAAACGAGTGAGCTGAGGGTGAGAGAACAATCGCCAACGCAGGGTTACTAATCTCGATATTTTGTAGTAATTAAAATATGAACTTGAATATATTTGAAATATTCTTAAAAAAACTTAAAATCACAGTCGAATACATTAATTTATAAATAAGAAACTATTTTTAATAGATCGATTTTGGTTTTAAGCTTTTACAATATGAAAAATTATAACTAAAAAACTAAATGTGTGAAAAATCCTGTATACAGTTAGAACAATGGCAACATTGGTGAAATGAAAACAAAAGAGAACAACTGATTTCTGCGTTGCAATTACGGGCATAACTTTTGACAAATTTGCTTTTGTACGGGCGGTAAATACGGAATGGAAGGAATGTCGGTGACTATTTGTGCTATTAGCAAACGTGTTAACGACTTGGTATTGATCATTTATGCATACGTTAAACTATTTGTTACTTTTGTTAGGAGAGTGGGAAATAAGTAACACATGCTATTTGAAATTTAATGGCTTTCTCACTCTATCCAAGATAGCATGCTGTCTTGTTCTAAGTTATCTGTTATTAGCGTACCTTGTTTGTTATGTTGTGGTTAAAAGATTGACATACATTGGTTATCAAATCTGCTTACAATCTGTTAAAGGTAACAAATACTTTTGTTAGCGAATATATTACATATGTGTTCCCATAACATATACATTGGTTAGAGAATAGATTACCTATGTGTTATCCTTAACAAAAGTATTTGTTACCTTTCACATATAAACATGTTAGCGTATTTGTTACCTTTTTGTTAGCTACAAGCATATCTGTTGCCTTGATTTCCCTCGACATGTTATTTTATTTGTTATCCATTTGTTACTTCTAACAAATTTATATGTAGCGTATCGGTTACCTTTTTTACCATAATCAATTCCAATTCTTTTAAATAATAAACCATATATTTTCTATTAATTCGATTTATTTAATTATAAAAACCTATTTACCTAAACTAAATATTAAAATTAATTAATACCTTATAGTTATATAGTTAAATATATAGAGTTAAAAATTAATATTTACACTACAAAAAATTCAAATATAGATATTGTGGCGAACAAGAGTACCAGAACACATCAGAATTGACGATAAACTGCCAGAAGCAACTAGACAGTTTATTCGTAGTTGCCAGAATGTTCTAGTAGCGAACTTTTGTTAAAAATTTACTATATAAGGGCTGCCGGATTGTGCAGCAGACACAGTTCTAATTAGAGTGTTGCCGTATAAAGAGCAATTAAGCTATAAGCAATAAGTTGTAAGTTCGAATAGCGAGCAATACGTGTAAAGTAGTTGGAATTGGAAATAAAGATAAGTGTATAGCATTTAATTGGGACTTTAATTTAACAATCCAGTGATCTAGCTCAAGTGTGAGTAATAATTAGACGATTTATCGAGAAATCCGTTACAATTGGTGTCAGAAGTGGGATTGTCAAATAAATTCCCAAGGAGATAATTATTTGAAAATGGCCAAGTTTAACGATCTGAAGATTCCACAACTCAAAGAGGAGCTGGAGCAACGTGGTTTGGCGACAAATGGATTAAAAACCGAATTACAAGCACGGTTGAGAGAGACCATGGAGGCGGAAAACATTAATGTTGAGGAATATGTCTTTCACATGGAATTAGAGGAAGAGACAACAAAGATAGAAGAAAAAGAAGAGGCTCAATGCTCGTCAAAGATTGTGGACATTAACATAATTTTTGCTGCAATATCACAGATGGGAAAAGAGATATCAACGCAAATGTCGACACAATTTAAAGAGCAGGATACACGTATGTCTTAAATGTCAACGCAAATCTCAACGCTAATGTCGACACAATTTAAAAAGCAGGATGCACGTATGTCTCAAGTGGAAACGCGATTGTCAACGCATTTGGAAGAGCAGCTCGCAGCGCAAGATGCACGTATATCAGCACAGGTGTCCTCACAGTTGGAAGAGCAGGATGCACGGATATCGCTGGTGACCCCCCAAATAGCAGAAGTGTCCTCACAGATTTCGGAAGAGCGGGATGAAATTAAAACTGAAGTGGATGAATTGAGAGATCGTCTCCGTGAGCTACAATTAAATCGGCCAATTATGTCGTCAGCTTCTGCCAATGTAAAACCTTCATCCTTTGATGGCACTGTTCCGTTCCACGTTTTTAAGCTTCAATTCGAAATGACGGCATCTTTAAATAATTGGAACGCTAAAGATAAAGTAGCTGCATTGTTCGTTGCATTAAAAGGATCTGCAGCAGAGATATTACAGACCATTCCAAACTGCGAGGCGAGTAGTTATGAAACGTTGATGGTTGCATTAGAAAGACGGTATGGTAGTGAGCACAGGAAGCAGATCTTTCAAATCTAGTTGCGAAATCGCCGCCAGAAAGCCAATGACTCTCTGCGGAAGTTTTCTACAGAGATTGAGAGGTTAGCTCACTTAGCTTATGCACATAAATCCATGGAATACATCGAGGACACGAAAATTCAGACTTTCGTCAATGGAATACGAGATAACACTACACGATTCGCTGCATTAGTATGTCCAAAATTGACGTTTGCAGAAACCGTTTTGTATGCTCTGACATAGGAAACTGCATCTCTGCTTTGCAATCAAAATCAATTTAATGCTCACAAAGTAGAAATAGAGGAACACACTTGGGTGAACCAATTACTTGAAAAAATGGACAACATGCAGAAAGCACTGAAAAAATCTACGGAAGCGCATAAGAAAAATGATGGTGTGCTTAAGTGCTTCAACTGCGGAAAAAGTGGCCATATTGCACGCAACTGTAACCAGCCCAATAATCCAGTTGGACGTAAACGCAAAGCTGAGGAAGATCACGCAAATGTCAAATCAAAGATAAAGCGAGCCAGCCGAAAAGGGCATGGGCTTGCTCCCGCAAGCAAATGCCCTGTCATCTCCATTTCACAAATAAGCAAGAATACGAGTAACGTTACCGTTAGTGGATGTGTAGATGGTAAAAAGCGCATACTGACTGCGGATACGGGCGCATCACATTCCATAATTCGATCTGATCTGGTTAAGAAAGAAGTGAGACCGTTAGCTGGGGCAAAGTTGCGTACTGCAACTGGAGAAGATACCCTAGGTATCGGAAAGGTAACGTGCGAGATCGTAATTGGAAAGGCAGCCGTGTTACACAATTTTATAGTGGCAGATATAGATGGAGACTATGGGTCAAACAAGTGGTGGATTGTTGAGGCCACAAAAGAATCTACACCAAACTTACTTATAGGAAAAACCTTGGCTATGACAAGACAAGATAAACGTGTTCTAGTAAGAGTACTTAATGAGTGCAGTGTCAAAAGATTAAGGCCGTGATAAATTGCGAAATACGTCTTGAGGAAGATTCCATGGACGAAAACGATATATCGAGCGAAATTAACGCATGGACCGAGGAACTAGAGGCAAACTATCAAACTACGGCTAAACAACTTCTTCTCAGATACTCATCCATATTTGACAAAGACGGAAGAACCAAAGTTGTGAAACATTTTATTAACACAGGTGATGCAAGACCAATCCGCCAAGCTCCTCGGAGCATTCCTTTAGCAAAACGTGAAGTTGTAAGCCAGACCATACGTGAAATGAGCGAAAGCGGCGTAATCGAACCCTCACAGAGTCCGTGGAGCTCACCTGTAGTACTTGTAAAGAAGAAAGATGGGAACATGAGGTTTTGTGTCAACTATAGAAGGTTGAATGATGTAACGAAGAAAGACAGTTATCCACTACCTAGAATCGATGACACACTTGACTCGTTATCAGGCACAAAATGGTTCTCAACACTTGATTTAAAAAGTGGTTATTGGCAAGTGGAGGTAAACGAAGAAGACAAAGAAAATATGGCTTTCAGCGTTGGAGATGGTCTGTGGCAATTTACCGTAATGCCCTTTGGATTATGTAACGCTCCTGCTACTTTTGAGAGACTTATGGACCAGGTACTAAAAGGATTACACTGGAAGACCTGTTTGGTATACCTCGACGATATCATCGTGTTGGGTAAAAGCTTCGATGAACACCTTAAGAACTTGGAAGAGGTTTTCCAACGGATAGCTATCGCTGGTCTGAAGCTGAGTCCAAAGAAGTGTTCCCTTTTCAAAAAAGAAGTAAGCTACTTAGGACACAAAGTGACAATGAAGAGCATTTGCACAGCTAATGAAAATATCGAGGCAGTAAGAGATTGGCCCGCTCCTAAGAATTTACATGAATTGCGGAGTTTCCTTGGACTGTGTACTTATTATAGACGATTCGTTCCAAATTTTGCCAGCGTAGCTAGTAGCCTCCATGAACTCACGAAAAAGAACAGAGTTTTTGAATGGAATAAAGAACAGGAAGTGGCTTTCCAAACTCTGAAGAAACGGTTAAGTACTGCGCCAATGTTGGCATACCCGGTCCTAGGATCAACGATTATTTTGGATACGGATGCTAGTGGATTTGCAGTAGGAGCCGTTCTATCACAAGTCATTGATGGGCATGACAAAGTGGTTGCGTATTACAGCCAGACCATAAGCAAGCCAGAGAGAAATTTTTGTGTCACTCGGAGAGAAATACTGGCGTTGGTGAAGTGCTTCAAACATTTTCATAAGTACCTTTATGGCCAGCGATTTCGGGTAAGGACAGATCATGCAGCATTAAAACGGCTTCTACAATTCAGAAACCCAGAAGGATAGTTTGCACGGTAGATTGAGAGACTCCAAAGTTACGACTTCTCTATAGAACATCGCAAAGGTAGTAGTCAAGGCAATGCTGATGCCATGTCCCGCCGTCCCTGTAATCTGGAATGCAGACATTGCTCAAAAGCTGAGGCCAAAGAAGACATTATAAATGTCCGATTAATGACTATAACATCAGACTGGAATCCGGAGAAGCTACGAAAATGTCAGCAAGAGGATCCAGATTTGAAAAGTGAAATTTGTGCGAGCATTGAGCTCACATGTGTGCTATTTGTAAGGTCACCTGTGCTGATATACTTGCATCTTGAGCTGCGAACTTCTCTTCCAACCGCGTTTCTAACGAGGACAATTGGGATTGTTGTGTTAACATTTGTGATGACACCTCTGCTATTTGTTGGGTCTGCGTTTACATCTGAGACATTCGTGTACTCTGCTCTTTCGCCATCTGCGATATTACAGCAAAAATCATGTTTATGTCCACCATCTTTGACGAGCATTGAGCCTCTTCCTTTTTTTCTATCTTTGTTGTCTCTTCCTCTAATTCCATGTGAAAGACATAATCCTCAACATTAATGTTTTCCGCCTCCATGGCCTCTCTCAACCGTGATTGTAATTCAGTTTTTAATCCTCTTGTCGCCGAACCACGTTTCTCCAGCTTCTTTTTCAGTTGTGGAATCTTCACATCGTTAAACTTGGCCATTTTCAAATAATTATCTCCTTGGGAATTTATTTGACAATCCCACTTCTGACACCAATAGTAACGGATTTCTCGATAAATCGTCTACCTCTAACTCACTCTTGAGTTCGATTACTAGATTGTTAAATAAAAGTCCCAGATTATCTTTATTCCAACAGCTTAACACTTATTGCTTGATATTCTAGTTTACAACTTATTGCTTAATTGCTTTTTACACGGCAACACTCTAATTAGAACTGTGTCTGCTGCACAATCCGGCAGCCCTAATATACTACAACTACGAATTCGCTGTCTAGTTGCTTCTGGCAGCTTATCGTCGATTCTGATTTGTTTTGGTATTTGTGTTCGTCACATTATTGTAACGAATTTCTTGATAAGTCTTTTACCTGTAACTTCCTTTTGATTTCGATCACTAGATTGTTAATTTAAAGTCCCAATTTAATGGCTATACACCTATCTTTATTCCAACAACTTAACACTTATAGCTCGATATTCGAGTTTACAACTTATTGCTTAATTGCTTTTTGCACGGCAACTCTCTGATTAGAACTGTGTCTGCTGCACAATCCGGCAGCCCTTATATAGTAAATTTTTAACAAAAGTTCGCCGCTAGAACATTCTGGCAACTACGAATTCGCTGTCTAGTTGCTTCTGGCAGTTTACCGTCGATTCTGATTTGTTCTGGTATTCGTGTTCGCCACAATATGTTCACGTTTTTAGCTATATATTGTACCATTTTTATTTTGTTTGTTAGAGGCATACAAATTATACGTGTTTTGCGTATAAAGATAAAAAGTTGCTAATCAAAAATAATTTGCCGATAATGATTGAAAAAGAGTCTTCGTATGAACGTAGTCTTCATAGCATTTGAAAACAATGCATACTAAAGCCAGGTTTGTATTATTACCTAAATATTTAATTAATATAGGTTTTATAAATACTATATTTATATATTTATTTGTTTTTGTGCTTCAAAGCTTTGATACCATCTGAAAAAACCAAGCGGGCGGAAAGAGCTATACACATAATGTTTGTAAATTTATATACACACAACTTTGTATGTAAATATGCACGTTCATTGCTTCACGCGAAATCGCCGTTGACACGGACAACTAATGGCCGAAGCTCATGCTTTTTGCTTTCATGATAAAGAATCAATGAGTCGAAATGTCACAACATTGTGTTGTTGGTAGAATATCCGGGCTGTGACTAAAGAAAATAAACAAACGATCGCCGATTGTCACCGCTTCCCTTGACGCTCTAATAGCTTTACCTACAAACAATCGTAAATATGTATGTTTATGTATGATCATGCACACATATCGACGCAGATTTTTGCGAGCCACAGAAAAATATTGAAGTATTGACAAATATTTTAAATCGACCAGAGCTATGTTGCCACTATTGTGATTTTTTTCTGTGTTTTGCGAGTTTGCGAGGTTGTAACTTTTTCCTTCCAGAAGGAACATCAGAAAGCTGATCAATTTATCGGAGAGACTTCTTGCTTTTGTCTCAATTGTTCTTAACACGACAACACTCTAACTAGAAACAGTGTGAGAGCGCTTCAAAATTAGCGTTTTTTTATAACAATTTCCACTGTAGCCTGATCGGACAAAATAATAAGTTTTAGGCTGTTAAATTATAAAACCCAACATTTATTTATTATTAAATATTATTCTACATGTATTCGTTAAACATATGGAAAAACTATTTAAATCCATTTTTGTAATTTTGTGATATATTAGAACAACTGATTTTTAAACTTTCAATACTCAAAAAGTGAAAAAATGTATTAACTCTCATATGGTATATTAAGGGTAATTGTACACTTTCACGGTCACCTGGTTTTTTGGCTGTCAAAAATCGAAAAATGCATGGATTTTCACGATTTTTTTTTAAATGTTCGTTTTTACGGCGGATTTATTATAAAAAATTCAAATATCATCTAAATGCAAAATTTCCGCACTCCTTTTCGTTGCTGTTTGACGCGATTGAATTATGAACACCTCGGTTTATTTTTTTGAAGCGCGGCCGAAGGTCCCCAGTGTGGAAAAGAGTCTACCAGTGATTATTCACAGAAACTTGGTTTTTTATATATCCAAAGCCACGAAACTGATAGAAATTTTGTATTTAGATGATAGTTGAATTTTTTATCATAAATCCGCCGTAAAAACGAACATTTAAAAAAAAATCATGAAAATCCATGCATTTTTCGATTTTTGACAGCCAAAAAACTAGGTGACGGTGAAAGTGTACAATAACCATATTTAGTTTTTAGTATATTATGATAGTTTGAACATAGTATATACATAGCAGAGAATGTAGTTTATAGAGAAGGTTCACAGTGCGTCCATTATCAAAATATTTCACTTTTCGCAAGGGAACTGAAAACGATGAGCGTGTTTCACCAAATGTCCACCATTAACATCAGGGGACTGAAAAATAGCAGAATTGAGCATTTTCAATGTTATTTGAGAAAACTAATGCTAATTCCAATGTTAAGAAATGTACGCTTACAGATTCATATATTTACAATGCGCAAACGATTTTGTATATAATTTGAAGATATTCTGCCTGTACAGGGTGGCTGACGAATCGTGCTACAAAATTAAACCGTAATAAGTTTCTTTTTAGTCAATGCATTACATTTGTTTTTTTTTTATTGTACAGAAAATTGTATTTTATTTAAACAATTAATTATTTTTCCATGCTCTACCACGCATACGTGACACCTAATTCGGGATTGCCTCAATAATCTATTTAATGGACTGCTTCAGTTCAATCAGATTTCTGGGTTTGATTTTGTACACCTCTTGCTTGACATAACCCGATAAGAAAAGACCAAGAGGTCGCAAATATTCTTATACATAATATATGTATAATTATGTGTGCATGTAAACAAATATGAAAGTACCCATTATAATTATTAATTTGTCTACATGCAACATATGTATGTAAGTATGTACACTCATTGTTTCATGCGAAATCTCCGTTGCCACGGACAACCAATGGCCGAAGCTCACGTTTTTTGTTTTCTTGTCGAAGAGTCACTATGTCGAAGGACTGACGCCACAACAAAGCGTCAAAACATTGTGTTGTTGGTAGAAAATCCGAGCTATGCCGAAACAAAATAACGAAGGGCCGGCATTTGTCACCGCTTCCCTTGCCGCTCTAACAGCTTTGCCAACAAATCATCGTAAATATGTATGTTTATATATGAGCATGCATACATATTGACGCAGATTTTTGTGAGGCACGGAAAAATATTTTAAAATTGTAAATTTAAATTGTAAAATATTTTAAATCGACAAAAGCTTTGTTGCCAGTTTTGTTAATGTTTTCTGTGTTTTGTGGGTTTGCGTGGTTGCAATTTTTCCTTTCCAGAGGGAATATCAGAAATTTGTTCAATTTATGATTTTTAGCATTTGCCATCGTCGCGAAAAGATGCTTGTAGGCAAACGCATGCTCGGTGAGATGAGAGGGTGTCTGTTTTTATGAATGAAGCGAGGTTGCTTGTTGAAAGTACGTCTGCGTTCATGAATGAAAATGTTGTTGTGTGATTTACTATAAATTTGGGCTTCGCCTATTTGGCTGACATATTGACTTGTGACGATTGTTGTTTTTGTAGAACAATGTTTGTAGTTTTAGCGAGTGACATATTTACGAATATATGAATGTAGGTTTTTGTATCCATTATTTGTGTGGCAATGTCATAAGTACATATGTATGTATGAGCAGTGCGCGCAAATGTTATTACTGATAAATGATAATAACTTGATTTGAATTTGAATTGTACTTACATAAATACACACATATGTATGTATGTAAGCTTTAAATCATGAAAGGTGTGATTGACATATATTACTATTTAAATATATAATATTAAGATTTTTAAGATATTATGTTAGTGTGTTATATACTTATGTATGTATGTATATAGTAAAACATAGCAGATACATATACATACCTATGTACTTATATGAAAGCATTTCATAGTATCAAACATAAGCAATATTTAAAAAGCAACTGCAAATATTCCTTTGAAGTAATATATTTTAACTAAAATGTAATACATTTTTCATGATATCATAGATATTCAGAAAAGGAATTTCATATCTATGAATATGATTGCATAAACGTATAAAAATATAAGCTAACATGCGGCTGTAATATCAATGCAAACTTCTGAGCATAATTTTCATACAATGCTCAGCTCTGTTCACGCGCCACTGTTAAAATTTCTCCTTCCGAGCCGACTGTGGTGAAACACGCTCATCGTATTTTGTTAGGTTTTGACAGATTGGCAAAATCCTCCGCTGAACCCTCCACGAGGGTGCCGACTGGGAATAGATACCACAGGTTCACGACGTGGGCAAGGGCGAGCTGGCAGCAGTTCTCCCCTGTTGTAGTAGTGAGGTATCTGGCTAAGGTCAGGCTTCCTATCTGGGTGTTCGGTACTCTTCAATAGTGCAGCATCCAGATAGGAGGTCTTACCATGGTAGGAGGTATATAAAGGGCTGCATCAAGGTGTCATGCGACCCGTGCCGAAGATCAACCTGGCTGGGGGCCCTTAAATAGCCCAGTCTCGCAAGGAGCTTACGGATACCTGGCGTCCTCCGTAATAAGATAGCCTTACTTGCATAGCGGGGGCTATGCGCAAGCGGACATACTTACCCCTACACTCGTAGGTCCAAAATTATGAGCCAAAACTTTATAAACAAAAACAACAAAAAAAAAGGAATCCGGACCTCCTTCAAAAAGACCGGAAGGAGCGAGTAGTTCCCAAAGGAGAGCAGCGCTTGGCACGAGCTCGACAACAGCCAAAGCGAGGACAGGAGCGAAGCTTGGTCCTGGAGCAAAGGCAAATACTAAAGGGGCAGAAGCCAAGACTGGCGCCAAGAAAGTAGCAGCGCTGGAGGCAGCCCATACCAACCCCTGTAGCCAAGGCTTGGCAGCTAAGCAGGAGAAGGAGGGAGACGCCAAAAGCGATGCTGCCAGTAGTGGGTCAGCCAGAGAATGGCCTTCCTTTAAGATCGACGACCCAGCAAAAGTGAAGTATGCAGAGAGGCGATGCGCTGCATACCTGCAGAAGAAGGTAGAGCTGCAACCGCCAACCAATGAGGAGCTCACAGAGGAGCTCCAGGAATCCATTGATTGCGCGAGAGCTGTTCTACCTAACTTCAAGCTAGAAGCGCCGGTAGTGGCAGGGGACCCCGAAGGAAAAATCCGCAGAGCCCAGTGGAAATGGGTGCAAGCCGCACTGACGAGTGTGACGAGTGGAAGTGCTACTAAGCAATCCAGGTCCACCCCCGTCATGTGCGGATGCCGGATGGTCTCAAGGGAAGATAAAGAAGATAGCGTGTGACGACGAGAGATCGGTCCAGCTATATAAGGCAGCAATAGCCAAGGTGAGGGAGATCTACCCCAGAGCCAAGTTAGTAGCGGTAGACAGAAAAGACATCCCAGCCCGACCGAGGGCAAGGGTATGGATTCCGGCTACACCATCGTAGCCGGACCAAATAATGCAGCTCATAAGAGCCTGCAACGCGAAACTGCCAACTGGGGGATGGAGATTCGTCAAGGCCTTTGACGACCCCGCATCTCCATCCCCCAGTTGGCAGATTCGTCAAGGCCTTTGACGACCCCGCAGCGGAATCTGGTGTGGAGACGAAATGATCCACAATGCAGATTCTGTTGCTTCTAACAAAAGAATCCGTAGAACCGCTAGCGAAAAGTGGCGGAGAGATCAACTACGGATTCACAAAAGTGATGGTCATGACCTACAAGTCAGACGTCGATGCAGGAGAAAACTCGGAAACATCGGAATCGGAGTGCTATGTCGAGGAAGATCCAGCGGAGTCCTTGAGAGACGCAGAGAACACAGATCAAGGTGAGTGTACTTCGGGGTCTGAACTTGCGGACAGACTCTCTAAACTTTACACTGAGGGTGAGCTTTTAAGCGACTCTCATGATGATGCAGAGAAGACAATAACTAATACGTCTTCTCCAAATTAATCTACACCACAGCAAACTAGCGTCTTTAGCCCTAGTTAACCGCATGGCAGAAGAACGGCCTGACTTCGTCCTCATTCAGGAGCCATGGGTTAATGGAGGGCGTATTTGCGGTCTGAAGACACCGGGATATAATTTATACGCGAATGGTTGTGTAGGTAAGCCTAGGACATGTATATTGGCTAGCAAAAAGCTTAATGTCTTTTTATTACACAGTTACAGTAGTAACGACACTACATTAGTAAGCTGGGAGACGGCTGAGAAGAAATACCGGCTGGCATCATGCTACATGCCGTACGACGAGGTAGCAGTACCATCGCAGCTGTTCAAAGAGCTGGTACGTGACACCGAAGCATCCAAGTGTTCGATTATACTTGGGTGCGACTCCAATGCGCACCACACACTATGGGGAAGCACGGATATTAATGAAAGGGGTGAGTGCTGTTTAATTATTTAAGAGGAAGTAAGCTTTTGCTATGTAACACAGGTAGTACGCCAACATTTATAACTAGAAACCGACAGGAAGTATTAGATATAACACTGGTATCGGAGGAACTGGTAGATAAAATAACACATTGGAGGGTATTGGAGGAAATTTCCTTCTCAGATCACCGCTACATTAAGTGTATAATTGAATTAAATGTAGTTAGGGAAGATAAATTTAGGAATCATAGGAAAAAAAACTGGCAGATGCACATGCAGGAGCTAAAAAAGCGTATTCCTATGATTCCACCATTTCAACCGGAAAAGAAAGAGGACCTAGACATCCTCGTTAAACATTTCACAGATTCTTGTCGTCAAGCACTAGAAGTAGCTTGTCCATTAACGTATAATAGGGGAATAATTAGACCTCCTTGGTAGTCTCCCATATTTAAGAACATGCAAAAAAATTGCAGGAAGCAATTCAATTTGGCCAAATTATCCCAAATAGATATAGAGTGGGATAACTATCATAACCACCTACGGACATACAAAAAGGAGGTAAGAAAAGCAAAAAGAAATTCGTGGAAATCTTTTTGTAATGACATCGAGAATACGGCAGAAGCGTCTCGACTGAGAAAGATAATGACACAGTCGAAACATAGCATCGGATACCTGAGCCCTCCGCTAGACATAGTGTCAGATAGCAATGTTTATTGGGCAATACGGACTATTCTCGGCTCAGTTACAGCAGTCCCTGAGCTACACAATAAACTGGTTAACAACCATGTTTAGAGGGGCACTGAAATTAAACTATATTCCCTCGATATGGAGGGAAGTCAAGGTGATATATATACCAAAGGCTGGCAAAAGCTCACACATTAATCGAAAGGATTTTAGACCAATTAGTCTTTCATGATTTCTTTTAAAAACGCTGGAAAGACTAATAGAAATACATATAAGGGACATACTTAACCCAGGAAAAATGGCAGTTTCGCAGCATGCGTACTCGAAGGGTAGATCCACAGAAACGGCATTAAGCTCAGTGGTAAACGAGATTGAAAAGTCTCTGGAAATAAAAGAAAACACCCTCGTAGCCTTCCTACACATAGAAGGTCCCTTCAACAACATCCAGCCGAAGGCCAAATTGAGCGCGCTTAAAGATCTGGGCATCTCTGAGCCTCTCCGGAAATTAATTGCACAGATGCTCTTGGGCAGGTCAATTATTTCAACGCTGGGAGCTTCAACGATGCACAGATCTGTCCGAAGGGGTGTTATCCCCAAGGAGGCGTGTTATCCCCACTTCTCTGGATCCTGACAATGAATAAAATGCTGGTGGGTCTAGAAAAGAAGGGAGTACATGTTGTGGCCTACGCTGATGATGTGGCACTCTCGTTTAGGGGAAAGTTCCTAGCCTTATGCAGACAATATTAAACGATATTAATCGATGGGTCGTATCATGCGGACTGAATTTAAATGCTAGCAAGACAGAACTAGTATTGCTCACTAAGAAACACAGTACTCCAGAAATCACGCCGCCATTTTTAAATGGCACCAGGCTAACGATAGGAGATAAAGCAAGCTACTTGGGACTAATTTTGGACAGGAAGCTTTCTTGGAAACAAAACTTGGAATCGAGGGTAAAGAAAGCAGCTACAGTGCTTTACACATGTAAAAGAATGGTGGGACCCAGATGGGGACTGACACCTCGGGTGGCTCACTGGCTGTACACAGCAATTGTAAGGCCGATCATGACCTACGGTATAGTAGTATGGTGGCCAATTACAGAAAAGAAATATGCGATTAGAAGCGTGGAAAGTATACAAAGAGCAGCTAGTATTTGCATCAGCAGAGCTCTCAGAACTACGCCAAGCCAGGCACTCAACATAATTTTACACTTGCTGCCAACAGATCTGTATTGCAAGCAAATGGCAGCGAAGTCAGCTCTGAGATTGAGGGAATCCTCCTTACTAGTCGCCAGCAACAAGGGGCATTCTATGATACTCAGTAAGTTCCCGTTTCTTCCCATAACTACGGATTTTCGCAATCCTATGGAGCTGAACCTAAATCCGGTCCTCAATATTGCCTTTACCTCCAGAGAGGAGTGGGACAGGGACGTAGTGGACCAGGAAGCTGGGATAAGCTTCTATACGGATGGTTCCAAACTGGATAACCGAGTAGGCGGCGGTGTCTTCTCGGCTAAACTAGATACCAAAATCGCCTTCCGGTTACCAGACCACTGCAGTGTCTTCCAAGCGGAGGTCACTGCAATTAAAGAAAGCCTTCTTGTACTAACAAAAAGTGTAATCACAACAAGAAGTGTATTTATATATATACAGACAGCCGGGCGGCTTTGAAATCTTTGATGTCTCATAGGATTTCGTCAAGGACAGTGAAAGATTACTATGGTCTTCTAGCGGATCTGTCATCCTATTTCACGGTAAATCTGCAATGGGTCCCAGGACACAGTGACATCCTTGGGAACTGCGTAGCAGATAAACTAGCCAGAACAGTCACCACCGTACAACTAGATCCTGGTAAGGAGAACATAAATATGCCTCTGGCTACTTGTAGATACTTAATCGACAAACAGAACAGATTTACAGCCGAGTGTCAGTGGAATCAGTCCCTGACCTGCTCAACTAGCAGGCAACGTGGCAAGAATGGAATATGAGCCGCACATGCCGACTATTAAAATTCAAGAGGAATGATATAAGAACTCTAGTAGGAGTACTAACAGTCCACTGTCTAATAGGCAGACATGCAAGTAGACTTGGCACGCCTTCCTTGTCAGGAAGTAGAAGAGGAGGAGACCATTAAACATCTTCTATGCGATTGCGCAGCACTATATAGGAAAAGAATCGCAACCATCGGTCGTGGGTTTCTTGACGACGTCTCGGAGGTTGCACGGATAAAACTTGTCTCAGGTGGTTCAGAGAGAAGCCAATAGACAGTCCCAGTGGTATCACAATGGGCCTTCTAAAGGCCTAAGTGTGTCGAATGACAGCCACTTTACCTACCTACCTACCTACCTAGGTTTTGACAATTCACACGCTGGTCCGTAGTTGGACCTTCTCTATATTTTACATTCTCTGCACATAGTATACTATGTATATATGTTCATAAGTTTTGTGCAGTATTAAAAAGTTTAAACTTTCGAATTTTTGGTGCCGAGTCAGCTTTTTGTTTCATTTTGTTTTATTTTATTCTATTTTCTCTCATTATTTATCTCATTAACTTCTTTATTCACAGCTGTGATGCTTTTTCGCTATATTGCTTTTTAAAACTGTCTTGGTTTTAAACTTTGATAAAAAAATTGCTATTATTTTTGCGTTTGTTCTTAATTGAATTTATTATTATTAATATTTTATTAACACACTAATTTATTATATATCTATTAAATTTTGTTCGACTTACTCTTTTATTTGATCTTCATTCTTGTTGTTTATTATGTCTTGTAACTTCCCCAATTCTAACATTAAAGGCGAGTCAGATCGCTACGTTTCATGCTGGCTTTGTGATGGGCTTGCCCAAATTAAGTGTGCTGGACTAACAGGTAGAATCTTAGAATTCATTCTCGACTGTAAGAGATTGCGTTGGTCCTGTTTAAATTGTAGGTCTATTGAAATCGAGCTATTTAAATTTTATAGGAAGACACACCATGGTTTTAACGAAATCGGTCGAGATCTTGTAACCCTCACTGAAAAATTTAGGCACTATGAAAAATTGTTCAAACCTTTTAAGTGCCTGAATGATTCTCACGAATCCTCTAAACATGCTCCTAAGCGTAAACGTCCTCCCGATGAAGTAACACTTAGTTCTTCTGTACAGAAAAGAACGTCTCCTCCCAATGACCTAATAAATCTCTCTTCTCCTTGCCCTCAAGGTGATAAGCCGTCAACTTCCAAAGAGCTCAATTCCCCAAAAGCTCTATCTAATAGTAATAAGTGTCTCACAATTCCAGAGGCCCCCCCTAATAACTTAGTAGCATCAGTTAATAATTTGATAGTTATTCCACCTAAAAAGTCTATATATAAGCATTTATTATCAAAATGTTAGAGGTCTTAATACAAAATTAACCGACTTGTATTTGAACAGTTCCAATTTTAATTTCCATATAATTGGATTTACAGAAACTTGCTTAAAACCTTACATTTTTGATAATGAGATTTTAAACAGCGAATTTCCAATTTTTAGATGTGATCGACTGAACAGAATCGGGGGAGGTGTTCTATTTGCCGTGCATTCCTCTATCCCATCTGTAAATGTTCTTGTTTCAGGGACCGACTCATTTGAATTTAAATGTTTTAGAGTCTACGTTAATAGTTGCTTTATTTATTTAACCCTATCTTATATACCACCCCATTCGAACTTATCTGTATACATGCAGCATGCTTCTTTAATAAATAGTGCTACCTCGATGGCAAATAATGCAGACTCAATATTTGTATTAGGTGATTTCAATTTACCGTGTGCTTCGTGGAAACCTTTCGATGACTATATCGTGCCGATTTGCAATCGGTCATGTTTTAATGAGTTTTTCGAAAAAATGTCCGAGTTGGGTTTGAACCAAATTAATTTGATTCCGAATAAATTTGGTAAGTGTTTAGATTTAGTATACGTTGATACCTCTTCAAAGTGTTCCGTTATTCAGAGAAATCCTCTTGTTCTACCAGAGGACTCATATCATCCTGCTTTGGAAATATCTGTCAAAATCTCAGGCAATGTACGGGATAATAATCATCAAACTTCGTGCTTCTATACTCGGTTTAACTTTCTAAAAGCTAATTTTAAAAAGTTAAATACAGAACTTTCTACAATAACATGGCCTAATTATAATGGTGACATTGAATTAAGTGTCTCTCATTTTAATAAAATTATTACGAAATTATTTGAAAAGTATGTTCCAATAGTAATTGTTAATAAAAGTAAAAGTATAAGTCCGTGGTTTTCGAAAGAGTTGTATAAATTGAAAAACAGAAAAACTCGAGCCTTTAAACATTTAAAAAAAATTGGTTCACTTTTCGACTATTCTAAATATTCTCTATTGCGTCGACAATATTTTGACCTAAACAAAAAATGTTATAATAATTACTCAAATAAAGTAAAAAAGGATATTGTAAGTAATCCAAAATCGTTTTATGATTTCGTCAACTCCAAATGCAGGATTTCCAAATTTCCGTCCGCGATGAAATACAAATCTATCATTTCAAGTGACAATGATATTATATCCAATATTTCATTTCAAACTACTGTAATAATTCTTCCAAAACTTTTTCTTATCAGCACGTGCTGTGTTCAAATACTTTAATTAACGCTCCAATTATTTCTGAAGAAGACGTCCTACTTAATATAAATAAGTTAAAACCATCTTTTAATTATGGCCCAGACATGATACCCTTATGCTTCCTTAAAAATAGGGCCAAATATATTTACTTGCCTTTGCCAAGGATATTTAATTCCTCTCTTAAACACGGTATATTTCCTTCAATATGGAAACAGTCATTCATAATTCCTTTGCATAAAAGTGGATTTAGATCCAACATTGAAAACTATAGAGGTATCGCAAAACTATCAGTTATACCTAAACTTTTTGAAGCTATCATCACTGACCATATAACCTTTTCGATTTCTCCGTTAATTTCCTCATCTCAGCATGGATTTCGTAAGGGGAATTCGACTATAACAAACTTACTTGAATTTGTAAACCATGTATCATTGGGTTTTAGGGAACATAAGCATACGGATGTTATATACACAGACTTTAGCAAAGCTTTCGATAAAGTAACTCTCGAGATTCTCATACATAAACTTGATCTGCTGGGCTTTCAGCCTAAATTCCTTCAATGGGTATCTTCCTATCTTTATAATAGAACACAACGAGTGATATATGAGGATACACCTTCAGATACAATTAATGTTTCTTCAGGTGTTCTGCAAGGTAGTCATCTTGGCCCGATTCTGTTCTTGTTGTTTATTAACGATATCTCTTCAGTAATAGAATTCTCAAAAATTTTATTATACGCTGACGACGTAAAACTTTTTAAATCATACACTTCAACTGAAGAAAGGTGTCTGTTGCAAACAGACTTAAACAATTTGGTTGCATGGTGTGATAGAAATGATTTGCCATTGAATCTCAATAAATGTAAGATGATGTGCTTTTCCCGTAGATCTGTGCACCACTCTTCTTATGTAATAAAACACCATATTCTAGAGCAAATTTTTAACTATGTTGATTTGGGAGTTAATGTGGACCCTAAGCTTAATTTTAGTCTTCATATTGATACCATGGTCTTGAAAGCAAAAGCTGTCCTCAGTTTTGTTAAACGTTGGTCTAAAGAATTTAGAGATCCGTATATTACTAAAACACTTTATACAACTTTGGTTAGACTTATATTGGAATATGGCTCTGTTGTATGGAACCCTAGCTACCAAATTCATTCTGACAAGTCAGAGTCTGTTCAAAGGCAATTTTTACTTTTCGCCTTAGCGCATTTCCGATGGGATTCTAGGGAAAGTCTACCTCCATACACTAGTCGTTTAAAACTTATTAATCTACCTACACTTTCTAGTCGTAGGGAAATGCTTGGCATAATATTCTTAGTGAAAATTTTGAATGGAACAGTTTGCATTTCTTTTCTCCTGTTTGAAATTAAATTTAATATCCCGGTTCGCCTTTCGAGGCAGTTTAGACCTTTACTGCTAAAATCCTGTAGATCAAATTTTGAACTTAACGAGTCATTCCGCCGTGTATGTCATGATTTTAATTCTTATTCCAGCACATTTGACTTATCTGACTCACTTTTCAAAATTTAAAAGACTTTATTGTTTTCTCTTAATAAATGAAAGTGCAACAATTTATTATATTGTAACTTTAAATCTTGGCTGCTGAAATTTTTGTTTCTGTAGCTGAGCAGTTTCAGATCTCAACACTTAAAAAGCTCGCTTGCCTTTTCTGACTCGGCTGCGGATTGCGCCCCTCGCGTCGGTTGGGCGGGAGGAGGGTAATCGTTGGGTTATTATTATATGTATGATAATATATAAGATTATAATATGAGATTTAAATTTACCAAAAAATAAAGCAGAGCTTTTAGGCTCTCGGTTAAAACAGTAGAATTTGCATGATGATGTTGTAATATAACAGTTCAGCGAACTAGGCATGAGACATTTTCAACGTTTTTCACAAAAGAAGATGGACTTTGTTTTTGCAATGACATCAAAGGTATGTTTGAAGAAATTGGCATATCTTGCATTCCTAGCGAATGGCGCTTATTCATCGACAGCTCTACCAAAAGCTTGAAAGCCGTTTTATTACACAATGGAAATAAATTTCCATCCCTTCCAATTGCTCACTCGGTAAATTTGAAAGAAAATATGATAGTGTTAAAATCTTGCTTGACGCAGTAAAGTATGACGAGTACAATTGGCAGTTGATTGGTGATTTTAAAATTGTCGGATTTTTAATGGGATTACAGAGCGGATATACCAAATTTCGATATACCAAAGTTTCTAACTGGCATTCAAAAGGCAAGTTGGAACAGTTTCGAAGCAGTAGTTTCTGGATTTTTGTAGATTGTCTTTAAAACTACATGCCCATTTAGATAAACAACATGGGAGCGTATTCAGAGGAGTAAGAAGAGCGCTTTCATCTGGACATCATGAACTTTGAACAGCGATATCAGGACCAATATAATGAGAACATGATTTGAAACTATATTTGGAGTTTATTAAAAGAAAGCACTTACGATCACAAAAAAAAGCAAAACTGTACACTTTTAACTCATTTTCTGTTCTTTTGTAAGTTATTTGAATAGTGAAACTTAATAAAAATGATAAATACGCTTATCTATGTAGTTCTATCTTAAATTAAACATTAAAACCACAGCTTTTGAGAAAATTCGTTTAATTAATTTCCTGATCACAAAAGCAAACTTTTGAAGGTCATATATTTTTGTTTCGTGTATTTTTACCTAAACTAAAGAAATTTTACAATTTTCTTTTAAGTCGAGTTCAAATTTCGTGTTGACCTGTGTTATCAAACATAGAAAAACGTCTTATTTTCACGTTGACTACAAATATTGCTTTAAAAAAGTTTATTAATTAATTAAAATGTAATCAATTGTACATGTATTAATATCAATAAAAATGATTGCATATAAACGTATAAAAATATAATCCAAAAAACTAACATGCGGCTGTAAAATCAAAGTAAGTCTCTGAGCAAAATTTCTCCTTCCGAGCTAGTGGTGAATTCCAACCATCGTGATTTGTTAGATTTGGACAATTCACACGCTGGTCCGCAATTGAACCTTCTCTAGTAGCTTAAATTCAGATTGAAATGAATTAGTCCATTTGCACGTAACCGTTTTTTAAAATTTTACTAAAAAATATGATAAATCTAAAGATAAATACATTTTTAAATAGTAAATTAATTTAATTTTATGTTATTAAAAAAAACTGAACTGAAAATACGATAGAAAATAGATTTTACTAAAAAAAATTTGTAAGCAATGTACTAAAAGTGGCCATACACGACATATATACATGTGCGTTCGATAAGTATATGCGCAAGTCAGATTTACTCGTGTGTGGGTTTGTGTGCATACGAATCCAAGTTGGCGAAAATTTTCGATATTTTGCAATTAATGTGCACACAAGTATGTCGTATATGGGCTTGTGTGCTCACAATTGCTCATTTGGAAAACAAAAAGTGACAAAATTATAGTAAAATTTAATGGAAAAATATATATGTTGGAATAATTTATTGTCTAAATAGAATCAAATACATAAAGATGCTATTATAATAAATCTATTCGAGAATTAAAATATAAAAAGTACAATTCAATTATCCGCTTGATTCTGGTACATGTTTACTCATTGAAGGACGAATGTAAAACGGATCCGTATGTCGTGTATGGCGAAAAGATTTCATACCGATCGAAAACATAAGTGTGTCGTGTATGGCTACTTTTACATTTGCTAACAAACCAAATCAAAAAACCCGACAAGATGGAGGTAACCAATTCACTACTACATTTGTAAAGTTTATCCTTTACACCACTACATATTCAAAGCTAACTTTTTGTTTTTAAATTCAAAATTTTGTTGTAAGAGTAGCAATATTCATCATATATATTATTTGAATGCGTAAGAAGGAGATGCACGTAAAACTATTCCGGCTTTATTTGGAAACAATTTTTGAAGTAAGCGTTTTGTCTGAACTGCTTTTTAATTATAATGTCATATTGGAAATCTAGTGGGATCAATTGTGTCGATATCGTGAAGTATTGCGTGATATTTTTCCCAATGGTGATTCCAAGGAAAGTTGCCTCATTTTCGGCTTTACAGTTGGAAACACCAGTTACTTACATTTTCTTGCCTTCTGGTTGTATTGCCTTGCAATTTGCCGCGCTAGATGTGGAATGTGCGAACGATTTTCCACATCAATAAGCGCATGTCCACAGTCGCGCAGAGTTTGTGTGAACGTGCTACATAGGTAAGCATGGCCGTGCAATGCTTAAATTACATACTCATTCGTTCTGTGAAGCAGTTCTACGGCTTGTACGAAATTTTGCCTCATTCCGATACCACCGTTGGCAAATAAGCAAACAGTCAACTATTTGGTGACCAGCCCAAATTGAACTGGAACACGGTTGCGGGAGGCCATTGCGACGGATAACATTGATGTTGAGGAATATTTCGCAGATGTCAACGCAAATATCGACGCAGGTGAAATCACAAATGGCAGAGGTGCCATCACAAATGTTAACGTCTGTATATCAGCTCTCTTAACAGTTCAAAAAGCAGGATGTACGGATATCGCAAGTGACGTCACAAATAGCAGAGGTGTCCTCACAGATTTCGGAACAGTGGGTTATATAAACCTGAAGTGGATGAATTGAAGGATCGTCTCCACGAGCTACAATTAAATCGGCCAATTATGTCAACAGCTTCTGCCAAGGTAGAGCCTCCATCTTTTGATGGCACAGTTCCGTTCTATGTTTTTAAGCTACAATAAGAAAAGGCGGCGTCTGCAAATAATTAGAACGTTGAAGGTAACGTAGCTGCATTGATCGTTGAACTAAAAGGATCTGCAGCGAAAATATTACAAAAATTTTAACTCATTTTCTGTTCTTTTGTAAGTTATTTGAATAGTGAAACTTAATAAAAATGATAAATACGCTTATCTATGTAGTTCTATCTTAAATTAAACATTAAAACCACAGCTTTTGAGAAAATTCGTTTAATTAATTTCCTGATCACAAAAGCAAACTTTTGAAGGTCATATATTTTTGTTTCGTGTATTTTTACCTAAACTAAAGAAATTTTACAATTTTCTTTTAAGTCGAGTTCAAATTTCGTGTTGACCTGTGTTATCAAACATAGAAAAACGTCTTATTTTCACGTTGACTACAAATATTGCTTTAAAAAAGTTTATTAATTAATTAAAATGTAATCAATTGTACATGTATTAATATCAATAAAAATGATTGCATATAAACGTATAAAAATATAATCCAAAAAACTAACATGCGGCTGTAAAATCAAAGTAAGTCTCTGAGCAAAATTTCTCCTTCCGAGCTAGTGGTGAATTCCAACCATCGTGATTTGTTAGATTTGGACAATTCACACGCTGGTCCGCAATTGAACCTTCTCTAGTAGCTTAAATTCAGATTGAAATGAATTAGTCCATTTGCACGTAACCGTTTTTTAAAATTTTACTAAAAAATATGATAAATCTAAAGATAAATACATTTTTAAATAGTAAATTAATTTAATTTTATGTTATTAAAAAAAACTGAACTGAAAATACGATAGAAAATAGATTTTACTAAAAAAAATTTGTAAGCAATGTACTAAAAGTGGCCATACACGACATATATACATGTGCGTTCGATAAGTATATGCGCAAGTCAGATTTACTCGTGTGTGGGTTTGTGTGCATACGAATCCAAGTTGGCGAAAATTTTCGATATTTTGCAATTAATGTGCACACAAGTATGTCGTATATGGGCTTGTGTGCTCACAATTGCTCATTTGGAAAACAAAAAGTGACAAAATTATAGTAAAATTTAATGGAAAAATATATATGTTGGAATAATTTATTGTCTAAATAGAATCAAATACATAAAGATGCTATTATAATAAATCTATTCGAGAATTAAAATATAAAAAGTACAATTCAATTATCCGCTTGATTCTGGTACATGTTTACTCATTGAAGGACGAATGTAAAACGGATCCGTATGTCGTGTATGGCGAAAAGATTTCATACCGATCGAAAACATAAGTGTGTCGTGTATGGCTACTTTTACATTTGCTAACAAACCAAATCAAAAAACCCGACAAGATGGAGGTAACCAATTCACTACTACATTTGTAAAGTTTATCCTTTACACCACTACATATTCAAAGCTAACTTTTTGTTTTTAAATTCAAAATTTTGTTGTAAGAGTAGCAATATTCATCATATATATTATTTGAATGCGTAAGAAGGAGATGCACGTAAAACTATTCCGGCTTTATTTGGAAACAATTTTTGAAGTAAGCGTTTTGTCTGAACTGCTTTTTAATTATAATGTCATATTGGAAATCTAGTGGGATCAATTGTGTCGATATCGTGAAGTATTGCGTGATATTTTTCCCAATGGTGATTCCAAGGAAAGTTGCCTCATTTTCGGCTTTACAGTTGGAAACACCAGTTACTTACATTTTCTTGCCTTCTGGTTGTATTGCCTTGCAATTTGCCGCGCTAGATGTGGAATGTGCGAACGATTTTCCACATCAATAAGCGCATGTCCACAGTCGCGCAGAGTTTGTGTGAACGTGCTACATAGGTAAGCATGGCCGTGCAATGCTTAAATTACATACTCATTCGTTCTGTGAAGCAGTTCTACGGCTTGTACGAAATTTTGCCTCATTCCGATACCACCGTTGGCAAATAAGCAAACAGTCAACTATTTGGTGACCAGCCCAAATTGAACTGGAACACGGTTGCGGGAGGCCATTGCGACGGATAACATTGATGTTGAGGAATATTTCGCAGATGTCAACGCAAATATCGACGCAGGTGAAATCACAAATGGCAGAGGTGCCATCACAAATGTTAACGTCTGTATATCAGCTCTCTTAACAGTTCAAAAAGCAGGATGTACGGATATCGCAAGTGACGTCACAAATAGCAGAGGTGTCCTCACAGATTTCGGAACAGTGGGTTATATAAACCTGAAGTGGATGAATTGAAGGATCGTCTCCACGAGCTACAATTAAATCGGCCAATTATGTCAACAGCTTCTGCCAAGGTAGAGCCTCCATCTTTTGATGGCACAGTTCCGTTCTATGTTTTTAAGCTACAATAAGAAAAGGCGGCGTCTGCAAATAATTAGAACGTTGAAGGTAACGTAGCTGCATTGATCGTTGAACTAAAAGGATCTGCAGCGAAAATATTACAAACCATTACAAATCGTCGCCAGAAAGACAATGAGTATCTGCAAGAGTTTTCTTCAGTGATTGAGAGGTTAGCTTACTTCGAATATGCTCATAAATTGGTGGAGTTTACCGAGGATACGAAAATTCAGATCTTCGTTAATTATGCTGTGTTAGCATGTCCAATATTGACGTTTGCGGAAACCATTTCGTATGCTCTGATACAGGAAACTGCATCTCTGCTTAGCAATCACGCATTTAAAGCTCATAAAGTAGAAACAGAAGAACACTCTTGGGTGAACTAATTACTGGAAAAAATTTACTACATGCAAAAAGCACTGGAAATTGCGCGCGTAAGAAAAATGATGGTGTCGTTAAATGCTTCAACTGCGGCAAAAGTGGCCATACTGCACGCAATTGTAACCAATCCAATAATTCAGTTGGACGTTAACGCAAAGCTGAGGAAGATAAAGCAAATGTCAAAACCAATCAATCCTTAAACTAACGCGAGCCGAAAAGAGCACGGGCTGGCTCCTGCAAGCGAATGCCATGTATTCTCCATTTCCCAAATAAGCAGGAATACGAGCAACGTTACCGTTATTGGTTATGTAGACGATAAAAAGCGCATACTGACTGTGAATACGGGCGCATCACATTTTATTATTCGATCTGATCGAGCTAATAAAGAAGTAAGACCATTAGCTGAGGCAAAGTTGGGTACTGCATCTAATGCATGAGATCGTATTTGGAAGGGCAGCCGTGGTACAAAATTGTGTAGTAGCAGTTATCGTCGACGAAGTCATAATTGGAGTAGACTTTCTAGCAAATCAAGGAATAAAAATTTAGATGGAGGATTGTGTATGTGAAGTTGTAAGCAAGACCAAACGGGAAATGAGCGAAGCGCCGAAATCGAACCATCAGCGAATCAATGGAGTTCACCTATTGTACTTGTGAAGAAGAAAGATGGGAACAGGAGGTCTTGCGTGAACTATAGAAGTTTTAAAGTTGTAACGAAGAAAGACAGTTAACCACTACCTAGAATCGATGACACTCTGGACGCGCTATCAGGCACAAAATGGTTCTTAACACTTGATTTAAAAAGTTGTTATTGGCAAGTGGAGATACACAAAGAACACAAAAAAAAGACGGCTTACAGCGTTGAAGATGGTCTATGGCAACTTACCGTAATGTCCTTTCGATTATGTAACGCTCCTGCTACCTTTGAGAGACTTATGGACCAGGTATTAAAACGATTACACTGGAAGTCCCGTTTGGTATACCTCGACGATATCACCGTCATGGGTAAATGCTTCGATGAACACCTTAAGAACTTGGAAGAGGTTTCTCAACGGATATCTAGCGCTGGTCTGAAGCTGAGTCCAAAGAAGTGTTCTTTTTCAAAAAGGAAGTAAGTTACTTAGGACACAAAAGGACAACGGAGGGCATTTGCACAGCTAATGAAAAAGAGAGGCAGTAAAAGGTTTTCCTTAAAGAAAGTGGTTGGGTATAACTGCCAGACAATAAGAAAGCCAGAGAGAAATTATTGTGTTACTCGGAGGGAGTTACTGGCGTTGGGGTGCATCAAAAATTTTCATAAGTACCTTTATGGCCAGCGATTTCGGGTGAGGACAGATCATGCAGCATTAAAATGGCTTCTACAATTCCGGAACCTTAAGGGATAGTTGGCACGGTGGATTGAAAGAATCCAAAGTAACGACTTCTCTATAGAACATCACAATGGCGTTAGTCATGGAAATGCGATGTCCCGCCGTCGCTGTAGTTTGGAATGCCATGTTAAATGTGTAAAACATGGAGTAGAGATGAACAAACGTCTAACGAGAGAAGAAACAGCTGCAGAAAATTCAGTCGTAAATTCTGCATCGCGTATGGGAAAGCGAGGATTGGCTTCCCGAAGTTCTCAACAAGCTACATAACGGTCCAAGTGGAGGATACATGGGTATCATTAAAACTTTGAAGAAATTAAAACAAATATTTTATTGGGTAGGTTGTCGTCAAACAGTTACGAAGGGGATCGCCAATTGTGTCGAGTACATTGGCCGAGGTCCAAGAATCATGGTCAGAGTTCCGTTCAGTAAATTAGAAAATAAGTATGTTTTGGTAGTTATGGACTATTTCAGCAAATGGCTAGAGGTATACGCAATTGATAACCAATAGTTTTATTTTAGGAGATGTGCGAGAAACTGGGTACTGCAGACTCCAGCAAGGGTAATTTTTGGTAATGATTTTCGACTTCCGATTGATTTTAAATTTGGAATTAACGCCAGCGGAGGAAGGAATGCTAAGGGAGTTAACAGCATCTGAGAAGATGAAATGAGGGATATACATGCTATGGTGGGTCAGCGCACCAATATAATAAGCGATAAAATGAAAGAAAACTACAAGGTGTTTATTGAAGGCGATTGGGTATTGTTATATAACTCACAACGAAAGAAAGGGCTGTCTTCCAAATTACAGTGTAGATGGGAAGGACCATACCAGGTTATTAAACGACTCAGAGATCGACGATAAATTGCCAGAATATTCTAGCGGCAAAGTTTTGTTAAAGATCTACTGTATAAGGTCTGCCGGATTGTATAGCAGATACAGTTCAAGTTACAGTGCTGCTTAGTAAACAGCTATAAGCATTAACTTGTAAACTCGAATAACGAGTAATAAGTGTAAAGGGGCTTTTATTAAAAAATCCAGTGATCGAACTCAAGAGTGACATACAAGGCAGATGATTTGTCGATAAATTTGTTACAAAATTGTAACGGATTTCTCGATAAATCGTCTAACTATAACTCACTCTTGAGCTCGATCACTGGATTGTTAAATTAAAGTCCCAATTTAATGCTATACACTTAGCTTTATTTCCAATTCCAACAAATTAACACTTATTGCTCGCTATTCGAGCTTACAACTTATTGCTTATAGCTTAATTTCTCTTTACACGGCAACACTCTAATTAGAAATGTGTCTGCTGCACAATCCGGTAGCCTTTTAATAGTAAATTTTTAACAAAAGTTCGCTACTAGAACATTCTGGCAACTACGAATTCGCTGTCTAGTTGCTTCTGGCAGTTTTTCGTCAATTCTGATTTGTTCTGGTACTCGTGTTCGTCACACTGCCCTCTACCTAAGGTAGCCCTTTAATAGTAAATTTTTAACAAAAGTTCGCTACTAGAACATTCTGGCAACTACGAATTCGCTGTCTAGTTGCTTCTGGCAGTTTATCGTCAATTCTGATTTATTCTGGTACTCGTGTTCGTCACACTGCCCTCTACGGTACCAAACGCTGCAAGCCGTTCCAGATGAACCACCTTCATTTTATTCCTTGGTCTTCCAATGGTCTGTATGCGATACACTACATCATTGAGTCGTTTAATAAGCTGGTATGGTCCTTCCCAATTACACTGTAATATGGGAGACAGCCCTTTCTTTCGTTGTGGGTTATGTAACAATACCCAATCGCCTTCAATAAAACCTTCAGAGTTTATTGCCTTTGTCGTATTTTGCTTTCATCTTATCGCTCATAATTTTGGTGCGCTGTCTCACCATAGCATGTATATTCCTCATCTCGTCTTCTAGGATGCTAATGAATTCCTTAGTATTCCTTCCTCGGATCGGATGTAGTGCAGTTTTACGAGTTTTCCGGATACCCAGCTTCTGGCATATCTCCTGTATTAGAGCTGATTCAAAATTTCTCCCTTGGTCAGAATGTAATTTTATTGGAACACCATACTTTGATACCCAATTGTTGATGAATACATCCGCTACTGTTCCATACTCTTGGTTAGGAATTGCGTATACCTCTGGCCATTTGCTGAAATAGTCCATGACTACCAAAACATATCTGTTTCATAATTTACTGATAGGAAATGGACCACTTACATCCATGGCTACTCGCTCAAACGGCGCACCTGAATTGTACTGCTTCATCTGACCATGACTCCTGGACCGGGGCGCTTTAGAAGCAATGCATTCGACACAATTGGCGATCCACTCTGTAACGAATTGACGACAACCAACCCAATAAAATCTTTGTTTTAATTTCTCCAAGGTTTTATTGATACCCATGTGTCCTCCACTTGGACCGTTGTGCAGCTCGTTGACCATTTGCTGAAATAGTCCATAACTACCAAAACATACTTATTTTCTAATTTACTGAACGGAACTCTGACCATGATTCTTGGACCTCGGCCAATGTACTCGACACAATTGGCGATCCCCTTCGTAACTGTTTGACGACAACCTACCCAATAAAATATTTGTTTTAATTTCTTCAAAGTTCTAATGATACCCATGTATCCTCCACTTGGACCGTTATGTAGCTTGTTGAGAACTTCGGGAAGCCAATCCTCGCTTTCCCATACGCGATGCAGAATTTACGACTGAATTTTCTGCAGCTGTTTCTTCTCTCGTTAGACGTTTGTTCATCTGAAATCCACGTTTTACACATTTAAAATCTGGTTCGTCTTGCTGACATTTTCGCAGTTCTTCTAGATCCCAGTTTGATGTTATTGCCAGTAATCGGACACCTATAATGTCTTCTTCGGCCGCAGCTTCCGCGCAATGTCTGCATTCCAAACTACAGCGACGGCGGGACATCGTATTTCCATGACTAACGCCATTGTGATGTTCTATAGAGAAGTCGTTACTTTGGATTCTTTCAATCCACCGTGCCAACTATCCCTTAGGGTTCCGGAATTGTAGAAGCCATTTTAATGCTGCATGATCTGTCCTCACCCGAAATCGCTGGCCATAAAGGTACTTATGAAAATTTTTGATGCACCCCAACGCCAGTAATTCCCTCCGAGTAACACAATAATTTCTCTCTGGCTTTCTTATTGTCTGGCTGTTATACCCAACCACTTTCTTTAAGGAAAACCTTTTACTGCCTCTCTTTTTCATTAGCTGTGCAAATGCCCTCCGTTGTCCTTTTGTGTCCTAAGTAACTTACTTCGTTTTTGAAAAAGAACACTTCTTTGGACTTAGCTTCAGACCAGCGCTAGATATCCGTTGAGAAACCTCTTCCAAGTTCTTAAGGTGTTCATCGAAGCATTTACCCATGACGGTGATATCGTCGAGGTATACCAAACGGGACTTCCAGTGTAATCGTTTTAATACCTGGTCCATAAGTCTCTCAAAGGTAGCAGGAGCGTTACATAATCGAAAGGACATTACGGTAAGTTGCCATAGACCATCTTCAACGCTGTAAGCCGTCTTTTTTTGTTTTCTTTGTGTATCTCCACTTGCCAATTACAACTTTTTAAATCAAGTGTTAAGAACCATTTTGTGCCTGATAGCGCGTCCAGAGTGTCATCGATTCTAGGTAGTGGATAACTGTCTTTCTTCGTTACAACTTTAAAACTTCTATAGTTCACGCAAGACCTCCTGTTCCCATCATTCTTCTTCACAAGTACAATAGGTGAACTCCATTGATTCGCTGATGGTTCGATTTCGGCGCTTCGCTCATTTCCCGTTTGGTCTTGCTTACAACTTCACATACACAATCCTCCATCTAAATTTTTATTCCTTGATTTGCTAGAAAGTCTACTCCAATTATGACTTCGTCGACGATAACTGCTACTATAAAATTTTGTACCACGGCTGCCTTTCCAATTACGATCTCATGCATTAGATGCAGTACCCAACTTTGCCTCAGCTAATGGTCTTACTTCTTTTTTAGCTCGATCAGATCGAATAATAAAATGTGATGCGCCCGTATTCACAGTCAGTATGCGCTTTTTATCGTCCACCTAACCAATAACGGTAACGTTGCTCGTATTCCTGCTTATTTGGGAAATGGAGAATACATGGCATTCGCTTGCAGGAGCCAGCCCGTGCTCTTTTCGGCTCGCTTTAGTTTAAGGATTGATTGGTTTTGACATTTGCTTTATCTTCCTCAGCTTTGCGTTAACGTCCAACTGAATTATTGGATTGGTTACAATTGCGTGCAGTATGTCCACTTTTTCCGCAGTGGAAGCATTTAGCGACACCATCATTTTTCTTACGCGCGCAATTTCCAGTGCTTTTTGCATGTAGTAAATTTTTTCCAGTAATTAGTTCACCCAAGAGTGTTCTTCTATTTCTACTTTTTGAGCTTTAAATGCGTGCTTGCTAAGCAGTTTCCTGAGTCAGAGCATACGAAATGGTTTCCGCAAACCTCAATATTGGACATGCTAACACAGCATAATTAACGAAGATCTGAATTTTCGTGTCCTCGGTAAACTCCACCAATTTATGAGCATATTCGAAGTAAGCTAACCTCTCAATCACTGTAGAAAACTCTTGCAGATACTCATTGTCTTTCTGGCGACGATTTTCCAATTCGATTTGGAAAATCTGCTACCTGCGCTCACTACCATTCCTAATGCACCCATCAACGTTTCATAATTACTCGATTCGCAGTTTGTAATGGTTTGTAATATTTTCGCTGCAGATCCTTTTAGTTCAACGATCAATGCAGCTACTTTACCTTCAACGTTCTAATTATTTGCAGACGCCGCCTTTTCTTATTGTAGCTTAAAAACATAGAACGGAACTGTGCCATCAAAAGATGGAGGCTCTACCTTGGCAGAAGCTGCTGACATAATTGGCCGATTTAATTGTAGCTCGCGGAGACGATCCTTCAATTCATCCACTTCAGGTTTATATAACCCACTGTTCCGAAATCTGTGAGGACACCTCTGCTATTTGTGACGTCACTTGCGATATCCGTACATCCTGCTTTTTCAACTGTTAAGAGAGCTGATATACAGACGTTAACATTTGTGATGGCACCTCTGCCATTTGTGATTTCACCTGCGTCGATATTTGCGTTGACATCTGCGAAATATTTCTCAACATCAATGTTATCCGTCTCCATGGCCTCCCGCAACCGTGTTCCAGTTCAATTTGGGCTGGTCACCAAATTTTATTATATTTATTATAATAGCATTTTTATGTATTTGATTCTATTTAGACAATAAATTATTCCAACATATATATTTTTCCATTAAATTTTACTATAATTTTTTCACTTTTTGTTTTCCAAATGAGCAATTCTGTGCACACAAGCCCATATACGACATACTTGTGTGCACATTAATTGCAAAATATCGAAAATTTTCGTCAACTTGGATTCGTATGCACACAAACCCACACACGAGTAAATCTCACTTGCGCACATACTTATCGAACGCACATGTATATATGTCGTGTATGGCCACTTTTAGTACATTGCTTACAAATTTTTTTTAGTAAAATCTATTTTCTATCGTATTTTCAGTTCAGTTTTTTTTAATAACATAAAATTAAATTAATTTACTATTTAAAAATGTATTTATCTTTAGATTCATCATATTTTTTAGTAAAATTTTAAAAAACGGTTACGTGCAAATGGACTAATTCATTTCAATCTGAATTTAAGCTACTAGAGAAGGTTCAATTGCGGACCAGCGTGTGAATTGTCCAAATCTAACAAATCACGATGGTTGAAATTCACCACTAGCTCGGAAGGAGAAATTTTGCTCAGAGACTTACTTTGATTTTACAGCCGCATGTTAGTTTTTTGGCTTATATTTTTATACGTTTATATGCAATCATTTTTATTGATATTAATACATGTACAATTGATTACATTTTAATTAATTAATAAACTTTTTTAAAGCAATATTTGTAGTCAACGTGAAAATAAGACGTTTTTCTATGTTTGATAACACAGGTCAACACGAAATTTGAACTCGACTTAAAAGAAAATTGTAAAATTTCTTTAGTTTAGGTAAAAATACACGAAACAAAAATATATGACCTTCAAAAGTTTGCTTTTGTGATCAGGAAATTAATTAAACGAATTTTCTCAAAAGCTGTGGTTTTAATGTTTAAATTAAGATAGAACTACATAGATAAGCGTATTTATCATTTTTATTAAGTTTCACTATTCAAATAACTTACAAAAGAACAGAAAATGAGTTAAAAGTGTACAGTTTTGCTTTTCTTTTGTGTTCGTAAGTGCTTTCTTTTAATAAACTCCAAATATAGTTTCAAATCTAGTTCTCATTATATTGGTCCTGACATCGCTGTTCAAAGTTCATGATGTCCAGATGAAAGCGCTCTTCTTACTCCTCTGAATACGCTCCCATGTTGTTTATCTAAATGGGCATGTATCACATTAAAGACATTCTACAAAAATCCAGAAACTACTGCTTCGAAACTGTTCCAACTTGCCTTTTGAATCCCAGTTAGCAACTTTGGTATATCGAAATTTGGTATATCCGCTCTGTAATCCCATTAAAAATCCGACAATTTTAAAATCACCAATCAACTGCCAATTGTACTCGTCATACTTTACTGCGTCAAGCAAGATTTTAACACTATCATATTTTCTTTCAAATTTACCGAGTGAGCAATTGGAAGGGATGGAAATTTATTTCCATTGTGTAATAAAACGGCTTTCAAGCTTTTGGTAGAGCTGTTGATGAATAAGCGCCATTCGCTAGGAATGCAAGATATGCCAATTTCTTCAAACATACCTTTGATGTCATTGCAAAAACAAAGTCCATCTTCTTTTGTGAAAAACGTTGAAAATGTCTCATGCCTAGTTCGCTGAACTGTTATATTACAACATCATCATGCAAATTCCACTGTTTTAACCGAGAGCCTAAAAGCTCTGCTTTATTTTTTGGTAAATTTAAATCTCATATTATAATCTTATATATTATCATACATATAATAATAACCCAACGATTACCCTCCTCCCGCCCAACCGACGAGAGGGGCGCAGTCCGCATACGTGCGGAATTAGCCGAGTCAGAAAAGGCAAGCGAGTTTTTTAAGTGTTGAGATCTGAAACTGCTCAGCTACAGAAACAAAAATTTCAGCAGCCAAGATTTAAAGTTACAATATAATAAATTGTTGCACTTTCATTTATTAAGAGAAAACAATAAAGTCTTTTTAATTTTGAAAAGTGAGTCAGATAAGTCAAATGTGCTGGAATAAGAATTAAAATCATGACATATACGGCGGAATGACTCGTTAAGTTCAAAATTTGATCTACAGGATTTTAGCAGTAAAGGTCTAAACTGCCTCGAAAGGCGAACCGGGATATTAAATTTAATTTCAAACAGGAGAAAAGAAATGCAAACTGTTCCATTCAAAATTTTCACTAAGAATATTATGCCAAGCATTTCCCTACGACTAGAAAGTGTAGGTAGATTAATAAGTTTTAAACGACTAGTGTATGGAGGTAGACTTTCCCTAGAATCCCATCGGAAATGCGCTAAGGCGAAAAGTAAAAATTGTCTTTGAACAGACTCTGACTTGTCAGAATGAATTTGGTAGCTAGGGTTCCATACAACAGAGCCATATTCCAATATAAGTCTAACCAAAGTTGTATAAAGTGTTTTAGTAATATACGGATCTCTAAATTCTTTAGACCAACGTTTAACAAAACTGAGGACAGCTTTTGCTTTCAAGACCATGGTATCAATATGAAGACTAAAATTAAGCTTAGGGTCCACATTAACTCCCAAATCAACATAGTTAAAAATTTGCTCTAGAATATGGTGTTTTATTACATAAGAAGAGTGGTGCACAGATCTACGGGAAAAGCACATCATCTTACATTTATTGAGATTCAATGGCAAATCATTTCTATCACACCATGCAACCAAATTGTTTAAGTCTGTTTGCAACAGACACCTTTCTTCAGTTGAAGTGTATGATTTAAAAAATTTTACGTCGTCAGCGTATAATAAAATTTTTGATAATTCTATTACTGAAGAGATATCGTTAATAAACAACAAGAACAGAATCGGGCCAAGATGACTACCTTGCAGAACACCTGAAGAAACATTAATTGTATCTGAAGGTGTATCCTCATATATCACTCGTTGTGTTCTATTATAAAGATAGGAAGATACCCATTGAAGGAATTTAGGCTGAAAGCCCAGCAGATCAAGTTTATGTATGAGAATCTCGAGAGTTACTTTATCGAAAGCTTTGCTAAAGTCTGTGTATATAACATCCGTATGCTTATGTTCCCTAAAACCCAATGATACATGGTTTACAAATTCAAGTAAGTTTGTTATAGTCGAATTCCCTTTACGAAATCCATGCTGAGATGAGGAAATTAACGGAGAAATCGAAAAGGTTATATGGTCAGTGATGATAGCTTCAAAAAGTTTAGGTATAACTGATAGTTTTGCGATACCTCTATAGTTTTCAATGTTGGATCTAAATCCACTTTTATGCAAAGGAATTATGAATGACTGTTTCCATATTGAAGGAAATATACCGTGTTTAAGAGAGGAATTAAATATCCTTGGCAAAGGCAAGTAAATATGTTTGGCCCTATTTTTAAGGAAGCATAAGGGTATCATGTCTGGGCCATAATTAAAAGATGGTTTTAACTTATTTATATTAAGTAGGACGTCTTCTTCAGAAATAATTGGAGTGTTAATTAAAGTATTTGAACACAGCACGTGCTGATAAGAAAAAGTTTTGGAAGAATTATTACAGTAGTTTGAAATGAAATATTGGATATAATATCATTGTCACTTGAAATGATAGATTTGTATTTCATTGCGGACGGAAATTTGGAAATCCTGCATTTGGAGTTGACGAAATCATAAAACGATTTTGGATTACTTACAATATCCTTTTTTACTTTATTTGAGTAATTATTATAACATTTTTTGTTTAGGTCAAAATATTGTCGACGCAATAGAGAATATTTAGAATAGTCGAAAAGTGAACCAGTTTTTTTTAAATGTTTAAAGGCTCGAGTTTTTCTGTTTTTCAATTTATACAACTCTTTCGAAAACCACGGACTTATACTTTTACTTTTATTAACAATTACTATTGGAACATACTTTTCAAATAATTTCGTAATAATTTTATTAAAATGAGAGACACTTAATTCAATGTCACCATTATAATTAGGCCATGTTATTGTAGAAAGTTCTGTATTTAACTTTTTAAAATTAGCTTTTAGAAAGTTAAACGGAGTACAGAAGCACGAAATTTGATGATTATTATCCCGTACATTGCCTGAGATTTCGACAGATATTTCCAAAGCAGGATGATATGAGTCCTCTGGTAGAAAAAGAGCATTTCTCTGAATAACGGAACACTTTGAAGAGGTATCAACGGATACTAAATCTAAACACTTACCAAATTTATTCGGAATCAAATTAATTTGGTTCAAACCCAACTCGGACATTTTTTCGAAAAACTCATTAAAACATGACCGATTGCACGATATAGTATAGTATTGAAATCACCTAATACAATTATTGAATCTGCATTATTTGCCATCGAGGTAGCACTATTTATTAAAGAAGCATGCTGCATGTATACAGATAAGTTCGTATGGGGTGGTATATAAGATAGGGTTAAATAAATAAAGCAACTATTAACGTAGACTCTAAAACATTTAAATTGAAATGAGTCGGTCCCTGAAACAAGAACATTTACAGACGGGATAGAGGAATACACGGCAAATAGAACACCTCCACCGATTCTGTTCAGTCGATCACATGTTTAAAATCTCATTATCAAAAATGTGAGGTTTTAACCAAGTTTCTGTAAATCCAATTATATGGAAATTAAAATTGGAACTGTTCAAATACAAGTCGATTAATTTTGTATTAAGACCTCTAACATTTTGATAATAAATGCTTAGCGAATTTCTACCAATCAGTGTTTTATATCGGTGGTTGCTTTTGGTAATTTAACAATGTTTTCCTCAGTTTGACTTCTAAGTTTAGGTTTAAATTCGCGTACAAAAGCCCCAGGTGGCCAGAATGAACTATCTAAGATTTTTTGAATGTTTCAAGAGATACGTATATTTTAAACGATGATATACTTCTATCATAATTGAAGTTAAATTTACGGATATTGATATCATCGATTTTTAAACGTGTCGTAATGTAAGATTTAATGTCCTCCACCAAGGTATCCTTGGCAAGTCTCGAAATAAATATAGACTTTTTAGGTGGAATAACTATCAAATTATTAACTGATGCTACTAAGTTATTAGGGGAGGCCTCTGGAATTGTGAGACACTTATTACTATTAGATAGAGCTTTTGGGGAATTGAGCTCTTTGGAAGTTGACGGCTTATCACCTTAAGGGCAAGGAGAAGAGAGATTTATTAGGTCATTGGGAGGAGACGTTCTTTTCTGTACAGAAGAACTAAGTGTTACTTCATCGGGAGGACGTTTACGCTTAGGAGCATGTTTAGAGGATTCGTGAGAATCATTCAGGCACTTAAAAGGTTTGAACAATTTTTCATAGTGCCTAAATTTTTCAGTGAGGGTTACAAGATCTCGACCGATTTCGTTAAAACCATGGTGTGTCTTCCTATAAAATTTAAATAGCTCGATTTCAATAGACCTACAATTTAAACAGGACCAACGCAATCTCTTACAGTCGAGAATGAATTCTAAGATTCTACCTGTTAGTCCAGCACACTTAATTTGGGCAAGCCCATCACAAAGCCAGCATGAAACGTAGCGATCTGACTCGCCTTTAATGTTAGAATTGGGGAAGTTACAAGACATAATAAACAACAAGAATGAAGATCAAATAAAAGAGTAAGTCGAACAAAATTTAATAGATATATAATAAATTAGTGTGTTAATAAAATATTAATAATAATAAATTCAATTAAGAACAAACGCAAAAATAATAACAATTTTTTTATCAAAGTTTAAAACCAAGACAGTTTTAAAAAGCAATATAGCGAAAAAGCAACACAGCTGTGAATAAAGAAGTTAATGAGATAAATAATGAGAGAAAATAGAATAAAATAAAACAAAATGAAACAAAAAGCTGACTCGGCACCAAAAATTCGAAAGTTTAAACTTTTTAATACTGCACAAAACTTATGAACATATATACATAGTATACTATGTGCAGAGAATGTAAAATATAGAGAAGGTCCAACTACGGACCAGCGTGTGAATTGTCAAAACCTAGGTAGGTAGGTAGGTAGGTAAAGTGGCTGTCATTCGACACACTTAGGCCTTTAGAAGGCCCATTGTGATACCACTGGGACTGTCTATTGGCTTCTCTCTGAACCACCTGAGACAAGTTTTATCCGTGCAACCTCCGAGACGTCGTCAACAAACCCACGACCGATGGTTGCGATTCTTTTCCTATATAGTGCTGCGCAATCGCATAGAAGATGTTTAATGGTCTCCTCCTCTTCTACTTCCTGACAAGGAAGGCGTGCCAAGTCTACTTGCATGTCTGCCTATTAGACAGTGGACTGTTAGTACTCCTACTAGAGTTCTTATATCATTCCTCTTGAATTTTAATAGTCGGCATGTGCGGCTCATATTCCATTCTTGCCACGTTTGCCTGCTAGTTGAGCAGGTCAGGGACTGATTCCACTGACACTCGGCTGTAAATCTGTTCTGTTTGTCGATTAAGTATCTACAAGTAGCCAGAGGCATATTTATGTTCTCCTTACCAGGATCTAGTTGTACGGTGGTGACTGTTCTGGCTAGTTTATCTGCTACGCAGTTCCCAAGGATGTCACTGTGTCCTGGGACCCATTGCAGATTTACCGTGAAATAGGATGACAGATCCGCTAGAAGACCATAGCAATCTTTCACTGTCCTTGACGAAATCCTATGAGACATCAAAGATTTCAAAGCCGCCTGGCTGTCTGTATATATAAATACACTTCTTGTTGTGATTACACTTTTTGTTAGTACAAGAAGGCTTTCTTTAATTGCAGTGACCTCCGCTTGGAAGACACTGCAGTGGTCTGGTAACCGGAAGGCGATTTTGGTATCTAGTTTAGCCGAGAAGACACCGCCGCCTACTCGGTTATCCAGTTTGGAACCATCCGTATAGAAGCTTATCCCAGCTTTCTTGTCCACTACGTCCCTGTCCCACTCCTCTCTGGAGGTAAAGGCAATATTGAGGACCAGATTTAGGTTCGGCTCCATAGGATTGCGAAAATCCGTAGTTATGGGAAGAAACGGGAACTTACTGAGTATCATAGAATGCCCCTTGTTGCTGGCGACTAGTAAGGAGGATTCCCTCAATCTCAGAGCTGACTTCGCTGCCATTTGCTTGCAATACAGATCTGTTGGCAGCAAGTGTAAAATTATGTTGAGTGCCTGGCTTGGCGTAGTTCTGAGAGCTCCGCTGATGCAAATACTAGCTGCTCTTTGTATACTTTCCACGCTTCTAATCGCATATTTCTTTTCTGTAATTGGCCACCATACTACTATACCGTAGGTCATGATCGGCCTTACAATTGCTGTGTACAGCCAGGGAGCCACCCGAGGTGTCAGTCCCCATCTGGGTCCCACCATTCTTTTACATGTGTAAAGCACTGTAGCTGCTTTCTTTACCCTCGATTCCAAGTTTTGTTTCCAAGAAAGCTTCCTGTCCAAAATTAGTCCCAAGTAGCTTGCTTTATCTCCTATCGTTAGCCTGGTGCCATTTAAAAATGGCGGCGTGATTTCTGGAGTACTTTGTTTCTTAGTGAGCAATACTAGTTCTGTCTTGCTAGCATTTAAATTCAGTCCGCATGATACGACCCATCGATTAATATCGTTTAATATTGTCTGCATAAGGCTAGGAACTTTCCCCTAAACGAGAGTGCCACATCATCAGCGTAGGCCACAACATGTACTCCCTTCTTTTCTAGACCCACCAGCATTTTATTCATTGTCAGGATCCAGAGAAGTGAGGATAACACGCCTCCTTGGGGTGTACCCCTTCGGATAGATCTGTGCATCGTTGAAGCTCCCAGCGTTGAAATAATTGACCTGCCCAAGAGCATCTGTGCAATTAATTTCCGGAGAGGCTCAGAGATGCCCAGATCTTTAAGCGCGCTCAATTTGGCCTTCGGCTGGATGTTGTTGAAGGGACCTTCTATGTGTAGGAAGGCTACGAGGGTGTTTTCTTTTATTTCCAGAGACTTTTCAATCTCTGTTACCACTGAGCTTAATGCCGTTCCTGTGGATCTACCCTTCGAGTACGCATGCTGCGAAACTGCCACTTTTCCTGGGCTAAGTATGTCCCTTATATGTATTTCTATTAGTCTCTCCAGCGTTTTTAAAAGAAATCATGAAATACTAATTGGTCTAAAATCCTTTGGATTAATGTGTGAGCTTTTGCCAGCCTTTGGTATATATATCACCTTGACTTCCCTCCATATCGAGGGAATATAGTTTAATTTCAGTGCCCCTCTTAACATGGTTGTTAACCAGTTTATTGTGTAGCTCAGGGACTGCTGTAACTGAGCCGAGAATAGTCCGTATTGCCCAATAAACATTGCTATCTGACACTATGTCTAGCGGAGGGCTCAGGTATCCGATGCTATGTTTCGACTGTGTCATTATCTTTCTCAGTCGAGACGCTTCTGCCGTATTCTCGATGTCATTACAAAAAGATTTCCACGAATTTCTTTTTGCTTTTCTTACCTCCTTTTTGTATGTCCGTAGGTGGTTATGATAGTTATCCCACTCTATATCTTTTTGGGATAATTTGGCCAAATTGAATTGCTTCCTGCAATTTTTTTGCATGTTCTTAAATATGGGAGACTACCAAGGAGGTCTAATTATTCCCCTATTATACGTTAATGGACAAGCTACTTCTAGTGCTTGACGACAAGAATCTGTGAAATGTTTAACGAGGATGTCTTTTTCCTATGATTCCTAAATTTATCTTCCCTAACTACATTTTCTTCAATTATACACTTAATGTAGCGGTGATCTGAGAAGGAAATTTCCTCCAATACCCTCCAATGTGTTATTTTATCTACCAGTTCCTCCGATACCAGTGTTATATATAATACTTCCTGTCGGTTTCTGGTTATAAATGTTGGCGTACTACCTGTGTTGCATAGCAAAAGCTTACTTCCTATTAAATAATTAAACAGCACTCACCCCTTTCATTAATATCCGTGCTTCCCCATAGTGTGTGGTGCGCATTGGAGTCGCACCCAAGTATAATCGAACACTTGGATGCTTCGGTGTCACGTAACAGCTCTTTGAACAGCTGCGATGGTACTGCTACCTCGGCGAACGGCATGTAGCATGATGCCAGCCGGTATTTCTTCTCAGCCGTCTCCCAGCTTACTAATGTAGTGTCGTTACTACTGTAACTGTGTAATAAAAAGACATTAAGCTTTTTGCTAGCCAATATACATGTCCTAGGCTTACCTACACAACCATTCGCGTATAAATTATATCCTGGTGTCTTCAGACCGCAAATACGCCCTCCATTAACCCATGGCTCCTGAATGAGGACGAAGTCAGGCCGTTCTTCTGCCATGAGGTTAACTAGGGCTAAAGACGCTAGTTTGCTGTGGTGTAGATTAATTTGGAGAAGACGTATTAGTTATTGTCTTCTCTGCATCATCATGAGAGTCGCTTAAAAGCTCACTCTCAGTGTAAAGTTTAGAGAGTCTGTCCGCAAGTTGAGACCCCGAAGTACACTCACCTTGATCTGTGTTCTCTGCGTCTCTCAAGGACTCCACAGGATCTTCCTCGACATCGCACTCCGATTCCGATGCCAAGTTTTCTCCGCATCGGCGTCTGACTTGTAGGTCATGACCTTCACTTTTGTGAATCCGTAGTTGATCTCTCCGCCACTTTTCGCTAGCGGTTCTACGGATTTTTTTGTTAGAAGCAACAGAATCTGCATTGTGGCTCATTTCGTCTCCACACCAGATTCCGCTGCGGGGTCGTCAAAGGCCTTGACGAATCTCCATCCCCCAGTTGGCAGTTTCGCGTTGCAGGCTCTTAATGGCTACGATGGTGTAGCCGGAATCCATACCCTTGCCCTCGGTCGGGCTGGGATGTCTTTTCTGTCTATCGCTACTAACTTGGCTCCGGGGTAGATCTCCCTCACCTTGGCTATTGCTGCCTTATATAGCTGGACCGATCTCTCGTCGTCACACGCTATCTTCTTTATCTGCCCTTGAGACCATCTGGCATCCGCACATGGCGGGGGTGGACCTGGATTGCTTAGTAGCACTTCCACTCGTCACACTCGTCAGTGCGGCTTGCACCCATTTCCATTGGGCTCTGCGGATTTTTCCTTCGGGGTCCCCTGCCACTACCGGCGCTTCTAGCTTGAAGTTAGGTAGAACAGCTCTCGCGCAATCAATGGATTCCTGGAGCTCCTCTGTGAGCTCCTCATTGGTTGGCGGTTGCAGCTCTACCTTCTTCTGCAGGTATGCAGCGCATCGCCTCTCTGCATACTTCACTTTTGCTGGGTCGTCGATCTTAAAGGAAGGCCATTCTCTGGCTGACCCACTACTGGCAGCATCCCTTTTGGCGTCTCCCTCCTTCTCCTGCTTAGCTGCCAAGTTTTGGCTACAGGGGTTGGTATGGGCTGCCTCCAGCGCTGCTACTTTCTTGGCGCCAGTCTTGGCTTCTGCCCCTTTAGTATTTGCCTTTGCTCCAGGACCAAGCTTCGCTCCTGTCCTCGCTTTGGCTGTTGTCGAGCTCGTGCCAAGCGCTGCTCTCCTTTGGGAACAACTCGCTCCTTCCGGTCTTTTTGAAGGAGGTCCGGATTCCTTTTTTTTTGTTGTATTTGTTTATAAAGTTTTGGCTCATAATTTTGGACCCACGAGTGTAGGGGAAAGTATGTCCGCTATGCAAGTAAGGCTATCTTATTACGGAGGACGCCAGGTATCCGTAAGCTCCTTGCGAGACTGGGCTTTTTAAGGGCCCCCAGCCAGGTTGATCTTCGGCACGGGTCGCATGACACCTTGATGCAGCCCTTTATATACCTCCTACCACAGTAAGACCATCTGGATGCTGCACTATTGAAGAGTACCGAACACCCAGATAGGAAGCCTGACCTTAGCCAGATACCTCACTACTACAACAGGGGAGAACTGCTGCCAGCTCGCCCTTGCCCACGTCGTGAACCTGTGGTATCTATTCCCAGTCGGCACCCTTGTGGAGGGTTCAGCGGAGGATTTTGCCAACCTGTCAAAACCTAACAAAATACGATGAGCGTGTTTCACCACAGTCGGCTCGGAAGGAGAAATTTTAACAGTGGCGCGTGAACAGAGCTGAGCATTGTATGAAAATTATGCTCAGAAGTTTGCATTGATATTACAGCCGCATGTTAGCTTATATTTTTATACGTTTATGCAATCATATTCATAGATATGAAATTCCTTTTCTGAATATCTATGATATCATGAAAATTGTATTACATTTTAGTTAAAATATATTACTTCAAAGGAATATTTGCAGTTGCTTTTTAAATATTGCTTATATTTGATACTATGAAATGCTTTCATATGTACATATGTATGTATATGTATCTGCTATGTTTTACTATATACATACATACATAAGTATATAACACACTAACATAATATCTTAAAAATCTTAATATTATATATTTAAATAGTAATATACGCCAATCACACCTTTCATGATTTAAAGCTTACATACATACATATGTGTGTATTTATGTAAGTACAATTCAAATTCAAATCAAGTTATTATCATTTATCAGTAATAACATTTGCGCGCACTGCTCATACATACATATGTACTTATGACATTGCCACACAAATAATGAATACACAATCCTACATTCATATATTCGTAAATATGCCACTCGCTAAAACTACAAACATTGTCCTACAAAAACAACAATCGTCACAAATCAATATGTCAGCCAAATAGGCGAAGCCCAAATTTATAGTAAATCACACAGTTTCATTCATGAACGCAGACGTACTTTCAACAAGCAACGTCGCTTCATTCATAAAAACAGACACCCTCTCATCTCACCGAGCATGCGTTTGCCTACAAGCATCTTTTCGCGACGATGGCAAATGCTAAAAATATAAATTGAACAAATTTCTGATATTCCCTCTGGAAAGGAAAAATTGCAACCACGCAAACCCACAAAACACAGAAAACATTGACAAAACTGGCAACAAAGCTTTTGTCGATTTAAAATATTTTACAATTTAAATTTACAATTTTAAAATATTTTTCCGTGCCTCACAAAAATCTGTGCAATATGTATGCATGCTCATATATAAACATACATTTACGATGATTTGTTGGCAAAGCTGTTAGAGCGGCAAGGGAAGCGGTGACAAATGGCGGCCCTTCGTTATTTTGTTTCGGCATAGCTCGGATTTTCTAACAACAACACAATGTTTTGACGCTTTGTTGTGGCGTCAGTCCTTCGACATAGTGACTCTTCGACAAGAAAACAAAAAACGTGAGCTTCGGCCATTGGTTGTCCGTGGCAACGGAGATTTCGCATGAAACAATGAGTGTACATACTTACATACATATGTTGCATGTAGACAAATTAATAATTATAATGGGTACTTTCATATTTGTTTACATGCACACATAATTATACATATATTATGTATAAGAATATTTGCGACCTCTTGGTCTTTTCTTATCGGGTTATGTCAAACAAGAGGTGTACAAAATCAAACCCAGAAATCTGATTGAACTGAAGCAGTCCATTAAATAGATTATTGAGGCAATCCCGAATTAGGTGTCACATATGCGTGGTTGAGCATGGAAAAATAATTAATTGTTTAAATAAAATAAAATTTTCTATACAATAAAAAAAAACAAATGTAATGCATTGACTAAAAAGAAACTTATTACGGTATAATTTTGTAGCATTTTGTAGCACGATTCGTCAGCCACCCTGTACAGGCAGAATATCTTCAAATTATATACAAAATCGTTTGCGCATTGTAAATATATGAATCTGTAAGCGTACATTTCTTAACATTGGAATTAGCATTAGTTTTCTCAAATAACATTGAAAATGCTCAATTCTGCTATTTTTCAGTCCCCTGATGTTAATGGTGGACATTTGGTGAAACACGCTCTTCGTTTTCAGTTCCCTTGCGAAAAGTGAAATATTTTGATAATGGACGCACTGTGAACCTTCTCTATAAACTACATTCTCTGCTATGTATATACTACTATATTCAAACTATCATAATATACTAAATACTGAATATGGTTATTGTACACTTTCACCGTCACCTAGTTTTTTGGCAGTCAAAAATCGAAAAATGCATGGATTTTCATGATTTTTTTTTAAATGTTCGTTTTTACGGTGGATTTATGATAAAAAATTCAAATCTCATCTAAATACAAAATTTCTATCAGTTTCGTGGCTTTGGATATATAAAAAAACAAGTTTCTGTGAATAATCACTGGTAGACTCTTTTCCGCACTGGAGGCCTTCGGCCGCGCTTCAAAAAAATAACCCTGGACGGTCCAAAACCGGGGTATTCATAATTCAATCGCGTCAAACTCCTTTTTGCGCTGGGGGCCTTCGGCCGCGCTTCAAAAAAATAAACCGAGGTGTTCATAATTCAATCGCGTCAAACCGCAACGAAAAGGAGTCCGGAAATTTTGCATTTAGATGATATTTGAATTTTTTATCATAAATCCGCCGTAAAAACGAACATTTAAAAAAAAAATCGTGAAAATCCATGCATTTTTCGATTTTTGACAGCCAAAAAACCAGGTGACCGTGAAAGTGTACAATTACCCTTAATATACCATATGAGAGTTAATACATTTTTTCACTTTTTGAGTATTGAAAGTTTAAAAATCAGTTGTTCTAATATATCACAAAATTACAAAAATGGATTTAAATAGTTTTTCCATATGTTTAACGAATACATGTAGAATAATATTTAATAATAAATAAATGTTGGGTTTTATAATTTAACAGCCTAAAACTTATTATTTTGTCCGATCAGGCTACAGTGGAAATTGTTATAAAAAAACGCTAATTTTGAAGCGCTCTCACACTGTTTCCAGTTAGAGTGTTGTCGTGTTAAGAACAATTGAGACAAAAGCAAGAAGTCTCTCCGATAAATTGATCAGCTTTCTGATGTTCCTTCTGGAAGGAAAAAGTTACAACCTCGCAAACTCGCAAAACACAGAAAAAAATCACAAAAGTGGCAACATAGCTCTGGTCGATTTAAAATATTTGTCAATACTTCAATATTTTTCTGTGGCTCGCAAAAATCTGCGTCGATATGTGTGCATGCTCATACATAAAAATACATATTTACGATTGTTTGTAGGTAAAGCTATTAGAGCGTCAAGGGAAGCGGTGACAATCGGCGATCGTTTGTTTATTTTCTTTAGTCACAGCCCGGATATTCTACCAACAACACAATGTTGTGACATTTCGACTCATTGATTCTTTAACATGAAAGCAAAAAGCATGAGCTTCGGCCATTAGTTGTCCGTGTCAACGGCGATTTCGCATGAAGCAATGAACGTGCATATTTACATACAAAGTTGTGTGTATATAAATTTACAAACATTATGTGTATAGCTCTTTCCGCCCGCTTGGTTTTTTCAGATGGTATCAAAGCTTTGAAGCACAAAAACAAATAAATATATAAATATAGTATTTATAAAACCTATATTAATTAAATATTTAGGTAATAATACAAACCTGGCTTTAGTATGCATTGTTTTCAAAATGCTATGAAGACTACGTTCATACGAAGACTCTTTTTCAATCATTATCGGCAAATTCTCTTTTGGTATCGCTCATTCCGTTCACACGGGCGATATGAATTCGACAACTTGGGTCGTTCAATTTTCTGCATTATGTTTCACATTCTCAAATTTTTGTAGGCTTCATGTACTCGATGCAGAAACATATTTTTGATTAGCAACTTTTTATCTTTATACGCAAAACACGTATAACTTGTATGCCTGTAACAAACAAAATAAAAACGGAGATTTCGCATGAAACAATGAGTGTACATACTTACATACATATGTTGCATGTAGACAAATTAATAATTATAATGGGTACTTTCATATTTGTTTACATGCACACATAATTATACATATATTATGTATAAGAATATTTGCGACCTCTTGGTCTTTTCTTATCGGGTTATGTCAAACAAGAGGTGTACAAAATCAAACCCAGAAATCTGATTGAACTGAAGCAGTCCATTAAATAGATTATTGAGGCAATCCCGAATTAGGTGTCACATATGCGTGGTTGAGCATGGAAAAATAATTAATTGTTTAAATAAAATAAAATTTTCTATACAATAAAAAAAAACAAATGTAATGCATTGACTAAAAAGAAACTTATTACGGTATAATTTTGTAGCACGATTCGTCAGCCACCCTGTACAGGCAAAATATCTTCAAATTATATACAAAATCGTTTGCGCATTGTAAATATATGAATCTGTAAGCGTACATTTCTTAACATTGGAATTAGCATTAGTTTTCTCAAATAACATTGAAAATGCTCAATTCTGCTATTTTTCAGTCCCCTGATGTTAATGGTGGACATTTGGTGAAACACGCTCTTCGTTTTCAGTTCCCTTGCGAAAAGTGAAATATTTTGATAATGGACGCACTGTGAACCTTCTCTATAAACTACATTCTCTGCTATGTATATACTACTATATTCAAACTATCATAATATACTAAATACTGAATATGGTTATTGTACACTTTCACCGTCACCTAGTTTTTTGGCAGTCAAAAATCGAAAAATGCATGGATTTTCATGATTTTTTTTTAAATGTTCGTTTTTACGGTGGATTTATGATAAAAAATTCAAATCTCATCTAAATACAAAATTTCTATCAGTTTCGTGGCTTTGGATATATAAAAAAACAAGTTTCTGTGAATAATTACTGGTAGACTCTTTTCCGCACTGGAGGCCTTCGGCCGCGCTTCAAAAAAATAACCCTGGACGGTCCAAAACCGGGGTATTCATAATTCAATCGCGTCAAACTCCTTTTTGCGCTGGGGGCCTTCGGCCGCGCTTCAAAAAAATAAACCGAGGTGTTCATAATTCAATCGCGTCAAACCGCAACGAAAAGGAGTCCGGAAATTTTGCATTTAGATGATATTTGAATTTTTTATCATAAATCCGCCGTAAAAACGAACATTTAAAAAAAAAATCGTGAAAATCCATGCATTTTTCGATTTTTGACAGCCAAAAAACCAGGTGACCGTGAAAGTGTACAATTACCCTTAATATACCATATGAGAGTTAATACATTTTTTCACTTTTTGAGTATTGAAAGTTTAAAAATCAGTTGTTCTAATATATCACAAAATTACAAAAATGGATTTAAATAGTTTTTCCATATGTTTAACGAATACATGTAGAATAATATTTAATAATAAATAAATGTTGGGTTTTATAATTTAACAGCCTAAAACTTATTATTTTGTCCGATCAGGCTACAGTGGAAATTGTTATAAAAAAACGCTAATTTTGAAGCGCTCTCACACTGTTTCCAGTTAGAGTGTTGTCGTGTTAAGAACAATTGAGACAAAAGCAAGAAGTCTCTCCGATAAATTGATCAGCTTTCTGATGTTCCTTCTGGAAGGAAAAAGTTACAACCTCGCAAACTCGCAAAACACAGAAAAAAATCACAAAAGTGGCAACATAGCTCTGGTCGATTTAAAATATTTGTCAATACTTCAATATTTTTCTGTGGCTCGCAAAAATCTGCGTCGATATGTGTGCATGCTCATACATAAACATACATATTTACGATTGTTTGTAGGTAAAGCTATTAGAGCGTCAAGGGAAGCGGTGACAATCGGCGATCGTTTGTTTATTTTCTTTAGTCACAGCCCGGATATTCTACCAACAACACAATGTTGTGACATTTCGACTCATTGATTCTTTAACATGAAAGCAAAAAGCATGAGCTTCGGCCATTAGTTGTCCGTGTCAACGGCGATTTCGCATGAAGCAATGAACGTGCATATTTACATACAAAGTTGTGTGTATATAAATTTACAAACATTATGTGTATAGCTCTTTCCGCCCGCTTGGTTTTTTCAGATGGTATCAAAGCTTTGAAGCACAAAAACAAATAAATATATAAATATAGTATTTATAAAACCTATATTAATTAAATATTTAGGTAATAATACAAACCTGGCTTTAGTATGCATTGTTTTCAAAATGCTATGAAGACTACGTTCATACAAAGACTCTTTTTCAATCATTATCGGCAAATTCTCTTTTGGTATCGCTCATTCCGTTCACACGGGCGATATGAATTCGACAACTTGGGTCGTTCAATTTTCTGCATTATGTTTCACATTCTCAAATTTTTGTAGGCTTCATGTACTCGATGCAGAAACATATTTTTGATTAGCAACTTTTTATCTTTATACGCAAAACACGTATAACTTGTATGCCTGTAACAAACAAAATAAAAATGGTACAATATATAGCTAAAAACGTGAACATATTGTGGCGAACACGAATACCAGAACAAATCAGAATCGACGGTAAACTGCCAGAAGCAACTAGACAGCGAATTCGTAGTTGCCAGAATGTTCTAGTAGCGAACTTTTGTTAAAAATTTACTATATAAGGGCTGCCGGATTGTGCAGCAGACACAGTTCTAATCAGAGTGTTGCCGTGCAAAAAGCAATTAAGCAATAAGTTGTAAACTCGAATATCGAGCTATAAGTGTTAAGTTGTTGGAATAAAGATAGGTGTATAGCCATTAAATTGGGACTTTAAATTAACAATCTAGTGATCGAAATCAAAAGTAAGTTACAGGTAGAAGACTTATCAAGATATTCGTTACAATATTGTGGCGAACACAAATACCAAAATAAATCAGAATCTAGACAGCGAATTCGTAGTTGCCAGAATGTTCTAGTAGCGAACTTTTGTAAACAATTTACTATTTAAGGGCTGCCGGATTGTGCAGCAGACACAGTTTTAATTAGAGTGTTGCCGTGTAAAAAGCAATTAGCAATAAGTTGTAAACTAGAATACCGAGCAATAAGTGTTAAGCTGTTGGAATAAAGATAAATTGGGACTTTTATTTAACAATCTAGTAATCGAACTCAAGAGTGAGTTAGAGGTAGAAGATTTATCGAGAAATCCGTTACTATTGGTGTCAGAAGTGGGATTGTCAAATAAATTCCCAAGGAGATAATTATTTAAAAATGGCCAAGTTTAACGATGTGAAGATTCCACAACTGAAAAAGGAGCTGGAGAAACGTGGTTCGGCGACAAGAGGATTAAAAACTGAATTACAATCACGGTTGAGAGAGGCCATGGAGGCGGAAAACATTAATGTTGAGGATTATGTCTTTCACATGGAATTAGAGGAAGAGACAATAAAGATAGAAAAAAAGGAAGAGGTTCAATGCTCGTCAAAGATGGTGGACACAAACATGATTTTTGCTGCAATATCGCAGATATCGAAAGAACAGAGTACACGAATGTCTCAGATGTAAACGCAGATATCAACAGAGATGTCAACACAAATATAGGCACAATTTAAAGAATGCACGTATAACCCAACAAATAGCAGAGGTTTCATCACAAATGTTAACACAACAATCCCAATTGTCCTCGTTAGAAACGCGGTTGGAAGAGAAGTTCGCAGCGCAAGATGCAAGTATATCAGCACAGGTGACCTTACAAATAGCAGAAGCGTCCTCACAGATTTCAGAAGAGCGGGATAAAATTAAAACTGAAATGGATGAATTGAAAGATCATCTCCGTGAGCTACAATTAAATCGGCCAATTGTGTCAAGGGCTTCTGAGAAATTAAAACCTCCATCCTTTGATGGCACTGTTCCGTTCCACGTTTTTAAGCTTCAATTCCAAAAGACGGCATTTTCAAATATTTGGAACGCTAAAGATAAAGTAGCTGCATTGTTGCAGCGGAGATATTACAGACCATTCCAAACTGCAAGGCGAGTAGTTGTGAAACGTTGATGGGTGCATTAGAAAGACGGTATGGTAGTGAGCACAGGATGCGGATCTTTCAAATCGAGTTGCGAAATCGCCGCCAGAAAGCCAATAAGTCTCTGCAGGAGTTTTCTACAGAGATTGAGAGGTTAGCTCTCTTAGCTTATGCACATAAATCCATGGAATATATCGAGGACACGAAAATTCAGACTTTCATCAATGGAATACGAGATAACACTACACGCTTCGCTGCATTTGCATGTTCAAAATTGACGTTTGCAGAAACCGTTTCGTATGCTCTGAGACAGGAAACTGCATCTCTGCTTTGCAATCAAAAATTTAAAGTAGATAACACACTTGGGTGAACCAATTACTTGAAAAAATGGACAACATGCAGAAAGCACTGAAAAAATCTACGGAAGCGCATAAGAAAAATGATGGTGTGCTTAAGTGCTTCAACTCCGGAAAAAGTGGCCATATTGCACGCAACTGTAACCAGCCCAATAATCCAGTTGGACGTAAACGCAAAGCTGAGGAAGATCAAGCAAATGTCAAATCAAACCAATTGTTAAGCTAAAGCGAGCCAGCCGAAGCTGTCATATCCATTTCACAAATAAGCAAGAATACGAGTAACGTTACCGTTAGTGCATGTGTAGATGGTAAAAAGCGCATACTGACTGTGGATACGGGCGCATCACATTCCATAATTTGATCTGATCTGGTTAAGAAAGAAGTGAGACCATTAGCTGGGGTAAAGTTGCGTACTGCAACTGGAGAAGATACCCTAGTTCTCGGAAAGGTAACTTACGAGATCGTAATTGGAAAGGCAGCCGTTTAATACAATTTTATAGATTTAGTTGACGAAGTCATAATTGGAGTAGACTTTCTAGCGAATCAAGGCATCAAAATTGACATGAAAAACAGGATTATGTCCTATGGAAATATGGAAGTGCCACTTATGTTCGGTTACGATAATAAGTACAACGTTAGACGAGTAATAACAACAGACAGCCAGCAGATTCCACCAACATCAGAAGCAGTTATTTGGGCAGAAATAGATGGAGACTATGGGTCAAACAAGTGGTGGATTGCTGAGGCCACAAAAGAATCTACACCAAACTTACTTATAGGAAAAACCCTGGCTATGACAAGACAAGATAAACGTGTTCCAGTAAAATTCAATCAAACTCTCCAAAGGAACTATATTAGGGCAGTGTCAAGAGATTCAGGCCGTGATAAATTGCGAAATACGTCTTGAGGAAGATTCCATGGACGAAAACGATGAGTGAAACTAACACATGGACTGAGGAACTAAAGGCAAACTATCAAACTATGGCTACACAACTTCTTCACAGATACTCATCCATATTTGATAAAGACGATGCCAAACCAGGAAGAACCAAAGTTGTGAAACATTTTATTAACACAGGTGAGGCAAAACCAATCCGTCAGGCTCCTCGAAGCGATCTTTTAGCAAAACGTGAAGTTGTAAGCCAGACCATACGTGAAATGAGCGAAAGCGGCGTAATCGAACCATCAGAGAATCCGTGGACCTCACCTGTAGTACTTGTGAAGAAGAAAGATGGTAACATGAGATTTTGTGTGGACTATAAAAGGTTGAATGATGCAACGAAGAAAGACAGTTATCCATTACCTAGAATCGATGATACACTGGACTCCTTAACAGGCACAAAATGGTTCTCAACACTTGATTTGAAAAGTGGTTATTGGCAAGTGGAGGTAAACGAAGAAGACAAAGAAAAGACGGCTTTCTGCGTTTGAGATGGTCTATGGTAATTTACCGTAATGCCCTTTGGATTATGTAACGCTCCTGCTACTTTTGAGAGACTTATGGACCAGGTACTAAAAGGATTATACTGGAAGACCTGTTTGGTATACCTCGACGATATCATCGTGTTGGGTAAAAGCTTCGATGAGCACCTTAAGAAGTTGGAAGAGGTTTTCCAACGGATAGCTATCGCTGGTCTGAAGCTGAGTCCAAAGAAGTGTTCCCTTTTCAAAATGGAAGTAAGCTTCTTAGGACACAAAGTGACAATGAAGAGCATTTGAACAGCTAAAGAAAATATCGAGGCAGTAAGAGATTGGCCCGCTCCTAAGAATTTACATGAATTGCGGAGTTTCCTTGGACTGTGTACTTATTATAGACGATTCGTTCCAAATTTTGCCAGCGTAGCCAGTAGCCTCCATGAACTCACGAAAAAGAACAGAGTTTTTGAATGGAATAAAGAACAGGAAGTGGCTTTCCAAACTCTGAAGAAACGGTTAAGTACTGCGCCAATGTTGGCATACCCGGTCCCAGGAACAACGTGTATTTAGGATACGGATGCTAGTGGATTTGCAGTAGGAGGCGTTCTATCACAAGTCATTGATGGGCATGAGAAAGTGGTTGCGTATTACAGACCAACTGGCGTTGGTGAAGTGCATCAAACATTTTCATAAGTACCTTTATGGCCAGCGATTTCGGGTGAGGACAGATCATGCAGCATTAAAATGGCTTCTGCAATTCAGGAACCAGGAGGACAGTTGGCACGCTTAATTGATAGACTCCAAAGTTACGACTTCTATATAGAACATCGCAAAGGTAGTAGTCATGGCAATGCTGATGCCATGTCCCGCCGTCCGTGTAATCTGGAATGCAGACATTGCTCAAAACTGAGGACAAAGAAGACATTATAGATGTCCGATTAATGACTATAACATCAGACTGGGATCCGGAGAAGCTACGGAAATGTCAGCAAGAGGACCCAGATTTGAAAAGTGTAACACATGGATTGGAAATGAATAAACGTCCAACGAGAGAAGAAATAGCTGCAGAAAGTCCAGTCGCTAAGGCTTATTGGGCACAATGGAATAGTTTAAAATTAGTGTCTGGCTTGCATCGCGTATGGGAAAGTGAAGATGGGCAAAGTTCACGAGCTCTGATGATTGTTCCAAAAGTAAGAATACCTGAAGTTCTCAACGAGCTGCACAACGGTCCAAGTGAAGGACACATGTGTATCAATAAAACCTTGGAGAAATTAAAACAAAGATTTTATTGGGTTGGTTGTCGTCAATAGGTTACGGAATGGGTCGCCAATTGTGTCGAGTGCATTGCTGCTAAAGGCCCCGGTCCAGGAGTCATGGTCAGATGAAGCAGTACAATTCAGGTGCGCCGTTTGAGCGAGTAGCCATGGATGTAGCTGGTCCATTTCCTATCAGTAAATTAAGAAATAGATATGTTTTGGTAGTCATTTACTATTTCAGCAAATGGCCCGAGGTATACGCAATTCCTAACCAAGAGGCAGGAACAGTAGCGGATGTATTCATCAACAATTGGAACCGAGATATGGTGTTCCAATAGAATTACATTCTGACCAAGGGAGAAATTTTGAATCAGCTCTAATACTGGAGATATGCCAGAAGCTGGGACCCGTACATTTACATCCGCAGTCCAATGGCATGGTAGAACGATTCAATCGAACTTTGGAAGATCATTTGAGGAAAGTTGTGGACAAGTATCAAAAAGATTGGGATACCCATATATTCTTGTTCCTTATGGCTTATCGGTCTGCTGTACATGAAACAACGGGGCAGACTCCAGCAAGGGTTATTTTGTGGTAATGATCAACGACTACCGATTGATTTAAAATTTGGAATTAACGCCAACGGAGGAAGGAATACTAAGGAATTCAATAGCATCCAAGAAAACGATAAGATAAAAGCAAAATACGACAAGGCAATAAACTCTGAGGGTTTTATTGAAGGCGATTGGGTATTGTTATATAACCCGCAACGAAAGAAAGGCTTATCTCCCAAATTACAATGTAATTGGGAAGGACCATACCAGATTATTAAACGACTCAATGATGTAGTGTATCGCATACAGACCATTGGAAGATAAAATGAAGGTGGTTCATCTGGAACGGCTTGCAGCGTTTGGTACCGCAAATATGTCTAATTCGGACGATCAGACTTAGGTGTGGCGAACACAAATACCATAACAAATCAGAATCGACGATAAACTGCCAGAAGCAACTAAACAGCGAATTTGTAGTTGCCAGAATGTTCTAGTAGCGAACTTTTGTTAAAAATTTACTATATAAGCGCTGCCGCATTGTGCAGCAGGGACAGTTCTAATTAGAGTGTTGCCGCGTAAAAAGCAATTAAGCTATAAGCAATAAGTTGTAAGCTCGAATATCGAGCAATGAGTGTTAAGTTGTTGGCAATAAAAATAAAGCTAAGTGTATAGCCATTAAATTGGGACTTTAATTTAACAATCCTGTGATCAAACTCAAGAGTGAGTTACAGGTAGACGATTTATCGAGAAATCCGTTACAATATGTTCGAAACGAGTGTATCAACATAACAAAATAAAGCAATCGATAATCGAATGTTCGTAGCCCGCATAATGTGAAAATTGACTTCATTTTTTGAACATACCTTATGGATATTTACAAACATAGTCGCATATTATATACAAAAAACAGAAAAACAAATTTAATTTTCCGAAAATATTGTTAGTATTCCTTTGCAACCGAGCGCTATTGCAACCATGTAAAAAATTTCAAAATGAAAAAGAATGCCGAATTGCGTGGCAAACAAAAATACAAAGCGTGGCACCCGAACATGAGCACCCTTTCCAACAAAAACAGGTTTGAGATTTAAAAAGAGTCTCCTTGTGAACATACGCAAACAACGCTAATTGAGAAGCGCTTTCTCACTGGAATAATTTAGGAATCTCTATTTTACTGGAACAGCTATAAAAATGATATAATATAATTTAAATATACTTTAATATTAGAATAGAATAGAATGAATATGAGGTTTGCACTGCGACCCAGGGTCTATTGTGTCCTCTCCTCTATCACATGCTTTCCCAAAGTCCTAGCACCTTGAATTTCTCCAACAACTTGCTGGGTGCTGTTGAGGCAATGTGATCCCTGTTCACATAAGTGGAGCCTAGGGCCTTGAGCCTGCGTCTACAAATTGCGGAGCAATCTAGATCAGGTGTTCTGGTGTTTCCGGTCGCATGTCGCAGAATCGGCAGTTGCCACAAGAAGCCATGCCCATGTTTTACAGGTGTTTCTAGAGCCTACAGTGCCCAGTGTAGAGTGCGACCGATATCGCTTTTAGCGCCGCTTGGCTATCGCTGAGTATTGCATGGGAATGGAAAGCTGGGTATGCGGTCCCGCAATGCCAGCTCCAAATTCCTTCTGGTGTTTTCGAGCCGTCAGTGTACCATTGAATAGTGCTGCCTCTCAGCAGTTGGTCGAGTGTGGAATCGCTTCATTCCGCCTTACTGCCGAGAGTAAGCTTAAACTTTTTCGTAAAGTTTACTCTCTTCGTTACCCCGTCTCTTGGAAGAAGGGCTAGTGGCGTGTTGTCCTCTAGGGCCCTCATTTGTTGAGACGAGATTAACTTCCCTTTCCCGTACCCCTCTGCTGTCATAAGCAGCATGGTATGCTTCGCAGTCTGGTTGATAACTAAATGGAGCGGTGGGAGCTCTAGCATGACTTCGAGTGCTACGGTGGGGCCCCGTTGCCCCAGTGACGCAGACGCAGGCAAGTCTTTGCAGCTTCGATAGTTGAAGACCTATCGTAGTGCGACATGCCTATTCCACCGCAAGGTGGAGTCCAGTGTGATGCCTAAGTATTTTGCTTCCCTGGCCACTTCTAACTCTCTGCCCCCAAGGGATAGGGCTCGGCTTAGGCCCCTTTGAACTATGTCGCAGAGAGTGTTCTCAAATTTCCCTTTTGCCATTATAACAATGTCGTCGGCGTACCCCTGGCACCGAATTCTATTGTTCGTCAGCAACTCAAGGAGTTCATCTACTACGAGGCTCCATAGAAGGGGTGACAATACCCCACCCTGAGGGCAGCCTCTCGTAGTACCAAGACGTATCTTGCTCTCCCCCACCGAAGTTTCTGCAATCCTAGTATGCAGTACGGCCTTAATTCATCTGCATAAAGGAGCTTCCACGTTCCTTTTCTCCAGTGCTCTGATCACGCTTGCGTGGGACGCATTATCAAAAGCACCTTCAATGTCTAGGAAAGCACATATCGCAACCTCATTGTTCTCCAGCGAGTTCTGGATTTCAGCAGTTAGTTGGTACAGAGCAGTATTAGTAGACCTACCTGCTCTGTACGCGTGCTGATTTGCATGCAGAGGTGCTGCTTTTAGTGCATTCGATCTTATATGGTTGTCTATAATCTTTTCTATACCTCTTAGAATGAAGGAGGTGAGACTAATAGGCCTGAAGGACTTGGCTATTGAATAGTCCTTCCTTCCTACCTTGGGTATGAAGATTACCTTTGCTATTCTCCACGGTGATGGGATGTACGCCAACACAAGGCTATCTCTCATCAGCCCTACAAGGTGCGGCAATAGAGCTTGCCCACCTTGCTGTAGAAGTGCTGGGAAGATGCCGTCAGCCCCTGGTGACTTATATTTCGAGAAGGAAGCCAGTGCCCACTTGATTGAGTCTGCATTGAATAACTTCTTTGCAGCTGTCCAATTTGAGCGATCTGGCTTATATGCGACCTCTGGTGGAATTTGGTCGTCCCGAAAAGTCTCCGGGAAGTGCTCAAGCAAGAGTGCCATTGCCCTTTCATTTGCGTTGGTCGTATAGGTCCCATCAGATCTTTTTATGGCTAATGCTGTGTCAGTCTTACCTCTGACCAGAGCCTTGTGCAGTCTGGCTGCCTCTGGGGTTGAGGAGACATTTTCGCAGAATTTCCAGAAACTACTGGTTTTTGCAGACCTAATTTCCTTATTATAGGTTGTTAGGTGCTGCCTGTAATCCTCCCAGTTGCCGGTTCTTTTGGCTTTGTTAAAAAGCCTGCGAACCGATTTTCTGAGCACCGAGAGTTTACTGGTCTACCAAGGACAGCCCTGCCTTTTAGTGGTTTTCTTTAGTGCGGCGCGTATCGCTTCCTACCTGCCTCACTCTACTGATATTTAACTTTAATACTTTAATACTAACGTATAAGTATATCTTTCACCAAGCCAATGGATCAATTAAAAAAGAAACAACATTATAAAAACATGATATAAATACATAACATCTGATCAAATTTGACACGGACTGACAAAAAAATTCAGTTTCACAAAAACTTCCAGCTGGTAGATTTTCGCACTATGGGAAATATATCCGGAAACTACATATCTATTAACTCGCATTATTACCCTATCTATTTAACTTATATGAAGTGAAACCGTCACCTAAAAGACAAAGCAGCGACTTTGTTCAATATATTGTAACGGATTTCTCGATAAATCGTCTGCCGTGTAACTCACTACTGAGTTCTATCACTGGATTGTTAAATGAAAGTCCCAATTAAATGTCTATACACTTATCTTTATTTCTAATTTCAACAACTTTACACTATTACTCGTTATGTTATTCGAGTTTTCAACTTATTGCTTATAAATGTATACTTTGAATCAGCAAACATATAACTCACTTGCTCTTTACACGGCAACATTCTTATTAGAACTGTCTATGCGGCACATTCCGGTAGCCCCTATATAGGAGATTTTTAACAAAACATCGCTTCTAGAGCATTCTGGCAACTATGAACCCACTAACTTGTTGATTCTGGCAATTTTCCGTCGATTCGATTTTGTTCTATCGTTCGTGTTCGCCACACTGCCCTCCACTTAAGTCTCGTCGTCCCGATTAGACATATTTGCGTTACCAAACGCTGCAAGCCGTTCCAGATGAACTACCTTCATTTTATTCCATGGACTAATAATGGTCTATATGCGATACACTACATCGTTGAGTCGTTTATTAACCTGGTATGGTCCTTCCCAATTACACTATAATTTGGGATATAACCCTTTCTTTCGTTGTGGGTTATATAACAATACCCAATCGCCTTCAATAAAACCCTCAGAGTTTATTGCCTTGTCGTATTTTGCTTTCATTTTATCACTCATAATTTTGGTGCGCTGTCTCACCATAACATGTTTATTTCTTACCTCGTCTTCTAGGACGCCGTTGCCTTTCATAGCATTCCTTCCTTCGTTGGCGTTAATTCCAAATTTCAAGTCAATCCACAACTTTCCTCGTATGTTCTTCTAAAGTTCGATTGAATCGTTCTACCATGCCTTCGGACTGCGGCTGTGGTGGAGTTGTACGGATTTTTCGGAAACCCAGTTTCTCTCACATTTACCATTACAGCTGAATCAAAATTTCTCTCTTGGTCAGAATGTAATTGTATTGAAATTCGGCATATCTCGATACTCAATTATTAATGAATACTGTTCCAAATGGATTAAAAACTGAATAACAGTCACGGTTGCGAGAGGCCATGGAGGCGGAAAATGTTGAGGAATATGTCTTTCAAAAGAAAAAGGAAGAGACTCGCTCATCAAACTATCCCTAATGCTAAAGCAAATAGCAGCGCAAATGGCGCAGATGTCAACGCGAATATCGACGCGAGACCTCACTAATTAAAGGAATGTTATCACAAATGTTGGCGCAGTTGGAAGTGCAGTTCGCAGCGCAAGGTACCCGTATATCAGTACCGCTCTCTTTACAGTTGAAAGACGAGGATGTACGGATATCGCAAGTGATGTCACAAATTGCAGAGCTGTCTCCACAGTTTTCGGAAGAGCGGGAAAAATAAACCTGAAGTGGATGAATTGAAGGATCGTCTCCGCGAGCTACAATTAAATCGGCCAATTATGTCAACAGCTTCTGCCAAGGTAGAGCCTCCATCTTTTGATGGCACAGTTCCGTTCTATGTTTTTTAAGCTACAATAAGAAAAGGCGGCGTCTGCAAATAATTAGAACGTTGAAGGTAAAGTAGCTTTATTGATATTTGAACTAAAAGGATCTGCAGCGAAAATATTACAAACTGCGAATCGAGTAATTATGAAACGTTGATGGGTGCATTAGAAATGGTAGTGAGCGCAGGAAGCAGATTTTCCAAATCGAATTGGAAAATCGTCGCCAGAAAGACAATGAGTATCTGCAAGAGTTTTCTACAGTGATTGAGAGGTTAGCTTACTTCGCTTTTGCACATAAATTGGTGGAGTTTACCGAGGATACGAAAATTCGAATCTTCGTTAATTATGCTGTGTTAGCATGTCCAATATTGACGTTTGCGGAAACCATTTCGTATGCTCTGACACAAGAAACTGCATCTTTGCTTAGCAATCAAGCATTTAAAGCTCATAAAGTAGAAATATTAGAACACACTTGGATGAACCAATTACTTGAAAAAATTTACCACATGCAAAAAGCACTGGAAATTGCGCGCGTAAGAAAAATGATGGTGTCGTTAAATGCTTCAACTGCGGAAAAAGTGGCCATATTGCACGCAATTGTAACCAATCCAATAGTGCGAATGCCATGTATTCTCCATTTCACAAATAAGCAGGAATACAAGCAACGTTACCGTTATTGGTTATGTAGACGATAAAAAGCGCATACTGACTGTGAATACGGGCGCATCACATTTTATTATTCGATCTGACCTAGCTAATAAAGAAGTAAGACAAATATGGAAGTGCCACTTATTTTCGGTTATGATAACGACGTTAGACGAGTGATAATAACAGGGATCCAATAGATTCCACCAAAGTCAGAAGCAGTTATTTGGGCAAAAATAGATGGAGACTATTGGTTAAACAAGTTGTGGGTAGTTGAAGCCATGGAAGAATTTACATAAAACGTACTTATAGGCAAAACCCTGGCAATGACAGGACAAGATAAAATACTTCCAATAAGAGTACTTAGTGAATTCAAGTCACCAATCAAACTTTTCAGAGGAGCTATATTATACTTATAATAAAGACGATTCCAAACCAGGAACAACCAAAGTTATGAAAAATTTTATAAATACAGGTGATACAGGATTAATCTGCCGGGCGTTTCGAAGCGTTCGTTTAGCAAAACGTGAAGTTGTAAGACAGACCAAACGTGAAATGAGCGAAGCGCCGAAATCGAACCATCAGCGAGTCCATGGAGTTCACCTGTAGTACTTGTGAAAAAGAATCATGAAGTTTTGCGTGAACTATAGAAGGTTGAATGTTGTAACGAAGAAAGACAGTTATCCACTACCTATAATCGATGACACTCTGGACTCGTTATCAGGCACTAAATGGTTCTCAACACTTGCTCTCAATTGCTCTTAACACGAACACACTCTAACTAGAACTGTCCGTGCTGCACAGTCTGACAGCCCTAATATAGTAGATTTTTAACAAAACATAACTTCTAGAACATTTTGGCAATTACGAATTCGCTAACTAGTTGCTTCTGGCAATTTATCGTCGATTCGATTTTGTTCTACAATCCCTGTTCGTTACAACATCGTGATTTGAATGCATGAAGGTGTATATACATACATACATAAATATGTGCATGAACATGCGTATATCCGTATGCATTGTATAAGCCTATAAGTAGCCAAAGAATCAGCTGTTTTCCTATGTGTGTGAAACAGCCGTGATCATCTGATCGAATATGACACAGAGTTTTAAATAAAAGGTTGCAGTTTAACAAATACACTGCACTTAAAATGGAAATATATCGAAAACTATAAGTTTCCGGCGGCAATAATTGGTAAATCGGTAAACTAAGAATTTAAATATTCAACAGACAAAGAATTTTCACTCACAAAAACATAAACATGTAAGTTAAAAAAAATAAAATCGGAAACATTTAATAATATTTCAATACAATAAATAATAGTTTAAATAATACTATGTAAATTTAATCTTTAGGAATTAAAACAACCGAAAAATATTTGAATATGGAATAAAAACATTCTTAGAGTTATTAATTTTAAAACATAACACGGCAACACACTATAGCAGATTTCTGTCATTTGAACGTTTTAGTAGTGGAATATTGGTTGGCAATCCGTACCAAGTGTGATTTTAGTAGTAGAACTTTCGACGCAACCCGTACCAAGTTGGATATTTTTGCGTGTGTATTAGTGAAAATCTTAGGAATGGCTACTTGTAGATTTAAACAATGTACGTATGTAAGCTTCGAATGATGAAAGGTAGGATTTATATTAATTACTATTCTCATATATTAAGTTTTTAGTATATTATGTTAGTATAAATATAGTACACACATAGTATATTCGTATATAAGTATGTTCATATGTATGATAATACAATATATAAGATTATCAAACAGAAAAAGGTCTTATTTTCGCATTGACTACAAACATTGCTTTAAAATTGTTTATAAATTAATTTAAATGTAATCAATTGTACATGTATTCATATCAATAAATATGATTGCATATAAAGGTATAAAAATGTAAGCCACAAAACTAACATGCGGCTGTATAATCAAAGTCTCTGAGCAAAATTTCTCCTTCCGAGCTAGTGATGAATTCCAATCATTGTGATTTGTTAGATTTGGACAACTAACACGCTAGTCCGCAATTGAACCTTCTCTAGTAGCTTAAGTTCAGATTGAAATGAATTAGTCCATTTGCACGTAAACGTTTTTTAAAGTTTCACTAAAAAATATGATGAATCTGAAGATAAATAAAGTTTTAAATAGTAAAGTAATTTAATTTTATGTTATTAAAAAAAAACTGAACTGAAAATACGATAGAAAATAGATTTTACTAAAAAAATTTTGTAAGCAATGTACTAAAAGTGGCCACACACGACATATATACATGTGCATTCGATAAGTATGTGCGCAAGTGAGATTAACTCGTGTGTGGGCTTGTGTGCATACGAATCCAAGTTGACGAAAATTTTCGATATTTTTCAATTAATGTGCACACAAGTATGTCGTATATGGGCTTGTGTGCACACAATTGCTCATTTGGAAAACCAAAAGTTACAAAATTATAGTAAAATTTAATGGAAAAATATATATGTTGGAATAATTTATTGTCTAAATAGAATCAAATACATAAAGATGCTATTATAATACATCTATTCGAGAATTAAAATATAAAAAGTATCATTCAATTATCCGCTTGATTCTGGTACATGTTTACTCATTGAAGGACGAATGTAAAACGGATCCGTATGTCGTGTATGGCGAAAAGATTTCATACCGATCGAAAACATAAGTGTGTCGTGTATGGCTACTTTTACATTGCTAACAAACCAAATCAAGAACCCGACAAGACGGAGGTAACCAATTCACTACTACATTAGTAAAGTTTATCCTTTACACCACTACATATTCAAAGCTAACTTTTTGTTTTTAAATTTAAAATTTTGTTGTAAGAGTAGCGATATTCATCATACATATTTTTTGAATGCGTAAGGATTTGGAAACAATTTTTGAAGTAAGCGTTTTGTCTGAACTGTTTTTTAATTATAATGTTATATTGGAAATCTAGTAGGATCAATTGTGTCGCTATCGAGAAGTATTGCGCAATGGTGATTCCAAGGAATTTGTGTTTTTTTTTTTAATGATTTTCGCCATGGTTACTGTGTATCGAATTGAAATATTTCATGTGTTGGGCATAGAGGTTGTACGTAAATTGATTGAAGAGGAAATTAATGCTGTGAAGCAATTCTACGGCTTGTACGAAATTTTGCCTCATTCCGATACCACCGTTGGCAAAATAAACAAATTTCTGGACGTTTCGAAGAACAATTTGTAGAGCATCGACCGTCAAAAACCGCTATCGGAAAGTATTGAGTGGTATTTTATATTGGTATTAGGCAACTATTTGGTGACCATCCTAAATTGGACTGGATACCATTCTCGGACCGTTTGTATATCTACAGGCAATACGACACAAAGTTAGTCTCTGTTTAGTTACATATGCATATGTATTTTTTATTTCAGAGACGTCCTCAACAGTTTTGCCGACATTTTCGCAACACACAAGGGTGCAATGCAAAAAATGCGTTAAGTATTAATATTGTGACGAACAAATCAGAATCGACGATAAACTGCCAAAAGCAACTAGACAGCGAATTCGTAGCATGGTATAAGGGAGTAGCGAAAGTCCCATTCACAATAGCTTCGCCACCTCTGAGGTGTACGTTCACAATAAAACCAACCTGGTGGCCATGGTGAGTTAGGGTGGCGAGGGATTAAAACGGGTTGCGCATAGCAGAAAACGCCTAAATAATTATTTATAAATATTTCAAATTTTGGTTATTATTTGTTGTTTAATGCTAACAATATATAATATTATACCAAGTTGATATAGGTAAATATGCGGTATATTTTTAAGCATTTTAAATAACTTATTAATGGGCAAACTGAAAATTCAATTTAACTATGAGTGGACGGGAAGAAATAACTATTGGAACAGAATTTGATACTATAAGTAATAATAATTTATACAATCAAAAAAGCAAAACTTATTGCCATGCAAGTGATAATAATTCATTTAAACAATAAAGCAAAATTTATCATTGTACTTTTATCAAGAAATGTTACTAGTGTTGTAATTTCAGTATAGATTTATTTAATCACAAATTTTATTTACGTTTTATATATCAGCAATTAATGGTGGATATATGTACAATAGTTTATTACAACTTTTAACATACAAAATTACCATATTATTATATAGTTCTTAGTTTAGTTTTCAAATATATAGACTTCTAAAATAAATTATTTTTTGAAGTTGCAATATCTTTATAGTATAAAATACGGTAGGCATATCAGGTAGTTGTCTCAGTATTTCAGCATGTAGCCATTATAATATGTACAATATTTTACATATAACTCTTTACATAAATAAATTACCAGGTTGTTATATAGTTCTAATTTTAGTTTTTAAATATATAGACTCCTAAAATAATTTATTTGTTGAAGTTGCAATATCTTTATAGTATAAAACATGGTATAAGGGTATAAAATACGGTAGATATATTTCTTTTTTAAAAAGTAATTTAAAACTAGTTTGCGCAACACTGTTAAGCAATACTCGATAGCAATACTGGCATTTGAATTTATTAACAACTTTTAGTCAAACGGATGTATTCAAAATTGAATTACAATCACGGTTGCGAGAGGCCATGAAAGCGGAAAACATTAATGTTGAGAAATATGTCGCAGATATGATGTCAACGCAAATAACGACGCAGGTAACCTCATAAATGGCAGAGGTGTCATCACAAATGTTGGCGCCTGTATATTTTCACAGAGCAGAAAGAGCAGTATGTACAGATATCGTAAGTAACGTCGTAAATAGCAGAGGTGTCCTCACAGATTTCGAAGGAGCGGAATAAATAAAACTGTAGTGGAAGAATTGAAAGATCGTCTTCGCAAGCTACATTTAAATCAGCCAATTATATTAACAGCCGCTGCCGAGGTAGAACCTCCATTCTGCGATGGCACAGTTCCGTTCTATATTTTTAAGTTACAATAAAAAAGACGGCAGCTGCAAATAATTAGAACGTTGAAGATTAAGTAGCTGCATTGATCGTTGAAATTAAAGCTGCAAATAATTAGAACGTTGAAGGTTAAGTAGCTGCATTGATCGTTGAAATTAAAGCATCGCGGAAATATTACAAACCATAACAAACTGCGAATCGAGTAATTATGAATAGTTGATGGGTGCATTGGGAAGGCGGTATGGTAGTGAGTGCAGGAAGCAGATGTTCCAAATCGAATAGGAACATCGTCGCCAGGAAGCCAATGAGTATCTGCAGGAGTTTTCTACAGTGATTGAGCGGTTAGCTAACTTAGCTTATGCGCATAAATCGGTGGAGTTTACCGAGGATACGAAAATCGGATCTTCGTTAATTATGCTGTGTTAGCATGTCCAATATTGACGTTTGCGGAAACCATTTCGTATGCTCTGACACAGGAAACTACATCTCTGCTTAGCAATCAATAGAAGAAATAGAAGAACACACTTGGGTAAACCAATTACTTGAAAAAATTGAATATATGCAGAAAGCGCTGGAAATATAGCGCGTAAGAAGAATGATGGTGCCGTTAAATACTTCAACTGCGGAAAAAGTGGCTATATTGCACGCAATTGTAACCAATCTAATAATTCAGTTGGACGTAAACGCAAAGCTGAGGAAGTTCAAGCAATTGTCAAATCCAACCAATCCTTAAACAAAAGCGAGCCAGCCGAAAAGAGCACGGGCTGGCTCCCGCAAGCAAATGCCCTGCAATCTGCATTCCACAAATGAGCAGGTAACGTTACCGTTAATGGATGTGTAGACGGCAAAATGCGCATACTGACTGTTAATCCGATCACATTCCATTATTCGATCTGGTCTTGTTAATAAAGAAATGAGACCATAAGTTTGAGTAAAGTTGCGTAAAGCTTCTGGAGAAAGTATCCAAGTTCTCGGAAAAGTAAAGTTCGAGATCGCAATTGGAAAGGCTTGAAAAGGCCTTGTTGCTTAATTTTATAGTGGCAGATGTCGTCGACGAAGTCATAATTAGAGTAGACTTTCTAGCGAATCAAGGAATTAAAATTGACGTGGAGAACAAGATTATGACCTATTCAAATATGGAAGTGCCACTTATGTTCGGTTACGGTAATAAGTACAACATAAGACTAGTGATAGCAACAGAGAGCCAGCAGATAGCACCGAAATCTGGAGCAGATTGTTGAGGCCACAAAAAAATCTACATCAAACTTAGTTATAGACAAAACCCGTGCTATGAAAGGACCAGGCAAACGTCTTCCAGTATGAGTACTTAGTGAGTTCAAGTCACCAATCAAACTTTTCAGAGGAGCTATATTATACTAATACTAAAGACGATTTTAAACAAGAACCAAAGTTATGAAAAAGTTTACTTACACAGGTGATGATAAGCCAGACCAAACGGGAAATGAGCGAAGCGCTGTATTCGAACCATCAGCGAGTCCATGGAGTTCACCTGTAGCACTTATGAAGAAGATAGATGGGAACATGAGGTTTTGTGTGAACTATAGAAGGTTGAATGATGTAAGGAAGAAAGACAGTTATCCACTACCTAGAATCGATGACACTCTGGACTCGTTATCAGGCACAAAATGGTTCTCAACACTTGATTTAAATAGATGGTCTATGACAACTTACCGTAAATGTTCTTTGGATTATGTGACGCTCCTTCTATCTTTGAGAGACTTATGGACCAGGTATTAAAAGGATTACACTGGAAGTCCTGTTTGGTATACCTCGACGATATCATCGTGTGGGGTAAATGTTTCGATGAGGCCTTGGAAAAGGTTTTTCAACAGATAGATAGCGCTAAAGCTGAGCCCAAAGAAGTGTTCCCTTTTCAAAAAGGAAGTAAGTTACTTAGGACACAACATGACAACAGAGGGCATTTGCACAGCTAATGAAAAAATAGTGTCAGTAAAAGACTTTTGCAAATATTACGGAGTTTCTTTGGACTATGTACTTATCGACGATTCACTCCAAATTTTGCCAGCGTAGCTAGTAGCCTCCACGAGCTAACGAAAAAGAACAGAGTCTTTGAGTGAAATCAAGAACAGGAAGTAGATTTTCAATTGCTGAAGAATGGATTAAGTACTGTCCCAATGTTAGCCTACCCCGTCCCAGGATCAGCATTTCTTTATAATACGGCTGCTAGTGGGTTTGCAGGAAAAATGTGGGCAAGTATCAAAAAGATTGGGACCTGTACATGAAACAACGGAACAGACTTCAACAAGCGTAATTTTTGGCAATAATTTTCGGTTACCGATTGATTTGAAGTTTGGAATTAACGCCAACGGAGGAAGGAATGCTAAGAAAGTCAAAAAATACGACAAGGCAATGAACTCTGAGGGTTTTATTGAAATCGATTGGGTATTGTTATATAACTCACAACGAAAGTGTCGGGGTACTCGACGTTGAGTTTGCCGGTGTGCCAAATAAAATAAAATGTTAATTAAAATTCAACAAAATTTAACTTTAATTAATTTGAGTATATATGGTATAAATATTATAGACAATTTGTGTGGGTTAATTGTACAATATTTATGTGTGGGTTTGTTAAGGGTTATATGTATAATTCAATTTATGTGTTATTTGTAAGTTAAACTTAAATAATATAAATTAACTATAAACTTAATTGTAACCTGATGTGGGTTGATAATCCCGCGTAGATTTTGGTGGTGCTGCTGTTGTTGTTGTTGTGCTGCTGGGACGACCTTTTTTTCGCGCCTTTTTATGTCCGTGGTAGTGGTCGACTCTCTTAAAGATTTCGCCACCTTCTTGTATATCACGATTGTAGGGTCGGGTCGGTAATTCCTGCGTCATAAGACAGTTGACTTCGACATGCCAGTCGGGATCAGTTAGCAACCCTATGACGATTTTACATATACGGTGAGAGTCGAGGTATGTTTTCGGTAACCTCAATCTCTGAAATAGCTCAGAGGCGTTGACGCAGTACTTATACTTAATTACTGCGTCAAACTTTTCGTAAATGTTAATTTTTGTAAATTTTGAACATGTCACCAATCGGTGATCCTTTTTACACAATCCACAGGCGACGTGTTTATATGTGCGTTTTGATGAATGGGTGATAGTTCGTCGGGCCGTGCGGTGGGTACTTCCTCTTTCTTCTCGAATGGGGGAGAGGGTCGCTTTAAAGCGATGTAAGCGTCTAGCCAGGGTCCCATTGTCGGAGAGTGGGGTGATGCTTCGGGTGACGCTGAGTGATCGTACGCTGCAGGCTGGGCTGCTCTGTCGGCTGCAGATTGATTTGATGCTATTTTGAGGAGCCATGTCACTATAAAGAAATGAGATTAGTTATTTGGTAAGGTGACTATTTTGGTTATTGGGCGGGTAATTGTTCCTTGAAAAGTACGTATGTCAACTACTCTGATCTTATTGTCTGCACCGAGATAGGTTTTTTCGATGCGACCAAGTTTCCATTCGTTTGGGGGTAGAGTTTGTTGGCGTATAACTACCATATCATTGACCTCTATATTGCGTTGAGGGTATTTCCACTTATACCGTTTGTGGAGTTCTTTTAGATATTCTTCTTTCCATCGTTTGCAGAAGTGTTGATGGGGTATCTTTAACTTTTGCGATCTATGTGCGATGCTTAGCTGTGTAGTTTCTAAGTTGGGTTCTGATGGGGTTAATAAAGGGGTACCTATTAAGAAATGGCCTGGAGTTAAAGGTTCTATATTCCTGGGGTCTTCACTTAGTGGGCTTAAAGGTCGAGAATTCAAGCAGCTTTCGATTCGGGTTAGAAGGGTAGATAATTCTTCGAAAGTGAATTTTTGGATTTGGGACACCTTTTTTAAGTGGCTCTTTAAACTTTTCACTCCTGTTTCCCAGAGCCCACCCAAGTGTGGAGCTCCAGGAGGATTAAAGTGCCAGTTGATGTTTTGGTGTGCTTCACTTGTTGTTACTTGTGTTTTTAGTGATTTTATAAATTCTCGCCGATCTTTGAGTTTAGACGCTCCCACGAAATTAGTACCATTGTCCGAATAGAGATCGGCTGGACATCCGCGCCTGGAAAAGAATCGTGCGAATGCGGCCATGAATTCTTGGGTGGTGAGATCGCTTGCTGCCTCTAGGTGTATTGCTTTGGTTGCAAAACAAACAAATACGCATACATAACTTTTTGTGATTAAGCACGTTCTGCCGGTGTAATTTTTTATGTCAAAGGGTGGTACGTTCCAGTGTTGTATCCATTGATTTTCGGGTAATTGACCAATGTTTCGGGTCGAGTTTTAGCCATTGGGGTCCGTGCCACCAGAGGTCATTATTAACCATTTCCAGAGTTGTGCATCCGCGACTACCCAGATCTGCCGGATTGTCCTGGCTTTCGATGTGACGCCAATTTTCTGCAATTGTGGCAACTCGATGGGATACAAAGGTTGTCCATGAGCATGGGGGTTTGCTTAGCCAAGAAAGGACAATTGTAGAATCCGTCCAAAGGTGAGTGCGGTACTAAGTAATGTTTAATTGGGGTAGGGTTGCATCAACTAGATTCGCCAGAAGAACTGCTCCGCAAAGTTCTAGCCTTGATAAAGATATACTTTTTATAGGGGACACACGAGTCGTGGATATCAAAAGAGTTGTCCAGGTGTTTGTGTTTTTTGAAACACTGATGTATACTTGTATAGGTTTGCTGCGCAAGCTTTTTCTGGTTCGTCAGAAAATCCGTGGAAATTGATGATCGCGGATGTCGAAAAATGGGTCCACCGAGGAATTTCAATCAGATTTAGTTTTTCGTAATCCTTTATGAAGGTTTTCTAGCGATGGAGAGTTAAGGGTCTTAAACTTTCATTCCAATCGGATTTATCGAGCCATATTTGTTGCATTATTATATTGGCTGTGACTACAACGGGACTGAGCCAACCAGCTGGGTCGAACAATTTTGCTATAATCGATAATACTTCTCGTTTAGTAAACGATGTCTTATCGTGAATAGGGTTGATGAGAAAAAAGAATGCATCTTTTTTTGCATTCCATCTGATCCCCAGTGCTTTTGTGCTATTGGATTCCGGTAAACTGAGTAAGTTGGTATACAACAGCTGTTCTTGTGAGATTCCAGTTAAGACTTTTGGGTTATTTGCGTAGAGCAAATCCTGCGGACTCCAAAGATGAAGTGAGTTCGTCTCGTGCCATCTTCGCAGTTGCTACGTCATGTGCTCCTGCAAGTACATCATCGACGTACATTCCGTTTCGAAGTATCTCTGCTGCCAGTGGGTGGGTTCCTTGTACATCATCCGCTAATTTGAGGAGGGTACGGATAGCTATATATGGGGCACAGTTAATACCAAACGTAACAGTTTGTAGTTCAAAATCTTCTATGGGGTCATTAGGTGATCTTCTAAATAAGTTTCTTTGAAATGGAGTGTGTTTGCTTTCAACAAGTATTTGACGATACATTTTTTGAATATCTGCATAGAATACGATTCGAAACATACGCCACTTTAATACACAGAACAGGTCCAGCGTGAATTACATCGTTGAGGCTGTTTCTATTTGAGGTGGGGCATGATGTGTTGAATATCACTCGCAGTTGGGTCGTTAAGCCATCGGGTTTGATGACTGCATGATGTGGTAGATAGTATGCTTTCGTATTCTCTGCGGGGACATATTTTATTTTTGTGATATGACCGAGTTCCAGGTACTCGTTGATGGCCTTGTCGTATTCTGTTTTTATTTCAGGTTTTCTAGATAGGGATTTTTCATTTCTTAGAAACTGAGCTAAAGCTATATGTCTTGAGTTGCCCAAGTCTATTTTTTCTGGGGTTTTAAAGGGCAATGTTACCACGTTACCACGCGCCCAGTTGAGTGATAATTTTGCTCACACAGTATATCCGAAGTTGAGGGTAGAGGCTTTTTCGGAACTTCTTTGACTTCCCAAAATTGTGTGAGCAACTTGTCTGGGGTCGTCTTATTGAAAAATGACAATATTGAGGGTGAGATGGGTTTTCAGGTGTGGGTCCGGAAAGAATCCAACCGAATTTTATTTTTTGGGCTAGTAATGACCCGTCTGGGTTTTTAGAAGTGAGTGTCAGCTAAGCTAAAACCGAACTCTTTATTACAAATTATTCTATCAAGTGGCAGATGTCGTCGACGAAGTCATAATTAGAGTAGACTTTCTAGCGAATCAAGGAATTAAAATTGACGTGGAGAACAAGATTATGACCTATTCAAATATGGAAGTGCCACTTATGTTCGGTTACGGTAATAAGTACAACATAAGACTAGTGATAGCAACAGAGAGCCAGCAGATAGCACCGAAATCTGGAGCAGATTGTTGAGGCCACAAAAAAATCTACATCAAACTTAGTTATAGACAAAACCCGTGCTATGAAAGGACCAGGCAAACGTCTTCCAGTATGAGTACTTAGTGAGTTCAAGTCACCAATCAAACTTTTCAGAGGAGCTATATTATACTAATACTAAAGACGATTTTAAACAAGAACCAAAGTTATGAAAAAGTTTACTTACACAGGTGATGATAAGCCAGACCAAACGGGAAATGAGCGAAGCGCTGTATTCGAACCATCAGCGAGTCCATGGAGTTCACCTGTAGCACTTATGAAGAAGATAGATGGGAACATGAGGTTTTGTGTGAACTATAGAAGGTTGAATGATGTAAGGAAGAAAGACAGTTATCCACTACCTAGAATCGATGACACTCTGGACTCGTTATCAGGCACAAAATGGTTCTCAACACTTGATTTAAATAGATGGTCTATGACAACTTACCGTAAATGTTCTTTGGATTATGTGACGCTCCTTCTATCTTTGAGAGACTTATGGACCAGGTATTAAAAGGATTACACTGGAAGTCCTGTTTGGTATACCTCGACGATATCATCGTGTGGGGTAAATGTTTCGATGAGGCCTTGGAAAAGGTTTTTCAACAGATAGATAGCGCTAAAGCTGAGCCCAAAGAAGTGTTCCCTTTTCAAAAAGGAAGTAAGTTACTTAGGACACAACATGACAACAGAGGGCATTTGCACAGCTAATGAAAAAATAGTGTCAGTAAAAGACTTTTGCAAATATTACGGAGTTTCTTTGGACTATGTACTTATCGACGATTCACTCCAAATTTTGCCAGCGTAGCTAGTAGCCTCCACGAGCTAACGAAAAAGAACAGAGTCTTTGAGTGAAATCAAGAACAGGAAGTAGATTTTCAATTGCTGAAGAATGGATTAAGTACTGTCCCAATGTTAGCCTACCCCGTCCCAGGATCAGCATTTCTTTATAATACGGCTGCTAGTGGGTTTGCAGGAAAAATGTGGGCAAGTATCAAAAAGATTGGGACCTGTACATGAAACAACGGAACAGACTTCAACAAGCGTAATTTTTGGCAATAATTTTCGGTTACCGATTGATTTGAAGTTTGGAATTAACGCCAACGGAGGAAGGAATGCTAAGAAAGTCAAAAAATACGACAAGGCAATGAACTCTGAGGGTTTTATTGAAATCGATTGGGTATTGTTATATAACTCACAACGAAAGTGTCGGGGTACTCGACGTTGAGTTTGCCGGTGTGCCAAATAAAATAAAATGTTAATTAAAATTCAACAAAATTTAACTTTAATTAATTTGAGTATATATGGTATAAATATTATAGACAATTTGTGTGGGTTAATTGTACAATATTTATGTGTGGGTTTGTTAAGGGTTATATGTATAATTCAATTTATGTGTTATTTGTAAGTTAAACTTAAATAATATAAATTAACTATAAACTTAATTGTAACCTGATGTGGGTTGATAATCCCGCGTAGATTTTGGTGGTGCTGCTGTTGTTGTTGTTGTGCTGCTGGGACGACCTTTTTTTCGCGCCTTTTTATGTCCGTGGTAGTGGTCGACTCTCTTAAAGATTTCGCCACCTTCTTGTATATCACGATTGTAGGGTCGGGTCGGTAATTCCTGCGTCATAAGACAGTTGACTTCGACATGCCAGTCGGGATCAGTTAGCAACCCTATGACGATTTTACATATACGGTGAGAGTCGAGGTATGTTTTCGGTAACCTCAATCTCTGAAATAGCTCAGAGGCGTTGACGCAGTACTTATACTTAATTACTGCGTCAAACTTTTCGTAAATGTTAATTTTTGTAAATTTTGAACATGTCACCAATCGGTGATCCTTTTTACACAATCCACAGGCGACGTGTTTATATGTGCGTTTTGATGAATGGGTGATAGTTCGTCGGGCCGTGCGGTGGGTACTTCCTCTTTCTTCTCGAATGGGGGAGAGGGTCGCTTTAAAGCGATGTAAGCGTCTAGCCAGGGTCCCATTGTCGGAGAGTGGGGTGATGCTTCGGGTGACGCTGAGTGATCGTACGCTGCAGGCTGGGCTGCTCTGTCGGCTGCAGATTGATTTGATGCTATTTTGAGGAGCCATGTCACTATAAAGAAATGAGATTAGTTATTTGGTAAGGTGACTATTTTGGTTATTGGGCGGGTAATTGTTCCTTGAAAAGTACGTATGTCAACTACTCTGATCTTATTGTCTGCACCGAGATAGGTTTTTTCGATGCGACCAAGTTTCCATTCGTTTGGGGGTAGAGTTTGTTGGCGTATAACTACCATATCATTGACCTCTATATTGCGTTGAGGGTATTTCCACTTATACCGTTTGTGGAGTTCTTTTAGATATTCTTCTTTCCATCGTTTGCAGAAGTGTTGATGGGGTATCTTTAACTTTTGCGATCTATGTGCGATGCTTAGCTGTGTAGTTTCTAAGTTGGGTTCTGATGGGGTTAATAAAGGGGTACCTATTAAGAAATGGCCTGGAGTTAAAGGTTCTATATTCCTGGGGTCTTCACTTAGTGGGCTTAAAGGTCGAGAATTCAAGCAGCTTTCGATTCGGGTTAGAAGGGTAGATAATTCTTCGAAAGTGAATTTTTGGATTTGGGACACCTTTTTTAAGTGGCTCTTTAAACTTTTCACTCCTGTTTCCCAGAGCCCACCCAAGTGTGGAGCTCCAGGAGGATTAAAGTGCCAGTTGATGTTTTGGTGTGCTTCACTTGTTGTTACTTGTGTTTTTAGTGATTTTATAAATTCTCGCCGATCTTTGAGTTTAGACGCTCCCACGAAATTAGTACCATTGTCCGAATAGAGATCGGCTGGACATCCGCGCCTGGAAAAGAATCGTGCGAATGCGGCCATGAATTCTTGGGTGGTGAGATCGCTTGCTGCCTCTAGGTGTATTGCTTTGGTTGCAAAACAAACAAATACGCATACATAACTTTTTGTGATTAAGCACGTTCTGCCGGTGTAATTTTTTATGTCAAAGGGTGGTACGTTCCAGTGTTGTATCCATTGATTTTCGGGTAATTGACCAATGTTTCGGGTCGAGTTTTAGCCATTGGGGTCCGTGCCACCAGAGGTCATTATTAACCATTTCCAGAGTTGTGCATCCGCGACTACCCAGATCTGCCGGATTGTCCTGGCTTTCGATGTGACGCCAATTTTCTGCAATTGTGGCAACTCGATGGGATACAAAGGTTGTCCATGAGCATGGGGGTTTGCTTAGCCAAGAAAGGACAATTGTAGAATCCGTCCAAAGGTGAGTGCGGTACTAAGTAATGTTTAATTGGGGTAGGGTTGCATCAACTAGATTCGCCAGAAGAACTGCTCCGCAAAGTTCTAGCCTTGATAAAGATATACTTTTTATAGGGGACACACGAGTCGTGGATATCAAAAGAGTTGTCCAGGTGTTTGTGTTTTTTGAAACACTGATGTATACTTGTATAGGTTTGCTGCGCAAGCTTTTTCTGGTTCGTCAGAAAATCCGTGGAAATTGATGATCGCGGATGTCGAAAAATGGGTCCACCGAGGAATTTCAATCAGATTTAGTTTTTCGTAATCCTTTATGAAGGTTTTCTAGCGATGGAGAGTTAAGGGTCTTAAACTTTCATTCCAATCGGATTTATCGAGCCATATTTGTTGCATTATTATATTGGCTGTGACTACAACGGGACTGAGCCAACCAGCTGGGTCGAACAATTTTGCTATAATCGATAATACTTCTCGTTTAGTAAACGATGTCTTATCGTGAATAGGGTTGATGAGAAAAAAGAATGCATCTTTTTTTGCATTCCATCTGATCCCCAGTGCTTTTGTGCTATTGGATTCCGGTAAACTGAGTAAGTTGGTATACAACAGCTGTTCTTGTGAGATTCCAGTTAAGACTTTTGGGTTATTTGCGTAGAGCAAATCCTGCGGACTCCAAAGATGAAGTGAGTTCGTCTCGTGCCATCTTCGCAGTTGCTACGTCATGTGCTCCTGCAAGTACATCATCGACGTACATTCCGTTTCGAAGTATCTCTGCTGCCAGTGGGTGGGTTCCTTGTACATCATCCGCTAATTTGAGGAGGGTACGGATAGCTATATATGGGGCACAGTTAATACCAAACGTAACAGTTTGTAGTTCAAAATCTTCTATGGGGTCATTAGGTGATCTTCTAAATAAGTTTCTTTGAAATGGAGTGTGTTTGCTTTCAACAAGTATTTGACGATACATTTTTTGAATATCTGCATAGAATACGATTCGAAACATACGCCACTTTAATACACAGAACAGGTCCAGCGTGAATTACATCGTTGAGGCTGTTTCTATTTGAGGTGGGGCATGATGTGTTGAATATCACTCGCAGTTGGGTCGTTAAGCCATCGGGTTTGATGACTGCATGATGTGGTAGATAGTATGCTTTCGTATTCTCTGCGGGGACATATTTTATTTTTGTGATATGACCGAGTTCCAGGTACTCGTTGATGGCCTTGTCGTATTCTGTTTTTATTTCAGGTTTTCTAGATAGGGATTTTTCATTTCTTAGAAACTGAGCTAAAGCTATATGTCTTGAGTTGCCCAAGTCTATTTTTTCTGGGGTTTTAAAGGGCAATGTTACCACGTTACCACGCGCCCAGTTGAGTGATAATTTTGCTCACACAGTATATCCGAAGTTGAGGGTAGAGGCTTTTTCGGAACTTCTTTGACTTCCCAAAATTGTGTGAGCAACTTGTCTGGGGTCGTCTTATTGAAAAATGACAATATTGAGGGTGAGATGGGTTTTCAGGTGTGGGTCCGGAAAGAATCCAACCGAATTTTATTTTTTGGGCTAGTAATGACCCGTCTGGGTTTTTAGAAGTGAGTGTCAGCTAAGCTAAAACCGAACTCTTTATTACAAATTATTCTATCAAGTGAGTGAGTGGGTAAGTTATCGGTTAAAGTTTTTAAGATAAACGCGTGGGTTGTTATCTTAAATTCCCTTTTTGTTGGTGAACGAAGGGTGAGTTCGCAAGTTTTGGTAGCTGTTGCCGAGACTGTGTTGTTCAATCCGGTCACTTGTGCGTTTTTCTTGAATGTTAGTATGTCCAATTTTCTGTGGAACTTCTCGGAAATGAAGGTAACTTCTGACCAAAAGTCGATTAGTGCTCGAGCTGTATATAATTGCCCTTTATAATAAACTTGCACTATGGCAGTACCCAGCAAAACCTGCTTCCTACTTGAGTTATGTAGGTCTTGAGTTTTATTTTCAGTGGACTGTAAGAGGGTTGTGTAGGCTTGCGGATTTGTATTGGGATTAAGTGTTTGGGAGGTACTACTATTGGTAGAGTCAAGAGGCGGGTTCGAGGCTCTTGATCCTTGCGGAAGGGATTGGGCCCGGGATGGGGCATCCCTATGCGAAGAGTGTTATGTGCCTTTCTACATATTCTGCATGAGTATTTGCTCTTGCAATCCTTGAAGCTATGCGATAATGCAAGGCAATTAAAACAGTAACCATTATTTTTTATTACGTTTATTCAGGTCTCGACATTCATTTGTAAAAACTTTGGGCATTCTCGAATGGAATGTTGGGTTCTACATAATTTACAACTCTCAATGTCTTGGGATTTTTTTGAGATGATGCTGCCTCTTACAGGGTTTTCACTAGCGTGTAAAAAACTCAATTTCGAAGTTCCAGAGACGTTGAAAGGTATTAAACTTCCTGTCTTTTCCTTTTCTATAAGGCTCACTGCCCAATATTTATGTGTGTGTTTGTTAAAGGTTATATGTGTAATTCAATTTATGTGTTATTTGTAAGTTAGACTTAAATAATATAAATTAACTATAAACTTAATTGTAACCTGATGTGGGTTGATAATCCCGCGTAGATTTTGGTGGTGCTGCTGTTGTTGTTGTTGTGCTGCTGGGGTGACCTATTTTTCACGCCTTTTTATGTCCGTCCGCGTTGATATCTGCTCTATAGACCATTGGAAGAACAAGGAATAAAATGAAGGTAGTTCATCTTGAACGGCTTGCAGCGTTTGGTACCACAAATGTGTCCAATTGGGACGATCATACTTAGGTGGAGGGCAGTGTGTCGAGCACGAATGCCAGGACAAAATAGAATCGACGATAAACTGCTAGAACCAATTAGATAGCGAAATACGTAGTGGCGAAGTTTTGTTAACACACAGTTCTAATTGGAGAGCTGCCTTTTAAAGAGCAAATAAGATATAAGTAAGGAGTTGAAAACTCGAATAACGAGTAATAATTGTTAAGTTGTTTAAATTATTGTAGAAATAAAGATAAATGTATAGCCATTAAATTGGTACTTTAATTTAAAAATCCAGTGATTGGACTCAAAAGTGAGTTACAAGGTAGACGATTTATCGAAAAATTGTTAGCTCTCTTCGATTCTCCAAGCGTTGGAGAGGAGCCAATTTAACAAAGGCTGTGTGCCAAACGGTAACATTTTTATATGTGTTGAGTTGGGGAAAAGCCCATGGGTTGTTCGTAACACCTCACACCGAGACTTCTTTGTAATGAATAGTCTAATGTTGCCAGTTGACGAGTCGTAGACTATTTGTTTGTCGCATCCGGGTTTTGTGAATAGTTTTAACTGAAGAGATGAATTAGTGTTGTTCTGGAGAAGGAATTTGAGCTTTTAAACAACTTGCTGGTCTTCGGCAAGTTTGTTGTAATCTATGCTTGTTGCATGAATTTGTGCTATTCTTGAAGGCATGTCAGCTATTACATTGGCTTTCCCCTCTACATGGCAAATATCTGTGGTTATATTAGAAATTTAATCAAGCTGGCTTAACGACTCGAGCATTTTCAGGATTCTAGATTTATGATCGCTATATATGTGACAGGTTCGCCCTTCCAACATGTATTTAAAATGGCGGACGGTCATAAACATCGCTGTGAGTTCTCGTCATATGTGGTGTAACGTATCTGAGTATTGTTGAATTAAATAATAATAGTATAGTATGCTAACGTTTCAAAGTTGCTTTCTGTTACCTGGTGCAAAGAGCTCCTGCGGATGTATCTGAGGCGTCGACCCATAGTGACATCTCGGCGTCTTTTGAGAGATGTGCCAAAAGAGGCATTCGCAAGCTGGGTTTTATATTTTTCAAACGAAAAAACCTTTTGTGCATTTCGATGGCGTATGTAGACGTTCAAAAAGTTTGCGAAGGTGGAATAGATGTTCATCTTGAGATGATGATGCTACACAGATATCGTCCATTTACGGAGTCCTCGTAGGACTTCGTGTATAAGCCTTTGTAATGTCTGCTCTGCATTTCGAAGACCAAAGGGCATATACGAAAATTCAAATAGGCCGAAAGATGTGATGATTGCCGTTTTCGGAACGTCTTCTGGATTTACAGGAGCTTGATGGAAGGATTTTTGTAGATCGATCTTGGAAAAGATCGTCTTACCTCTTAAATTGCTAGTTAAATCCTGAAGATGTGGTATTGCATACCTCTCAGGGACTGTAACTGTGATAAGTGCTCTGAAATTTCCACATGGCCGCCATGTACCGCCTGCTTTCATTACCATGTCAAGAGGGCTAGCCCAACTGCTGCTCGATGGACGGCAAATGCCCAGTTTTCTTAGACTGTCGAATTCTGCCTTAGCCGCTGCCAGTTTATCTGGAGAAAGACGTCGTGCTGATAAGGGCGGACCGCGAGTTTCTACTTTGGACATAGCTGGGCTTTCGAGTTGCGCTAACCGTGTTATGCTACCAAACTCTTTAAGTAAGCTCGTATATTCGCAGGATGTTTTTACTGATAAGGATTCGCTACTTGAAAATTTTCCTATCGACGCTACTGATGTTAAGTTGTCGAGTAATCGTTTAATTTTTAAATCGACCAAAAGCCCATAGTTGCTTATAAAGTCGGCTATATTTGCACACGTAACTTCAGCGTGAAAAAATTCCAAAGGATTTCGCACCTAAGGCCTAAATCGATTTTAAGGAGGACTTTGCCGTGTACGGTAATCGGTGTGCCGTTCGCTGCGTATAACTTTACCGTGGATGAGTTCATGTTGTTTTGGACGATTTTAGGAATTATAGAGGCATCTGTACCGGTGTCTATCAAAAAATTATGTTTTCAGAGCCCGTCAAAAAGTTTTAGGCGATGTGTGACTGCAGGACGTAAGTTACAGATGTGCGTTGCAGTCTTAGATAGTCATTTGCTTTTCTCCCGATTGTTGTATGAGACGGGGTTTTCTACATGTTCAAGCGTTGGCGCCGAACTTATGGTGATACGTGTAGATGTGCGTGGACTCCTAATGCATATATCTTTGGTGTCTCTGTCGGTTTTGGCTACGGCTCCTCGCAATTTTATAACTTCCATCTACTTCTTTAGCTGAGCGATTTCGTTCCGGATTTCCTGTAATGTAATTGGCTCATCACTGGCCTGCTTAGGGGCGCTTATTGCTGATTGTTGATTACCTATTACGCTTATTTGTTGAAAATTAACATCGACAATGGCGTCTGCAATTGCGATTTTATCTGCAACGTCACGCTTTGATGCGAAATTCTCTCTTCCGTGTCTAAAAACGGTTTACTACTTCCTAAGTTTTATTTTTATAAACTATTATAATTGATTTTAAATCTCAAGTTTATAAAATCAAAGAATAACAAGTAATTAAGATAAGTTCGGGTATAACCGAACACTTTATACTCTTGCAACTTGCAAGGATCAGAGCCGGCTAAATACCTTTAGGTGTTGGCAAAACTATATATTGAAAAATATTGCGAAAGAATTCAACCTTCATTATTCGACGAAATCCTGAATGGTTCACAATCAAAACTGATATTTTATTAAGTTATATTATAGGTAATTTAGTTTTATTGTTATATTTTACTTTGCGTCAATTTAAATTATGTTGACAACAGCTTCAAATGTGATGTAAACTAAATCGGAAGGCTAAATTTTATATATTGAGATGATGTGGAAAACGTCAACTAGAGGATGGGACTTTATTATATTTGGCTTGAGCAAGTTTTCACTAGATTTTATTCATTTAAGGCACTGTTATTAGAAAAACACGCAACCACAATTTTATTAAGATAACTCACATATTGGTCGATATATGCTTATTAAGTCAGCTGGAAGTTCAAAAATCTTTATATTAGGTATATGGGGGCTAAGAGAATTTTTGAACCGATTTAGCCGATTTTTGACATACAGATATAACATTATCAGAAAAGGTTTCTCTCCGAATTCCAATTTTATATCTCATACATTGAGCGATAATTGCGATAAAAAGTCAACCATGAACACTGGGGTCCACATCTTTGGTATATAAGGGCTTGAACAGTTATGGCCCGATTTTGACAATTTTTAGATTTCAGATGGCATATTTTGAAAGCACTCTTTTTTAATTCTAATTAGTGCTTGATATGTATACCGGCAAGTCAAAGATCAGATGGAATATAAATTTGTGATATATGAGAATTAGGTGTGGTTTTAATCCGATTTCGTTAACTTTTGCACTGTAAATAGGCATATCAAGATAATATCATATTTCTTATCAAATTTGGTTGAAGTCGGTCAAGCAGATCCAGTGATATTGGTTTCACCTAATGGTGGGCAGTGCCATGTATTGATATTTGTACTGATACAATGACTGTTATAGAAGTTGACAGAAGGTAGAAGAGGAGGAGACGGTAAATCATCTTCTTGTTTTTATAGGATTAAAATTAATAAAATTAATTACTACAATAGAACAACGATAATATATACGTACAGTGTCTCTAGACGAGCTCTTGAGTACTCCGCTATCAATAATAAGTAACATTTTATTAACTAATGATTTTATTTATATCGTAAGATATATAGTATATACTTGTATTTGTTTGCATGGAAAAAGTAAAAAAAAAAAACGATGCATAGATGATTTTCTAATATAAAATGGTTAAAAGAAGAGCAAAAAATCAGACCAGATGTGTCATGGAGTGAATTATTTTTCATTATCATTTAATAGAAACCAGCAGTTCTGTATCGTCAAAGTAGTTTCAGTTTTGTCTCTAAACGAGATGTGTCGTAGTATTATATTTTCGAAGTGATTACTTTGTTGTTAGCTCTTCTAAATATGTGATAGATTATTGGGATGTTGTCTTCGTTTTGGATGAAGCCATTTTTGTCCAATTAGAGAAAAGATTCTGGTGGTGCAAATCCATTTGTAATAGCTAATGCAAAGTAGTCATCATTTTCGTAAAAAGGAGCTCTTATTAAAGTGTTATTGTCATCATAGAAGCAGCGACGTACATGCTTACTAATTAGATTTATGATATGACAATAAATTCTGGAAACTTTTGCAGTGTGGTATAGTTTAGAGTTAGATAAAGTTTGGTGAAATTACTATTCTGTGATCTATGCAGCGATGTGCATGATCACAGTGTTCTTCTCTCGTTTTTTACATCAAAGTCATTAGTCTCACTAGTGATTCATCAATACATAGTATAAAAAAAGTCGCTTTCTCTGTCCGTATATCCCTATGTATGCTATATGTTCATTAAATAGTGGAAAAATACTGTTATGTTAAAGGTTTTTAATGTGATGTCGTATATAATAATCGCTTACATTGCAAATAATGTACTAAGTATTGTACAGATTGAAAATGTCTAAAGAAAACTCCGCGATGGTATATACAAGGTGCGTTCCTAAGTAAACAGGACTTAAAAAAAAAGGCAGAACAAATGGTTTTATCGGCAAAATAAATTAATTTTATTCAAAATAGTCTCCTTCTGCTTTAATACGGTTTTTTGCATGGTTCAAAAGCATGTCAAACGAGTGTTTTAGCTCGTTGCCCGGTATGGCCGCAAGTATGCCGGTGCAAGCCTTTTGAATGGCCTCCACGTCTGCATAACGATTTCCTTTCATCGGCAAATGTATTTTTCCGAAAAGGTAGAAGTCGCACGGAGGGACAGAGAATCGTCAATCGTGAGGCTCGACTCAGTCAGCTTCGGGATAGATATAGAGTTAAGAGAGAGAAATAGAGAACTTTCAGTAGAGCGTGAGATTCACCGCATCCGAGATAGGATAGACATCGAATTCAGAGAGCCAGAGAATCATCAGCACGAGTTACCAATTCATGGGTAAATAAAGAAAACTCTGCCATGAATTACGATCTTTCGATTTCTTACAAGGACGATCGTATAGTATCAATAGATACTATATCAGTAGTGTGTGAACATTGCTTGGCATTGAAATTCAAGACGAATCAAAAGACATGTGTTGCTTACAAAGAAAAATCAAATTAGAAGAAATTCTCCCTCCACCTAAACCACTTCACTCTCTTCTTACGGGTGATCATCAGAAATCCAAACAATTCATGTCCAACATAGCCGTTATAATAACGCATTTCAAATGACCTCTTTTAAGAGTAAGCAAGTTGTTGAGCGTGGGCTTATGCCTACATTTTAAATTCAAGGGCAAGTGTACCACTTAGTTGGGAGCTTGCTATTACTTCGACCCGATGATTACAAATTTCAGCAAATATATTTTATTGCAGATCCAGATACACTGCGATTGAGAGTGTTCCAGAAGATACTCCTGACTTTAGTAGCAGTGGTGATAGCTGGACAGCAATTTAACAAAAGAGGTAATATATTGTATTGTCGTGATGATAATTTGCAAAAAATTTCAGAGTTACACAGATCCTATAACAGCTTACAATATCATTAACTATTCCTCATGTTGACCAAATCGGTGGTACATCTCAGCGTATAATACATAGGGTCATGTATGAACTACTACTGCTACCGTATAATGACAAGACGAAACAATTTCAACACTTTACTTAGATATGGAATGTTAACAACCCAATATTTGGTAGATCAATATGCGAAAATTGAATCTGAGAGATTGGCCTACATTCGTAATAATCAAACTATTATAAATTGAGAGCCCAAAAATACGTTCCTCTTCAGGATGCTTTTCGGCATTGGGCAGTTGGTTTTACCACCTTCATCATTCACAGGTGGTCCTCGATAGTTACACGAAAAGTCACAAGACCAATGATTTACGGACCGATGTCAGCTAATACTACTAATCTGAGTTAACCTGTAACTAACAGTGTCGAATAAACAAAAGAAACATCATAGGATCAAACGAGACTTTTCCAAAATATAGCAAAAGATGATCCACGATGCAATGAAGGAAAATTGTTTTTCCTTGATGCCCCAGGCGGTACAGAAAAAACATTTTTAGGAGCTACGGTTCTAATAGACTCGGATGCCAATTCAAGGCACATCGTCTGGGGGAGCTCGAACCCAAACGCAAAAGGTAAGTCACTTTTTGATTTTATTTGTGGTGTAGACCTTTTTATTTATAATAGGCCCTACTTTTGTAACAGCTAGCAGGGCGGAGGTCCTTGACGTCACGCTAGCCTCTAGAGAAATTGCTCCCTTGATCTCGGAATGGAGAGTTCTAGACGACCATTCCTTTTCCGATCATAAATATATTGGGTTCAACTATAGAAATTTCAGGAATACCAACTGGCTCCTGTATTGTAGGAAGCTTCGATCAGCTCTTCCAACCGCGCCTGATAGGGATTTGATCCTATCTGCGGACGCGATTGGTGAGATCGTCGAGGTTTTCAGCTCTGTTACTAGAACTACTCTTGAAAGCTCCTGTCCTCTGAGAACTCAGAAAAGTAAAGGGAAACCCCCTTGGTGGACTTCGGAGCTAACGGAGATCAGATTTTCGAATAGAAGACTCTTCAATAACGTCCGCAAAAGTGGGTCTAGTGACGACTGGGCGTTGTACAAGGCCAGATTGGCCATTTACAAGTCCAAGTTGAAGAAAGCCAAGAGAGCTTCGTGGAGGGCCTTCTGGGGCAGTGTAGAGGGTTGTCACGAGTCCTTCTTTTTGTAAAAAATCCTACTCTAGTGGGGTATCCTAGAAATGCAGATAGTGGGTGGACAACGGAACCGAGGAGTCGCTGAAGCTACTCCTAGATGCTCATTTTCCGCTGAATCGCTCTACTAAAGAAATGCCACTGGAGGAGCTTCAGGAAGGCTGTATAGCCTTCTTGGACCTTCTCGATGAGCGTCACCTTTCCTGGACTCTGAAATCATTCAAGCCCTTCAAGTCCCCGGCTTCCGATGCCATCATACCGGCGAATCTACAGCGTACGGTCAAGGTGTCATGCAGCTGGCTGGCCCCCATCTACGCAAACTGTGTTAGATTGGGCCATGTCCCGAAGGTTTGGAGACGGGTTAAGGTTACGTTTATTCCGAAGGCCGGTAAAAGCTCTCATGTCAGTGCACAGGATTTCAGACCTATCAGCCTATCCTCGTTTCTGTTGAAAACGCTGGATTTATACATCTGTACATTAGGAGCAGAATACCGAAGGGTAAACTGTTACAGGCGCAGCATGCCTATATTAAGGGCAGGTCGGACACTGCTTTACATGATGTAGTGTCATGGCTGGAGACAACACTTTTGCACAAGGAATTTGCTGTGGGTAACTTTCTCGACATCGAGTGGGCTTTCAATAACGTACGGCCAGAGGCAGTGGTTAAAGCCCTCGACAAGTTTGAGGTGGAATCGAACCTCAAGCACCTTATTTTTAGTCTTCTTTGCGACAGAACTGTCGTAGGGGAGTGGGGTAGCGCCAAGTCAACCATAAAGGTTAATAGCGGAACTCCGCAGGGAGGGATACTCTCCCCAATGCCCTGGATGGTGTTGGTAAACGACTTACTTATAGGACTCGAGGAGCAATCCTGTCGGGTGACAGTCTATGCTGATGATGAGGTTCTTATGGTTAAAGGAAAATTCCTAAATACAGGCTATGAGCTCACCGAAGGGTACCTAAACGTGGTATCCAACTGGGCGAATAGAAGCGGCCTAGCCGTCAACCCAAGTAAAACCGAAAGGTGTAAGATCCCAAATGTGCCTCTCCACTCTTCCGGGGGTTCACGTCTTCAACCTGTTGAAAAGGTGCAATACTTTGGTCTTATCCTTGATAGAAAGCTTTCTTGGAGGCCAAACATTGAGGAGAGAGTTGAGGAGGCATCGGTCGCCTTATATTGCTGCAGGGGAGCTATAGGAAAAAGGTGCGGCCTCTCACCAAAGGTAGTTTTTTGGCTATACGAAACCGTAGTCAAACCAAGTGTGTTCGTAAGATGGAGGGCGCTCGAAAATACTACTCCGACTAAAAAGCTTGAGCGGGCCCAAAGAGTGGCGCTCATCGGATCTTCGGTGCACTGCGAACAACACCAACGATAGCTCTTAATACTATTTTAAACATAACACCTGAGGCTGCGAGAAGCTGGGCTTATGAAGAGGTTCGAACAAGGACACGCCGCAATTCTCTCTTCCCCCAGCTGCATTCCTGAAAATTTGGATCACTGCGCCACTGCGGCTCTCGAGGCGGTCTTTTCTTTGCTCATATCCCGACGAGATACAGCGGTATCGCTGGTAATTGCAAAGCCTATGAGCTAGCCAGGGGGCACCCTTGCCCCGCTCATGTCGGAATGGGATCGAGTTGGATCTCCACTAACGTCTTGCGTTCTGGCTCTGTACCAATGGACCTCGCATGCACTCAGCAGACGCTGGTCGACGACCAACTCCTGCGCGACCGCAAGATCCTTATGGCCGAGAGTGGATCGCAGGAGGTCGGGGAATCTTCTCGCTTTGAACAACGTTCATCTTGCCGCGATGGTTGGAGTTCTCACTGGACACTGTTCAATGAGAACTCATGCGGTGCGGCTTAGAATACTACCCGATGTTAGTTGTCAAAGCTGTATGGAGGAGGGTGAGGTGGAAACAACCCGGCACTAAGGGTCTATTGATCCAGCTCATAGGAGTTTTGGGTACCACAGTCCAAGTTTGATCCTTATTAGGATCGACCTTATAACCTAACCTAACCTACAAGGGATTTACTTTGCAGTTGCATGTTAAGATCTTTTTTAAATTTTTTCCAGTTAGTTTTTTTGTTGTCAAATGTGCCTTTTATTGGGTTACCTTACAAAGTAAAATAATTTGTGTTGTCTCTATTAGCCGCAACGATTTGAAAAGCGCAGTGATCGCTATTGTAATCAATGCATCTCAAGCAGTTAACTGTGTTATTGGCTCTGTGAATATCTATTCTGTGATCAGCTATGCAAATATCTATAAAGGAATTAGCTCTTTCGTAGAATGGAAAAACATCTGAACTTTAATTGTTGAAGGTGAGCCAGTTTTTTAGGGCTTTACCTTAGAGTTGTTTTGTGGGTTACCCCAGTCTGTGTGTTTACTGTTGAGATGACCAGCTCATATGTAATAGTGGTTGGGGTTTTGTAAGTTTAAGAATTCAAATATTGTGTTGAGTTCAGATTTAAATGTGTCGTTATTATTACCTGGCGGGTAATAGACTGAAATTATATATATGATGTTTGTATTTTTATTACACAAGATTCTAAATATAAATAAGACATCGATGTGTTGTGGAAGACTTTCTTGTATTTTATATTTTCGCTAATTAGAATTGCGGTTCCGCCCCCTCCCAACCCTAACAATCTATTCTTTTCTTAAGTTCAGTTTCGATCAACAGAACAATATCGGGATTATTATTGGATAAGAATTTACTTTGTTCTATTCTCCTGCTTATATTAATAAGCGAGTAGACATTAAAAGAAATTATGTTTAACTGGGATTGGGTAATAGTAATAGTATGGTCTGAGTTCATGCTGTATCTATTATATTCTAAAGTACATCAACTCTTGACGTTTGTATTTCCAACTGCTTCTGCAGCACTGTTAATAGTTTCCTTAAAGATAACATTGTATTTTATAGTTCTTCGAATAATGGATTTTGAGAACTTTGATTATTGGTATCTCAAAATACACCAGTTGTTTGTTTACATGTGACATTTGCATAACTTAAATTAGAGTTAGTAAAATTTTGGTTAGTGTTTTTTTCGTAGCTATTAGGTTTTGCTTTTTAATCTTATTTTTTGTTAAAGCTCTTTATACTGCTCACAGTTATTATAGGATGCTGGGTGCCCAAATTTTTTGCATAAAATACAATACACCTTTTCATTTCGTTTAATGAGAAACAATCTTTGCTTTTGTGTGTTTCGCTAAATTTGACACATCTTGCTGGAAGAGTACAATTAGTTGCGCTGTGAAAGAAACTTTGACAGTTTCTACATTGTGGAATCTCAACTTTTCGTAGGGGTTCCCATTTAAAGTAGTAGTATAAAACAGTCTTGATTGCTTTCAATTCGTTAACGATGCTTTCGGCACTTGTTTGAACCATAAATATATGTAGTTTTATATTGCGTTGCGTGGACATTTTGTTTTTTTGGTAAATTGGTTAACTCTAAGAATTTTTAGGTTATCGTTTTTATGTGTGCAAAGTTCATTAAAAATTGTTTGGGGGTCGGTATTGCCGTTAAGCCCTTTCAATAGATATGTTTTTGTTTTTACTAATGACTAACTACTTAATACTTTGTTCGCACCGAATTGAAATCCTCTTGAAAACACAATTTGTGGATTGTGGAACCAAAGTCGTTCTGACCGACATTGTGTGCTTTCGATGAGTTTTCATTGACAGTTCACACATCTATTTGTTTACATTTGTTATGTACCCTACAAGAACAGTGACGGTCATCTGATGGGTAATATGGCAGTCATAGCTGAAAAAATTTTGTCAGCGCGCAGAACAAAGTTTCTATCATTTTCTTAAGCTCCTTGTTTTCTTTTTGTTTGTTTGTTTTGTTTTTTCTGAGTCATTGCTGACCATAAATCCGTCATAGCTGAAAATTGTCAGTTATGACTGAAACGCTATCAGAAGTGAAAAATTCTTTTGCGCAGTAGATAATATAATTTCTATTTCTTTAATAAATTTCAAACTTTTAATCAAAGTTAGTTATAATAATATGCTTAAATATAAAAAGGAATGCAACAAAAAATATAATAAAATATGAAAATATAAAAATTAATATTCACTTGATGCCATCTCCTCCTCTTAATAGCTCTGCGTACGTCTTTCTCCAATCAGTGGATAGTTCTGAATTTAAAAATGCAAATGTAAATTAACAGTACTGACATATCCAACGTGAGTGTATTGGTGAACCCATCAGCAGTTTCTTGTAGGGTACGTTTAGGCCAATTATGGAATGTAAACAAATTGTCAACTGACATTTAGGGCTGGCAAAATATGTCTTCTAATAATATCGAATAAACTAAAGCAGGCACCGATTATAATGAGTGGAATGTAAGTTTTCAAGGGGTTTTCAGCGAAAACTGTGTTTTCGTTTGACAGATTTTGTATGGATGAAAACACAAGTTTTCGCGTGAAAACCTCTTTTGTCTATGAAAACACGAATTTTGTGTCGGCGCGAACATAGTATTAGGCGTGTAAGAATAGAATTTTACTTTTGATTTTTCTAAGTACCCTCGAACTTTTTTATAGTCTTAAATGTTGGTTAAAAAAATTGCTAATTTGTTTTGGTTATATTCTTTGATTTTTAATTGCGTTATGTTTAGACCGTCTTTTATTAGTTCTATTATTCGTTTTGATTTCATGGCGAATGTGTTTATTGGAGGAATGTTTTTGCTGTTCATTTTTTGTTTGATGTTTGGGTTCGAATTAACTTCACCAGTGTTGTTTTTGTGAGAGACGACAGCTGGAGTTATTGCTGCCGCTGCACTTGTTGATGGGTTATTTTGTGTTATATTGCAAGTTTCACTTTGTTCATATTCGTTGTTTAAATTATTGGAACGAAAATGTTGTTCGAATTTTTGCAGTGTTTCATTGCACTCTCCTAGATCGTCATCTAGTATAGCGTAATATTTCTTTTTGGTTATTTTTCAACATTGTTTGTTCAATACACGTTGTCGTTTTTTCTTTTTCATTTAAGTTTATCATTGCGACATTGTTTGCAAAATAAAGCCCATTGTGCTCACTCATTATAAAAAGAAACACCTTTACACTGGTTATGAATAACGATTGGCACTTCCTTGATGAATGATTTTTATAATGGAATCCACGGAATCCAATTCCCGGTAAAACATCTTCTATGCGTATGCAAGGCTCTTTACAGGAAAAGAATCGCAACTATCAGTCGAGAGTTCCTTGACGACATTTTAGAGGTTGCACAAATAAAACTTTTTGTGCTGATAATCATCAGAAGCACCGGGTGGCATAGAAGGAAGACAATAGAGTGAGGGGATATTAGTCCCGATGGTATCACAATGGGCTTCCTAAAAACCTAGATGCGTCGTCAGACAAAGACTGGGTTGAGCTCCTGGGGACCAGTAAAGTCCTTTCTTGGCCACTCGTTGCAAGTGGTGGCTCAGTGCGCAAACTTGGTGTTAATTCCACTCTCATAAAATTTGTGTTCCAATTCCGATGTGTTTTAAGACATGAACAGGTCTTAAGATGGCTCCATCCATGCATTGAGTTTGGATGCAGCCTATCGGCGCAAAACGCAGCTGAAAAATTCCTATGGCCCCGGCTTGGAGTCAATACCAGCACAGATCAGGAAGATTAGGAAAAATTCTGCTACAATGAGAAATTACATCCTTGACGGGACGGTATATTGAAATTGATAATGATTTACCATAGAAGAGTTTAGGTTAGGTTTAACTGGCTGGCTGCCACGCCATACATAGACTCACAGGTCCTTTGTAATGCCAGATCGAGGTGTATTAATACGAGCTGAAGTATATTTCGTGCAGGACGACAACGCTTGTTGCGAGGTTTAATAGAAACTTGGTATCTAATTCTGATACTTCATCCAGTCCCTTAATGGCGAAGCTCCTAGATATCTAAGCCAAGTTCTAGATAAGGCCGGACACATGAGGAGGAGGTATTCCAGCGTCTCCTCCATGCCTACTTCCCTGCACTTTCTATAAGTGTTATCATCTGGAAGATACTTCAGTATTCCGGCAGCTTGATGGGTCGCCTGAGGTCTAGCTCCGCATGAGGTCTATACCGCTGAGGGTATGTGGTCTATTTACCCATTGGTGTATGAATTTTAGAGCGGTATTCATAACACTACTAATTGTGTCTAGGAACCTGTTCCTCACTAGTATGGCTATGTCGTCTGCATAGGCTATCAGTTTGGGTGCTATTCCTTTAAATTTTTCAAGAAGCTTATTTGCTACAAGTGACCACAGGAGAGGCGACAGTACATCCCCCTGGGGAGTTATTGTTGGCGCTACTCTGAGCAATCTGACTTCGTTACATTCTGCGTTAATACTCCTGCAGCTTAGTAAAGCTCTTATCCATGTTGAGATGGCGGCCTCTATCTCGGCTGTTTCCAGATTATTAACGATAGCACCATTTGAGACATTATTAAAAGATCCGCTTATGTCAAGAAAGATGCCCAGGGAATATTCCTGTTGGTCTAAAGCTCTATACGAGTGAAGTGCTTATTGGTCTATATTATTTCAAATAAAGGGGGACTCCTTTGCCCGCCTTAAACATCCTTATATACATCCTTATCATCACGTATGGTACCAGCACTGTTCATATATTCTTAATCATGGCTGGGAAAATACTGTCCATACCAGCGGATTTGAATAGTTTGAAGTTGAGTATTCAAAGTATTTGGCCGGAGGGGACACACTCTACGCTATTTCTTACAAGTTGGAAATTAGTAGTGTTAACGATTAATAATAAGTTCCATTAATTTGATGGATCTATGCTGTACAATTTCGCATCACCATTCTTCAGGTACACGCTGTCGAATCTGGCATCATCATTATCAGGTGACGTTCTTTAGCTTCTTCATGTCTACCGTTGTTTGGGTCAGACCATTGTGCAGTACACAAGAGCAACAAGAATTACCATTATCAGGTAATGCGTTTTAGCTTTGGCATATCATACCATTCTACTTTGTTACTTTCGTCGGTTCGGTTACATGCAATTTTCTATATAAGCATAATTTAAGCATACGATTAGTTTTATAGTCGTCTGTCAAAGGAATTGGATGGTACTTGGAGCGTACACAGGAAATAGTGAAAATAAATATTAATTGAAATCGTGGTTTTATTTTAGTGCAAATCCGTCATTTATAGCTGGTTTAGTTTGAGTGTTAAGTACAATCCTAAACATTTTTGGTGTCTCCTGTGAGGTATAACGTTCACATTGTTAAAGTAGATGGCGATTTGTTTGCTTTAACGGAGGAGATTTTCAACAACATTTGCATCAAATTGAAACGTAAAATGTCAGCATCTAGCGAGATCCCCAAACAGGAGTACAGTCAGGCACCAGACATGCGGTTGTATCCCGTTTCAATTCCAAGCCTGGACGGACAGCTGTCAAATTGGTTAGCGTTCAAGGATATGTTTGATACGCTTGTTCACAACAGAAGTGTCTTACAGCCCACCTATAAACTGGGAAAATTACGACAATATGTGAGAGCGGAAAATGTTCCATTAAAAGGTTGCTTATACACAGGTGGGTATGAAGAAGTCTGGGCTGAATTGAAACAACGTTAAGACAAAAACCGTAGTCTTTCGGAGCAGCATGTTGAGCATCAACTAGACTTACCGACCCATCCGACCTCAAGCTACGCTACTAAATTTTGTGGATAGTGTTCCTAAATCGTTTAGAGCGCTTGAAATATTGAATGTGTAGCCGATAGCAACGTTACGATCTGTTTAATGAGAAACTTCAAAAACAAACCAACGGCGGTAACAAAAGAGTTCAGTTGGTTAGCAGCAGTTGAAAGAACCAGACACACATAAATTGACCTTTTTAATTATAGTAAATATATACATATGGGCAATTTACAAGCTTTGTCTTATGTCTTCAGATTCAATCAGATACTTCGTGTTCGCTCGGAGGAATGCAAACGTATCTTAGAATTAATTAAAAATTACGCTGTTTTTAAAACAAGTTCAAATGCTACACAACATCCAATCAAATTGCAACTCAAAATAGTGCTGTATCGGTTGGGATCTTCCGGCGATGGACAATCTGTGCGCAAAGTGGCCTCCTTATTCTATGTGAGTGATAGAGGCACTATTAAAAATGTAATACAACGAATTTTTAAAGCCATATTGCGATTAAAAAATGAGTTTTTATACTGGCCCAATGAAAGAGAAAGGCTGAAGATTGCGTCCGCAACTGCCAAAGAAATGCCAGGGTGTGTAGGCTACATCGATGGTTCCGAAATAAAATTTGCCGAAGCTTCAGTTATGCAGCATGAAATTTACTCGCGTAAACGCAATATTCTGTAAAAATACAATCGATTTGCGACTATAAATTGCGCATTAATCAAGTAACGATTGGTACCCAGGTGGTGTACATGACGCGGAAATATTTTCAAATTGTTCACTCGCAAAACATCCGGAACAATTCTTATCGACATCAAAGTGAGTCGCGGGAGATTCTGCCTATTCACTGAAACCATATTTAATAACGCCCGTCCGGCAAATCAGCGTTGAACATACAAGAGAAAGGGATTCATTTAATGCGTATTTTTCCAAATACCGCTTACGAATTGAGAATTGTTTTGGTCTTTTGAAAGATAAGTTCGGTAGCTTGAAGGAGCTTAAATTTAGAATGCTTTCAACGTCAAATAAGAATGAATGCAATGACTGGATATGGTGTGTTGTGTTCTTCACAACATGTTAATAAATTTCGAAACAGATAATGGAAACAGCAATGAAGTTTCGATGCCTCAATTTCCTTCAATATCAGGAAATATTAGGAGATATTACTTGATTCGTTATATACAAAAATACTTCATTAAATCTAACTATATTTTTTATTCTAATTTTTTTATTTTGCGTTAGGTACATTCATTGCAACATGGTTTTCATTGTATTGTATTTTCATATATACATTTCAAAAGGTACTAAGAACTATTAATATCACAACAAAATTTATAATAACATAAAAACTTCATTTAAAACATAAAAAAAATTACTTCATAACAAATTTGAACTAAAAATGTAATAAATATTAAAATTACTTATATTTAAGTCTAAGTTCCTCCATTGCCAACCTCTTCTGCATTTGCAATTTCATTTTTTTCAGGAACTGCCCGCTTCAACCACATATCCTACATCCAATAGACTTGTCGAATTGCTTTTTATCAAGGTCATCAAACTGTCTTCCACTACTGCAGAACTATTCAATCTGCTGCCGAAAATATCACCCAACTCCTCATAGAAAAATCATATTTTGCGTAAAGTATTAAAAGAAAAAATTATGGTCACAACTAAAAAAATGAGATTTCATTAAAATAATTTACTTTTTGTCGCCTTCCATACTTCCTGCATCTGTCGACCCATCCCACGCCTTTGCTTTATTATAACTAGTGCGCATGTTGCGAACTTTTGCGCGCACTACTTTCCATCCTACCACCACTTGCCTTTCTTCAATAAACCGACCATCGAAATTTGAGCCGTTGACTTTTTTTTAAATAAAAATTACTTCTATTTTCCATTAGGAACTCCACAAGCGCTTTTTCTTTTACTTACATGTATGTATGTAACATATGTAGTGCAGAATATGCAGGCACTTGTATATGAGGAAGCTGCATTTTTGTGCGACTCCCGAATGGTCAGTATATTGTACAGATCCCGTTTCGATCTAATGCATCTGCACTTGGAAATTCACATCCGGCGCCACTTCGGCCATTTTTGAAACTAGAGCGGATATTGGCAAACGACTACGCACTGAGAGAGAAATGCGTAGAATTCATAAGGGAATACATCAAATTGAGACATATGGAGGCGATAGATAGTTCGCCAGTTGGCGTGGGAAGCTGATATTATATCCCTCACCATGCTGTTACGACTATATTCAGAGTAGAGCTTAACGCATCGTTTAAAATAACCAACGGTGTATCTCTTGACGAGATGCAACTAAGTGGACCACAGCTACAGGAAAACCTGGCTGACATACTTCATTGATTTCGGCGGTACTCAGTTGCTCTCCCAGCTGATATCAAAAAGATGTTTCAACAAGTAATGTTTGATTCCTGGCAACGAAAATGGCAACATATTCTTCGGAGGGAGTGCTCTAATGATCTTGTATACCTATCAACTTAAGACAGTGACGTTCGGTATGGCAAGCAGTCCCAATCTACCGTTGTTTAGGTCAGACCATTGCATAGTACAAAAGAACAACACGAATAACCTTTATCAGATGATGCGTTTTAGTTTTGGCTATCATACCATTCTACTGTTGTTTAGTCAGACCATTATGCCGTATGCAATAACAACTTTATTACTTTCGTCGGTTCGCTTACATACTATTTTTCTATATAAGGATAAGTTAAACATAAGATTAGTTTTTTAATTGTCTGTCGAAGGAATTGGATGGTATTTTGATCGTGCCAAGGAAAGACTGAAAATAAATAATAATTTAAATCGTGGTGCAAATCCGTCATTTAGAGCAGGTTTAGTTAGAGTATTTAGTGCAATCCTAAAAATTTAGCCTCCATACATCCTAAAAAATGCGTGTTGACTGGGTCCCCCAGTGATTCCTTACTGCAACCAGTCTACTCTCCGCATTTTTTGCGTATTAGCTTAGGGGTAGTCAGGTGCTTGGAAAGTAGTTTATTAAGCCTAGAAGTAGTTCTGTTGTCTTTTCTAACTTGCCGCAGAATGTCTTCCACGATTCCCTTTAGGCTTTGCGAATCTCTTTTTTATATTCCTTTGGTACCTGTATATTTCCTCCAGCAAAGCTCCTCATCGGCTATCCTGGTCAGTTTGAAGAGCTCCTGAACACAACGCTTACATGATCCGAGCTCCCGGGTCCATCAAGTCGGCTTTGAACCATGCTTTGCTTGGAGGGCATTCTTTAAAGGAGAATATTCTTAAGTGTGACGGTCTTCTTCTCTAGTTCAGAGGGTGAGTCACATGTCTCGAGTCTAGTTAAATTCCCTGTTAATATCTTCCTGTATAAATCCCAGTTAGTGTTCTTAGAATTTCTGAAGGTTTTACTTTTATTGAGTGCTGAGAATTTTATTTGAAATCCTACAAACCTAAGGTCAGAAAACGAGTCTGATCTCAGAATCTTCAACCTTGATTCTTGCGCTGGTATGTAGTTTTATATCCAGAAAGCTTTTTCATTCATTTCACTAAAAAACTTTCACCTCAAACTAATAAATTATGCTTATTTCACGAATTAACAAAAGTGTTTACGTGTTTATTTACAATTTACATCTTGTTCTATGCATCTTTTTCTCAACTCAAAAGCATTACCTCTCAAGTTGGCGACATAGTGCAATTTGTTTTTGTAACAATTGTCACAGCCTAAAGCGAAAAAAGTAACGGTAAATTCTTGTCGTAATCTTGTATATTATCGTTCTTAACAAGTAACCAATAATAAATTTTTTACTTACACATACGGAAAAGAACACACGGTACGGGCTGCCCCCAAACATTCTATAGTGTGTAAATAGTAATCACGTCGGTTTGTCTACCTTAATGAGTAGGAATTTATATATATGTATGTCTGTCAGTCTGAATTACTTCATATTTGTCAAAATGTTTATCTCTCGAAAGCCGCATTTGCATAGTTCCCTTGATCTATGATTTTGAGATGAGAAGTTTTGCGATTAGGTCTGTACGGTTATTACTAACTTTTTGCTTTTGTTTTTAAAGTGTTTTCGTGTACCAGGTATAGGACCCTTTTCTCCACCACTATTCCTGCCGTGGGTGAAGTAGAATATTTTGTAAATAACTTTTATTACTTAGTAGATTATTTTGATTAATATTATTGTTGTTCCTGAATTGTAGCTGATTTTTTATATTTATTGTATTTTAGTTTTTGTTTAAATAATTTCAAGTTGATTGTTTTTACTTATATTGTTAATGTAATTAATATTCCTAAAGTGTACATGATTTAATATATTTATTTATGTCTAGTTATATTTGTTACATGTATATTAATTTAGAACACCTCAAAAAATTGGTAACCTTGGCACCTACATTGCAACCTCTGAGGTAGGGAGGAAAAACAATAAACATGCAATTAACTTTTGTTTCGAAAATATCCTTGAAAGTTTTGCATTACAAAAACTTTTTCACACAAAAGAAATTATACTACATTTCTTTTATTTAACTCTCTGTGTCCAAAAAAGGCAGATTTCGATCAGATGATCTCAGCTATGTAAAATTTTTCTAAAACATCTGATTCTTTTGTTAATTGTAGGTTTATACACTATGGTACAAATATAAAATAATGATTAACGTGTTGATTTGAAAGTTTGCGGGCAAGACTTCACCCACACATATGTAATACTTCACGTAATTATTTTACTCCAGGCCATTGTATAAATATACAAGTAACCGCATTGTATAAATCTATAAGTAGCCAATCCACACGCAAAAATATCCCACTTGGTACGGGTTGCCTCGAAAGTTCTACTACTAAAATCACACTTGGTACGGGTTGCCAACCATTATTCTGCTACTAAAACGTCCAAATGACAGAAATCTGCTATAGTGTGTTGCCGTGTTATGTTTTAAAATTTATAACTTTAAGAATGTTTTTATTACATATTCAAATATTTTTATATATTATATTGTTTTAATTCCTAAAGATTAAATTTACATATTATTATTTAAATTAATATTTATTGTGTTGAAATATTATTAAATGTTTCCAATTTTATCAAATATATTATTTTATAATTGAATTGTACCTGAGTTTTATATATTTATTTTCGTTTTTGTTTAAATCAAGTTGAATATTTCAACTTATATTGTTAATGTTATATTATTAATGTAATTAATATTCATGAACCTGATTCATGTACCTGATTTTATGTATATATCTTTTCGAGTTATAATTGTTATGAAAAGTAGATTGTTTTAGAACTGTATATATTATATGAGTGAATATAGGCCGCCTGGGGAACCGAACACCCAAAAAAGATCGGTAACGCGCCTATATTGCAACCTCAGAGGTGGTGAGGAAAAGCAATAAATATATAATTATCTTTTGTTTCGAAAATATTCTTGAAAGTTTTCATTATTATTTCCATTACAAATACATGTTCATTACCAAATTGTTAAACTATATCCTTTTATTTAAAACTCTGTGTCAAAAAAAGGCATGTTCGATCAGGTGATCACGGCTGTTTCACATTCATAGGAAAACAGCTGTTTCTTTGACTACTTGTAAGATTATTCAATGGTAACCGTTCCTAAGATTACCACTAATACTCAGGCAAAAATGTCACACATGTACGGGTTTCCTACTAATATTCTAGTACTAAACTCACAATTCATACGGGTTGTATACTGTTACGGATTTCTCGATAAATCGTCTACCTGTTACTCACTCTTGAGTTCGATAACTGGATTGTTAAATAAAAGTCCCAATTTAATGGTGACACACTTATCTTTATTTCTTATTCCAACAACTTAACACCTATTGCTCGTTATTCGAGCTTACAACTTCTTGCTTATAGCTTAATTGCTCTTATCACGACAACACTCTAACTAGAACTGTGTTTGCTGCACAATCCGGCAGCCCTTATATAGTAAATCTGTAACAAAACATTGCTTCTAGAACATTCTGGCAACTACGAATTCGCTAACTAGTTGCTTCTGGCAGTTTATCGTTGATTCGATTTTGTTCTATTATCCATGTTCGTCACAATACTAATATTCTACTACCAAAACTTCCAAATGCCTCAAATCTGCTAAAATGTGTTGACGTGTTATGTTTTAAAATTCATAGCTTTAAGAATGTTTTTATTTCATATCCAAATATTTTTCGACAATTAAAATTCCTAAAGATTAAATTTAACTTTAATAAGTATATGGCTGTGAGTGATTTAGAATCTTTTGTAAATATTATTTACTAATTAGTACATTGTTTGGATTATTATTATGTTGTTCATGAATTGTACCAGATTCATTTATGATATATTACTGTTTGAGATGATTATTTCGACTTATATTATTAATGGTATTACTATCCATGAAGTGTACCTGATTTTATATATATATATTTTTTCTTGTTATATTTGGTATGACAATTAGATTGATTTAAAACTGTTTAAATTATACAGATGAATATAGGTCTCCTGGGGGACTGAAACCCCAAAACAGATCGGTAACACGCCTACATTGCATCCTCAAAGGTGGTGAGGAAATACGATATATATGCAATAAATTTTTGGTTCAAAAATATTCTTCAAAGTTTTCCTTAACATTCTCAATTACAAATACATGTACACAAACAAGTTGTTAAACTACATTTCTTTTATTTACATCTCTGTGTCTCAAAAAGGCAGATTCGATCACGTGATCTCAGCTGTGTCACACACATAGGAAAACAGCTGATTCTTTGGTTACTTGTAGGCTTATACAATGAATACAATGCTCAAGGCCACTTAAGTAAATAAATGTTACATTAAATATCGCCTTCTATAACTAAATGCTTAATGCTCTGAACACAGAGACGACGGAACGACAGCTAAATTTTTTTGTAGGCAAAGGTCGTCTGTTGCACTGAATTTCGTTGTTGCCGTACTAAAACCTTTCACTTCAATGAAATTTAAATATTTTGTCCAAGGTGCAATTTTTTTATGCAAAAAATAAGTAAATAGGTTATCACAAATGATATATCAGTTTTGTTTTTTGCTTGTGTTAGTGAAATAAAGTTAGACTTGTTAGAGCTTTGAATAATTTAACATTTTACATATTAGTGGCAACACTACAGCTGCCCTTTGTTTTTGTCTTCAAAAAAATTAGAAATTGTGTAAATTGGTGACAGCGACAAATGCTAGCCTGTTGCCGTAAATTGGTGCTTTTGTCTAAATAACTGTGCCCATAAGAACGTGTGTGTTTTTATATATGACAGATGCTGCCTGTCACTTGTCATCGTTTATATGTTCAGCACTTAAAGCTGCAATTACACGTTGCTTTTAAGTTGATCACTTAAACTATTTGTCAAAATTTATTAAAATTGACAGCTGTGAAGTAAGCTCGAAACAAATTGATATGTTGTTGTTGCAACGGCAGAATTCTGCCGAGTTGACAGTCCTTGGCCGGATCCGTTCCGGTTACGTTGACCCGACTGTCAAACAAATTGATAATCACCTATGTTTTCATGATGCCATCGTCAAGAGAACAAGATGGCGTTCAAGTTCAAAAAGTTAGGGTGTGGCAGTAAATAAGCGAAACTTGCATACATTTAGAACTCATTGAAAGAAAGTTCTTGATCGCGTAATATCTGGGGAAAATACATAAATAAAAAGGATTAGGTTGTTTAACATGCGCGTGTGGACAGATTGTTATTGTCATTGCAACACTGTTTGCCGAGACGATAATGCCGACGTCAAAATAAAAACGAAGATTTGTGGCATAGTACAAATCTTTGCAACGTACTGGTGGGAGTGTGTTTAAGTGAGTTGGTGTTCGTTACGCTTGTTTTTGTGCCGCTTTGTTTTTTTTTAAATAAATTATTCGCTTATAAATTAGAAATAAACAAATTGTATTATTTTTAAGAAAAAATAATACAGTTTGAGTTGCAGATTTTTATGTGAAGGTTCGTAAGTTAGAAGAGGCGTCTAACTAAGATTTATTAGGGAGCGAATACTAAATAAAGTCCGTGCCGAAGTTATTAGTTTCTTTGCTTTCTGAAAATGTATAAGAATAAATGAATTGGTTTAAATTTTTCGTTAGAGCTTGGAGAAATCCAAATTTTCTAAACTAAAAATACACGTCAAATAATACAACAATTTTGTGAATAGGTAGCGGAGTTAAAAAATACTACGCTGACTCACCAGATGAGTTGATATCCGTTCACTCATTTCCATTCTTGGAATGAATTGAGTGGAGTGTAACGTTAACGAAGGCACTTCGGTCTTTGGTGTCGGCTATCCATAACGATGGCAACAGCAAAAATCTCTAGACTTTTCATTGTCTTTTGTTAGTGTTAGCGCGCCGGAAGGTTACATTTATTTAAGAGCCTCAAAAGGCTGGAATTCAGAAAAAAGGACGGGTTTTAAACGGCAGGTTTAGTATTACGTTTTCATATTCCTAAAATATGAATTTTGAAATTATTCTGTTATTTAAGGATTTTTTTTTTAATATTGAATATTAAAATATGGAATTTTGGGTAAAATATGTGCCAATTATTTAGAATTTAAAAATAGTGATTTTGTGTATGATTTTCATACGTAGCGCATCATTAGCGTCACATCTATATGACATATTTTTTACATTTGGATATTAGTGTATGTATATGTGACAAAAAGAATGAAAAGTTTCTTTGCTTTTTTTTGTGTTTTTAGATTAAAAATAATTTAAAACAACACGTATCGCTACTACAGGTAAGGAGAAAATTGGGAACACAGTTGTATTTGTTAAATTGCAAATCTTATAAATTGATAAAAGGTCACACATAAGAGAAGGAATAACTTGACACAAAATACATTTAAATATCAGAAAAAGCCATTACAGTCAACAACAAATACCTTAAAATGAGCTGGCAAGATTATGTGGATAACCAACTTTTGGCTTCGCACTGTGTAACAAAGGCTTGCATTGCTGGACATGATGGCAATATTTGGGCTCAATCTAAGGGATTCGAGGTAAGTTTAGTGTGAACTATATTATCTAATTGCTTTAAACAAAAAAGCATATACGTAACAAATTCAGAAAAATTATAATGTATTAAATATACAGAGATGGGAAGGGTGTGACCCAAGATAAAATATAAGGTCTGTTGTAGAAGACAGGGTGTTAAAATGTAGATGCGAAAATCAATTTACCGAGATACATACGAAAACATATGAACGTATTTGAGTAACAGTTAGTCGCATAAACACCCTTGTTCTGTTTATTTTAGCTCCTTATACATACATTTCTCTGTATACGAGCACATGTATATATATATATATATATATATATATATATATATATTATCCATATTATCCATATTCGTCTCCTAGCGCATTTACATGCACTGTTTTCGACACTATACTCTTATAAATGTATATATTATATATAGGATTTTCACTAATATCACTTATATATTTTTTAAAATCGCTTGAATTTTAGGTTATGAATGATTTTGAAGTCTATATGTAGGCAATAATTGAGGTGGAACAACTTAGTTTTGTGAATTTCGCAAATGCCCATGCCCAATATTGGTTATTTATTTATTTTTTCTGTATCAGTTATTATTCGTTGCCATTTCGAACTCCTTTTTTTTTTTGAGTTAATTTTTAAGAGTTTTGAGTTTTTTGTTATCGCAATTTTGCCGGCTTTAATTGTGTATGTATGCAGATAATCAAAAAGCTTTTGAGTTGTTCTTAGCTTAGTTTTTTCGTATGCACAACTGTGTTGTGATAAATCAAATATTATACACCATGGTTTCTTCTTTACTTGCATACTTACATATGTATATACATATATGAAAGCAAAGATGCGTTCTCAATGTTTTTTTTTAGTTCTTGTATATATAGTATGTATATATTTACATTTATAAATGTCGTGCAATTTTTAGATAGAGAGTTAAGTATGGCGACATGCCTTTGTGGTAGCTTTTCAAATTAAGAATGAAATAATTAACATAGGTTAAACTTATAATTGTGTTTTTAAAATGCTTTATTAACAATGTGATTTATGTGTGTTTTATCCATACGAGTCATCAGAATTCAAGTCTTTAGTATATAATCTTGCATATGTATAACCTTATGAATGTATGTGGTATTATATGAGAACTTTATATCGTCATGGGTTATTTCCGCGCATTTTGTGACAGATGTATGCATTTCTCAGTTTTCTTCTTATCTTCTTGTGACCGGCACTTAATCATGTGGTGACACTCCCTATTTCTTTCGCTTTTATATACAGCACACATTTATACCACATCGTATATTATGAGTGTTTTTTCTTATATCTGGGTATAGATGTAAATATGTACCATGGAAAGAATTTTAAAATGAAAAGAATACCGAATTACGTAGTAGCGAGCTGTTACGAACAAGAATACAAAGCGTGTTGCCCGAGCACGAACAACTCTTTGCCCTTCGTCTTTTCTCGTCGCCAACAAACTAGCTAGCTTGGTCAACAAAAGCCTTCGTGTTTGAGCGCAGTCTAAGCATTTAACATTACATGGTGGAGGTCTACCATGCCTGAATCATGTTACACACAGTGCCGGTTCACACACGGACTCGTTCACGCTTTGTGTCCTTTTTCATAACAGTTCGTTGCTACGCAATTTGTCATTTTTTTCATATTGAAATTCTTAAAAAGTAGTAGATGTTGTTTTTATTTATTGTTGCGGTTATCCATATATGTATTACGTTTGAAATTATTTCGATCTGCCAAATACACTTTGAACATTTTTTTTATTATAATTAAAACATGAACATAAGAACAAAACGAAAAATGTCGTAATTATTAAATTAATGAAAATATCTATTTATTCTTAAAGGGTTGAATAAAAGATAAAGAACACTTCTTACTGTTTACTGTTTATTATTATTATTTTTTGTACAGAAAAGGATTACTAGGATATGTAAAATCTTTATTTTCTTGTTTATTTTTTTTTATTGAAAATCGTTTCGGTAAATGTATAGTTTAGGTCCCCCAACTAAGGAAGCCCTTAAAAATTAAATTTTTTTTAAATCGTCTTATTTTTACGCGTAGATTACAAATCCGTGAGCGGAAAGTGAATTTTTTTCAATAATTTATGTATATATTTCAAAATTTATTTAACACACTTTGCACATACATATCACATATTCAAGTCACTTGGTTGTTGTTGTTGTAGCGGCAAAATTCTGTAGAATTCAGATCACTTAGCTGTAATTACCAGTTCAGCGTGTTAAACATTTTCTTATGAAAAAAATATACTGAAGAAATGTAACAGTCACAATTTCTTTTGCGCCGCGATGTGATGGTATGGGCGAATATCGGAGATCCTCGAACTGCTTTTCGCACTGGCGGCCTTCGGCCGCGCTTAAAAAAAATAACCCTTGTCGGTCCAAAACCGGGGTGTTCATAATTTAATCGCGTCAAACTCCTATCTGCACTGGCGGCCTTCGGCAGCGCTTCAAAAAAATAACCCTGGTCGGTCCAAAACCGGGGTGTTCATAATTCAATCGCGTCAAACTCTTTTTCGCTGCTCTCAACCTCAATGATAATTTTCATCACGATGCAGAGTATGTGTAATTATTAATATCACAATAAAAGTGCACTAACATTGATATTTTAATATAAAGTTTCAGAAACGTACAATACACCAAAAAAATTTAACAATATGTGATTTTTTCAAGGAAAAAAAATAAAACAATTAATTTAAATGTATCACAATTTTTTACTTTAAATGCATATTTATAAAAAAAAAATAAAAAAAACGATTTTTTTTTGAAAAATTAAACCCCGAATTCGGTCTTAAAATGGGTATGTATGGATAGATGATAGATGATTTTTACACTTATATTTTTAACTTTTATATCCATTAACACTTCACCAAATCGTTTCAACACATTTGTTTTGTATTAAATAGTGCAAAACTAATTTTAATTCAATATTTAACTTTATTTCAAATCCATTTATTCATACAAAAACAAAATGGTTGCATGAAAACAAAAAATAAGTGTTACCATATTTTGTAAACGAATAAAAATAAATAAAATAAGAAGAATTATACCGTCAATACAAAATTCATTATCATGTGATGAGTACCGCAAACTTTTTCAGAATTTGCTTTCTGTTGGTAAATCACGGTGTTGGATCGGTTATTCTTTTTTTCTTGAAAGCCGAAGGCCGCCAACACAAAAAGGAGTTCTACGCGAAAGAACTAAGGACACCTCGTTGTCGGACCGAACAGGTTAATATTTTTTAAGCGCCAACGCAAAAAAAAAGAGTTTTAGGGTTATTTTTTTGAAGCGCGACCGAAGACCGCCAATGTAGAAAGGAATTCTAGTCGAAAAACTAATAATGGCTATTTACATATTTCCCGCCATTGAGGTATTATCTATTGTCTTTATTCCTTTTGGTTCCTTTGTAAAGTTTGTAGATAAGGAAACACTAATTAAAAAGAATTGAACAAAAGTTAAATATTGAATTAGTTATTTATTATTATGGAAGTGTTAGTGGATACAAAAATTAAAAATATAAGTGTAAAATTCATTATAAAAGAAGTTTAAATAGTTGAATTTTTGAACTTTAAATGCAAATATCTCAAAAACCATAAGTCAACGGCAACTATATATAAACATATATATTTTCTTAATCTGGAGAACCTCCTCTATTCGGGTATGTACATTTTAACCTCAAATTTAGGGGATGCTATTCTAAAATTTACCCCAGCACTGATTAGTAAAAGGAAATTAATATTTTTTTTTTCGTTTAGTATTATGTGTTACATACAACCTTTAGTTAAACAAATATATTTAACTCTGACAACTTGCTTTGTTCTTTAAATCTTTAGTGTATGCATTATATATTCACTGTAGCTATTTTAATATTTCTAATGGTGACAAAGGTCGATATTTTTAATTTATTGTTGTTATTTAACTAGAAAAATATTCCAGTCCTATTTTTATGATTTGTTTTAATTTGAGGAGATTGAATGTTATTTTGTTTATATTTTCAGGTAACAAAAGAAGAATTGGCGAAATTAATCGCTGGATTTGATCAGCAAGACCTGCTCACAAGCAATGGTGTTACATTAGCTGGTCAAAGGTACATTTATCTTTCTGGTACAGACCGTGTAGTCCGCGCTAAGTTGGGCCGCAGCGGAGTGCATTGCATGAAAACTACACAAGGTAATAACTTTTCTTCCCAATTTGGTTACATGTACATTCAACTTAATGAAAAAAATGTAAATAATTCCAAAGGTTTGAATTTTACAAAAATATCTACGTTCCAGAAAAAATTATATATTCAAATTAAGCCACTCCTGATTTTATGGAAATTCGCAACCTATTACATATTTCGCATTAAAAAAGAAAAGAAGTACGTGATACATAATATACTAAAATTGTACTGCTTCGAAAGTTTTTAAAATCTAATAATAAGTGTCTCACACTTTAATTCTTTTATTGGTGGTGGTGATGTCCAACATCCCATTATACTTATATATGAATCGTGTTTAATTTGTCCCAACACACAAAATTTATCTATATTCGGAGCAAATATACTTAACTTGTATTAAACATTTGATGTCTGTCGCTGATAAAAAAATAAATTTAAGCTCCGCGATCCTAACAAATCTTTTCTCTTTGAAAATATGCTTAATTGGGAAAATGCATTCATAAAATCTCATTAATTCACTCAAATAAGTATACTGAGCATATGTTGTTAAAGGTTCTTCAAGCCACTTTAAAAGGTTATACAATTATTATATCTTTTTTTTTTTAGCCGTGATTGTTTCTATTTATGAGGATCCTGTTCAACCTCAACAAGCCGCATCCGTTGTAGAGAAGCTTGGAGATTATCTGATTACTTGCGGGTACTAGAAATAATCCATAATAATAAAAGTAATAATATAATAATAAATAATAAAATCATTAAAGCAGTAAAAATATCTTCTATAAAATCTATTTTGGAATAATTTCATACGAAAAAATAAAGCGACAGTAAATAAAACAAATATAAAAATCAAATTTTTTACATATGTATTTATATGAATTAAGATGAAAGTATAGAATCCAAATGTTAATTCTCTTACCATAATTCTTAAACAAAAAGTATGCATGAATAAAGCAAGTAAAAAGAGGGATCATTTATATTTTTACACCCTGGACAAGGTATATTAAGTTTGCCACGATGTTTGTTACATTCAGAAGAAAATGTCGGAGACTACAACTACCCTCCGTTCCCACGACAGTCGGGTCTAAGTAACCGGAACGGACCCGGATTTTTTATGCGGCCAAATTAGCAATGTCCGTCTGTCCGTCCGTCTGTATATATACGAACTGAAGGACTGTTTTTGAGATATCGACAAGAAATTATGCACACATCATTTTATCACCAAGACGGTGCTCATTTTTCGGAACCGCCGCTATCGAACCACCATAGCATATACATAGCTGCCCTATAAACTGACTGATCAAAATCGAGATGAATATATTTTTATACCCTGTGCCAGGGTAGGCGAACCTTTATGCATCAACGTGCCATTTTTTCTAAAAAAAAATTTAATGGGGTCATTCGCGTGCCATCAAATAATTTTGATTTTCTGATTATTGGGAAAATAATAATTATAAATACTATCAAAACTCTTTATTAAATAAAGTAAGCAAAAGAGGTACATTTTGGTATGTTTATATTAAATTTCAGTAAAATTAGTGTGACTTCTGTTGCTGCAGGTTAGATGACAAATAATTTATGTTAAGGCTGTAAGATGTTACTTTTAGCAAAATGCATGCTGAACTAGATTCATCTGTCATATGTAGATGAAAACATGGTTAAAATAGCATGAGCCAGCTTCTTCAAACAGTTAAATGTGTCTGGTAACTCATTCCATGTTTCCAGAATTTCCAGTTTCAACTCTTTCCTTGTTTCAATATATTTTTGAATCCATATTGAACTAGATTGGAAATCAATCAGCTGCATTTCAAATTCTTCAATTTCCAACCAATCAAATTGAGAGAAGTTCAGTTTATGAAATGGCGTCACATCTGGGTACATAATGAACTTGAGTATTTCCGACAATTCTTTGAACTGAGAAAATCTCCCTAAAAATTCCTTGATTAAAGAATCGATAACAGAAATAAATTCTTCAGTAGTTTTTTCTTTGTCTGCCGTCGTGAATATCTAAATCATTCATATATTTTTTCAAGTTTGGAAAATACTTGTAGTTTCTTGTGATAATATTTTGCAAAAACAGTCTGATTTCTTCCAAGCAATCAACAAATCTTTCAAGTACATTCCCGCGACTCAACCAGCGAACACTATTATACATCAGTAAGCCATTATACACCGAGTTGACTTTGTCCAACAAAGCATCGAATTTTCGCTTGTTTAAAGCCTTTGACGAGATGAGGTTGACTATTTTTGTAACTACCGCCATTACATTATCAAGGGATATTAAACCACTCTTAGCACACAAGACTTGTTGGTGAATGATGCAGTGGAATTCAAGAATCGAATGTCCTACGTCAGCTTGAAATAAACTTATGAAACCATTTTTTTTACCCACCATACTTGGAGCACCATCAGTTGTTAAAGAAACAATTTTTTTATATCAATTTCTTTTTCAGCAAGCGAATTTTTAACTGCCGTACTTATATCTGTTCCCTTTGTAGTTGTTAGCAACGATTTTATTGCAATTAATTCTTCCTTAATGACGTTTTCTACGCAATACCGAGCAAAAACAGCTAAACGTGCAGATTTAGTGACGTCAGTGCTTTCGTCAAGACATAGCGATATAAAAGAAGCATCTTTAATGTCAATTTTTTGTTGATCTGTTATATTTTCGGCCAGTTTTAAGATTCTTTCTTTTATTGTGTTTCTTGATAGAGGAGTATCTTTGATGTGCTGAATTATCTTATCTTTATTGTCGAAATCTTCAAAAAGAGAGGGCGCGCATGCTAACCAGGCTTCCTTCAAAAACTCACCTTCTTGAAAAGGTTTACCATGCCGAGCAATGACATTTGCAGCCGCGTAACTTGCCGCGCTTGTATTACAATTTTTGCCAACAAATTTAATCATAGACGTTGACTGTTTATTTCTGTCATTCAATGCACTTGCAATTAATTTTTTTTGCTCGGCCTCGCTTTTTTGACTAACAGATTTAAGATTTGTTTCAAAATGTCGTTTAACAGACGATGTTCTACATATTATACCACTGTTCCAGAACATAAAACACACACCGCTTTGTCATCTTTACTAATCATGCCATATTTCTCAGTCCACCAAGTTTGAAATTCTCTGTTAAACTTAGTATCATGAACTTTTTGTTTTTTTTGCTGAGCTGGCCATACTAAAATTTAATAATAATAAGAAAAATATTTAATATCAGTTTAAAATCACTCGAATAAACTTTACAATACAATTATGTCAACAAAACTCACTATTACTTTATGCGTAAGCAACCAATGCGTCATTCGCAATTGAAACCCACGGCATTATAAAAACAAAACAAACTAGCGCCGTGCAGCGCTTCCTGCCTGCCGCCGCGCTGCCCCTACCCCACGCACCGAACACTCCGCAGCGTAGTAGCATCGCGTTCGATCGTCTTAAAATACCTAATTCTGCGACGTGCCCAAAATATTGTGTCGCGTGCCATTGGTTCGCCTACCCTGCTCTATGCTATAAAAAAATGTACCTGTAAAGGACAGGGTTTTTTTTCTTGTTTTTAATATGTTTGAAGCTATATGAGAGTGGTTGTATTTGTTCAGAATGATTTTGGTTTTCGAGCGGAAAAAGTAGAGAGCTATTCGACAGGAGTGATATCGATACATTTAGAATAGGAACCACCGAATCCGTGGTTAATATAAATATGCACTAATGGAGAAGGTTCTCCAGATAAATATATGTAGGTGCGTTCGAGATGGCAATCACGACAGCAGTGTTACAAAGAAGTCAAAGAATGACATTCTGCTTTCTAACTCGAACAAATTATAATCTAATAGTTTCGGCCACCGTTAAGTTAACTAGTAATATTATAAATGTGAATATAAGTTTGTTAGGCTTTCAGACCAAAACTACTTAACCGACCATTATAAAACTTTGTACACATATTCTTAATGGTATTAGAAAGCAGGTAGGATACTTATTTAAAACAATATATATACTGACCAGTATTGCTCGGTCGTGTGTTTCTCAAAATTCAACGCTTTCAATGTTCCTTTGGCTGTCCACTTTTTGACTGACTTGTTAATGACTTGAGTAGTCCTTAGGGGTTAATTTAGAGTTTCTACAAATAAACGTTTCATATAACGAGTATCATTGTCATTCAATATCCTTGGTCGACCGCCAAGTTGCCAGAAGGTGCTAAATTACTTCTATTCTGAACTAAAATGACTTGTTTTAGTCACACCGCTTATTTTTCCAATTTCGCTGGCGGTTTGTTTTAGTTTGATAAAACAAAACGATACGATTTCCCAAATTCTTAGACATTTTCTTCATTTTTCCAAAATGCAATTCCTACAAAAAATACCAGAGTTAAATGACAATGTTCGAACTGCGCTATTTAGTACGATACTTATAAATGCCAAACTAAACTAAAAACTATGTTGCCTTTTATAATTTTTTGTTTTACTTTACGTTTAAAGAAATAAATCAACATTTAAAATGAAAAATTTCAAGCAAGTTGAATAATTATTGACTTTTGTAGAATCTTACATTGAATTTTATCAAACATCCGACCAGTATTGCTCGCCACTATATACAACATTTTACGGGTTAAAAAAATATTTGTTTATTATGGGATATATCTGTTTGAAAAATAAATTAGAAAATAGAAACAAATTATTTTGGCAGATATAATTGAGAACAGTAATCCACCTGATGTCCGAGGGAGTGCAATTTAGATTGCATTTACTTGTAAGCTTGTATGTATTTACTTGCTTACTTTACGGATTTATATTGCCTGCATAAAGATGCATTTGTCATGATGTTAAATTAAGTTTTTTAAATCCTCTTAAAATATCTGGATTTTTACCGCTATGGAAATGGAGACACGTTAATTCGCAACAATAAAATAAATTATTTTCTTAACTTTCAATTTTGATTTCGACAACTATCAGATTCTACAAAACCCTTAAATAATTAAACTAAAAATTCAGAAACGAAAAAAATGAATGGAGAAATACGTACAAAATCCAACTAACGGATGATCCAAGTAGAGGTACATTTTTCAATAGCCTTTTTTGACAGATCACGCGTGAATCCTGTCAAGCTGTCATGATATTCATCATTGGATAATATCGTATTCGAACGAATAGACCACGTCACTGCGTGCTGGAAAATATAGCGACCGTACACGAAGACCGTGGCGGCAGAATTCTGTCGCTACAACAACAACAACAACGAATACCGTGGAAAGTCGATTCGGCGCCGTTCGCAGCAACTCGTATTGCCGTATGGAACGACTTGGCGCATTTTACGTCGAGATCTTAAATTAAAAGCGTACAAAATACGGCTTTTGCAAGAGCTGAAGCCGCTCGACCTTCCCAAGCGACATCACTTCGCTCTGTGGGTTCTTGAAAAGTTGCAAGAAGATCCAACGTTTTCGGGCCAAATTTTGTTCAGCGACGATTTGGCCCATTTCTGGCTACCTGAAGAGATTCAAGAGCTGCCATTTCATCCAGAGAAAACAACGGTTTGGTGTGGTTTGTGGGCCGGAGAAATCATCGGTTCATATTTTTTCAAAAATTATGCCGGTGAGAACGTAACCGTAAATGGAGGCGGCGCCACTTCCGACACATCGCATCAATTAATGGGTTTATTGAGAGAACACTCCGGTGAGCAGAAAATTTCATTTGGGCCGGTCAATTGGCCATCAAGATCGTGTGATATCACACCGTTAGACTTTTTCCTGTGGAGATATGTTAAGTCTAAAATCTATGCGGGCAATCCCACTCCGATTTAGGCCTTGGAGCAAAACATCACGCGTATCATTCGCCAGTTACCAGTCGAAATGCTCGAACGAGCCATCGAAAATTGGACTCAACGGATGGAACATCTGAGACGTAGCCGCGGCCTAGATTTGAAATAGATAATCTTTAAAAAAATAAATACCAAATAATGATCTTCCGAATGATAATAAACATTCCCCATTAAATTAGAATTTTCTGTTTTTTTTTTAAGTAGAGAACCTCGAAATGGATTACCCTTTAATAATTTCAAAATCATTGAAGCCGTAAAATCGAGAATATATGTCGAAATCTACCCGTTGACGTATTTGTAAATATTTATATGAACATTTTATTTTAGAGACAAAAGACAAAAAACACACCAACAAAAATCATTTTGAAGTACATATTTAAGTGATTTTCATAAAGATCGAAAATACAAAAATTTATCACACCTTTATACTATTGGTTCATTTAAAGGTTTGGTCCGATTTTAAATTTGGAATTCAACTTCAATTTCTGGAAATGGGGGTGGTTCTTTCAGCCCAAAGGAGGTAAGTAGTATACATACATCTGTAAAAGGGATTCAAAATGTTGTATGTTCTCCAGTAATTGCAGCAAATACCAGGTGTACCGGTATAAAATAATATACTAATTTTGAATGGGAAAGTAAAAAAAAAAATTATTCAAAGTATTGACCATTGCTTTTTACACATTTTGACTACCCTTCTGGCAATTTGTGAATAACATGTTAATAGCAAAAAAACCAGACTCCTAATATTCGACTTCTGCGAAGGAATCGAAGTGCTGCTCAGCCAATGCGTGTCCTATCGATAAAAACAAATGATAATCGGAAGGTACCAAGTCTGGTGAATACAGCAGTTTCAGTTGTGATATACCACACCCTTCTGATCCCACCAAACACAGAGCATTGCCTTTCAACCGAATCGATCTTTTTTTGCGGTCGACGTTGATGGATTAACCAATGATTTTCTCCGTAAAGGATTCTAAACATAAATCCATTTTTCATCGTCAGTGACAATTCGATGCAAACCTATCTTTCGTGTCTTTGAAACAAAATTTCACGAGTGTTTTTTCTGTTTTCCATTCGTGTTTCATTCAATTCATGTGGCACTCAATTTCCACACTTTTGGATCTTTCCCATAGTTTACAAATGGTCTGAAGTTGTTTGATGTGCAACATTTAACATGGCTGCCATTTACTTTTGACTCAAAGTATCATCTTGATCCAATATTGCTTGCAGTTTGGCGTCTTCAAACTTTTTTGGTGGTCTTCCACGTTCATCATTTCTCACATCCAAATCATTATCTCTGAACCGTTGAAACCATCTTTTGCATGTTGCTTCGACAAGCATTCGATGCGACTCTGCAGTACTTTTCTTAAAAAAATTAATGCTTTCCGCAAATCACTTTCCGGTAAAAATTTGACATTCCCAACACAAAGAAAAAAGATGATGTTGTTTGTTTAATGACTGACTGATGTCATGCCAACCAAACAAAAAAAAAATTAAGGCTCGTTCACAACATATGTTCCCTATTAATGTATTTGAATCTTAAGGCTCACTTAATATCGGTATTTCGGATGAGATCCCTATTAAGTACCAGAGATCAATTGATGCAATTTTTTTCCAGCACCAAATACAAAATTAACTATCATATTTAACGAAGCAGCAGATACTGATGTATTCTGTACACACTCTGTTCTATCATTCATTATCAAACATAAACGGATTGAAGTCAGATGAAAAATCAAAATAAAAATAGCGTATATTGGGGCTACGGAAATACCTGTACTGATTGCATTCACTTTTGCCATTACTAAAGATTACTTCAGCATCCGACCAGTATTGCTCGCCACTATATACAACATTTTACGGGTTAAAAAAATATTTGTTTATTATGGGATATATCTGTTTGCAAAATAAATTAGAAAATAGAAACAAATTATTTTGGCAGATATAATTGAGAACAGTAATCCACCTGATGTCCAAGGGAGTGCAATTTAGATTGCATTGCACTTGTAAGCTTGTATGTACTTACTTGCTTACTTTACGGATTTATATTGCCTGCATAAAGATGCATTTGTCATGATGTTAAATTAAGTTTTTTAAATCCTCTTAAAATATCTGGATTTTTACCGCTATGGAAATGGAGACACGTTAATTCGCAACAATAAAATAAATTATTTTCTTAACTTTCAATTTTGATTTCGACAACTATCAGATTCTACAAAACCCTTAAATAATTAAACTAAAAATTCAGAAACGAAAAAAATGAATGGAGAAATACTGTCCATTCATGATATTCATCATTGGATAATATCGTATTCGAACGAATAGACCACGTCAGTGCGTGCTGGAAAATATAGCGACCGTAGCCGAGACCGTACACGAAGACCGTGGCGGCAGAATTCTGTCGCTACAACAACAACAACAACGAAGACCGTGGAGAGTCGATTCGGCGCCGTTCGCAGCAACTCGTATTGACGTATAGAACGACTTGGCGCATTTTACGTCGAGATCTTAAATTAAAAGCGTACAAAATACGGCTTTTGCAAGAGCTGAGCCGCTCGACCTTCCCAAGCGACATCACTTCGCTCTGTGGGTTCTTGAAAAGTTGCAAGAAGATCCAACGTTTTCGGGCCAAATTTTGTTCAGCGACGATTAGGCCCATTTCTGGCTACCTGAAGAGATTCAAGAGCTGCCATTTCATCCAGAGAAAACAACGGTTTGGTGTGGTTTGTGGGCCGGAGAAATCATCGGTTTATATTTCTTTAAAAATTATGCCGGTGAGAACGTAACCGTTGTTGTTGTTTTAGCGGCAGAATTCTGCCGAGTTGACAGTCCTTGGCCGGTATAATTCCGGGTCCGTGGACGGTCTCGGCTACGGTCGCTATATTTTCCAGCACGCAGTGACGTGGTCTATTCGTTCGAATACGATATTATCCAATGATGAATATCATGACAGCTTGACAGGATTCACGCGTGATCTGTCAAAAAAAAAAAAAAAAAAAAAGGCTATTGAAAAATGTACCTCTACTTGGATCATCCGTTAGTTGGATTTTGTACGTATTTCTCCATTCATTTTTTTCGTTTCTGAATTTTTAGTTTAAGAGACCGTACACGAAGACCGTGGCAATTCCCACAACAGCCGGTTCTGCGATACCGGAATTGACCCGGATTTTATCCGGCCAAGGGCTGTTATTTCGACGATCTAACCCTGTTTGGATCGGTAAGATTTAGATTAAGTTTGTCGTCACTGGAGCAACGCCTAGCAGCAGGGTTGCTCCGTATCCTCCTGACCCGTGCTGGCATCGAGTCCAACCCGGGCCCCGAGGTATTCTACTGCTGCGTATGCGCAAAAAGGCTCCATCCAAATTCCACCTCGGTTAGGTGCAATACATGCAATGGATGGAGCCATCTTAAGACCTGCTCGGGCCTTAAGACACATAGGGAGTGGACCACGAGTTACGTGGCCCCATGCTGTCAACGCAATAATGCGACATCTGCCTCAACGGCCGTGCAACCTGCACCATGTTCGCGCACTGCGCTGCCACTCCAGTCGAGTGGCCAAAATAGGACCTCCACGGTCCTAAGGAGCTCACAAAGACAGCACAACTCCCAATCTGACCAACCTCCCCCTGGAGCTGGCGGAACAGATAGACGATTCGACATTCTGCACAATGAATGACGAAGCCCCCACCAGAATTATGGGCACCTGTAATAGCTCGCCAGATATTACCATCGCTAGCGGTGGTCTGATAAATAGTATAACCTGGCGACCTATGCTAACTCTTGCATCAGACCATCTGCCCATAATTATCTCGATCGAGAAACCTCCTGACTTTATTTCTGTGGATAACCGCGCCTATGTTAACTTTAACAAGGCTAACTGGGTCGGCTTCACAGAATTTACTGAGAGCACCTTCAACGCACTATCCATTCCTACGGACGTCATCGTTGGCGAGCGTCAATTCCGCAAGGTGATCGCTGCTGCTACAGCTCGCTTCATACCGGCTGGAAGAATAGCGGAACTCCGCCCTCATTTCCCAGCCGAAGCAGCTGTATTAGCAAATGAGCGCGACACCTTACGCCATGCCGATCCCTGTGATCCCCGAATAAGGGATCTCAATTTGGAGATTCGGCAAATGGTAAACCATCACAAGCGGACAAAATGGATAGAACACCTGAAGTCCTGCAACCTCTCCACCGGTGTGAGTAAGCTTTGGACTACTGTCAAGGCCCTGTCAAATCCGAGGAAACATGACGATCGGGTTGAAATCCAATTCGATGGCCATGCCTCCTCGGACCCGAAGAAGTGCGCGAGCTACTTTAGCCGGCAGTTTATACTGCACCCTTCGACCGACAAGGCCAAACGATGTGTTACCCGACGGTTGCGCAAAATGCCAAAAGACTGCGCACCACTTACTTTCACCGATGAGGAGGTTCAGAATGTCATCAAAAAGGCGAAATCGTCCAAATCCATCGGCCCTGACGGAATAAACATGCTGATGTTAAAACATCTAGGCCCAACGGGAGTAAACTACCTCACCAAGGTCCTCAACCTGTCGATATCCACTCTTCAAATACCCGATGTGTGGAAAGTCGGAAGAGTGGTCCCACTACTGAAACCTGGGAAACCCGCCAACAAAGGGGAGTCTTATCGCCCGATAACTCTCCTTTCCCCAGTAGTGAAGACACTTGAGGCCTTGTTACTCCCGTCATTCACCCACCACCTGAGCCTAGCAGACCATCAGCATGGTTTCCGTAAAGTGCACAGTACCACCACAGCACTTAGCGTCATAAACGCCCAGATAGTTCATGGCCTGAACCAGAAGCCACCCTGCGAGAGGACGATCCTCGTAGCGTTGGACTTGTCAAAAGCTTTTGACACAGTCAATCATGCAACGCTACTTGAGGACCTGGAACAATCAACGCTCCCTCCAGGGTTGAAGCGGTGGACCATGAACTACCTGAGCGGTCGACACTCATCCGTACTATTTCGAGGTCAAAACTCCAAACTCAGGAAAATTAAACAGGGGGTTCCGCAGGGCGGTGTCCTCTCCCCGCTACTGTTTAATTTCTACATTTCGAAACTCCCCCAGCCACCAGCGGGAATTTCAATGACCTCGTACGCAGATGACTGTACGATATTGACGTCGGGCAATGGAATCGATGGCATGTGTTCAAAAGTAAACGGCTACCTCTCCGATCTTTCTCGCTTCTTTTCTGCAAGGAACTTAACACTCTCCCCCACTAAATCCACAGCGACCATCTTCACCAATTGGACGAAGGAGTACAGACTGGACCTGAACATTTCAGTCGATGGCACAAAAATTCCGACAGTAAATAATCCTAAAATTTTAGGCGTCACTTTGGACAGTCTGTGCTCTTTCACTCCTCACACGACCGCGATAACTGCCAAAGTACAAAGCCGCAACAAAATCCTCAAGTCGCTTGCCGGCAGCTCATGGGGAAAGGACAAAGAAACGTTGTTGGCAACATACAAGGCAATCGGCCGGCCGGTCCTCAATTATGCAGCCGCAATATGGTCGCCTGGATGTAGTGACACGCAGAATAAGAAGCTCCAGACTTGTCAGAACACTGCACTCCGGACTATCACGGGGTGCCTCTTGATGTCCCCAATCGAACACCTACACAGCGAGGCCCGTATGCTTCCGGTTAAGAACATAATGAGCTCCTCTCCAAGCAGTTTCTGCTGGGATGTTTTCGCAGAAACCACACCTGCAGACGCCTGCTTGCAGCGGAGCAGCCTCCTAGGAACATCAAGAGGTCCTTCCTTGACTACGTCGACGACATCAGACAGCACGTCGACCAGACTTCGGACGCAACTAACTTCAGACAAGCACTGACCGCCATTCACAGTGGAGCCATTAACACCTTCACCGACTCCCTTTCAGTGAATGGCGTAATACGAGTCAAACCACCACCCATTGCAGACACAGAGCTCGAGTTGCCTCGCGAATCTAGAGTGACCCTCGCGCAACTTCGTTCTGGATACTGTAGCAGGTTAAACTCCTACCTATCCAGAATAGACCCCGACATACTAAACACATGTCCTGCATGCAATGAGTCTCCGCATGACACTAACCACCTCTTTGCATGCCCTACAAACCCCACTCATCTAACACCCCTTTCCCTATGGTCCGACCCCGTCGAAACAGCTCGTTTCCTGGGCCTTCCGTTAGATGACCTCGACGACAACGAATCTAGAATTTATCACCCAAACGGGGATTAGATAATCGTTATAACAACAACAACAACGAAGACCGTGGAGAGTCGATTCGGCGCCGTTCGCAGCAACTCGTATTGACGTATAGAACGACTTGGCGCATTTTACGTCGAGATCTTAAATTAAAAGCGTACAAAATACGGCTTTTGCAAGAGCTGAGCCGCTCGACTTTCCCAAGCGACATCACTTCGCTCTGTGGGTTCTTGAAAAGTTGCAAGAAGATCCAACGTTTTCGGGCCAAATTTTGTTCAGCGACGATTAGGCCCATTTCTGGCTACCTGAAGAGATTCAAGAGCTGCCATTTCATCCAGAGAAAACAACGGTTTGGTGTGGTTTGTGGGCCGGAGAAATCATCGGTTTATATTTCTTTAAAAATTATGCCGGTGAGAACGTAACCGTTGTTGTTGTTTTACCGGCAGAATTCTGCCGAGTTGACAGTCCTTGGCCGGTATAATTCCGGGTCCGTTCCGGTTACGTAGACCCGACTGTCGTGGGAACGGAGAACGTAACCGTAAATGGAGGCGGCGCCACTTCCGACACATCGCATCAATTAATGGGTTTATTGAGAGAACACTTCGGTGAGCAGAAAATTTCATTTGGGCCGGTCAATTGGCCATCAAGATCGTGTGATATCACACCGTTAGACTTTTTCCTGTGGAGATATGTTAAGTCTAAAATCTATGCGGACAATCCCACTTCGATTTAGGCCTTGGAGCAAAACATCACGCGTATCATTCGCCAGTTACCAGTCGAAATGCTCGAACGAGCCATCGAAAATTGGACTCAACGGATGGAACATCTGAGACGTAGCCGCGGCCTAGATTTGAAATAGATAGTCTTTAAAAAAATAAATACCAAATAATGATCTTTCGAATGATAATAAACATTCCCCATTAAATTAGAATTTTCTGTTTTTTTTTTTAAGTAGAGAACCTCGAAATGGATTACCCTTTAATAATTTCAAAATCATTGAAACCGTAAAATCGAGAATATATGTCGAAATCTACCCGTTGAGGTATTTGTAAATGTTTATATGAACATTTTATTTTAGAGACAAAAGACAAAAAACACACCAACAAAAATCATTTTGAAGTACATATTTAAGTGATTTTCATAAAGATCGAAAATACAAAAATTTATCACGCCTTTATACTATTGGTTCATTTAAAGGTTTGGTCCGATTTTAAATTTGCAATTCAACTTCAATTTCTGGAAATGGGGGTGGTTCCTTTAGCCCAAAGGAGGTAAGGAGTATACATACATCTGTAAAAGGGATTCAATATGTTGTATGTTCTCCAGTAATTGCAGCAAATACCAGGTGTACCGGTATAAAATAATATACTAATTTTGAATGGGAAAGTAAAAAAAAAAATTATTCAAAGTATTGACCATTGCTTTTTACACATTTTGACTACCCTTCTGGCAATTTGTGAATAACATGTTAATAGCAAAAAAACCAGACTCCTAATATTCGACTTCTGCGAAGGAATCGAAGTGCTGCTCAGCCAATGCGTGTCCTATCGATAAAAACAAATGATAATCGGAAGGTACCAAGTCTGGTGAATACAGCAGTTTCAGTTGTGATATACCACACCCTTCTGATCCCACCAAACACAGAGCATTGCCTTTCAACCGAATCGATCTTTTTTTGCGGTCGACGTTGATGGATTAACCAATGATTTTCTCCGTAAAGGATTCTAAACATAAATCCATTTTTCATCGTCAGTGACAATTCGATGCAAACCTATCTTTCGTGTCTTTGAAACAAAATTTCACGAGTGTTTTTTCTGTTTTCCATTCGTGTTTCATTCAATTCATGTGGCACTCAATTTCCACACTTTTGGATCTTTCCCATAGTTTACAAATGGTCTGAAGTTGTTTGATGTGCAACATTTAACATGGCTGCCATTTACTTTTGACTCAAAGTATCATCTTGATCCAATATTGCTTGCAGTTTGGCGTCTTCAAACTTTTTTGGTGGTCTTCCACGTTCATCATTTCTCACATCCAAATCATTATCTCTGAACCGTTGAAACCATCTTTTGCATGTTGCTTCGACAAGCATTCGATGCGACTCTGCAGTACTTTTCTTAAAAAAATTAATGCTTTCCGCAAATCACTTTCCGGTAAAAATTTGACATTCCCAACACAAAGAAAAAAGATGATGTTGTTTGTTTAATGACTGACTGATGTCATGCCAACCAAACAAAAAAAAAATTAAGGCTCGTTCACAACATATGTTCCCTATTAATGTATTTGAATCTTAAGGCTCACTTAATATCGGTATTTCGGATGAGATCCCTATTAAGTACCAGAGATCAATTGATGCAATTTTTTTCCAGCACCAAATACAAAATTAACTATCATATTTAACGAAGCAGCAGATACTGATGTATTCTGTACACACTCTGTTCTATCATTCATTATCAAACATAAACGGATTGAAGTCAGATGGAAAATCAAAATGAAAATAGCGTATATTGGGGCTACGGAAATACCTGTACTGATTGCATTCACTTTTGCCATTACTAAAGATTACTTCAGCATCCGACCAGTATTACTCGCCACTATATACAACATTTTACGGGTTAAAAAAATATTTGTTTATTATGGGATATATCTGTTTGCAAAATAAATTAGAAAATAGAAACAAATTATTTTGGCAGATATAATTGAGAACAGTAATCCACCTGATGTCCGAGGGAGTGCAATTTAGATTGCATTGCACTTGTAAGCTTGTATGTACTTACTTGCTTACTTTACGGATTTATATTGCCTGCATAAAGATGCATTTGTCATGATGTTAAATTAAGTTTTTTAAATCCTCTTAAAATATCTGGATTTTTACCGCTATGGAAATGGAGACACGTTAATTCGCAACAATAAAATAAATTATTTTCTTAACTTTCAATTTTGATTTCGACAACTATCAGATTCTACAAAACCCTTAAATAATTAAACTAAAAATTCAGAAACGAAAAAAATGAATGGAGAAATACGTACAATATCCAACTAACGGATGATCCAAGTAGAGGTACATTTTTCAATAGCCTTTTTTGACAGATCACGCGTGAATCCTGTCAAGCTGTCATGATATTCATCATTGGATAATATCGTATTCGAACGAATAGACCACGTCACTGCGTGCTGGAAAATATAGCGACCGTAGCCGAGACCGTACACGAAGACCGTGGCGGCAGAATTCTGTCGCTACAACAACAACAACAACGAAGACCGTGGAGAGTCGATTCGGCGCCGTTCGCAGCAACTCGTATTGACGTATAGAACGACTTGGCGCATTTTACGTCGAGATCTTAAATTAAAAGCGTACAAAATACGGCTTTTGCAAGAGCTGAGCCGCTCGACCTTCCCAAGCGACATCACTTCGCTCTGTGGGTTCTTGAAAAGTTGCAAGAAGATCCAACGTTTTCGGGCCAAATTTTGTTCAGCGACGATTAGGCCCATTTCTGGCTACCTGAAGAGATTCAAGAGCTGCCATTTCATCCAGAGAAAACAACGGTTTGGTGTGGTTTGTGGGCCGGAGAAATCATCGGTTTATATTTCTTTAAAAATTATTCCGGTGAGAACGTAACCGTTGTTGTTGTTTTAGCGGCAGAATTCTGCCGAGTTGACAGTCCTTGGCCGGTATAATTCCGGGTCCGTTCCGGTTACGTAGACCCGACTGTCGTGGGAACGGAGAACGTAACCGTAAATGGAGGCGGCGCCACTTCCGACACATCGCATCAATTAATGGGTTTATTGAGAGAACACTTCGGTGAGCAGAAAATTTCATTTGGGCCGGTCAATTGGCCATCAAGATCGTGTGATATCACACCGTTAGACTTTTTCCTGTGGAGATATGTTAAGTCTAAAATCTATGCGGACAATCCCACTTCGATTTAGGCCTTGGAGCAAAACATCACGCGTATCATTCGCCAGTTACCAGTCGAAATGCTCGAACGAGCCATCGAAAATTGGACTCAACGGATGGAACATCTGAGACGTAGCCGCGGCCTAGATTTGAAATAGATAGTCTTTAAAAAAATAAATACCAAATAATGATCTTTCGAATGATAATAAACATTCCCCATTAAATTAGAATTTTCTGTTTTTTTTTTTTAAGTAGAGAACCTCGAAATGGATTACCCTTTAATAATTTCAAAATCATTGAAACCGTAAAATCGAGAATATATGTCGAAATCTACCCGTTGAGGTATTTGTAAATGTTTATATGAACATTTTATTTTAGAGACAAAAGACAAAAAACACACCAACAAAAATCATTTTGAAGTACATATTTAAGTGATTTTCATAAAGATCGAAAATACAAAAATTTATCACGCCTTTATACTATTGGTTCATTTAAAGGTTTGGTCCGATTTTAAATTTGCAATTCAACTTCAATTTCTGGAAATGGGGGTGGTTCCTTTAGCCCAAAGGAGGTAAGGAGTATACATACATCTGTAAAAGGGATTCAATATGTTGTATGTTCTCCAGTAATTGCAGCAAATACCAGGTGTACCGGTATAAAATAATATACTAATTTTGAATGGGAAAGTAAAAAAAAAAATTATTCAAAGTATTGACCATTGCTTTTTACACATTTTGACTACCCTTCTGGCAATTTGTGAATAACATGTTAATAGCAAAAAAACCAGACTCCTAATATTCGACTTCTGCGAAGGAATCGAAGTGCTGCTCAGCCAATGCGTGTCCTATCGATAAAAACAAATGATAATCGGAAGGTACCAAGTCTGGTGAATACAGCAGTTTCAGTTGTGATATACCACACCCTTCTGATCCCACCAAACACAGAGCATTGCCTTTCAACCGAATCGATCTTTTTTTGCGGTCGACGTTGATGGATTAACCAATGATTTTCTCCGTAAAGGATTCTAAACATAAATCCATTTTTCATCGTCAGTGACAATTCGATGCAAACCTATCTTTCGTGTCTTTGAAACAAAATTTCACGAGTGTTTTTTCTGTTTTCCATTCGTGTTTCATTCAATTCATGTGGCACTCAATTTCCACACTTTTGGATCTTTCCCATAGTTTACAAATGGTCTGAAGTTGTTTGATGTGCAACATTTAACATGGCTGCCATTTACTTTTGACTCAAAGTATCATCTTGATCCAATATTGCTTGCAGTTTGGCGTCTTCAAACTTTTTTGGTGGTCTTCCACGTTCATCATTTCTCACATCCAAATCATTATCTCTGAACCGTTGAAACCATCTTTTGCATGTTGCTTCGACAAGCATTCGATGCGACTCTGCAGTATTTTTCTTAAAAAAATTAATGCTTTCCGCAAATCACTTTCCGGTAAAAATTTGACATTCCCAACACAAAGAAAAAAGATGATGTTGTTTGTTTAATGACTGACTGATGTCATGCCAACCAAACAAAAAAAAAATTAAGGCTCGTTCACAACATATGTTCCCTATTAATGTATTTGAATCTTAAGGCTCACTTAATATCGGTATTTCGGATGAGATCCCTATTAAGTACCAGAGATCAATTGATGCAATTTTTTTCCAGCACCAAATACAAAATTAACTATCATATTTAACGAAGCAGCAGATACTGATGTATTCTGTACACACTCTGTTCTATCATTCATTATCAAACATAAACGGATTGAAGTCAGATGGAAAATCAAAATGAAAATAGCGTATATTGGGGCTACGGAAATACCTGTACTGATTGCATTCACTTTTGCCATTACTAAAGATTACTTCAGCATCCGACCAGTATTACTCGCCACTATATACAACATTTTACGGGTTAAAAAAATATTTGTTTATTATGGGATATATCTGTTTGCAAAATAAATTAGAAAATAGAAACAAATTATTTTGGCAGATATAATTGAGAACAGTAATCCACCTGATGTCCGAGGGAGTGCAATTTAGATTGCATTGCACTTGTAAGCTTGTATGTACTTACTTGCTTACTTTACGGATTTATATTGCCTGCATAAAGATGCATTTGTCATGATGTTAAATTAAGTTTTTTAAATCCTCTTAAAATATCTGGATTTTTACCGCTATGGAAATGGAGACACGTTAATTCGCAACAATAAAATAAATTATTTTCTTAACTTTCAATTTTGATTTCGACAACTATCAGATTCTACAAAACCCTTAAATAATTAAACTAAAAATTCAGAAACGAAAAAAATGAATGGAGAAATACGTACAATATCCAACTAACGGATGATCCAAGTAGAGGTACATTTTTCAATAGCCTTTTTTGACAGATCACGCGTGAATCCTGTCAAGCTGTCATGATATTCATCATTGGATAATATCGTATTCGAACGAATAGACCACGTCACTGCGTGCTGGAAAATATAGCGACCGTAGCCGAGACCGTACACGAAGACCGTGGCGGCAGAATTCTGTCGCTACAACAACAACAACAACGAAGACCGTGGAGAGTCGATTCGGCGCCGTTCGCAGCAACTCGTATTGACGTATAGAACGACTTGGCGCATTTTACGTCGAGATCTTAAATTAAAAGCGTACAAAATACGGCTTTTGCAAGAGCTGAGCCGCTCGACCTTCCCAAGCGACATCACTTCGCTCTGTGGGTTCTTGAAAAGTTGCAAGAAGATCCAACGTTTTCGGGCCAAATTTTGTTCAGCGACGATTAGGCCCATTTCTGGCTACCTGAAGAGATTCAAGAGCTGCCATTTCATCCAGAGAAAACAACGGTTTGGTGTGGTTTGTGGGCCGGAGAAATCATCGGTTTATATTTCTTTAAAAATTATTCCGGTGAGAACGTAACCGTTGTTGTTGTTTTAGCGGCAGAATTCTGCCGAGTTGACAGTCCTTGGCCGGTATAATTCCGGGTCCGTTCCGGTTACGTAGACCCGACTGTCGTGGGAACGGAGAACGTAACCGTAAATGGAGGCGGCGCCACTTCCGACACATCGCATCAATTAATGGGTTTATTGAGAGAACACTTCGGTGAGCAGAAAATTTCATTTGGGCCGGTCAATTGGCCATCAAGATCGTGTGATATCACACCGTTAGACTTTTTCCTGTGGAGATATGTTAAGTCTAAAATCTATGCGGACAATCCCACTTCGATTTAGGCCTTGGAGCAAAACATCACGCGTATCATTCGCCAGTTACCAGTCGAAATGCTCGAACGAGCCATCGAAAATTGGACTCAACGGATGGAACATCTGAGACGTAGCCGCGGCCTAGATTTGAAATAGATAGTCTTTAAAAAAATAAATACCAAATAATGATCTTTCGAATGATAATAAACATTCCCCATTAAATTAGAATTTTCTGTTTTTTTTTTTAAGTAGAGAACCTCGAAATGGATTACCCTTTAATAATTTCAAAATCATTGAAACCGTAAAATCGAGAATATATGTCGAAATCTACCCGTTGAGGTATTTGTAAATGTTTATATGAACATTTTATTTTAGAGACAAAAGACAAAAAACACACCAACAAAAATCATTTTGAAGTACATATTTAAGTGATTTTCATAAAGATCGAAAATACAAAAATTTATCACGCCTTTATACTATTGGTTCATTTAAAGGTTTGGTCCGATTTTAAATTTGCAATTCAACTTCAATTTCTGGAAATGGGGGTGGTTCCTTTAGCCCAAAGGAGGTAAGAAGTATACATACATCTGTAAAAGGGATTCAAAATGTTGTATGTTCTCCAGTAATTGCAGCAAATACCAGGTGTACCGGTATAAAATAATATACTAATTTTGAATGGGAAAGTAAAAAAAAAAATTATTCAAAGTATTGACCATTGCTTTTTACACATTTTGACTACCCTTCTGGCAATTTGTGAATAACATGTTAATAGCAAAAAAACCAGACTCCTAATATTCGACTTCTGCGAAGGAATCGAAGTGCTGCTCAGCCAATGCGTGTCCTATCGATAAAAACAAATGATAATCGGAAGGTACCAAGTCTGGTGAATACAGCAGTTTCAGTTGTGATATACCACACCCTTCTGATCCCACCAAACACAGAGCATTGCCTTTCAACCGAATCGATCTTTTTTTGCGGTCGACGTTGATGGATTAACCAATGATTTTCTCCGTAAAGGATTCTAAACATAAATCCATTTTTCATCGTCAGTGACAATTCGATGCAAACCTATCTTTCGTGTCTTTGAAACAAAATTTCACGAGTGTTTTTTCTGTTTTCCATTCGTGTTTCATTCAATTCATGTGGCACTCAATTTCCACACTTTTGGATCTTTCCCATAGTTTACAAATGGTCTGAAGTTGTTTGATGTGCAACATTTAACATGGCTGCCATTTACTTTTGACTCAAAGTATCATCTTGATCCAATATTGCTTGCAGTTTGGCGTCTTCAAACTTTTTTGGTGGTCTTCCACGTTCATCATTTCTCACATCCAAATCATTATCTCTGAACCGTTGAAACCATCTTTTGCATGTTGCTTCGACAAGCATTCGATGCGACTCTGCAGTACTTTTCTTAAAAAAATTAATGCTTTCCGCAAATCACTTTCCGGTAAAAATTTGACATTCCCAACACAAAGAAAAAAGATGATGTTGTTTGTTTAATGACTGACTGATGTCATGCCAACCAAACAAAAAAAAAATTAAGGCTCGTTCACAACATATGTTCCCTATTAATGTATTTGAATCTTAAGGCTCACTTAATATCGGTATTTCGGATGAGATCCCTATTAAGTACCAGAGATCAATTGATGCAATTTTTTTCCAGCACCAAATACAAAATTAACTATCATATTTAACGAAGCAGCAGATACTGATGTATTCTGTACACACTCTGTTCTATCATTCATTATCAAACATAAACGGATTGAAGTCAGATGGAAAATCAAAATGAAAATAGCGTATATTGGGGCTACGGAAATACCTGTACTGATTGCATTCACTTTTGCCATTACTAAAGATTACTTCAGCATCCGACCAGTATTACTCGCCACTATATACAACATTTTACGGGTTAAAAAAATATTTGTTTATTATGGGATATATCTGTTTGCAAAATAAATTAGAAAATAGAAACAAATTATTTTGGCAGATATAATTGAGAACAGTAATCCACCTGATGTCCGAGGGAGTGCAATTTAGATTGCATTGCACTTGTAAGCTTGTATGTACTTACTTGCTTACTTTACGGATTTATATTGCCTGCATAAAGATGCATTTGTCATGATGTTAAATTAAGTTTTTTAAATCCTCTTAAAATATCTGGATTTTTACCGCTATGGAAATGGAGACACGTTAATTCGCAACAATAAAATAAATTATTTTCTTAACTTTCAATTTTGATTTCGACAACTATCAGATTCTACAAAACCCTTAAATAATTAAACTAAAAATTCAGAAACGAAAAAAATGAATGGAGAAATACGTACAATATCCAACTAACGGATGATCCAAGTAGAGGTACATTTTTCAATAGCCTTTTTTGACAGATCACGCGTGAATCCTGTCAAGCTGTCATGATATTCATCATTGGATAATATCGTATTCGAACGAATAGACCACGTCACTGCGTGCTGGAAAATATAGCGACCGTAGCCGAGACCGTACACGAAGACCGTGGCGGCAGAATTCTGTCGCTACAACAACAACAACAACGAAGACCGTGGAGAGTCGATTCGGCGCCGTTCGCAGCAACTCGTATTGACGTATAGAACGACTTGGCGCATTTTACGTCGAGATCTTAAATTAAAAGCGTACAAAATACGGCTTTTGCAAGAGCTGAGCCGCTCGACCTTCCCAAGCGACATCACTTCGCTCTGTGGGTTCTTGAAAAGTTGCAAGAAGATCCAACGTTTTCGGGCCAAATTTTGTTCAGCGACGATTAGGCCCATTTCTGGCTACCTGAAGAGATTCAAGAGCTGCCATTTCATCCAGAGAAAACAACGGTTTGGTGTGGTTTGTGGGCCGGAGAAATCATCGGTTTATATTTCTTTAAAAATTATTCCGGTGAGAACGTAACCGTTGTTGTTGTTTTAGCGGCAGAATTCTGCCGAGTTGACAGTCCTTGGCCGGTATAATTCCGGGTCCGTTCCGGTTACGTAGACCCGACTGTCGTGGGAACGGAGAACGTAACCGTAAATGGAGGCGGCGCCACTTCCGACACATCGCATCAATTAATGGGTTTATTGAGAGAACACTTCGGTGAGCAGAAAATTTCATTTGGGCCGGTCAATTGGCCATCAAGATCGTGTGATATCACACCGTTAGACTTTTTCCTGTGGAGATATGTTAAGTCTAAAATCTATGCGGACAATCCCACTTCGATTTAGGCCTTGGAGCAAAACATCACGCGTATCATTCGCCAGTTACCAGTCGAAATGCTCGAACGAGCCATCGAAAATTGGACTCAACGGATGGAACATCTGAGACGTAGCCGCGGCCTAGATTTGAAATAGATAGTCTTTAAAAAAATAAATACCAAATAATGATCTTTCGAATGATAATAAACATTCCCCATTAAATTAGAATTTTCTGTTTTTTTTTTTAAGTAGAGAACCTCGAAATGGATTACCCTTTAATAATTTCAAAATCATTGAAACCGTAAAATCGAGAATATATGTCGAAATCTACCCGTTGAGGTATTTGTAAATGTTTATATGAACATTTTATTTTAGAGACAAAAGACAAAAAACACACCAACAAAAATCATTTTGAAGTACATATTTAAGTGATTTTCATAAAGATCGAAAATACAAAAATTTATCACGCCTTTATACTATTGGTTCATTTAAAGGTTTGGTCCGATTTTAAATTTGCAATTCAACTTCAATTTCTGGAAATGGGGGTGGTTCCTTTAGCCCAAAGGAGGTAAGAAGTATACATACATCTGTAAAAGGGATTCAAAATGTTGTATGTTCTCCAGTAATTGCAGCAAATACCAGGTGTACCGGTATAAAATAATATACTAATTTTGAATGGGAAAGTAAAAAAAAAAATTATTCAAAGTATTGACCATTGCTTTTTACACATTTTGACTACCCTTCTGGCAATTTGTGAATAACATGTTAATAGCAAAAAAACCAGACTCCTAATATTCGACTTCTGCGAAGGAATCGAAGTGCTGCTCAGCCAATGCGTGTCCTATCGATAAAAACAAATGATAATCGGAAGGTACCAAGTCTGGTGAATACAGCAGTTTCAGTTGTGATATACCACACCCTTCTGATCCCACCAAACACAGAGCATTGCCTTTCAACCGAATCGATCTTTTTTTGCGGTCGACGTTGATGGATTAACCAATGATTTTCTCCGTAAAGGATTCTAAACATAAATCCATTTTTCATCGTCAGTGACAATTCGATGCAAACCTATCTTTCGTGTCTTTGAAACAAAATTTCACGAGTGTTTTTTCTGTTTTCCATTCGTGTTTCATTCAATTCATGTGGCACTCAATTTCCACACTTTTGGATCTTTCCCATAGTTTACAAATGGTCTGAAGTTGTTTGATGTGCAACATTTAACATGGCTGCCATTTACTTTTGACTCAAAGTATCATCTTGATCCAATATTGCTTGCAGTTTGGCGTCTTCAAACTTTTTTGGTGGTCTTCCACGTTCATCATTTCTCACATCCAAATCATTATCTCTGAACCGTTGAAACCATCTTTTGCATGTTGCTTCGACAAGCATTCGATGCGACTCTGCAGTACTTTTCTTAAAAAAATTAATGCTTTCCGCAAATCACTTTCCGGTAAAAATTTGACATTCCCAACACAAAGAAAAAAGATGATGTTGTTTGTTTAATGACTGACTGATGTCATGCCAACCAAACAAAAAAAAAATTAAGGCTCGTTCACAACATATGTTCCCTATTAATGTATTTGAATCTTAAGGCTCACTTAATATCGGTATTTCGGATGAGATCCCTATTAAGTACCAGAGATCAATTGATGCAATTTTTTTCCAGCACCAAATACAAAATTAACTATCATATTTAACGAAGCAGCAGATACTGATGTATTCTGTACACACTCTGTTCTATCATTCATTATCAAACATAAACGGATTGAAGTCAGATGGAAAATCAAAATGAAAATAGCGTATATTGGGGCTACGGAAATACCTGTACTGATTGCATTCACTTTTGCCATTACTAAAGATTACTTCAGCATCCGACCAGTATTACTCGCCACTATATACAACATTTTACGGGTTAAAAAAATATTTGTTTATTATGGGATATATCTGTTTGCAAAATAAATTAGAAAATAGAAACAAATTATTTTGGCAGATATAATTGAGAACAGTAATCCACCTGATGTCCGAGGGAGTGCAATTTAGATTGCATTGCACTTGTAAGCTTGTATGTACTTACTTGCTTACTTTACGGATTTATATTGCCTGCATAAAGATGCATTTGTCATGATGTTAAATTAAGTTTTTTAAATCCTCTTAAAATATCTGGATTTTTACCGCTATGGAAATGGAGACACGTTAATTCGCAACAATAAAATAAATTATTTTCTTAACTTTCAATTTTGATTTCGACAACTATCAGATTCTACAAAACCCTTAAATAATTAAACTAAAAATTCAGAAACGAAAAAAATGAATGGAGAAATACGTACAATATCCAACTAACGGATGATCCAAGTAGAGGTACATTTTTCAATAGCCTTTTTTGACAGATCACGCGTGAATCCTGTCAAGCTGTCATGATATTCATCATTGGATAATATCGTATTCGAACGAATAGACCACGTCACTGCGTGCTGGAAAATATAGCGACCGTAGCCGAGACCGTACACGAAGACCGTGGCGGCAGAATTCTGTCGCTACAACAACAACAACAACGAAGACCGTGGAGAGTCGATTCGGCGCCGTTCGCAGCAACTCGTATTGACGTATAGAACGACTTGGCGCATTTTACGTCGAGATCTTAAATTAAAAGCGTACAAAATACGGCTTTTGCAAGAGCTGAGCCGCTCGACCTTCCCAAGCGACATCACTTCGCTCTGTGGGTTCTTGAAAAGTTGCAAGAAGATCCAACGTTTTCGGGCCAAATTTTGTTCAGCGACGATTAGGCCCATTTCTGGCTACCTGAAGAGATTCAAGAGCTGCCATTTCATCCAGAGAAAACAACGGTTTGGTGTGGTTTGTGGGCCGGAGAAATCATCGGTTTATATTTCTTTAAAAATTATTCCGGTGAGAACGTAACCGTTGTTGTTGTTTTAGCGGCAGAATTCTGCCGAGTTGACAGTCCTTGGCCGGTATAATTCCGGGTCCGTTCCGGTTACGTAGACCCGACTGTCGTGGGAACGGAGAACGTAACCGTAAATGGAGGCGGCGCCACTTCCGACACATCGCATCAATTAATGGGTTTATTGAGAGAACACTTCGGTGAGCAGAAAATTTCATTTGGGCCGGTCAATTGGCCATCAAGATCGTGTGATATCACACCGTTAGACTTTTTCCTGTGGAGATATGTTAAGTCTAAAATCTATGCGGACAATCCCACTTCGATTTAGGCCTTGGAGCAAAACATCACGCGTATCATTCGCCAGTTACCAGTCGAAATGCTCGAACGAGCCATCGAAAATTGGACTCAACGGATGGAACATCTGAGACGTAGCCGCGGCCTAGATTTGAAATAGATAGTCTTTAAAAAAATAAATACCAAATAATGATCTTTCGAATGATAATAAACATTCCCCATTAAATTAGAATTTTCTGTTTTTTTTTTTAAGTAGAGAACCTCGAAATGGATTACCCTTTAATAATTTCAAAATCATTGAAACCGTAAAATCGAGAATATATGTCGAAATCTACCCGTTGAGGTATTTGTAAATGTTTATATGAACATTTTATTTTAGAGACAAAAGACAAAAAACACACCAACAAAAATCATTTTGAAGTACATATTTAAGTGATTTTCATAAAGATCGAAAATACAAAAATTTATCACGCCTTTATACTATTGGTTCATTTAAAGGTTTGGTCCGATTTTAAATTTGCAATTCAACTTCAATTTCTGGAAATGGGGGTGGTTCCTTTAGCCCAAAGGAGGTAAGAAGTATACATACATCTGTAAAAGGGATTCAAAATGTTGTATGTTCTCCAGTAATTGCAGCAAATACCAGGTGTACCGGTATAAAATAATATACTAATTTTGAATGGGAAAGTAAAAAAAAAAATTATTCAAAGTATTGACCATTGCTTTTTACACATTTTGACTACCCTTCTGGCAATTTGTGAATAACATGTTAATAGCAAAAAAACCAGACTCCTAATATTCGACTTCTGCGAAGGAATCGAAGTGCTGCTCAGCCAATGCGTGTCCTATCGATAAAAACAAATGATAATCGGAAGGTACCAAGTCTGGTGAATACAGCAGTTTCAGTTGTGATATACCACACCCTTCTGATCCCACCAAACACAGAGCATTGCCTTTCAACCGAATCGATCTTTTTTTGCGGTCGACGTTGATGGATTAACCAATGATTTTCTCCGTAAAGGATTCTAAACATAAATCCATTTTTCATCGTCAGTGACAATTCGATGCAAACCTATCTTTCGTGTCTTTGAAACAAAATTTCACGAGTGTTTTTTCTGTTTTCCATTCGTGTTTCATTCAATTCATGTGGCACTCAATTTCCACACTTTTGGATCTTTCCCATAGTTAACAAATGGTCTGAAGTTGTTTGATGTGCAACATTTAACATGGCTGCCATTTACTTTTGACTCAAAGTATCATCTTGATCCAATATTGCTTGCAGTTTGGCGTCTTCAAACTTTTTTGGTGGTCTTCCACGTTCATCATTTCTCACATCCAAATCATTATCTCTGAACCGTTGAAACCATCTTTTGCATGTTGCTTCGACAAGCATTCGATGCGACTCTGCAGTACTTTTCTTAAAAAAATTAATGCTTTCCGCAAATCACTTTCCGGTAAAAATTTGACATTCCCAACACAAAGAAAAAAGATGATGTTGTTTGTTTAATGACTGACTGATGTCATGCCAACCAAACAAAAAAAAAATTAAGGCTCGTTCACAACATATGTTCCCTATTAATGTATTTGAATCTTAAGGCTCACTTAATATCGGTATTTCGGATGAGATCCCTATTAAGTACCAGAGATCAATTGATGCAATTTTTTTCCAGCACCAAATACAAAATTAACTATCATATTTAACGAAGCAGCAGATACTGATGTATTCTGTACACACTCTGTTCTATCATTCATTATCAAACATAAACGGATTGAAGTCAGATGAAAAATCAAAATGAAAATAGCGTATATTGGGGCTACGGAAATACCTGTACTGATTGCATTCACTTTTGCCATTACTAAAGATTACTTCAGCATCCGACCAGTATTGCTCGCCACTATATACAACATTTTACGGGTTAAAAAAATATTTGTTTATTATGGGATATATCTGTTTGCAAAATAAATTAGAAAATAGAAACAAATTATTTTGGCAGATATAATTGAGAACAGTAATCCACCTGATGTCCGAGGGAGTGCAATTTAGATTGCATTGCACTTGTAAGCTTGTATGTACTTACTTGCTTACTTTACGGATTTATATTGCCTGCATAAAGATGCATTTGTCATGATGTTAAATTAAGTTTTTTAAATCCTCTTAAAATATCTGGATTTTTACCGCTATGGAAATGGAGACACGTTAATTCGCAACAATAAAATAAATTATTTTCTTAACTTTCAATTTTGATTTCGACAACTATCAGATTCTACAAAACCCTTAAATAATTAAACTAAAAATTCAGAAACGAAAAAAATGAATGGAGAAATACGTACAAAATCCAACTAACGGATGATCCAAGTAGAGGTACATTTTTCAATAGCCTTTTTTGACAGATCACGCGTGAATCCTGTCAAGCTGTCATGATATTCATCATTGGATAATATCGTATTCGAACGAATAGACCACGTCACTGCGTGCTGGAAAATATAGCGACCGTAGCCGAGACCGTACACGAAGACCGTGGCGGCAGAATTCTGTCGCTACAACAACAACAACAACGAAGACCGTGGAGAGTCGATTCGGCGCCGTTCGCAGCAACTCGTATTGACGTATAGAACGACTTGGCGCATTTTACGTCGAGATCTTAAATTAAAAGCGTACAAAATACGGCTTTTGCAAGAGCTGAGCCGCTCGACCTTCCCAAGCGACATCACTTCGCTCTGTGGGTTCTTGAAAAGTTGCAAGAAGATCCAACGTTTTCGGGCCAAATTTTGTTCAGCGACGATTAGGCCCATTTCTGGCTACCTGAAGAGATTCAAGAGCTGCCATTTCATCCAGAGAAAACAACGGTTTGGTGTGGTTTGTGGGCCGGAGAAATCATCGGTTTATATTTCTTCAAAAATTATGCCGGTGAGAACGTAACCGTTGTTGTTGTTTTAGCGGCAGAATTCTGCCGAGTTGACAGTCCTTGGCCGGTATAATTCCGGGTCCGTTCCGGTTACGTAGACCCGACTGTCGTGGGAACGGAGAACGTAACCGTAAATGGAGGCGGCGCCACTTCCGACACATCGCATCAATTAATGGGTTTATTGAGAGAACACTTCGGTGAGCAGAAAATTTCATTTGGGCCGGTCAATTGGCCATCAAGATCGTGTGATATCACACCGTTAGACTTTTTCCTGTGGAGATATGTTAAGTCTAAAATCTATGCGGACAATCCCACTTCGATTTAGGCCTTGGAGCAAAACATCACGCGTATCATTCGCCAGTTACCAGTCGAAATGCTCGAACGAGCCATCGAAAATTGGACTCAACGGATGGAACATCTGAGACGTAGCCGCGGCCTAGATTTGAAATAGATAGTCTTTAAAAAAATAAATACCAAATAATGATCTTTCGAATGATAATAAACATTCCCCATTAAATTAGAATTTTCTGTTTTTTTTTTTTAAGTAGAGAACCTCGAAATGGATTAGCCTTTAATAATTTCAAAATAATTGAAACCGTAAAATCGAGAATATGTCGAAATCTACCCGTTGAGGTATTTGTAAATGTTTATATGAACATTTTATTTTAGAGACAAAAGACAAAAAACACACCAACAAAAATCATTTTGAAGTACATATTTAAGTGATTTTCATAAAGATCGAAAATACAAAAATTTATCACGCCTTTATACTATTGGTTCATTTAAAGGTTTGGTCCGATTTTAAATTTGCAATTCAACTTCAATTTCTGGAAATGGGGGTGGTTCCTTTAGCCCAAAGGAGGTAAGAAGTATACATACATCTGTAAAAGGGATTCAAAATGTTGTATGTTCTCCAGTAATTGCAGCAAATACCAGGTGTACCGGTATAAAATAATATACTAATTTTGAATGGGAAAGTAAAAAAAAAAATTATTCAAAGTATTGACCATTGCTTTTTACACATTTTGACTACCCTTCTGGCAATTTGTGAATAACATGTTAATAGCAAAAAAACCAGACTCCTAATATTCGACTTCTGCGAAGGAATCGAAGTGCTGCTCAGCCAATGCGTGTCCTATCGATAAAAACAAATGATAATCGGAAGGTACCAAGTCTGGTGAATACAGCAGTTTCAGTTGTGATATACCACACCCTTCTGATCCCACCAAACACGGAGCATTGCCTTTCAACCGAATCGATCTTTTTTTGCGGTCGACGTTGATGGATTAACCAATGATTTTCTCCGTAAAGGATTCTAAACATAAATCCATTTTTCATCGTCAGTGACAATTCGATGCAAACCTATCTTTCGTGTCTTTGAAACAAAATTTCACGAGTGTTTTTTCTGTTTTCCATTCGTGTTTCATTCAATTCATGTGGCACTCAATTTCCACACTTTTGGATCTTTCCCATAGTTTACAAATGGTCTGAAGTTGTTTGATGTGCAACATTTAACATGGCTGCCATTTACTTTTGACTCAAAGTATCATCTTGATCCAATATTGCTTGCAGTTTGGCGTCTTCAAACTTTTTTGGTGGTCTTCCACGTTCATCATTTCTCACATCCAAATCATTATCTCTGAACCGTTGAAACCATCTTTTGCATGTTGCTTCGACAAGCATTCGATGCGACTCTGCAGTACTTTTCTTAAAAAAATTAATGCTTTCCGCAAATCACTTTCCGGTAAAAATTTGACATTCCCAACACAAAGAAAAAAGATGATGTTGTTTGTTTAATGACTGACTGATGTCATGCCAACCAAACAAAAAAAAATTAAGGCCCGTTCACAACATATGTTCCCTATTAATGTATTTGAATCTTAAGGCTCACTTAATATCGGTATTTCGGATGAGATCCCTATTAAGTACCAGAGATCAATTGATGCAATTTTTTTCCAGCACCAAATACAAAATTAACCATCATATTTAACGAAGCAGCAGATACTGATGTATTCTGTACACACTCTGTTCTATCATTCATTATCAAACATAAACGGATTGAAGTCAGATGAAAAATCAAAATGAAAATAGCGTATATTGGGGCTACGGAAATACCTGTACTGATTGCATTCACTTTTGCCATTACTAAAGATTACTTCAGCATCCGACCAGTATTGCTCGCCACTATATACAACATTTTACGGGTTAAAAAAATATTTGTTTATTATGGGATATATCTGTTTGCAAAATAAATTAGAAAATAGAAACAAATTATTTTGGCAGATATAATTGAGAACAGTAATCCACCTGATGTCCGAAGGAGTGCAATTTAGACTGCATTGCACTTGTAAGCTTGTATGTACTTACTTGCTTACTTTACGGATTTATATTGCCTGCATAAAGATGCATTTGTCATGATGTTAAATTAAGTTTTTTAAATCCGCTTAAAATATCTGGATTTTTACCGCTATGGAAATGGAGACACGTTAATTCGCAACAATAAAATAAATTATTTTCTTAACTTTCAATTTTGATTTCGACAACTATCAGATTCTACAAAACCCTTAAATAATTAAACTAAAAATTCAGAAACGAAAAAAATGAATGGAGAAATACGTACAAAATCCAACTAACGGATGTTCCAAGTAGAGGTACATTTTTCAATAGCCTTTTTTGACAGATCACGCGTGAATCCTGTCAAGCTGTCATGATATTCATCATTGGATAATATCGTATTCGAACGAATAGACCACGTCACTGCGTGCTGGAAAATAAAGCGACCGTAGCCGAGACCGTACACGAAGACCGTGGCGGCAGAATTCTGTCGCTACAACAACAACAACAACGAATACCGTGGAGAGTCGATTCGGCGCCGTTCGCAGCAACTCGTATTGACGTATAGAACGACTTGGCGCATTTTACGTCGAGATCTTAAATTAAAAGCGTACAAAATACGGCTTTTGTAAGAGCTGAGCCGCTCGACCTTCCCAAGCGACATCACTTCGCTCTGTGGGTTCTTGAAAAGTTGCAAGAAGATCCAACGTTTTCGGGCCAAATTTTGTTCAGCGACGATTAGGCCCATTTCTGGCTACCTGAAGAGATTCAAGAGCTGCCATTTCATCCAGAGAAAACGACGGTTTGGTGTGGTTTGTGGGCCGGAGAAATCATCGGTTTATATTTCTTTAAAAATTATGCCGGTGAGAACGTAACCGTTGTTGTTGTTTTAGCGGCAGAATTCTGCCGAGTTGACAGTCCTTGGCCGGTATAATTCCGGGTCCGTTCCGGTTACGTAGACCCGACTGTCGTGGGAACGGAGAACGTAACCGTAAATGGAGGCGGCGCCACTTCCGACACATCGCATCAATTAATGGGTTTATTGAGAGAACACTTCGGTGAGCAGAAACTTTCATTTGGGCCGGTCAATTGGCCATCAAGATCGTGTGATATCACACCGTTAGACTTTTTCCTGTGGAGATATGTTAAGTCTAAAATCTATGCGGACAATCCCACTTCGATTCAGGCCTTGGAGCAAAACATCACGCGTATCATTCGCCAGTTACCAGTCGAAATGCTCGAACGAGCCATCGAAAATTCTACTCAACGGATGGAACATCTGAGACGTAGCCGCGGCCTAGATTTGAAATAGATAGTCTTTAAAAAAATAAATACCAAATAATGATCTTTCGAATGATAATAAACATTCCCCATTAAATTAGAATTTTCTGTTTTTTTTTTTAAGTAGAGAACCTAGAAATGGATTACCCTTTAATAATTTCAAAATCATTGAAACCGTAAAATCGAGAATATATGTCGAAATCTACCCGTTGAGGTATTTGTAAATGTTTATATGAACATTTTATTTTAGAGACAAAAGACAAAAAACACACCAACAAAAATAATTTTGAAGTACATATTTAAGTGATTTTCATAAAGATCGAAAATACAAAAATTTATCACGCCTTTATACTATTGGTTCATTTAAAGGTTTGGTCCGATTTTAAATTTGCAATTCAACTTCAATTTCTGGAAATGGGGGTGGTTCCTTCAGCCCAAAGGAGGTAAGAAGTATACATACATCTGTAAAAGGGATTCAAAATGTTGTATGTTCTCCAGTAATTGCAGCAAATACCAGGTGTACCGGTATAAAATAATATACTAATTTTGAATGGGAAAGTAAAAAAAAAAATTATTCAAAGTATTGACCATTGCTTTTTACACATTTTGACTACCCTTCTGGCAATTTGTGAATAACATGTTAATAGCAAAAAAACCAGACTCCTAATATTCGACTTCTGCGAAGGAATCGAAGTGCTGCTCAGCCAATGCGTGTCCTATCGATAAAAACAAATGATAATCGGAAGGTACCAAGTCTGGTGAATACAGCAGTTTCAGTTGTGATATACCACACCCTTCTGATCCCACCAAACACAGAGCATTGCCTTTCAACCGAATCGATCTTTTTTTGCGGTCGACGTTGATGGATTAACCAATAATTTTCTCCGTAAAGGATTCTAAACATAAATCCATTTTTCATCGTCAGTGACAATTCGATGCAAACCTATCTTTCGTGTCTTTGAAACAAAATTTCACGAGTGTTTTTTCTGTTTTCCATTCGTGTTTCATTCAATTCATGTGGCACTCAATTTCCACACTTTTGGATCTTTCCCATAGTTTACAAATGGTCTGAAGTTGTTTGATGTGCAACATTTAACATGGCTGCCATTTACTTTTGACTCAAAGTATCATCTTGATCCAATATTGCTTGCAGTTTGGCGTCTTCAAACTTTTTTGGTGGTCTTCCACGTTCATCATTTCTCACATCCAAATCATTATCTCTGAACCGTTGAAACCATCTTTTGCATGTTGCTTCGACAAGCATTCGATGCGACTCTGCAGTACTTTTCTTAAAAAAATTAATGCTTTCCGCAAATCACTTTCCGGTAAAAATTTGACATTCCCAACACAAAGAAAAAAGATGATGTTGTTTGTTTAATGACTGACTGATGTCATGCCAACCAAACAAAAAAAAAATTAAGGCTCGTTCACAACATATGTTCCCTATTAATGTATTTGAATCTTAAGGCTCACTTAATATCGGTATTTCGGATGAGATCCCTATTAAGTACCAGAGATCAATTGATGCAATTTTTTTCCAGCACCAAATACAAAATTAACTATCATATTTAACGAAGCAGCAGATACTGATGTATTCTGTACACACTCTGTTCTATCATTCATTATCAAACATAAACGGATTGAAGTCAGATGAAAAATCAAAATGAAAATAGCGTATATTGGGGCTACGGAAATACCTGTACTGATTGCATTCACTTTTGCCATTACTAAAGATTACTTCAGCATCCGACCAGTATTGCTCGCCACTATATACAACATTTTACGGGTTAAAAAAATATTTGTTTATTATGGGATATATCTGTTTGCAAAATAAATTAGAAAATAGAAACAAATTATTTTGGCAAATATAATTGAGAACAGTAATCCACCTGATGTCCGAGGGAGTGCAATTTAGATTGCATTGCTCTTGTAAGCTTGTATGTACTTACTTGCTTACTTTACGGATTTATATTGCCTGCATAAAGATGCATTTGTCATGATGTTAAATTAAGTTTTTTAAATCCTCTTAAAATATCTGGATTTTTACCGCTATGGAAATGGAGACACGTTAATTCGCAACAATAAAATAAATTATTTTCTTAACTTTCAATTTTGATTTCGACAACTATCAGATTCTACAAAACCCTTAAATAATTAAACTAAAAATTCAGAAACGAAAAAAATGAATGGAGAAATACGTACAAAATCCAACTAACGGATGATCCAAGTAGAGGTACATTTTTCAATAGCCTTTTTTGACAGATCACGCGTGAATCCTGTCAAGCTGTCATGATATTCATCATTGGATAATATCGTATTCGAACGAATAGACCACGTCTCTGCGTGCTGGAAAATATAGCGACCGTAGCCGAGACGTGGAGAGTCGATTCGGCGCCGTTCGCAGCAACTCGTATTGACGTATAGAACGACTTGGCGCATTTTACGTCGAGATCTTAAATTAAAAGCGTACAAAATACGGCTTTTGCAAGAGCTGAGCCGCTCGACCTTCCCAAGCGACATCACTTCGCTCTGTGGGTTCTTGAAAAGTTGCAAGAAGATCCAACGTTTTCGGGCCAAATTTTGTTCAGCGACGATTAGGCCCATTTCTGGCTACCTGAAGAGATTCAAGAGCTGCCATTTCATCCAGAGAAAACAACGGTTTGGTGTGGTTTGTGGGCCGGAGAAATCATCGGTTTATATTTCTTTAAAAATTATGCCGGTGAGAACGTAACCGTTGTTGTTTTAGCGGCAGAATTCTGCCGAGTTGACAGTCCTTGGCCGGTATAATTCCGGGTCCGTTCCGGTTACGTAGACCCGACTGTCGTGGGAACGGAGAACGTAACCGTAAATGGAGGCGGCGCCACTTCCGACACATCGCATCAATTAATGGGTTTATTGAGAGAACACTTCGGTGAGCAGAAAATTTCATTTGGGCCGGTCAATTGGCCATCAAGATCGTGTGATATCACACCGTTAGACTTTTTCCTGTGGAGATATGTTAAGTCTAAAATCTATGCGGACAATCCCACTTCGATTTAGGCCTTGGAGCAAAACATCACGCGTATCATTCGCCAGTTACCAGTCGAAATGCTCGAACGAGCCATCGAAAATTGGACTCAACGGATGGAACATCTGAGACGTAGCCGCGGCCTAGATTTGAAATAGATAGTCTTTAAAAAAATAAATACCAAATAATGATCTTTCGAATGATAATAAACATTCCCCATTAAATTAGAATTTTCTGTTTTTTTTTTTAAGTAGAGAACCTCGAAATGGATTACCCTTTAATAATTTCAAAATCATTGAAGCCGTAAAATCGAGAATATATGTCGAAATCTACCCGTTGACGTATTTGTAAATATTTATATGAACATTTTATTTTGGAGACAAAAGACAAAAAACACACCAACAAAAATCATTTTGAAGTACATATTTAAGTGATTTTCATAAAGATCGAAAATACAAAAATTTATCACGCCTTTATACTATTGGTTCATTTAAAGGTTTGGTCCGATTTTAAATTTGCAATTCAACTTCAATTTCTGGAAATGGGGGTGGTTCCTTCAGCCCAAAGGAGGTAAGTAGTATACATACATCTGTAAAAGGGATTCAAAATGTTGTATGTTCTCCAGTAATTGCAGCAAATACCAGGTGTACCGGTATAAAATAATATACTAATTTTAATTGGGAAAGTAAAAAAAAAAATTATTCAAAGTATTGACCATTGCTTTTTACACATTTTGACTACCCTTCTGGCAATTTGTGAATAACATGTTAATAGCAAAAAAACCAGACTCCTAATATTCGACTTCTGCGAAGGAATCGAAGTGCTGCTCAGCCAATGCGTGTCCTATCGATAAAAACAAATGATAATCGGAAGGTACCAAGTCTGGTGAATACAGCAGTTTCAGTTGTGATATACCATACCCTTCTGATCCCACCAAACACAGAGCATTGCCTTTCAACCGAATCGATCTTTTTTTGCGGTCGACGTTGATGGATTAACCAAAGATTTTCTCCGTAAAGGATTCTAAACATAAATCCATTTTTCATCGTCAGTGACAATTCGATGCAAACCCCTCTTTCGTGTCTTTGAAACAAAATTTCACGAGTGTTTCTGTTTTCCATTCGTGTTTCATTCAATTCATGTGGCACTCAATTTCCACACTTTTGGATCTTTCCCATAGTTTACAAATGGTCTGAAGTTGTTTGATGTGCAACATTTAACATGGCTGCCATTTGCTTTTGACTCAAAGTATCATCTTGATCCAATATTGCTTGCAGTTTGGCGTCTTCAAACTTTTTTGGTGGTCTTCCACGTTCATCATTTCTCACATCCAAATCATTATCTCTGAACCGTTGAAACCATCTTTTGCATGTTGCTTCGACAAGCATTCGATGCGACTCTGCAGTACTTTTCTTAAAAAAATTAATGCTTTCCGCAAATCACTTTCCGGTAAAAATTTGACATTCCCAACACAAAGAAAAAAGATGATGTTGTTTGTTTAATGACTGACTGATGTCATGCCAACCAAACAAAAAAAAATTAAGGCCCGTTCACAACATATGTTCCCTATTAATGTATTTGAATCTTAAGGCTCACTTAATATCGGTATTTCGGATGAGATCCCTATTAAGTACCAGAGATCAATTGATGCAATTTTTTTCCAGCACCAAATACAAAATTAACCATCATATTTAACGAAGCAGCAGATACTGATGTATTCTGTACACACTCTGTTCTATCATTCATTATCAAACATAAACGGATTGAAGTCAGATGAAAAATCAAAATGAAAATAGCGTATATTGGGGCTACGGAAATACCTGTACTGATTGCATTCACTTTTGCCATTACTAAAGATTACTTCAGCATCCGACCAGTATTGCTCGCCACTATATACAACATTTTACGGGTTAAAAAAATATTTGTTTATTATGGGATATATCTGTTTGCAAAATAAATTAGAAAATAGAAACAAATTATTTTGGCAGATATAATTGAGAACAGTAATCCACCTGATGTCCGAAGGAGTGCAATTTAGACTGCATTGCACTTGTAAGCTTGTATGTACTTACTTGCTTACTTTACGGATTTATATTGCCTGCATAAAGATGCATTTGTCATGATGTTAAATTAAGTTTTTTAAATCCGCTTAAAATATCTGGATTTTTACCGCTATGGAAATGGAGACACGTTAATTCGCAACAATAAAATAAATTATTTTCTTAACTTTCAATTTTGATTTCGACAACTATCAGATTCTACAAAACCCTTAAATAATTAAACTAAAAATTCAGAAACGAAAAAAATGAATGGAGAAATACGTACAAAATCCAACTAACGGATGTTCCAAGTAGAGGTACATTTTTCAATAGCCTTTTTTGACAGATCACGCGTGAATCCTGTCAAGCTGTCATGATATTCATCATTGGATAATATCGTATTCGAACGAATAGACCACGTCACTGCGTGCTGGAAAATAAAGCGACCGTAGCCGAGACCGTACACGAAGACCGTGGCGGCAGAATTCTGTCGCTACAACAACAACAACAACGAATACCGTGGAGAGTCGATTCGGCGCCGTTCGCAGCAACTCGTATTGACGTATAGAACGACTTGGCGCATTTTACGTCGAGATCTTAAATTAAAAGCGTACAAAATACGGCTTTTGTAAGAGCTGAGCCGCTCGACCTTCCCAAGCGACATCACTTCGCTCTGTGGGTTCTTGAAAAGTTGCAAGAAGATCCAACGTTTTCGGGCCAAATTTTGTTCAGCGACGATTAGGCCCATTTCTGGCTACCTGAAGAGATTCAAGAGCTGCCATTTCATCCAGAGAAAACGACGGTTTGGTGTGGTTTGTGGGCCGGAGAAATCATCGGTTTATATTTCTTTAAAAATTATGCCGGTGAGAACGTAACCGTTGTTGTTGTTTTAGCGGCAGAATTCTGCCGAGTTGACAGTCCTTGGCCGGTATAATTCCGGGTCCGTTCCGGTTACGTAGACCCGACTGTCGTGGGAACGGAGAACGTAACCGTAAATGGAGGCGGCGCCACTTCCGACACATCGCATCAATTAATGGGTTTATTGAGAGAACACTTCGGTGAGCAGAAACTTTCATTTGGGCCGGTCAATTGGCCATCAAGATCGTGTGATATCACACCGTTAGACTTTTTCCTGTGGAGATATGTTAAGTCTAAAATCTATGCGGACAATCCCACTTCGATTCAGGCCTTGGAGCAAAACATCACGCGTATCATTCGCCAGTTACCAGTCGAAATGCTCGAACGAGCCATCGAAAATTCTACTCAACGGATGGAACATCTGAGACGTAGCCGCGGCCTAGATTTGAAATAGATAGTCTTTAAAAAAATAAATACCAAATAATGATCTTTCGAATGATAATAAACATTCCCCATTAAATTAGAATTTTCTGTTTTTTTTTTAAGTAGAGAACCTAGAAATGGATTACCCTTTAATAATTTCAAAATCATTGAAACCGTAAAATCGAGAATATATGTCGAAATCTACCCGTTGAGGTATTTGTAAATGTTTATATGAACATTTTATTTTAGAGACAAAAGACAAAAAACACACCAACAAAAATAATTTTGAAGTACATATTTAAGTGATTTTCATAAAGATCGAAAATACAAAAATTTATCACGCCTTTATACTATTGGTTCATTTAAAGGTTTGGTCCGATTTTAAATTTGCAATTCAACTTCAATTTCTGGAAATGGGGGTGGTTCCTTCAGCCCAAAGGAGGTAAGAAGTATACATACATCTGTAAAAGGGATTCAAAATGTTGTATGTTCTCCAGTAATTGCAGCAAATACCAGGTGTACCGGTATAAAATAATATACTAATTTTGAATGGGAAAGTAAAAAAAAAAATTATTCAAAGTATTGACCATTGCTTTTTACACATTTTGACTACCCTTCTGGCAATTTGTGAATAACATGTTAATAGCAAAAAAACCAGACTCCTAATATTCGACTTCTGCGAAGGAATCGAAGTGCTGCTCAGCCAATGCGTGTCCTATCGATAAAAACAAATGATAATCGGAAGGTACCAAGTCTGGTGAATACAGCAGTTTCAGTTGTGATATACCACACCCTTCTGATCCCACCAAACACAGAGCATTGCCTTTCAACCGAATCGATCTTTTTTTGCGGTCGACGTTGATGGATTAACCAATAATTTTCTCCGTAAAGGATTCTAAACATAAATCCATTTTTCATCGTCAGTGACAATTCGATGCAAACCTATCTTTCGTGTCTTTGAAACAAAATTTCACGAGTGTTTTTTCTGTTTTCCATTCGTGTTTCATTCAATTCATGTGGCACTCAATTTCCACACTTTTGGATCTTTCCCATAGTTTACAAATGGTCTGAAGTTGTTTGATGTGCAACATTTAACATGGCTGCCATTTACTTTTGACTCAAAGTATCATCTTGATCCAATATTGCTTGCAGTTTGGCGTCTTCAAACTTTTTTGGTGGTCTTCCACGTTCATCATTTCTCACATCCAAATCATTATCTCTGAACCGTTGAAACCATCTTTTGCATGTTGCTTCGACAAGCATTCGATGCGACTCTGCAGTACTTTTCTTAAAAAAATTAATGCTTTCCGCAAATCACTTTCCGGTAAAAATTTGACATTCCCAACACAAAGAAAAAAGATGATGTTGTTTGTTTAATGACTGACTGATGTCATGCCAACCAAACAAAAAAAAAATTAAGGCTCGTTCACAACATATGTTCCCTATTAATGTATTTGAATCTTAAGGCTCACTTAATATCGGTATTTCGGATGAGATCCCTATTAAGTACCAGAGATCAATTGATGCAATTTTTTTCCAGCACCAAATACAAAATTAACTATCATATTTAACGAAGCAGCAGATACTGATGTATTCTGTACACACTCTGTTCTATCATTCATTATCAAACATAAACGGATTGAAGTCAGATGAAAAATCAAAATGAAAATAGCGTATATTGGGGCTACGGAAATACCTGTACTGATTGCATTCACTTTTGCCATTACTAAAGATTACTTCAGCATCCGACCAGTATTGCTCGCCACTATATACAACATTTTACGGGTTAAAAAAATATTTGTTTATTATGGGATATATCTGTTTGCAAAATAAATTAGAAAATAGAAACAAATTATTTTGGCAAATATAATTGAGAACAGTAATCCACCTGATGTCCGAGGGAGTGCAATTTAGATTGCATTGCTCTTGTAAGCTTGTATGTACTTACTTGCTTACTTTACGGATTTATATTGCCTGCATAAAGATGCATTTGTCATGATGTTAAATTAAGTTTTTTAAATCCTCTTAAAATATCTGGATTTTTACCGCTATGGAAATGGAGACACGTTAATTCGCAACAATAAAATAAATTATTTTCTTAACTTTCAATTTTGATTTCGACAACTATCAGATTCTACAAAACCCTTAAATAATTAAACTAAAAATTCAGAAACGAAAAAAATGAATGGAGAAATACGTACAAAATCCAACTAACGGATGATCCAAGTAGAGGTACATTTTTCAATAGCCTTTTTTGACAGATCACGCGTGAATCCTGTCAAGCTGTCATGATATTCATCATTGGATAATATCGTATTCGAACGAATAGACCACGTCTCTGCGTGCTGGAAAATATAGCGACCGTAGCCGAGACGTGGAGAGTCGATTCGGCGCCGTTCGCAGCAACTCGTATTGACGTATAGAACGACTTGGCGCATTTTACGTCGAGATCTTAAATTAAAAGCGTACAAAATACGGCTTTTGCAAGAGCTGAGCCGCTCGACCTTCCCAAGCGACATCACTTCGCTCTGTGGGTTCTTGAAAAGTTGCAAGAAGATCCAACGTTTTCGGGCCAAATTTTGTTCAGCGACGATTAGGCCCATTTCTGGCTACCTGAAGAGATTCAAGAGCTGCCATTTCATCCAGAGAAAACAACGGTTTGGTGTGGTTTGTGGGCCGGAGAAATCATCGGTTTATATTTCTTTAAAAATTATGCCGGTGAGAACGTAACCGTTGTTGTTTTAGCGGCAGAATTCTGCCGAGTTGACAGTCCTTGGCCGGTATAATTCCGGGTCCGTTCCGGTTACGTAGACCCGACTGTCGTGGGAACGGAGAACGTAACCGTAAATGGAGGCGGCGCCACTTCCGACACATCGCATCAATTAATGGGTTTATTGAGAGAACACTTCGGTGAGCAGAAAATTTCATTTGGGCCGGTCAATTGGCCATCAAGATCGTGTGATATCACACCGTTAGACTTTTTCCTGTGGAGATATGTTAAGTCTAAAATCTATGCGGACAATCCCACTTCGATTTAGGCCTTGGAGCAAAACATCACGCGTATCATTCGCCAGTTACCAGTCGAAATGCTCGAACGAGCCATCGAAAATTGGACTCAACGGATGGAACATCTGAGACGTAGCCGCGGCCTAGATTTGAAATAGATAGTCTTTAAAAAAATAAATACCAAATAATGATCTTTCGAATGATAATAAACATTCCCCATTAAATTAGAATTTTCTGTTTTTTTTTTTAAGTAGAGAACCTCGAAATGGATTACCCTTTAATAATTTCAAAATCATTGAAGCCGTAAAATCGAGAATATATGTCGAAATCTACCCGTTGACGTATTTGTAAATATTTATATGAACATTTTATTTTGGAGACAAAAGACAAAAAACACACCAACAAAAATCATTTTGAAGTACATATTTAAGTGATTTTCATAAAGATCGAAAATACAAAAATTTATCACGCCTTTATACTATTGGTTCATTTAAAGGTTTGGTCCGATTTTAAATTTGCAATTCAACTTCAATTTCTGGAAATGGGGGTGGTTCCTTCAGCCCAAAGGAGGTAAGTAGTATACATACATCTGTAAAAGGGATTCAAAATGTTGTATGTTCTCCAGTAATTGCAGCAAATACCAGGTGTACCGGTATAAAATAATATACTAATTTTAATTGGGAAAGTAAAAAAAAAAATTATTCAAAGTATTGACCATTGCTTTTTACACATTTTGACTACCCTTCTGGCAATTTGTGAATAACATGTTAATAGCAAAAAAACCAGACTCCTAATATTCGACTTCTGCGAAGGAATCGAAGTGCTGCTCAGCCAATGCGTGTCCTATCGATAAAAACAAATGATAATCGGAAGGTACCAAGTCTGGTGAATACAGCAGTTTCAGTTGTGATATACCATACCCTTCTGATCCCACCAAACACAGAGCATTGCCTTTCAACCGAATCGATCTTTTTTTGCGGTCGACGTTGATGGATTAACCAAAGATTTTCTCCGTAAAGGATTCTAAACATAAATCCATTTTTCATCGTCAGTGACAATTCGATGCAAACCCCTCTTTCGTGTCTTTGAAACAAAATTTCACGAGTGTTTCTGTTTTCCATTCGTGTTTCATTCAATTCATGTGGCACTCAATTTCCACACTTTTGGATCTTTCCCATAGTTTACAAATGGTCTGAAGTTGTTTGATGTGCAACATTTAACATGGCTGCCATTTGCTTTTGACTCAAAGTATCATCTTGATCCAATATTGCTTGCAGTTTGGCGTCTTCAAACTTTTTTGGTGGTCTTCCACGTTCATCATTTCTCACATCCAAATCATTATCTCTGAACCGTTGAAACCATCTTTTGCATGTTGCTTCGACAAGCATTCGATGCGACTCTGCAGTACTTTTCTTAAAAAAATTAATGCTTTCCGCAAATCACTTTCCGGTAAAAATTTGACATTCCCAACACAAAGAAAAAAGATGATGTTGTTTGTTTAATGACTGACTGATGTCATGCCAACCAAACAAAAAAAAATTAAGGCCCGTTCACAACATATGTTCCCTATTAATGTATTTGAATCTTAAGGCTCACTTAATATCGGTATTTCGGATGAGATCCCTATTAAGTACCAGAGATCAATTGATGCAATTTTTTTCCAGCACCAAATACAAAATTAACCATCATATTTAACGAAGCAGCAGATACTGATGTATTCTGTACACACTCTGTTCTATCATTCATTATCAAACATAAACGGATTGAAGTCAGATGAAAAATCAAAATGAAAATAGCGTATATTGGGGCTACGGAAATACCTGTACTGATTGCATTCACTTTTGCCATTACTAAAGATTACTTCAGCATCCGACCAGTATTGCTCGCCACTATATACAACATTTTACGGGTTAAAAAAATATTTGTTTATTATGGGATATATCTGTTTGCAAAATAAATTAGAAAATAGAAACAAATTATTTTGGCAGATATAATTGAGAACAGTAATCCACCTGATGTCCGAAGGAGTGCAATTTAGACTGCATTGCACTTGTAAGCTTGTATGTACTTACTTGCTTACTTTACGGATTTATATTGCCTGCATAAAGATGCATTTGTCATGATGTTAAATTAAGTTTTTTAAATCCGCTTAAAATATCTGGATTTTTACCGCTATGGAAATGGAGACACGTTAATTCGCAACAATAAAATAAATTATTTTCTTAACTTTCAATTTTGATTTCGACAACTATCAGATTCTACAAAACCCTTAAATAATTAAACTAAAAATTCAGAAACGAAAAAAATGAATGGAGAAATACGTACAAAATCCAACTAACGGATGTTCCAAGTAGAGGTACATTTTTCAATAGCCTTTTTTGACAGATCACGCGTGAATCCTGTCAAGCTGTCATGATATTCATCATTGGATAATATCGTATTCGAACGAATAGACCACGTCACTGCGTGCTGGAAAATAAAGCGACCGTAGCCGAGACCGTACACGAAGACCGTGGCGGCAGAATTCTGTCGCTACAACAACAACAACAACGAATACCGTGGAGAGTCGATTCGGCGCCGTTCGCAGCAACTCGTATTGACGTATAGAACGACTTGGCGCATTTTACGTCGAGATCTTAAATTAAAAGCGTACAAAATACGGCTTTTGTAAGAGCTGAGCCGCTCGACCTTCCCAAGCGACATCACTTCGCTCTGTGGGTTCTTGAAAAGTTGCAAGAAGATCCAACGTTTTCGGGCCAAATTTTGTTCAGCGACGATTAGGCCCATTTCTGGCTACCTGAAGAGATTCAAGAGCTGCCATTTCATCCAGAGAAAACGACGGTTTGGTGTGGTTTGTGGGCCGGAGAAATCATCGGTTTATATTTCTTTAAAAATTATGCCGGTGAGAACGTAACCGTTGTTGTTTTAGCGGCAGAATTCTGCCGAGTTGACAGTCCTTGGCCGGTATAATTCCGGGTCCGTTCCGGTTACGTAGACCCGACTGTCGTGGGAACGGAGAACGTAACCGTAAATGGAGGCGGCGCCACTTCCGACACATCGCATCAATTAATGGGTTTATTGAGAGAACACTTCGGTGAGCAGAAACTTTCATTTGGGCCGGTCAATTGGCCATCAAGATCGTGTGATATCACACCGTTAGACTTTTTCCTGTGGAGATATGTTAAGTCTAAAATCTATGCGGACAATCCCACTTCGATTCAGGCCTTGGAGCAAAACATCACGCGTATCATTCGCCAGTTACCAGTCGAAATGCTCGAACGAGCCATCGAAAATTCTACTCAACGGATGGAACATCTGAGACGTAGCCGCGGCCTAGATTTGAAATAGATAGTCTTTAAAAAAATAAATACCAAATAATGATCTTTCGAATGATAATAAACATTCCCCATTAAATTAGAATTTTCTGTTTTTTTTTTTAAGTAGAGAACCTAGAAATGGATTACCCTTTAATAATTTCAAAATCATTGAAACCGTAAAATCGAGAATATATGTCGAAATCTACCCGTTGAGGTATTTGTAAATGTTTATATGAACATTTTATTTTAGAGACAAAAGACAAAAAACACACCAACAAAAATAATTTTGAAGTACATATTTAAGTGATTTTCATAAAGATCGAAAATACAAAAATTTATCACGCCTTTATACTATTGGTTCATTTAAAGGTTTGGTCCGATTTTAAATTTGCAATTCAACTTCAATTTCTGGAAATGGGGGTGGTTCCTTCAGCCCAAAGGAGGTAAGAAGTATACATACATCTGTAAAAGGGATTCAAAATGTTGTATGTTCTCCAGTAATTGCAGCAAATACCAGGTGTACCGGTATAAAATAATATACTAATTTTGAATGGGAAAGTAAAAAAAAAAATTATTCAAAGTATTGACCATTGCTTTTTACACATTTTGACTACCCTTCTGGCAATTTGTGAATAACATGTTAATAGCAAAAAAACCAGACTCCTAATATTCGACTTCTGCGAAGGAATCGAAGTGCTGCTCAGCCAATGCGTGTCCTATCGATAAAAACAAATGATAATCGGAAGGTACCAAGTCTGGTGAATACAGCAGTTTCAGTTGTGATATACCACACCCTTCTGATCCCACCAAACACAGAGCATTGCCTTTCAACCGAATCGATCTTTTTTTGCGGTCGACGTTGATGGATTAACCAATAATTTTCTCCGTAAAGGATTCTAAACATAAATCCATTTTTCATCGTCAGTGACAATTCGATGCAAACCTATCTTTCGTGTCTTTGAAACAAAATTTCACGAGTGTTTTTTCTGTTTTCCATTCGTGTTTCATTCAATTCATGTGGCACTCAATTTCCACACTTTTGGATCTTTCCCATAGTTTACAAATGGTCTGAAGTTGTTTGATGTGCAACATTTAACATGGCTGCCATTTACTTTTGACTCAAAGTATCATCTTGATCCAATATTGCTTGCAGTTTGGCGTCTTCAAACTTTTTTGGTGGTCTTCCACGTTCATCATTTCTCACATCCAAATCATTATCTCTGAACCGTTGAAACCATCTTTTGCATGTTGCTTCGACAAGCATTCGATGCGACTCTGCAGTACTTTTCTTAAAAAAATTAATGCTTTCCGCAAATCACTTTCCGGTAAAAATTTGACATTCCCAACACAAAGAAAAAAGATGATGTTGTTTGTTTAATGACTGACTGATGTCATGCCAACCAAACAAAAAAAAAATTAAGGCTCGTTCACAACATATGTTCCCTATTAATGTATTTGAATCTTAAGGCTCACTTAATATCGGTATTTCGGATGAGATCCCTATTAAGTACCAGAGATCAATTGATGCAATTTTTTTCCAGCACCAAATACAAAATTAACTATCATATTTAACGAAGCAGCAGATACTGATGTATTCTGTACACACTCTGTTCTATCATTCATTATCAAACATAAACGGATTGAAGTCAGATGAAAAATCAAAATGAAAATAGCGTATATTGGGGCTACGGAAATACCTGTACTGATTGCATTCACTTTTGCCATTACTAAAGATTACTTCAGCATCCGACCAGTATTGCTCGCCACTATATACAACATTTTACGGGTTAAAAAAATATTTGTTTATTATGGGATATATCTGTTTGCAAAATAAATTAGAAAATAGAAACAAATTATTTTGGCAAATATAATTGAGAACAGTAATCCACCTGATGTCCGAGGGAGTGCAATTTAGATTGCATTGCTCTTGTAAGCTTGTATGTACTTACTTGCTTACTTTACGGATTTATATTGCCTGCATAAAGATGCATTTGTCATGATGTTAAATTAAGTTTTTTAAATCCTCTTAAAATATCTGGATTTTTACCGCTATGGAAATGGAGACACGTTAATTCGCAACAATAAAATAAATTATTTTCTTAACTTTCAATTTTGATTTCGACAACTATCAGATTCTACAAAACCCTTAAATAATTAAACTAAAAATTCAGAAACGAAAAAAATGAATGGAGAAATACGTACAAAATCCAACTAACGGATGATCCAAGTAGAGGTACATTTTTCAATAGCCTTTTTTGACAGATCACGCGTGAATCCTGTCAAGCTGTCATGATATTCATCATTGGATAATATCGTATTCGAACGAATAGACCACGTCTCTGCGTGCTGGAAAATATAGCGACCGTAGCCGAGACGTGGAGAGTCGATTCGGCGCCGTTCGCAGCAACTCGTATTGACGTATAGAACGACTTGGCGCATTTTACGTCGAGATCTTAAATTAAAAGCGTACAAAATACGGCTTTTGCAAGAGCTGAGCCGCTCGACCTTCCCAAGCGACATCACTTCGCTCTGTGGGTTCTTGAAAAGTTGCAAGAAGATCCAACGTTTTCGGGCCAAATTTTGTTCAGCGACGATTAGGCCCATTTCTGGCTACCTGAAGAGATTCAAGAGCTGCCATTTCATCCAGAGAAAACAACGGTTTGGTGTGGTTTGTGGGCCGGAGAAATCATCGGTTTATATTTCTTTAAAAATTATGCCGGTGAGAACGTAACCGTTGTTGTTTTAGCGGCAGAATTCTGCCGAGTTGACAGTCCTTGGCCGGTATAATTCCGGGTCCGTTCCGGTTACGTAGACCCGACTGTCGTGGGAACGGAGAACGTAACCGTAAATGGAGGCGGCGCCACTTCCGACACATCGCATCAATTAATGGGTTTATTGAGAGAACACTTCGGTGAGCAGAAAATTTCATTTGGGCCGGTCAATTGGCCATCAAGATCGTGTGATATCACACCGTTAGACTTTTTCCTGTGGAGATATGTTAAGTCTAAAATCTATGCGGACAATCCCACTTCGATTTAGGCCTTGGAGCAAAACATCACGCGTATCATTCGCCAGTTACCAGTCGAAATGCTCGAACGAGCCATCGAAAATTGGACTCAACGGATGGAACATCTGAGACGTAGCCGCGGCCTAGATTTGAAATAGATAGTCTTTAAAAAAATAAATACCAAATAATGATCTTTCGAATGATAATAAACATTCCCCATTAAATTAGAATTTTCTGTTTTTTTTTTTAAGTAGAGAACCTCGAAATGGATTACCCTTTAATAATTTCAAAATCATTGAAGCCGTAAAATCGAGAATATATGTCGAAATCTACCCGTTGACGTATTTGTAAATATTTATATGAACATTTTATTTTGGAGACAAAAGACAAAAAACACACCAACAAAAATCATTTTGAAGTACATATTTAAGTGATTTTCATAAAGATCGAAAATACAAAAATTTATCACGCCTTTATACTATTGGTTCATTTAAAGGTTTGGTCCGATTTTAAATTTGCAATTCAACTTCAATTTCTGGAAATGGGGGTGGTTCCTTCAGCCCAAAGGAGGTAAGTAGTATACATACATCTGTAAAAGGGATTCAAAATGTTGTATGTTCTCCAGTAATTGCAGCAAATACCAGGTGTACCGGTATAAAATAATATACTAATTTTAATTGGGAAAGTAAAAAAAAAAATTATTCAAAGTATTGACCATTGCTTTTTACACATTTTGACTACCCTTCTGGCAATTTGTGAATAACATGTTAATAGCAAAAAAAACCAGACTCCTAATATTCGACTTCTGCGAAGGAATCGAAGTGCTGCTCAGCCAATGCGTGTCCTATCGATAAAAACAAATGATAATCGGAAGGTACCAAGTCTGGTGAATACAGCAGTTTCAGTTGTGATATACCATACCCTTCTGATCCCACCAAACACAGAGCATTGCCTTTCAACCGAATCGATCTTTTTTTGCGGTCGACGTTGATGGATTAACCAAAGATTTTCTCCGTAAAGGATTCTAAACATAAATCCATTTTTCATCGTCAGTGACAATTCGATGCAAACCCCTCTTTCGTGTCTTTGAAACAAAATTTCACGAGTGTTTCTGTTTTCCATTCGTGTTTCATTCAATTCATGTGGCACTCAATTTCCACACTTTTGGATCTTTCCCATAGTTTACAAATGGTCTGAAGTTGTTTGATGTGCAATATTTAACATGGCTGCCATTTGCTTTTGACTCAAAGTATCATCTTGATCCAATATTGCTTGCAGTTTGGCGTCTTCAAACTTTTTTGGTGGTCTTCCACGTTCATCATTTCTCACATCCAAATCATTATCTCTGAACCGTTGAAACCATCTTTTGCATGTTGCTTCGACAAGCATTCGATGCGACTCTGCAGTACTTTTCTTAAAAAAATTAATGCTTTCCGCAAATCACTTTCCGGTAAAAATTTGACATTCCCAACACAAAGAAAAAAGATGATGTTGTTTGTTTAATGACTGACTGATGTCATGCCAACCAAACAAAAAAAAATTAAGGCCCGTTCACAACATATGTTCCCTATTAATGTATTTGAATCTTAAGGCTCACTTAATATCGGTATTTCGGATGAGATCCCTATTAAGTACCAGAGATCAATTGATGCAATTTTTTTCCAGCACCAAATACAAAATTAACCATCATATTTAACGAAGCAGCAGATACTGATGTATTCTGTACACACTCTGTTCTATCATTCATTATCAAACATAAACGGATTGAAGTCAGATGAAAAATCAAAATGAAAATAGCGTATATTGGGGCTACGGAAATACCTGTACTGATTGCATTCACTTTTGCCATTACTAAAGATTACTTCAGCATCCGACCAGTATTGCTCGCCACTATATACAACATTTTACGGGTTAAAAAAATATTTGTTTATTATGGGATATATCTGTTTGCAAAATCAATTAGAAAATAGAAACAAATTATTTTGGCAGATATAATTGAGAACAGTAATCCACCTGATGTCCGAGGGAGTGCAATTTAGATTGCATTGCACTTGTAAGCTTGTATGTACTTACTTGCTTACTTTACGGATTTATATTGCCTGCATAAAGATGCATTTGTCATGATGTTAAATTAAGTTTTTTTAAATCTTCTTAAAATATCTGGATTTTTACCGCTATGGAAATGGAGACACGTTAATTCGCAACAATAAAATAAGTTATTTTCTTAACTTTCAATTTTGATTTCGACAACTATCAGATTCTACAAAACCCTTAAATAATTAAACTAAAAATTCAGAAACGAAAAAAATGAATGGAGAAATACGTACAAAATCCAACTAACGGATGTTCCAAGTAGAGGTACATTTTTCAATAGCCTTTTTTGACAGATCACGCGTGAATCCTGTCAAGCTGTCATGATATTCATCATTGGATAATATCGTATTCGAACGAATAGACCACGTCACTGCGTGCTGGAAAATATAGCGACCGTAGCCGAGACCGTACACGAAGACCGTGGCGGCAGAATTCTGTCGCTACAACAACAACAACAACGAAGACCGTGGAGAGTCGATTCGGCGCCGTTCGCAGCAACTCGTATTGACGTATAGAACGACTTGGCGCATTTTACGTCGAGATCTTAAATTAAAAGCGTACAAAATACGGCTTTTGTAAGAGCTGAGCCGCTCGACCTTCCCAAGCGACATCACTTCGCTCTGTGGGTTCTTGAAAAGTTGCAAGAAGATCCAACGTTTTCGGGCCAAATTTTGTTCAGCGACGATTAGGCCCATTTCTGGCTACCTGAAGAGATTCAAGAGCTGCCATTTCATCCAGAGAAAACGACGGTTTGGTGTGGTTTGTGGGCCGGAGAAATCATCGGTTTATATTTCTTTAAAAATTATGCCGGTGAGAACGTAACCGTTGTTGTTGTTTTAGCGGCAGAATTCTGCCGAGTTGACAGTCCTTGGCCGGTATAATTCCGGGTCCGTTCCGGTTACGTAGACCCGACTGTCGTGGGAACGGAGAACGTAACCGTAAATGGAGGCGGCGCCACTTCCGACACATCGCATCAATTAATGGGTTTATTGAGAGAACACTTCGGTGAGCAGAAACTTTCATTTGGGCCGGTCAATTGGCCATCAAGATCGTGTGATATCACACCGTTAGACTTTTTCCTGTGGAGATATGTTAAGTCTAAAATCTATGCGGACAATCCCACTTCGATTTAGGCCTTGGAGCAAAACATCACGCGTATCATTCGCCAGTTACCAGTCGAAATGCTCGAACGAGCCATCGAAAATTGGACTCAACGGATGGAACATCTGAGACGTAGCCGCGGCCTAGATTTGAAATAGATAGTCTTTAAAAAAATAAATACCAAATAATGATCTTTCGAATGATAATAAACATTCCCCATTAAATTAGAATTTTCTGTTTTTTTTTTTTAAGTAGAGAACCTCGAAATGGATTACCCTTTAATAATTTCAAAATCATTGAAGCCGTAAAATCGAGAATATATGTCGAAATCTACCCGTTGACGTATTTGTAAATATTTATATGAACATTTTATTTTGGAGACAAAAGACAAAAAACACACCAACAAAAATCATTTTGAAGTACATATTTAAGTGATTTTCATAAAGATCGAAAATACAAAAATTTATCACGCCTTTATACTATTGGTTCATTTAAAGGTTTGGTCCGATTTTAAATTTGCAATTCAACTTCAATTTCTGGAAATGGGGGTGGTTCCTTCAGCCCAAAGGAGGTAAGTAGTATACATACATCTGTAAAAGGGATTCAAAATGTTGTATGTTCTCCAGTAATTGCAGCAAATACCAGGTGTACCGGTATAAAATAATATACTAATTTTAATTGGGAAAGTAAAAAAAAAAATTATTCAAAGTATTGACCATTGCTTTTTACACATTTTGACTACCCTTCTGGCAATTTGTGAATAACATGTTAATAGCAAAAAAACCAGACTCCTAATATTCGACTTCTGCGAAGGAATCGAAGTGCTGCTCAGCCAATGCGTGTCCTATCGATAAAAACAAATGATAATCGGAAGGTACCAAGTCTGGTGAATACAGCAGTTTCAGTTGTGATATACCATACCCTTCTGAACCCACCAAACACAGAGCATTGCCTTTCAACCGAATCGATCTTTTTTTGCGGTCGACGTTGATGGATTAACCAATGATTTTCTCCGTAAAGGATTCTAAACATAAATCCATTTTTCATCGTCAGTGACAATTCGATGCAAACCTCTCTTTCGTGTCTTTGAAACAAAATTTCACGAGTGTTTTTTCTGTTTTCCATTCGTGTTTCATTCAATTCATGTGGCACTCAATTTCCACACTTTTGGATCTTTCCCATAGTTTACAAATGGTCTGAAGTTGTTTGATGTGCAACATTTAACATGGCTGCCATTTGCTTTTGACTCAAAGTATCATCTTGATCCAATATTGCTTGCAGTTTGGCGTCTTCAAACTTTTTTGGTGGTCTTCCACGTTCATCATTTCTCACATCCAAATCATTATCTCTGAACCGTTGAAACCATCTTTTGCATGTTGCTTCGACAAGCATTCGATGCGACTCTGCAGTACTTTTCTTAAAAAAATTAATGCTTTCCGCAAATCACTTTCCGGTAAAAATTTGGCATTCCCAACACAAAGAAAAAAGATGATGTTGTTTGTTTAATGACTGACTGATGTCATGCCAACCAAACAAAAAATAAATTAAGGCCCGTTCACAACATATGTTCCCTATTAATGTATTTGAATCTTAAGGCTCACTTAATATCGGTATTTCGGATGAGATCCCTATTAAGTACCAGAGATCAATTGATGCAATTTTTTTCCAGCACCAAATACAAAATTAACCATCATATTTAACGAAGCAGCAGATACTGATGTATTCTGTACACACTCTTTTCTATCATTCATTATCAAACATAAACGGATTGAAGTCAGATGAAAAATCAAAATGAAAATAGCGTATATTGGGGCTACGGAAATACCTGTACTGATTGCATTCACTTTTGCCATTACTAAAGATTACTTCAGCATCCGACCAGTATTGCTCGCCACTATATACAACATTTTACGGGTTAAAAAAATATTTGTTTATTATGGGATATATCTGTTTGCAAAATAAATTAGAAAATAGAAACAAATTATTTTGGCAGATATAATTGAGAACAGTAATCCACCTGATGTCCGAAGGAGTGCAATTTAGACTGCATTGCACTTGTAAGCTTGTATGTACTTACTTGCTTACTTTACGGATTTATATTGCCTGCATAAAGATGCATTTGTCATGATGTTAAATTAAGTTTTTTAAATCCTCTTAAAATATCTGGATTTTTACCGCTATGGAAATGGAGACACGTTAATTCGCAACAATAAAATAAATTATTTTCTTAACTTTCAATTTTGATTTCGACAACTATCAGATTCTACAAAACCCTTAAATAATTAAACTAAAAATTCAGAAACGAAAAAAATGAATGGAGAAATACGTACAAAATCCAACTAACGGATGTTCCAAGTAGAGGTACATTTTTCAATAGCCTTTTTTGACAGATCACGCGTGAATCCTGTCAAGCTGTCATGATATTCATCATTGGATAATATCGTATTCGAACGAATAGACCACGTCACTGCGTGCTGGAAAATATAGCGACCGTAGCCGAGACCGTACACGAAGACCGTGGCGGCAGAATTCTGTCGCTACAACAACAACAACAACGAAGACCGTGGAGAGTCGATTCGGCGCCGTTCGCAGCAACTCGTATTGACGTATAGAACGACTTGGCGCATTTTACGTCGAGATCTTAAATTAAAAGCGTACAAAATACGGCTTTTGTAAGAGCTGAGCCGCTCGACCTTCCCAAGCGACATCACTTCGCTCTGTGGGTTCTTGAAAAGTTGCAAGAAGATCCAACGTTTTCGGGCCAAATTTTGTTCAGCGACGATTAGGCCCATTTCTGGCTACCTGAAGAGATTCAAGAGCTGCCATTTCATCCAGAGAAAACAACGGTTTGGTGTGGTTTTTGGGCCGGAGAAATCATCGGTTTATATTTCTTTAAAAATTATGCCGGTGAGAACGTAACCGTTGTTGTTTTAGCGGCAGAATTCTGCCGAGTTGACAGTCCTTGGCCGGTATAATTCCGGGTCCGTTCCGGTTACGTAGACCCGACTGTCGTGGGAACGGAGAACGTAACCGTAAATGGAGGCGGCGCCACTTCCGACACATCGCATCAATTAATGGGTTTATTGAGAGAACACTTCGGTGAGCAGAAAATTTCATTTGGGCCGGTCAATTGGCCATCAAGATCGTGTGATATCACACCGTTAGACTTTTTCCTGTGGAGATATGTTAAGTCTAAAATCTATGCGGACAATCCCACTTCGATTTAGGCCTTGGAGCAAAACATCACGCGTATCATTCGCCAGTTACCAGTCGAAATGCTCGAACGAGCCATCGAAAATTGGACTCAACGGATGGAACATCTGAGACGTAGCCGCGGCCTAGATTTGAAATAGATAGTCTTTAAAAAAATAAATACCAAATAATGATCTTTCGAATGATAATAAACATTCCCCATTAAATTAGAATTTTCTGTTTTTTTTTTTTAAGTAGAGAACCTCGAAATGGATTACCCTTTAATAATTTCAAAATCATTGAAGCCGTAAAATCGAGAATATATGTCGAAATCTACCCGTTGACGTATTTGTAAATATTTATATGAACATTTTATTTTGGAGACAAAAGACAAAAAACACACCAACAAAAATCATTTTGAAGTACATATTTAAGTGATTTTCATAAAGATCGAAAATACAAAAATTTATCACGCCTTTATACTATTGGTTCATTTAAAGGTTTGGTCCGATTTTAAATTTGCAATTCAACTTCAATTTCTGGAAATGGGGGTGGTTCCTTCAGCCCAAAGGAGGTAAGAAGTATACATACATCTGTAAAAGGGATTCAAAATGTTGTATGTTCTCCAGTAATTGCAGCAAATACCAGGTGTACCGGTATAAAATAATATACTAATTTTAATTGGGAAAGTAAAAAAAAAAATTATTCAAAGTATTGACCATTGCTTTTTACACATTTTGACTACCCTTCTGGCAATTTGTGAATAACATGTTAATAGCAAAAAAACCAGACTCCTAATATTCGACTTCTGCGAAGGAATCGAAGTGCTGCTCAGCCAATGCGTGTCCTATCGATAAAAACAAATGATAATCGGAAGGTACCAAGTCTGGTGAATACAGCAGTTTCAGTTGTGATATACCATACCCTTCTGATCCCACCAAACACAGAGCATTGCCTTTCAACCGAATCGATCTTTTTTTGCGGTCGACGTTGATGGATTAACCAATGATTTTCTCCGTAAAGAATTCTAAACATAAATCCATTTTTCATCGTCAGTGACAATTCGATGCAAACCTCTCTTTCGTGTCTTTGAAACAAAATTTCACGAGTGTTTTTTCTGTTTTCCATTCGTGTTTCATTCAATTCATGTGGCACTCAATTTCCACACTTTTGGATCTTTCCCATAGTTTACAAATGGTCTGAAGTTGTTTGATGTGCAACATTTAACATGGCTGCCATTTGCTTTTGACTCAAAGTATCATCTTGATCCAATATTGCTTGCAGTTTGGCGTCTTCAAACTTTTTTGGTGGTCTTCCACGTTCATCATTTCTCACATCCAAATCATTATCTCTGAACCGTTGAAACCATCTTTTACATGTTGCTTCGACAAGCATTCGATGCGACTCTGCAGTACTTTTCTTAAAAAAATTAATGCTTTCCGCAAATCACTTTCCGGTAAAAATTTGGCATTCCCAACACAAAGAAAAAAGATGATGTTGTTTGTTTAATGACTGACTGATGTCATGCCAACCAAACAAAAAATAAATTAAGGCCCGTTCACAACATATGTTCCCTATTAATGTATTTGAATCTTAAGGCTCACTTAATATCGGTATTTCGGATGAGATCCCTATTAAGTACCAGAGATCAATTGATGCAATTTTTTTCCAGCACCAAATACAAAATTAACCATCATATTTAACGAAGCAGCAGATACTGATGTATTCTGTACACACTCTGTTCTATCATTCATTATCAAACATAAACGGATTGAAGTCAGATGAAAAATCAAAATGAAAATAGCGTATATTGGGGCTACGGAAATACCTGTACTGATTGCATTCACTTTTGCCATTACTAAAGATTACTTCAGCATCCGACCAGTATTGCTCGCCACTATATACAACATTTTACGGGTTAAAAAAATATTTGTTTATTATGGGATATATCTGTTTGCAAAATAAATTAGAAAATAGAAACAAATTATTTTGGCAGATATAATTGAGAACAGTAATCCACCTGATGTCCGAAGGAGTGCAATTTAGACTGCATTGCACTTGTAAGCTTGTATGTACTTACTTGCTTACTTTACGGATTTATATTGCCTGCATAAAGATGCATTTGTCATGATGTTAAATTAAGTTTTTTAAATCCTCTTAAAATATCTGGATTTTTACCGCTATGGAAATGGAGACACGTTAATTCGCAACAATAAAATAAATTATTTTCTTAACTTTCAATTTTGATTTCGACAACTATCAGATTCTACAAAACCCTTAAATAATTAAACTAAAAATTCAGAAACGAAAAAAATGAATGGAGAAATATGTACAAAATCCAACTAACGGATGTTCCAAGTAGAGGTACATTTTTCAATAGCCTTTTTTGACAGATCACGCGTGAATCCTGTCAAGCTGTCGTGATATTCATCATTGGATAATATCGTATTCGAACGAATAGACCACGTCACTGCGTGCTGGAAAATATAGCGACCGTAGCCGAGACCGTACACGAAGACCGTGGCGGCAGAATTCTGTCGCTACAACAACAACAACAACGAAGACCGTGGAGAGTCGATTCGGCGCCGTTCGCAGCAACTCGTATTGACGTATAGAACGACTTGGCGCATTTTACGTCGAGATCTTAAATTAAAAGCGTACAAAATACGGCTTTTGTAAGAGCTGAGCCGCTCGACCTTCCCAAGCGACATCACTTCGCTCTGTGGGTTCTTGAAAAGTTGCAAGAAGATCCAACGTTTTCGGGCCAAATTTTGTTCAGCGACGATTAGGCCCATTTCTGGCTACCTGAAGAGATTCAAGAGCTGCCATTTCATCCAGAGAAAACAACGGTTTGGTGTGGTTTGTGGGCCGGAGAAATCATCGGTTTATATTTCTTTAAAAATTATGCCGGTGAGAACGTAACCGTTGTTGTTGTTTTAGCGGCAGAATTCTGCCGAGTTGACAGTCCTTGGCCGGTATAATTCCGGGTCCGTTCCGGTTACGTAGACCCGACTGTCGTGGGAACGGAGAACGTAACCGTAAATGGAGGCGGCGCCACTTCCGACACATCGCATCAATTAATGGGTTTATTGAGAGAACACTTCGGTGAGCAGAAAATTTCATTTGGGCCGGTCAATTGGCCATCAAGATCGTGTGATATCACACCGTGAGACTTTTTCCTGTGGAGATATGTTAAGTCTAAAATCTATGCGGACAATCCCACTTCGATTTAGGCCTTGGAGCAAAACATCAAGCGTATCATTCGCCAGTTACCAGTCGAAATGCTCGAACGAGCCATCGAAAATTGGACTCAACGGATGGAACATCTGAGACGTAGCCGCGGCCTAGATTTGAAATAGATAGTCTTTAAAAAAATAAATACCAAATAATGATCTTTCGAATGATAATAAACATTCCCCATTAAATTAGAATTTTCTGTTTTTTTTTTTTAAGTAGAGAACCTCGAAATGGATTACCCTTTAATAATTTCAAAATCATTGAAGCCGTAAAATCGAGAATATATGTCGAAATCTACCCGTTGACGTATTTGTAAATATTTATATGAACATTTTATTTTGGAGACAAAAGACAAAAAACACACCAACAAAAATCATTTTGAAGTACATATTTAAGTGATTTTCATAAAGATCGAAAATACAAAAATTTATCACGCCTTTATACTATTGGTTCATTTAAAGGTTTGGTCCGATTTTAAATTTGCAATTCAACTTCAATTTCTGGAAATGGGGGTGGTTCCTTCAGCCCAAAGGAGGTAAGTAGTATACATACATCTGTAAAAGGGATTCAAAATGTTGTATGTTCTCCAGTAATTGCAGCAAATACCAGGTGTACCGGTATAAAATAATATACTAATTTTAATTGGGAAAGTAAAAAAAAAAATTATTCAAAGTATTGACCATTGCTTTTTACACATTTTGACTACCCTTCTGGCAATTTGTGAATAACATGTTAATAGCAAAAAAACCAGACTCCTAATATTCGACTTCTGCGAAGGAATCGAAGTGCTGCTCAGCCAATGCGTGTCCTATCGATAAAAACAAATGATAATCGGAAGGTACCAAGTCTGGTGAATACAGCAGTTTCAGTTGTGATATACCATACCCTTCTGATCCCACCAAACACAGAGCATTGCCTTTCAACCGAATCGATCTTTTTTTGCGGTCGACGTTGATGGATTAACCAATGATTTTCTCCGTAAAGGATTCTAAACATAAATCCATTTTTCATCGTCAGTGACAATTCGATGCAAACCTCTCTTTCGTGTCTTTGAAACAAAATTTCACGAGTGTTTTTTCTGTTTTCCATTCGTGTTTCATTCAATTCATGTGGCACTCAATTTCCACACTTTTGGATCTTTCCCATAGTTTACAAATGGTCTGAAGTTGTTTGATGTGCAACATTTAACATGGCTGCCATTTGCTTTTGACTCAAAGTATCATCTTGATCCAATATTGCTTGCAGTTTGGCGTCTTCAAACTTTTTTGGTGGTCTTCCACGTTCATCATTTCTCACATCCAAATCATTATCTCTGAACCGTTGAAACCATCTTTTGCATGTTGCTTCGACAAGCATTCGAAGCGACTCTGCAGTACTTTTCTTAAAAAAATTAATGCTTTCCGCAAATCACTTTCCGGTAAAAATTTGACATTCCCAACACAAAGAAAAAAGATGATGTTGTTTGTTTAATGACTGACTGATGTCATGCCAACCAAACAAAAAATAAATTAAGGCCCGTTCACAACATATGTTCCCTATTAATGTATTTGAATCTTAAGGCTCACTTAATATCGGTATTTCGGATGAGATCCCTATTAAGCACCAGAGATCAATTGATGCAATTTTTTTCCAGCACCAAATACAAAATTAACCATCATATTTAACGAAGCAGCAGATACTGATGTATTCTGTACACACTCTGTTCTATCATTCATTATCAAACATAAACGGATTGAAGTCAGATGAAAAATCAAAATGAAAATAGCGTATATTGGGGCTACGGAAATACCTGTACTGATTGCATTCACTTTTGCCATTACTAAAGATTACTTCAGCATCCGACCAGTATTGCTCGCCACTATATACAACATTTTACGGGTTAAAAAAATATTTGTTTATTATGGGATATATCTGTTTGCAAAATAAATTAGAAAATAGAAACAAATTATTTTGGCAGATATAATTGAGAACAGTAATCCACCTGATGTCCGAAGGAGTGCAATTTAGACTGCATTGCACTTGTAAGCTTGTATGTACTTACTTGCTTACTTTACGGATTTATATTGCCTGCATAAAGATGCATTTGTCATGATGTTAAATTAAGTTTTTTAAATCCTCTTAAAATATCTGGATTTTTACCGCTATGGAAATGGAGACACGTTAATTCGCAACAATAAAATAAATTATTTTCTTAACTTTCAATTTTGATTTCGACAACTATCAGATTCTACAAAACCCTTAAATAATTAAACTAAAAATTCAGAAACGAAAAAAATGAATGGAGAAATACGTACAAAATCCAACTAACGGATGTTCCAAGTAGAGGTACATTTTTCAATAGCCTTTTTTGACAGATCACGCGTGAATCCTGTCAAGCTGTCATGATATTCATCATTGGATAATATCGTATTCGAACGAATAGACCACGTCACTGCGTGCTGGAAAATATAGCGACCGTAGCCGAGACCGTACACGAAGACCGTGGCGGCAGAATTCTGTCGCTACAACAACAACAACAACGAAGACCGTGGAGAGTCGATTCGGCGCCGTTCGCAGCAACTCGTATTGACGTATAGAACGACTTGGCGCATTTTACGTCGAGATCTTAAATTAAAAGCGTACAAAATACGGCTTTTGTAAGAGCTGAGCCGCTCGACCTTCCCAAGCGACATCACTTCGCTCTGTGGGTTCTTGAAAAGTTGCAAGAAGATCCAACGTTTTCGGGCCAAATTTTGTTCAGCGACGATTAGGCCCATTTCTGGCTACCTGAAGAGATTCAAGAGCTGCCATTTCATCCAGAGAAAACAACGGTTTGGTGTGGTTTGTGGGCCGGAGAAATCATCGGTTTATATTTCTTTAAAAATTATGCCGGTGAGAACGTAACCGTTGTTGTTGTTTTAGCGGCAGAATTCTGCCGAGTTGACAGTCCTTGGCCGGTATAATTCCGGGTCCGTTCCGGTTACGTAGACCCGACTGTCGTGGGAACGGAGAACGTAACCGTAAATGGAGGCGGCGCCACTTCCGACACATCGCATCAATTAATGGGTTTATTGAGAGAACACTTCGGTGAGCAGAAAATTTCATTTGGGCCGGTCAATTGGCCATCAAGATCGTGTGATATCACACCGTTAGACTTTTTCCTGTGGAGATATGTTAAGTCTAAAATCTATGCGGACAATCCCACTTCGATTTAGGCCTTGGAGCAAAACATCAAGCGTATCATTCGCCAGTTACCAGTCGAAATGCTCGAACGAGCCATCGAAAATTGGACTCAACGGATGGAACATCTGAGACGTAGCCGCGGCCTAGATTTGAAATAGATAGTCTTTAAAAAAATAAATACCAAATAATGATCTTTCGAATGATAATAAACATTCCCCATTAAATTAGAATTTTCTGTTTTTTTTTTTTAAGTAGAGAACCTCGAAATGGATTACCCTTTAATAATTTCAAAATCATTGAAGCCGTAAAATCGAGAATATATGTCGAAATCTACCCGTTGACGTATTTGTAAATATTTATATGAACATTTTATTTTGGAGACAAAAGACAAAAAACACACCAACAAAAATCATTTTGAAGTACATATTTAAGTGATTTTCATAAAGATCGAAAATACAAAAATTTATCACGCCTTTATACTATTGGTTCATTTAAAGGTTTGGTCCGATTTTAAATTTGCAATTCAACTTCAATTTCTGGAAATGGGGGTGGTTCCTTCAGCCCAAAGGAGGTAAGTAGTATACATACATCTGTAAAAGGGATTCAAAATGTTGTATGTTCTCCAGTAATTGCAGCAAATACCAGGTGTACCGGTATAAAATAATATACTAATTTTAATTGGGAAAGTAAAAAAAAAAATTATTCAAAGTATTGACCATTGCTTTTTACACATTTTGACTACCCTTCTGGCAATTTGTGAATAACATGTTAATAGCAAAAAAACCAGACTCCTAATATTCGACTTCTGCGAAGGAATCGAAGTGCTGCTCAGCCAATGCGTGTCCTATCGATAAAAACAAATGATAATCGGAAGGTACCAAGTCTGGTGAATACAGCAGTTTCAGTTGTGATATACCATACCCTTCTGATCCCACCAAACACAGAGCATTGCCTTTCAACCGAATCGATCTTTTTTTGCGGTCGACGTTGATGGATTAACCAATGATTTTCTCCGTAAAGGATTCTAAACATAAATCCATTTTTCATCGTCAGTGACAATTCGATGCAAACCTCTCTTTCGTGTCTTTGAAACAAAATTTCACGAGTGTTTTTTCTGTTTTCCATTCGTGTTTCATTCAATTCATGTGGCACTCAATTTCCACACTTTTGGATCTTTCCCATAGTTTACAAATGGTCTGAAGTTGTTTGATGTGCAACATTTAACATGGCTGCCATTTGCTTTTGACTCAAAGTATCATCTTGATCCAATATTGCTTGCAGTTTGGCGTCTTCAAACTTTTTTGGTGGTCTTCCACGTTCATCATTTCTCACATCCAAATCATTATCTCTGAACCGTTGAAACCATCTTTTGCATGTTGCTTCGACAAGCATTCGAAGCGACTCTGCAGTACTTTTCTTAAAAAAATTAATGCTTTCCGCAAATCACTTTCCGGTAAAAATTTGACATTCCCAACACAAAGAAAAAAGATGATGTTGTTTGTTTAATGACTGACTGATGTCATGCCAACCAAACAAAAAATAAATTAAGGCCCGTTCACAACATATGTTCCCTATTAATGTATTTGAATCTTAAGGCTCACTTAATATCGGTATTTCGGATGAGATCCCTATTAAGTACCAGAGATCAATTGATGCAATTTTTTTCCAGCACCAAATACAAAATTAACCATCATATTTAACGAAGCAGCAGATACTGATGTATTCTGTACACACTCTGTTCTATCATTCATTATCAAACATAAACGGATTGAAGTCAGATGAAAAATCAAAATGAAAATAGCGTATATTGGGGCTACGGAAATACCTGTACTGATTGCATTCACTTTTGCCATTACTAAAGATTACTTCAGCATCCGACCAGTATTGCTCGCCACTATATACAACATTTTACGGGTTAAAAAAATATTTGTTTATTATGGGATATATCTGTTTGCAAAATAAATTAGAAAATAGAAACAAATTATTTTGGCAGATATAATTGAGAACAGTAATCCACCTGATGTCCGAAGGAGTGCAATTTAGACTGCATTGCACTTGTAAGCTTGTATGTACTTACTTGCTTACTTTACGGATTTATATTGCCTGCATAAAGATGCATTTGTCATGATGTTAAATTAAGTTTTTTAAATCCTCTTAAAATATCTGGATTTTTACCGCTATGGAAATGGAGACACGTTAATTCGCAACAATAAAATAAATTATTTTCTTAACTTTCAATTTTGATTTCGACAACTATCAGATTCTACAAAACCCTTAAATAATTAAACTAAAAATTCAGAAACGAAAAAAATGAATGGAGAAATACGTACAAAATCCAACTAACGGATGTTCCAAGTAGAGGTACATTTTTCAATAGCCTTTTTTGACAGATCACGCGTGAATCCTGTCAAGCTGTCATGATATTCATCATTGGATAATATCGTATTCGAACGAATAGACCACGTCACTGCGTGCTGGAAAATATAGCGACCGTAGCCGAGACCGTACACGAAGACCGTGGCGGCAGAATTCTGTCGCTACAACAACAACAACAACGAAGACCGTGGAGAGTCGATTCGGCGCCGTTCGCAGCAACTCGTATTGACGTATAGAACGACTTGGCGCATTTTACGTCGAGATCTTAAATTAAAAGCGTACAAAATACGGCTTTTGTAAGAGCTGAGCCGCTCGACCTTCCCAAGCGACATCACTTCGCTCTGTGGGTTCTTGAAAAGTTGCAAGAAGATCCAACGTTTTCGGGCCAAATTTTGTTCAGCGACGATTAGGCCCATTTCTGGCTACCTGAAGAGATTCAAGAGCTGCCATTTCATCCAGAGAAAACAACGGTTTGGTGTGGTTTGTGGGCCGGAGAAATCATCGGTTTATATTTCTTTAAAAATTATGCCGGTGAGAACGTAACCGTTGTTGTTGTTTTAGCGGCAGAATTCTGCCGAGTTGACAGTCCTTGGCCGGTATAATTCCGGGTCCGTTCCGGTTACGTAGACCCGACTGTCGTGGGAACGGAGAACGTAACCGTAAATGGAGGCGGCGCCACTTCCGACACATCGCATCAATTAATGGGTTTATTGAGAGAACACTTCGGTGAGCAGAAAATTTCATTTGGGCCGGTCAATTGGCCATCAAGATCGTGTGATATCACACCGTTAGACTTTTTCCTGTGGAGATATGTTAAGTCTAAAATCTATGCGGACAATCCCACTTCGATTTAGGCCTTGGAGCAAAACATCACGCGTATCATTCGCCAGTTACCAGTCGAAATGCTCGAACGAGCCATCGAAAATTCTACTCAACGGATGGAACATCTGAGACGTAGCCGCGGCCTAGATTTGAAATAGATAGTCTTTAAAAAAATAAATACCAAATAATGATCTTTCGAATGATAATAAACATTCCCCATTAAATTAGAATTTTCTGTTTTTTTTTTTAAGTAGAGAACCTAGAAATGGATTACCCTTTAATAATTTCAAAATCATTGAAACCGTAAAATCGAGAATATATGTCGAAATCTACCCGTTGAGGTATTTGTAAATGTTTATATGAACATTTTATTTTAGAGACAAAAGACAAAAAACACACCAACAAAAATAATTTTGAAGTACATATTTAAGTGATTTTCATAAAGATCGAAAATACAAAAATTTATCACGCCTTTATACTATTGGTTCATTTAAAGGTTTGGTCCGATTTTAAATTTGCAATTCAACTTCAATTTCTGGAAATGGGGGTGGTTCCTTCAGCCCAAAGGAGGTAAGAAGTATACATACATCTGTAAAAGGGATTCAAAATGTTGTATGTTCTCCAGTAATTGCAGCAAATACCAGGTGTACCGGTATAAAATAATATACTAATTTTGAATGGGAAAGTAAAAAAAAAAATTATTCAAAGTATTGACCATTGCTTTTTACACATTTTGACTACCCTTCTGGCAATTTGTGAATAACATGTTAATAGCAAAAAAACCAGACTCCTAATATTCGACTTCTGCGAAGGAATCGAAGTGCTGCTCAGCCAATGCGTGTCCTATCGATAAAAACAAATGATAATCGGAAGGTACCAAGTCTGGTGAATACAGCAGTTTCAGTTGTGATATACCACACCCTTCTGATCCCACCAAACACAGAGCATTGCCTTTCAACCGAATCGATCTTTTTTTGCGGTCGACGTTGATGGATTAACCAATAATTTTCTCCGTAAAGGATTCTAAACATAAATCCATTTTTCATCGTCAGTGACAATTCGATGCAAACCTATCTTTCGTGTCTTTGAAACAAAATTTCACGAGTGTTTTTTCTGTTTTCCATTCGTGTTTCATTCAATTCATGTGGCACTCAATTTCCACACTTTTGGATCTTTCCCATAGTTTACAAATGGTCTGAAGTTGTTTGATGTGCAACATTTAACATGGCTGCCATTTACTTTTGACTCAAAGTATCATCTTGATCCAATATTGCTTGCAGTTTGGCGTCTTCAAACTTTTTTGGTGGTCTTCCACGTTCATCATTTCTCACATCCAAATCATTATCTCTGAACCGTTGAAACCATCTTTTGCATGTTGCTTCGACAAGCATTCGATGCGACTCTGCAGTACTTTTCTTAAAAAAATTAATGCTTTCCGCAAATCACTTTCCGGTAAAAATTTGACATTCCCAACACAAAGAAAAAAGATGATGTTGTTTGTTTAATGACTGACTGATGTCATGCCAACCAAACAAAAAAAAAATTAAGGCTCGTTCACAACATATGTTCCCTATTAATGTATTTGAATCTTAAGGCTCACTTAATATCGGTATTTCGGATGAGATCCCTATTAAGTACCAGAGATCAATTGATGCAATTTTTTTCCAGCACCAAATACAAAATTAACTATCATATTTAACGAAGCAGCAGATACTGATGTATTCTGTACACACTCTGTTCTATCATTCATTATCAATCATAAACGGATTGAAGTCAGATGAAAGATCAAAATGAAAATAGCGTATATTGGGGCTACGGAAATACCTGTACTGATTGCATTCACTTTTGCCATTACTAAAGATTACTTCAGCATCCGACCAGTATTGCTCGCCACTATATACAACATTTTACGGGTTAAAAAAATATTTGTTTATTATGGGATATATCTGTTTGCAAAATAAATTAGAAAATAGAAACAAATTATTTTGGCAGATATAATTGAGAACAGTAATCCACCTGATGTCCGAGGGAGTGCAATTTAGATTGCATTGCTCTTGTAAGCTTGTATGTACTTACTTGCTTACTTTACGGATTTATATTGCCTGCATAAAGATGCATTAGTCATGATGTTAAATTAAGTTTTTTAAATCCTCTTAAAATATCTGGATTTTTACCGCTATGGAAATGGAGACACGTTAATTCGCAACAAATAAAATAAATTATTTTCTTAACTTTCAATTTTGATTTCGACAACTATCAGATTCTACAAAACCCTTAAATAATTAAACTAAAAATTCAGAAACGAAAAAAATGAATGGAGAAATACGTACAAAATCCAACTAACGGATGATCCAAGTAGAGGTACATTTTTCAATAGCCTTTTTTGACAGATCACGCGTGAATCCTGTCAAGCTGTCATGATATTCATCATTGGATAATATCGTATTCGAACGAATAGACCACGTCAGTGCGTGCTGGAAAATATAGCGACCGTAGCCGAGACCGTACACGAAGACCGTGGCGGCAGAATTCTGTCGCTACAACAACAACAACAACGAAGACCGTGGAGAGTCGATTCGGCGCCGTTCGCAGCAACTCGTATTGACGTATAGAACGACTTGGCGCATTTTACGTCGAGATCTTAAATTAAAAGCGTACAAAATACGGCTTTTGCAAGAGCTGAGCCGCTCGACCTTCCCAAGCGACATCACTTCGCTCTGTGGGTTCTTGAAAAGTTGCAAGAAGATCCAACGTTTTCGGGCCAAATTTTGTTCAGCGACGATTAGGCCCATTTCTGGCTACCTGAAGAGATTCAAGAGCTGCCATTTCATCCAGAGAAAACAACGGTTTGGTGTGGTTTGTGGGCCGGAGAAATCATCGGTTTATATTTCTTTAAAAATTATGCCGGTGAGAACGTAACCGTTGTTGTTGTTTTAGCGGCAGAATTCTGCCGAGTTGACAGTCCTTGGCCGGTATAATTCCGGGTCCGTTCCGGTTACGTAGACCCGACTGTCGTGGGAACGGAGAACGTAACCGTAAATGGAGGCGGCGCCACTTCCGACACATCGCATCAATTAATGGGTTTATTGAGAGAACACTTCGGTGAGCAGAAAATTTCATTTGGGCCGGTCAATTGGCCATCAAGATCGTGTGATATCACACCGTTAGACTTTTTCCTGTGGAGATATGTTAAGTCTAAAATCTATGCGGACAATCCCACTTCGATTTAGGCCTTGGAGCAAAACATCAAGCGTATCATTAGCCAGTTACCAGTCGAAATGCTCGAACGAGCCATCGAAAATTGGACTCAACGGATTTAACATCTGAGACGTAGCCGCGGCCTAGATTTGAAATAGATAGTCTTTAAAAAAATAAATACCAAATAATGATCTTTCGAATGATAATAAACATTCCCCATTAAATTAGAATTTTCTGTTTTTTTTTTAAGTAGAGAACCTCGAAATGGATTACCCTTTAATAATTTCAAAATCATTGAAACCGTAAAATCGAGAATATATGTCGAAATCTACCCGTTGAGGTATTTGTAAATGTTTATATGAACATTTTATTTTAGAGACAAAAGACAAAAAACACACCAACAAAAATCATTTTGAAGTACATATTTAAGTGATTTTCATAAAGATCGAAAATACAAAAATTTATCACGCCTTTATACTATTGGTTCATTTAAAGGTTTGGTCCGATTTTAAATTTGCAATTCAACTTCAATTTCTGGAAATGGGGGTGGTTCCTTCAGCCCAAAGGAGGTAAGAAGTATACATACATCTGTAAAAGGGATTCAAAATGTTGTATGTTCTCCAGTAATTGCAGCAAATACCAGGTGTACCGGTATAAAATAATATACTAATTTTGAATGGGAAAGTAAAAAAAAAAATTATTCAAAGTATTGACCATTGCTTTTTACACATTTTGACTACCCTTCTGGCAATTTGTGAATAACATGTTAATAGCAAAAAAACCAGACTCCTAATATTCGACTTCTGCGAAGGAATCGAAGTGCTGCTCAGCCAATGCGTGTCCTATCGATAAAAACAAATGATAATCGGAAGATACCAAGTCTGGTGAATACAGCAGTTTCAGTTGTGATATACCATACCCTTCTGATCCCACCAAACACAGAGCATTGCCTTTCAACCGAATCGATCTTTTTTTGCGGTCGACGTTGATGGATTAACCAATGATTTTCTCCGTAAAGGATTCTAAACATAAATCCATTTTTCATCGTCAGTGACAATTCGATGCAAACCTCTCTTTCGTGTCTTTGAAACAAAATTTCACGAGTGTTTTTTCTGTTTTCCATTCGTGTTTCATTCAATTCATGTGGCACTCAATTTCCACACTTTTGGATCTTTCCCATAGTTTACAAATGGTCTGAAGTTGTTTGATGTGCAACATTTAACATGGCTGCCATTTGCTTTAGACTCAAAGTATCATCTTGATCCAATATTGCTTGCAGTTTGGCGTCTTCAAACTTTTTTGGTGGTCTTCCACGTTCGTCATTTCTCACATCCAAATCATTATCTCTGAACCGTTGAAACCATCTTTTGCATGTTGCTTCGACAAGCATTCGATGCGACTCTGCAGTACTTTTCTTAAAAAAATTAATGCTTTCCGCAAATCACTTTCCGGTAAAAATTTGACATTCCCAACACAAAGAAAAAAGATGATGTTGTTTGTTTAATGACTGACTGATGTCATGCCAACCAAACAAAAAAAAAATTAAGGCCCGTTCACAACATATGTTCCCTATTAATGTATTTGAATCTTAAGGCTCACTTAATATCGGTATTTCGGATGAGATCCCTATTAAGTACCAGAGATCAATTGATGCAATTTTTTTCCAGCACCAAATACAAAATTAACCATCATATTTAACGAAGCAGCAGATACTGATGTATTCTGTACACACTCTGTTCTATCATTCATTATCAAACATAAACGGATTGAAGTCAGATGAAAAATCAAAATGAAAATAGCGTATATTGGGGCTACGGAAATACCTGTACTGATTGCATTCACTTTTGCCATTACTAAAGATTACTTCAGCATCCGACCAGTATTGCTCGCCACTATATACAACATTTTACGGGTTAAAAAAATATTTGTTTATTATGGGATATATCTGTTTGCAAAATAAATTAGAAAATAGAAACAAATTATTTTGGCAGATATAATTGAGAACAGTAATCCACCTGATGTCCGAGGGAGTGCAATTTAGATTGCATTGCACTTGTAAGCTTGTATGTACTTACTTGCTTACTTTACGGATTTATATTGCCTGCATAAAGATGCATTTGTCATGATGTTAAATTAAGTTTTTTAAATCCTCTTAAAATATCTGGATTTTTACCGCTATGGAAATGGAGACACGTTAATTCGCAACAATAAAATAAATTATTTTCTTAACTTTCAATTTTGATTTCGACAACTATCAGATTCTACAAAACCCTTAAATAATTAAACTAAAAATTCAGAAACGAAAAAAATGAATGGAGAAATACGTACAAAATCCAACTAACGGATGTTCCAAGTAGAGGTACATTTTTCAATAGCCTTTTTTGACAGATCACGCGTAAATCCTGTCAAGCTGTCATGATATTCATCATTGGATAATATCGTATTCGAACGAATAGACCACGTCACTGCGTGCTGGAAAATATAGCGACCGTAGCCGAGACCGTACACGAAGACCGTGGCGGCAGAATTCTGTCGCTACAACAACAACAACAACGAAGACCGTGGAGAGTCGATTCGGCGCCGTTCGCAGCAACTCGTATTGACGTATAGAACGACTTGGCGCATTTTACGTCGAGATCTTAAATTAAAAGCGTACAAAATACGGCTTTTGCAAGAGCTGAGCCGCTCGACCTTCCCAAGCGACATCACTTTGCTCTGTGGGTTCTTGAAAAGATGCAAGAAGATCCAACGTTTTCGGGCCAAATTTTGTTCAGCGACGATTAGGCCCATTTCTGGCTACCTGAAGAGATTCAAGAGCTGCCATTTCATCCAGAGAAAACAACGGTTTGGTGTGGTTTGTGGGCCGGAGAAATCATCGGTTTATATTTCTTTAAAAATTATGCCGGTGAGAACGTAACCGTTGTTGTTGTTTTAGCGGCAGAATTCTGCCGAGTTGACAGTCCTTGGCCGGTATAATTCCGGGTCCGTTCCGGTTACGTAGACCCGACTGTCGTGGGAACGGAGAACGTAACCGTAAATGGAGGCGGCGCCACTTCCGACACATCGCAGCAATTAATGGGTTTATTGAGAGAACACTTCGGTGAGCAGAAAATTTCATTTGGGCCGGTCAATTGGCCATCAAGATCGTGTGATATCACACCGTTAGACTTTTTCCTGTGGAGATATGTTAAGTCTAAAATCTATGCGGAAATCCCACTTCGATTTAGGCCTTGGAGCAAAACATCACGCGTATCATTCGCCAGTTACCAGTCGAAATGCTCGAACGAGCCATCGAAAATTGGACTCAACGGATGGAACATCTGAGACGTAGCCGCGGCCTAGATTTGAAATAGATAGTCTTTAAAAAAATAAATTCCAAATAATGATCTTTCGAATGATAATAAACATTCCCCATTAAATTAGAATTTTCTGTTTTTTTTTTTAAGTAGAGAACCTCGAAATGGATTACCCTTTAATAATTTCAAAATCATTGAAACCGTAAAATCGAGAATATATGTCGAAATCTACCCGTTGAGGTATTTGTAAATGTTTATATGAACATTTTATTTTAGAGACAAAAGACAAAAAACACACCAACAAAAATCATTTTGAAGTACATATTTAAGTGATTTTCATAAAGATCGAAAATACAAAAATTTATCACGCCTTTATACTATTGGTTCATTTAAAGGTTTGGTCCGATTTTAAATTTGCAATTCAACTTCAATTTCTGGAAATGGGGGTGGTTCCTTCAGCCCAAAGGAGGTAAGAAGTATACATACATCTGTAAAAGGGATTCAAAATGTTGTATGTTCTCCAGTAATTGCAGCAAATACCAGGTGTACCGGTATAAAATAATATACTAATTTTGAATGGGAAAGTAAAAAAAAAAATTATTCAAAGTATTGACCATTGCTTTTTACACATTTTGACTACCCTTCTGGCAATTTGTGAATAACATGTTAATAGCAAAAAAACCAGACTCCTAATATTCGACTTCTGCGAAGGAATCGAAGTGCTGCTCAGCCAATGCGTGTCCTATCGATAAAAACAAATGATAATCGGAAGATACCAAGTCTGGTGAATACAGCAGTTTCAGTTGTGATATACCATACCCTTCTGATCCCACCAAACACAGAGCATTGCCTTTCAACCGAATCGATCTTTTTTTGCGGTCGACGTTGATGGATTAACCAATGATTTTCTCCGTAAAGGATTCTAAACATAAATCCATTTTTCATCGTCAGTGACAATTCGATGCAAATCTCTCTTTCGTGTCTTTGAAACAAAATTTCACGAGTGTTTTTTCTGTTTTCCATTCGTGTTTCATTCAATTCATGTGGCACTGAATTTCCACACTTTTGGATCTTTCCCATAGTTTACAAATGGTCTGAAGTTGTTTGATGTGCAACATTTAACATGGCTGCCATTTGCTTTTGACTCAAAGTATCATCTTGATCCAATATTGCTTGCAGTTTGGCGTCTTCAAACTTTTTTGGTGGTCTTCCACGTTCATCATTTCTCACATCCAAATCATTATCTCTGAACCGTTGAAACCATCTTTTGCATGTTGCTTCGACAAGCATTCGATGCGACTCTGCAGTACTTTTCTTAAAAAAATTAATGCTTTCCGCAAATCACTTTCCGGTAAAAATTTGACATTCCCAACACAAAGAAAAAAGATGATGTTGTTTGTTTAATGACTGACTGATGTCATGCCAACCAAACAAAAAAAAAATTAAGGCTCGTTCACAACATATGTTCCCTATTAATGTATTTGAATCTTAAGGCTCACTTAATATCGGTATTTCGGATGAGATCCCTATTAAGTACCAGAGATCAATTGATGCAATTTTTTTCCAGCACCAAATACAAAATTAACCATCATATTTAACGAAGCAGCAGATACTGATGTATTCTGTACACACTCTGTTCTATCATTCATTATCAAACATAAACGGATTGAAGTCAGATGAAAAATCAAAATGAAAATAGCGTATATTGGGGCTACGGAAATACCTGTACTGATTGCATTCACTTTTGCCATTACTAAAGATTACTTCAGCATCCCGATCCGGGTTAAAAAAATATTTGTTTATTATGGGATATATCTGTTTGCAAAATAAATTAGAAAATAGAAACAAATTATTTTGGCAGATATAATTGAGAACAGTAATCCACCTGATGTCCGAGGGAGTGCAATTTAGATTGCATTGCACTTGTAAGCTTGTATGTACTTACTTGCTTACTTTACGGATTTATATTGCCTGCATAAAGATGCATTTGTCATGATGTTAAATTAAGTTTTTTAAATCCTCTTAAAATATCTGGATTTTTACCGCTATGGAAATGGAGACACGTTAATTCGCAACAATAAAATAAAAAAATTTCTTAATTTTCAATTTTGATTTCGACAACTATCAGATTCTACAAAACCCTTAAATAATTAAACTAAAAATTCAGAAACGAAAAAAATGAATGGAGAAATACGTACAAAATCCAACTAAAGGATGATCCAAGTAGAGGTACATTTTTCAATAGCCTTTTTTGACAGATCACGCGTGAATCTTGTCAAGCTGTCATGATATTCATCATTGGATAATATCGTATTCGAACGAATAGACCACGTTACTGCGTGTTGGAAAATATAGCGACCGTAGCCGAGACCGTACACGAAGACCGTGGCGGCAGAATTCTGTCGCTACAACAACAACAACAACGAAGACCGTGGAGAGTCGATTCGGCGCCGTTCGCAGCAACTCGTATTGACGTATGGAACGACTTGGCGCATTTTACGTCGAGATCTTAAATTAAAAGCGTACAAAATACGGCTTTTGCAAGAGCTGAAGCCGCTCGACCTTCCCAAGCGACATCACTTCGCTCTGTGGGTTCTTGAAAAGTTGCAAGAAGATCCAACGTTTTCGGGCCAAATTTTGTTCAGCGACGATTAGGCTCATATCTGGCTACCTGAAGAGATTCAAGAGCTGCCATTTCATCCAGAGAAAACAACGGTTTGGTGTGGTTTGTGGGCCGGAGAAATCATCGGTTTATATTTCTTCAAAAATTATGCCGGTGAGAACGTAACCGTTGTTGTTGTTTTAGCTGCAGAATTCTGCCGAGTTGACAGTCCTTGGCCGGTATAATTCCGGGTCCGTTCCGGTTACGTAGACCCGACTGTCGTGGGAACGGAGAACGTAACCGTAAATGGAGGCGGCGCCACAATCCCACTTCGATTTAGGCCTTGGAGCAAAACATCACGCGTATCATTCGCCAGTTACCAGTCGAAATGCTCGAACGAGCCATCGAAAATTGGACTCAACGGATGGAACATCTGAGACGTAGCCGCGGCCTAGATTTGAAATAGATAATCTTTAAAAAAATAAATACTAAATAATGATCTTTCGAATGATAATAAACATTCCCCATTAAATTAGAATTTTCTGTTTTTTTTTTTAAGTAGAGAACCTCGAAATGGATTACCCTTTAATAATTTCAAAATCATTGAAGCCGTAAAATCGAGAATATATGTCGAAATCTACCCGTTGACGTATTTGTAAATATTTATATGAACATTTTATTTTGGAGACAAAAGACAAAAAACACACCAACAAAAATCATTTTGAAGTACATATTTAAGTGATTTTCAAAAAGATCGAAAATACAAAAATTTATCACGCCTTTATACTATTGGTTCATTTAAAGGTTTGGTCCGATTTTAAATTTGCAATTCAACTTCAATTTCTGGAAATGGGGGTGGTTCCTTCAGCCCAAAGGAGGTAAGTAGTATACATACATCTGTAAAAGGGATTCAAAATGTTGTATGTTCTCCAGTAATTGCAGCAAATACCAGGTGTACCGGTATAAAATAATATACTAATTTTAATTGGGAAAGTAAAAAAAAAAATTATTCAAAGTATTGACCATTGCTTTTTACACATTTTGACTACCCTTCTGGCAATTTGTGAATAACATGTTAATAGCAAAAAAACCAGACTCCTAATATTCGACTTCTGCGAAGGAATCGAAGTGCTGCTCAGCCAATGCGTGTCCTATCGATAAAAACAAATGATAATCGGAAGATATCAAGTCTGGTGAATACAGCAGTTTCAGTTGTGATATACCACACTCTTCTGATCCCACCAAACACAGAGCATTGCCTTTCAACCGAATCGATCTTTTTTTGCGGTCGACGTTGATGGATTAACCAATGATTTTCTCCGTAAAGGATTCTAAACATAAATCCATTTTTCATCGTCAGTGACAATTCGATGCAAACCTCTCTTTCGTGTCTTTGAAACAAAATTTCACGAGTGTTTTTTCTGTTTTCCATTCGTGTTTCATTCAATTCATGTGGCACTCAATTTCCACACTTTTGGATCTTTCCCATAGTTTACAAATGGTCTGAAGTTGTTTGATGTGCAGCATTTAACATGGCTGCCATTTGCTTTTAACTCAAAGTATCATCTTGATCCAATATTGCTTGCAGTTTGGCGTCTTCAAACTTTTTTGGTGGTCTTCCACGTTCATCATTTCTCACATCCAAATCATTATCTCTGAACCGTTGAAACCATCTTTTGCATGTTGCTTCGACAAGCATTCGATGCGACTCTGCAGTACTTTTCTTAAAAAAATTAATGCTTCCCGCAAATCACTTTCCGGTAAAAATTTGACATTCCCAACACAAAGAAAAAAGATGATGTTGTTTGTTTAATGACTGACTGATGTCATGCCAACCAAACAAAAAAAATTAAGGCTCGTTCACAACATATGTTCCCTATCAATGCATTTGAATCTTAAGGCTCACTTAATATCGGTATTTCGGATAAGATCCCTATTAAGTACCAGAGATCAATTGATGCAATTTTTTTCCAGCACCAAATACAAAATTGACCATCATATTTAACGAAGCAGCAGATACTGATGTATTCTGTACACACCCTGTTCTATCATTCATTATCAAACATAAACGGATTGAAGTCAGATGGAAAATCAAAATGAAAATAGCGTATATTGGGGCTACGGAAATACTTGTACTGATTGCATTCACTTTTGCCATTACTAAAGATTACTTCAGCATCCGACCAGTATTGCTCGCCACTATATACAACATTTTACGGGTTAAAAAAATATTTGTTTATTATGGGATATATCTGTTTGCAAAATAAATTAGAAAATAGAAACAAATTATTTTGGCAGATACAATTGAGAACAGTAATCCACCTGATGTCCGAGGGAGTGCAATTTAGATTGCATTTACTTGTAAGCTTGTAAGTATTTACTTGCTTAATTTACGGATTTATATTGCCTGCATAAAGATGCATTTGTCATGATGTTAAATTAAGTTTTTTAAATCCTCTTAAAATATCTGTTTTTTACCGCTATGGAAATGGAGACACGTTAATTCGCAACAATAAAATAAATTATTTTCTTAACTTTCAATTTTGATTTCGACAACTATCAGATTCTACAAAACCCTTAAATAATTAAACTAAAAATTCAAAAACGAAAAAAATGAATGGAGAAATAAGTACAAAATCCAACTAACGGATGACCCAAGTAGACCTACATTTTTCAATAGCCTTTTTTGACAGATCACGCGTGAATCCTGTCAAGCTGTCATGATGTTCATCATTGTATAATATCGTATTCGAACAAATAGACCACGTCACTGCGTGCTGGAAAATATAGCGGCCGTAGCCGAGAGTGTACACAAAGACCGTGGCGGCAGAATTCTGTCGCTACAACAACAACAACAACGAAGACCGTGGAGAGTCGATTCGGCGCCGTTCGCAGCAACTCGTATTGACGTATGGAACGACTTGGCGCATTTTACGTCGAGATCTTAAATTAAAAGCGTACAAAATACGGCTTTTGCAAGAGCTGAAGCCGCTCGACCTTCCCAAGCGACATCACTTCGCTCTGTGGGTTCTTGAAAAGTTGCAAGAAGATCCAACGTTTTCGGGCCAAATTTTGTTCAGCGACGATTAGGCTCATTTCTGGCTACCTGAAGAGATTCAAGAGCTGCCATTTCATCCAGAGAAAACAACGGTTTGGTGTGGTTTGTGGGCCGGAGAAATCATCGGTTTATATTTCTTCAGAAATTATGCCGGTGAGAACGTAACCGTTGTTGTTGTTTTAGCGGCAGAATTCTGCCGAGTTGACAGTCCTTGGCCGGTATAATTCCGGGTCCGTTCCGGTTACGTAGACCCGACTGTCGTGGGAACGGAGAACGTAACCGTAAATGGAGGCGGCGCCACTTCCGACACATCGCATCAATTAATGGGTTTATTGAGAGAACACTTCGGTGAGCAGAAAATTTCATTTGGGCCGGTCAATTGGCCATCAAGATCGTGTGATATCACACCGTTAGACTTTTTCCTGTGGAGATATGTTAAGTCTAAAATCTATGCGGACAATCCCACTTCGATTCAGGCCTTGGAGCAAAACATCACGCGTATCATTCGCCAGTTACCAGTCGAAATGCTCGAACGAGCCATCGAAAATTGGACTCAACGGATGGAACATCTGAGACGTAGCCGCGGCCTAGATTTGAAATAGATAATCTTTAAAAAAATAAATACCAAATAATGATCTTTCGAATGATAATAAACATTCCCCATTAAATTAGAATTTTCTGTTTTTTTTTTTAAGTAGAGAACCTCGAAATGGATTACCCTTTAATAATTTCAAAATCATTGAAGCCGTAAAATCGAGAATATATGTCGAAATCTACCCGTTGACGTATTTGTAAATATTTATATGAACATTTTATTTTGGAGACAAAAGACAAAAAACACACCAACAAAAATCATTTTGCAGTACATATTTAAGTGATTTTCATAAAGATCGAAAATACAAAAATTTATCACGCCTTTATACTATTGGTTCATTTAAAGGTTTGGTCCGATTTTAAATTTGCAATTCAACTTCAATTTCTGGAAATGGGGGTGGTTCCTTCAGCCCAAAGGAGGTAAGTAGTATACATACATCTGTAAAAGGGATTCAAAATGTTGTATGTTCTCCAGTAATTGCAGCAAATACCAGGTGTACCGGTATAAAATAATATACTAATTTTAATTGGGAAAGTAAAAAAAAAAATTATTCAAAGTATTGACCATTGCTTTTTACACATTTTGACTACCCTTCTGGCAATTTGTGAATAACATGTTAATAGCAAAAAAACCAGACTCCTAATATTCGACTTCTGCGAAGGAATCGAAGTACTGCTCAGCCAATGCGTGTCCTATCGATAAAAACAAATGATAATCGGAAGATATCAAGTCTGGTGAATACAGCAGTTTCAGTTGTGATATACCACACCCTTCTGATCCCACCAAACACAGAGCATTGCCTTTCAACCGAATCGATCTTTTTTTGCGGTCGACGTTGATGCATTAACCAATGATTTTCTCCGTAAAGGATTCTAAACATAAATCCATTTTTCATCGTCAGTGACAATTCGATGCAAACCTCTCTTTCGTGTCTTTGAAACAAAATTTCACGAGTGTTTTTTCTGTTTTCCATTCGTGTTTCATTCAATTCATGTGGCACTCAATTTCCACACTTTTGGATCTTTCCCATAGTTTACAAATGGTCTGAAGTTGTTTGATGTGCAACATTTAACATGGCTGCCATTTGCTTTTGACTCAAAGTATCATCTTGATCCAATATTGCTTGCAGTTTGGCGTCTTCAAACTTTTTTGGTGGTCTTCCACGTTCATCATTTCTCACATCCAAATCATTATCTCTGAACCGTTGAAACCATCTTTTGCATGTTGCTTCGACAAGCATTCGATGCGACTCTGCAGTACTTTTCTTAAAAAAATTAATGCTTTCCGCAAATCACTTTCCGGTAAAAATTTGACATTCCCAACACAAAGAAAAAAGATGATGTTGTTTGTTTAATGACTGACTGATGTCATGCCAACCAAACAAAAAAAAAAATTAAGGCTCGTTCACAACATATGTTCCCTATTAATGTATTTGAATCTTAAGGCTCACTTAATATCGGTATTTCGGATGAGATCCCTATTAAGTACCAGAGATCAATTGATGCAATTTTTTTCCAGCACCAAATACAAAATTAACCATCATATTTAACGAAGCAGAAGATACTGATGTATTCTGTACACACTCTGTTCTATCATTCATTATCAAACATAAACGGATTGAAGTCAGATGGAAAATCAAAATGAAAATAGCGTATATTGGGGCTACGGAAATACCTGTACTGATTGCATTCACTTTTGCCATTACTAAAGATTACTTCAGCATCCGACCAGTATTGCTCGCCACTATATACAACATTTTACGGGTTAAAAAAATATTTGTTTATTATGGGATATATCTGTTTGCAAAATAAATTAGAAAATAGAAACAAATTATTTTGGCAGATATAATTGAGAACAGTAATCCACCTGATGTCCGAGGGAGTGCAATTTAGATTGCATTGCACTTGTAAGCTTGTATGTACTTACTTGCTTACTTTACGGATTTATATTGCCTGCATAAAGATGCATTTGTCATGATGTTAAATTAAGTTTTTTTTAAATCTTCTTAAAATATCTGGATTTTTACCGCTATGGAAATGGAGACACGTTAATTCGCAACAATAAAATAAATTATTTTCTTAACTTTCAATTTTGATTTCGACAACTATCAGATTCTACAAAACCCTTAAATAATTAAACTAAAAATTCAGAAACGAAAAAAATGAATGGAGAAATACGTACAAAATCCAACTAACGGATGATCCAAGCAGAGGTACATTTTTCAATAGCCTTTTTTGACAGATCACGCGTGAATCCTGTCATGCTGTCATGATATTCATCATTGGATAATATCGTATTCGAACGAATAGACCACGTCACTGCGTGCTGGAAAATATAGCGACCGTAGCCGAGACCGTACACGAAGACCGTGGCGGCAGAATTCTGTCGCTACAACAACAACAACAACGAAGACCGTGGAGAGTCGATTCGGCGCCGTTCGCAGCAACTCGTATTGACGTATGGAACGACTTGGCGCATTTTACGTCGAGATCTTAAATTAAAAGCGTACAAAATACGGCTTTTGCAAGAGCTGAGCCGCTCGACCTTCCCAAGCGACATCACTTCGCTCTGTGGGTTCTTGAAAAGTTGCAAGAAGATCCAACGTTTTCGGGCCAAATTTTGTTCAGCGACGATTAGGCCCATTTCTGGCTACCTGAAGAGATTCAAGAGCTGCCATTTCATCCAGAGAAAACAACGGTTTGGTGTGGTTTGTGGGCCGGAGAAATCATCGGTTCATATTTCTTCAAAAATTATGCCGGTGAGAACGTAACCGTTGTTGTTGTTTTAGCGGCAGAATTCTGCCGAGTTGACAGTCCTTGGCCGGTATAATTCTGGGTCCGTTCCGGTTACGTAGACCCGACTGCCGTGGGAACGGAGAACGTAACCGTAAATGGAGGCGGCGCCACCATCATTTAATGGGTTTATTGAGAGAACACTTCGGTGAGCAGAAAATTTCATTTGGGCCGGTCAATTGGCCATCAAGATCGTGTGATATCACACCGTTAGACTTTTTCCTGTGGAGATATGTTAAGTCTAAAATCTATGCGGACAATCCCACTTCGATTCAGGCCTTGGAGCAAAACATCACGCGTATCATTCGCCAGTTACCAGTCGAAATGCTCGAACGAGCCATCGAAAATTGGACTCAACGGATGGAACATCTGAGACGTAGCCGCGGCCTAGATTTGAAATAGATAATCTTTAAAAAAATAAATACCAAATAATGATCTTTCGAATGATAATAAACATTCCCCATTAAATTAGAATTTTCTGTTTTTTTTTTTAAGTAGAGAACCTCGAAATGGATTACCCTTTAATAATTTCAAAATCATTGAAGCCGTAAAATCGAGAATATATGTCGAAATCTACCCGTTGACGTATTTGTAAATATTTATATGAACATTTTATTTTGGAGACAAAAGACAAAAAACACACCAACAAAAATCATTTTGAAGTACATATTTAAGTGATTTTCATAAAGATCGAAAATACAAAAATTTATCACGCCTTTATACTATTGGTTCATTTAAAGGTTTGGTCCGATTTTAAATTTGCAATTCAACTTCAATTTCTGGAAATGGGGTTGGTTCCTTCAGCCCAAAGGAGGTAAGTAGTATACATACATCTGTAAAAGGGATTCAAAATGTTGTATGTTCTCCAGTAATTGCAGCAAATACCAGGTGTACCGGTATAAAATAATATACTAATTTTAATTGGGAAAGTAAAAAAAAAAATTATTCAAAGTATTGACCATTGCTTTTTACACATTTTGACTACCCTTCTGGCAATTTGTGAATAACATGTTAATAGCAAAAAAACCAGACTCCTAATATTCGACTTCTGCGAAGGAATCGAAGTGCTGCTCAGCCAATGCGTGTCCTATCGATAAAAACAAATGATAATCGGAAGATATCAAGTCTGGTGAATACAGCAGTTTCAGTTGTGATAGACCACACCCTTCTGATCCCACCAAACACAGAGCATTGCCTTTCAACCGAATCGATCTTTTTTTGCGGTCGACGTTGATGGATTAACCAATGATTTTCTCCGTAAAGGATTCTAAACATAAATCCATTTTTCATCGTCAGTGACAATTCGATGCAAACCTCTCTTTCGTGTCTTTGAAACAAAATTTCACGAGTGTTTTTTCTGTTTTCCATTCGTGTTTCATTCAACTCATGTGGCACTCAATTTCCACACTTTTGGATCTTTCCAATAGTTTACAAATGGTCTGAAGTTGTTTGATGTGCAGCATTTAACATGGCTGCCATTTGCTTTTAACTCAAAGTATCATCTTGATCCAATATTGCTTGCAGTTTGGCGTCTTCAAACTTTTTTGGTGGTCTTCCACGTTCATCATTTCTCACATCCAAATCATTATCTCTGAACCGTTGAAACCATCTTTTGCATGTTGCTTCGACAAGCATTCGATGCGACTCTGCAGTACTTTTCTTAAAAAAATTAATGCTTCCCGCAAATCACTTTCCGGTAAAAATTTGACATTCCCAACACAAAGAAAAAAGATGATGTTGTTTGTTTAATGACTGACTGATGTCATGCCAACCAAACAAAAAAAAATTAAGGCTCGTTCACAACATATGTTCCCTATCAATGCATTTGAATCTTAAGGCTCACTTAATATCGGTATTTCGGATAAGATCCCTATTAAGTACCAGAGATCAATTGATGCAATTTTTTTCCAGCACCAAATACAAAATTGACCATCATATTTAACGAAGCAGCAGATACTGATGTATTCTGTACACACCCTGTTCTATCATTCATTATCAAACATAAACGGATTGAAGTCAGATGGAAAATCAAAATGAAAATAGCGTATATTGGGGCTACGGAAATACTTGTACTGATTGCATTCACTTTTGCCATTACTAAAGATTACTTCAGCATCCGACCAGTATTGCTCGCCACTATATACAACATTTTACGGGTTAAAAAAATATTTGTTTATTATGGGATATATCTGTTTGCAAAATAAATTAGAAAATAGAAACAAATTATTTTGGCAGATACAATTGAGAACAGTAATCCACCTGATGTCCGAGGGAGTGCAATTTAGATTGCATTTACTTGTAAGCTTGTAAGTATTTACTTGCTTAATTTACGGATTTATATTGCCTGCATAAAGATGCATTTGTCATGATGTTAAATTAAGTTTTTTAAATCCTCTTAAAATATCTGTTTTTTACCGCTATGGAAATGGAGACACGTTAATTCGCAACAATAAAATAAATTATTTTCTTAACTTTCAATTTTGATTTCGACAACTATCAGATTCTACAAAACCCTTAAATAATTAAACTAAAAATTCAAAAACGAAAAAAATGAATGGAGAAATAAGTACAAAATCCAACTAACGGATGACCCAAGTAGACCTACATTTTTCAATAGCCTTTTTTGACAGATCACGCGTGAATCCTGTCAAGCTGTCATGATGTTCATCATTGTATAATATCGTATTCGAACAAATAGACCACGTCACTGCGTGCTGGAAAATATAGCGGCCGTAGCCGAGAGTGTACACAAAGACCGTGGCGGCAGAATTCTGTCGCTACAACAACAACAACAACGAAGACCGTGGAGAGTCGATTCGGCGCCGTTCGCAGCAACTCGTATTGACGTATGGAACGACTTGGCGCATTTTACGTCGAGATCTTAAATTAAAAGCGTACAAAATACGGCTTTTGCAAGAGCTGAAGCCGCTCGACCTTCCCAAGCGACATCACTTCGCTCTGTGGGTTCTTGAAAAGTTGCAAGAAGATCCAACGTTTTCGGGCCAAATTTTGTTCAGCGACGATTAGGCTCATTTCTGGCTACCTGAAGAGATTCAAGAGCTGCCATTTCATCCAGAGAAAACAACGGTTTGGTGTGGTTTGTGGGCCGGAGAAATCATCGGTTTATATTTCTTCAGAAATTATGCCGGTGAGAACGTAACTGTTGTTGTTGTTTTAGCGGCAGAATTCTGCCGAGTTGACAGTCCTTGGCCGGTATAATTCCGGGTCCGTTCCGGTTACGTAGACCCGACTGTCGTGGGAACGGAGAACGTAACCGTAAATGGAGGCGGCGCCACTTCCGACACATCGCATCAATTAATGGGTTTATTGAGAGAACACTTCGGTGAGCAGAAAATTTCATTTGGGCCGGTCAATTGGCCATCAAGATCGTGTGATATCACACCGTTAGACTTTTTCCTGTGGAGATATGTTAAGTCTAAAATCTATGCGGACAATCCCACTTCGATTCAGGCCTTGGAGCAAAACATCACGCGTATCATTCGCCAGTTACCAGTCGAAATGCTCGAACGAGCCATCGAAAATTGGACTCAACGGATGGAACATCTGAGACGTAGCCGCGGCCTAGATTTGAAATAGATAATCTTTAAAAAAAGAAATACCAAATAATGATCTTTCGAATGATAATAAACATTCCCCATTAAATTAGAATTTTCTGTTTTTTTTTTTAAGTAGAGAACCTCGAAATGGATTACCCTTTAATAATTTCAAAATCATTGAAGCCGTAAAATCGAGAATATATGTCGAAATCTACCCGTTGACGTATTTGTAAATATTTATATGAACATTTTATTTTGGAGACAAAAGACAAAACACACACCAACAAAAATCATTTTGCAGTACATATTTAAGTGATTTTCATAAAGATCGAAAATACAAAAATTTATCACGCCTTTATACTATTGGTTCATTTAAAGGTTTGGTCCGATTTTAAATTTGCAATTCAACTTCAATTTCTGGAAATGGGGGTGGTTCCTTCAGCCCAAAGGAGGTAAGTAGTATACATACATCTGTAAAAGGGATTCAAAATGTTGTATGTTCTCCAGTAATTGCAGCAAATACCAGGTGTACCGGTATAAAATAATATACTAATTTTAATTGGGAAAGTAAAAAAAAAATTATTCAAAGTATTGACCATTGCTTTTTACACATTTTGACTACCCTTCTGGCAATTTGTGAATAACATGTTAATAGCACAAAAACCAGACTCCTAATATTCGACTTCTGCGAAGGAATCGAAGTACTGCTCAGCCAATGCGTGTCCTATCGATAAAAACAAATGATAATCGGAAGATATCAAGTCTGGTGAATACAGCAGTTTCAGTTGTGATATACCACACCCTTCTGATCCCACCAAACACAGAGCATTGCCTTTCAACCGAATCGATCTTTTTTTGCGGTCGACGTTGATGGATTAACCAATGATTTTCTCCGTAAAGGATTCTAAACATAAATCCATTTTTCATCGTCAGTGACAATTCGATGCAAACCTCTCTTTCGTGTCTTTGAAACAAAATTTCACGAGTGTTTTTTCTGTTTTCCATTCGTGTTTCATTCAATTCATGTGGCACTCAATTTCCACACTTTTGGATCTTTCCCATAGTTTACAAATGGTCTGAAGTTGTTTGATGTGCAACATTTAACATGGCTGCCATTTGCTTTTGACTCAAAGTATCATCTTGATCCAATATTGCTTGCAGTTTGGCGTCTTCAAACTTTTTTGGTGGTCTTCCACGTTCATCATTTCTCACATCCAAATCATTATCTCTGAACCGTTGAAACCATCTTTTGCATGTTGCTTCGACAAGCATTCGATGCGACTCTGCAGTACTTTTCTTAAAAAAATTAATGCTTTCCGCAAATCACTTTCCGGTAAAAATTTGACATTCCCAACACAAAGAAAAAAGATGATGTTGTTTGTTTAATGACTGACTGATGTCATGCCAACCAAACAAAAAAAAAATTAAGGCTCGTTCACAACATATGTTCCCTATTAATGTATTTGAATCTTAAGGCTCACTTAATATCGGTATTTCGGATGAGATCCCTATTAAGTACCAGAGATCAATTGATGCAATTTTTTTCCAGCACCAAATACAAAATTAACCATCATATTTAACGAAGCAGCAGATACTGATGTATTCTGTACACACTCTGTTCTATCATTCATTATCAAACATAAACGGATTGAAGTCAGATGAAAAATCAAAATGAAAATAGCGTATATTGGGGCTACGGAAATACCTGTACTGATTGCATTCACTTTTGCCATTACTAAAGATTACTTCAGCATCCGACCAGTATTGCTCGCCACTATATACAACATTTTACGGGTTAAATAAATATTTGTTTATTATGGGATATATCTGTTTGCAAAATAAATTAGAAAATAGAAACAAATTATTTTGGCAGATATAATTGAGAACAGTAATCCACCTGATGTCCGAGGGAGTGCAATTTAGATTGCATTGCACTTGTAAGCTTGTATGTACTTACTTGCTTACTTTACGGATTTATATTGCCTGCATAAAGATGCATTTGTCATGATGTTAAATTAAGTTTTTTTTAAATCTTCTTAAAATATCTGGATTTTTACCGCTATGGAAATGGAGACACGTTAATTCGCAACAATAAAATAAATTATTTTCTTAACTTTCAATTTTGATTTCGACAACTATCAGATTCTACAAAACCCTTAAATAATTAAACTAAAAATTCAGAAACGAAAAAAATGAATGGAGAAATACGTACAAAATCCAACTAACGGATGATCCAAGCAGAGGTACATTTTTCAATAGCCTTTTTTGACAGATCACGCGTGAATCCTGTCATGCTGTCATGATATTCATCATTGGATAATATCGTATTCGAACGAATAGACCACGTCACTGCGTGCTGGAAAATATAGCGACCGTAGCCGAGACCGTACACGAAGACCGTGGCGGCAGAATTCTGTCGCTACAACAACAACAACAACGAAGACCGTGGAGAGTCGATTCGGCGCCGTTCGCAGCAACTCGTATTGACGTATGGAACGACTTGGCGCATTTTACGTCGAGATCTTAAATTAAAAGCGTACAAAATACGGCTTTTGCAAGAGCTGAGCCGCTCGACCTTCCCAAGCGACATCACTTCGCTCTGTGGGTTCTTGAAAAGTTGCAAGAAGATCCAACGTTTTCGGGCCAAATTTTGTTCAGCGACGATTAGGCCCATTTCTGGCTACCTGAAGAGATTCAAGAGCTGCCATTTCATCCAGAGAAAACAACGGTTTGGTGTGGTTTGTGGGCCGGAGAAATCATCGGTTCATATTTCTTCAAAAATTATGCCGGTGAGAACGTAACCGTTGTTGTTGTTTTAGCGGCAGAATTCTGCCGAGTTGACAGTCCTTGGCCGGTATAATTCTGGGTCCGTTCCGGTTACGTAGACCCGACTGCCGTGGGAACGGAGAACGTAACCGTAAATGGAGGCGGCGCCACCATCATTTAATGGGTTTATTGAGAGAACACTTCGGTGAGCAGAAAATTTCATTTGGGCCGGTCAATTGGCCATCAAGATCGTGTGATATCACACCGTTAGACTTTTTCCTGTGGAGATATGTTAAGTCTAAAATCTATGCGGACAATCCCACTTCGATTCAGGCCTTGGAGCAAAACATCACGCGTATCATTCGCCAGTTACCAGTCGAAATGCTCGAACGAGCCATCGAAAATTGGACTCAACGGATGGAACATCTGAGACGTAGCCGCGGCCTAGATTTGAAATAGATAATCTTTAAAAAAATAAATACCAAATAATGATCTTTCGAATGATAATAAACATTCCCCATTAAATTAGAATTTTCTGTTTTTTTTTTTAAGTAGAGAACCTCGAAATGGATTACCCTTTAATAATTTCAAAATCATTGAAGCCGTAAAATCGAGAATATATGTCGAAATCTACCCGTTGACGTATTTGTAAATATTTATATGAACATTTTATTTTGGAGACAAAAGACAAAAAACACACCAACAAAAATCATTTTGAAGTACATATTTAAGTGATTTTCATAAAGATCGAAAATACAAAAATTTATCACGCCTTTATACTATTGGTTCATTTAAAGGTTTGGTCCGATTTTAAATTTGCAATTCAACTTCAATTTCTGGAAATGGGGGTGGTTCCTTCAGCCCAAAGGAGGTAAGTAGTATACATACATCTGTAAAAGGGATTCAAAATGTTGTATGTTCTCCAGTAATTGCAGCAAATACCAGGTGTACCGGTATAAAATAATATACTAATTTTAATTGGGAAAGTAAAAAAAAAAATTATTCAAAGTATTGACCATTGCTTTTTACACATTTTGACTACCCTTCTGGCAATTTGTGAATAACATGTTAATAGCAAAAAAACCAGACTCCTAATATTCGACTTCTGCGAAGGAATCGAAGTACTGCTCAGCCAATGCGTGTCCTATCGATAAAAACAAATGATAATCGGAAGATATCAAGTCTGGTGAATACAGCAGTTTCAGTTGTGATATACCACACCCTTCTGATCCCACCAAACACAGAGCATTGCCTTTCAACCGAATCGATCTTTTTTTGCGGTCGACGTTGATGGATTAACCAATGATTTTCTCCGTAAAGGATTCTAAACATAAATCCATTTTTCATCGTCAGTGACAATTCGATGCAAACCTCTCTTTCGTGTCTTTGAAACAAAATTTCACGAGTGTTTTTTCTGTTTTCCATTCGTGTTTCATTCAATTCATGTGGCACTCAATTTCCACACTTTTGGATCTTTCCCATAGTTTACAAATGGTCTGAAGTTGTTTGATGTGCAACATTTAACATGGCTGCCATTTGCTTTTGACTCAAAGTATCATCTTGATCCAATATTGCTTGCAGTTTGGCGTCTTCAAACTTTTTTGGTGGTCTTCCACGTTCATCATTTCTCACATCCAAATCATTATCTCTGAACCGTTGAAACCATCTTTTGCATGTTGCTTCGACAAGCATTCGATGCGACTCTGCAGTACTTTTCTTAAAAAAATTAATGCTTTCCGCAAATCACTTTCCGGTAAAAATTTGACATTCCCAACACAAAGAAAAAAGATGATGTTGTTTGTTTAATGACTGACTGATGTCATGCCAACCAAACAAAAAAAAAATTAAGGCTCGTTCACAACATATGTTCCCTATTAATGTATTTGAATCTTAAGGCTCACTTAATATCGGTATTTCGGATGAGATCCCTATTAAGTACCAGAGATCAATTGATGCAATTTTTTTCCAGCACCAAATACAAAATTAACCATCATATTTAACGAAGCAGCAGATACTGATGTATTCTGTACACACTCTGTTCTATCATTCATTATCAAACATAAACGGATTGAAGTCAGATGAAAAATCAAAATGAAAATAGCGTATATTGGGGCTACGGAAATACCTGTACTGATTGCATTCACTTTTGCCATTACTAAAGATTACATCAGCATCCGACCAGTATTGCTCGCCACTATATACAACATTTTACGGGTTAAATAAATATTTGTTTATTATGGGATATATCTGTTTGCAAAATAAATTAGAAAATAGAAACAAATTATTTTGGCAGATATAATTGAGAACAGTAATCCACCTGATGTCCGAGGGAGTGCAATTTAGATTGCATTGCACTTGTAAGCTTGTATGTACTTACTTGCTTACTTTACGGATTTATATTGCCTGCATAAAGATGCATTTGTCATGATGTTAAATTAAGTTTTTTTTAAATCTTCTTAAAATATCTGGATTTTTACCGCTATGGAAATGGAGACACGTTAATTCGCAACAATAAAATAAATTATTTTCTTAACTTTCAATTTTGATTTCGACAACTATCAGATTCTACAAAACCCTTAAATAATTAAACTAAAAATTCAGAAACGAAAAAAATGAATGGAGAAATACGTACAAAATCCAACTAACGGATGATCCAAGCAGAGGTACATTTTTCAATAGCCTTTTTTGACAGATCACGCGTGAATCCTGTCAAGCTGTCATGATATTCATCATTGGATAATATCGTATTCGAACGAATAGACCACGTCACTGCGTGCTGGAAAATATAGCGACCGTAGCCGAGACCGTACACGAAGACCGTGGCGGCAGAATTCTGTCGCTACAACAACAACAACAACGAAGACCGTGGAGAGTCGATTCGGCGCCGTTCGCAGCAACTCGTATTGACGTATGGAACGACTTGGCGCATTTTACGTCGAGATCTTAAATTAAAAGCGTACAAAATACGGCTTTTGCAAGAGCTGAGCCGCTCGACCTTCCCAAGCGACATCACTTCGCTCTGTGGGTTCTTGAAAAGTTGCAAGAAGATCCAACGTTTTCGGGCCAAATTTTGTTCAGCGACGATTAGGCCCATTTCTGGCTACCTGAAGAGATTCAAGAGCTGCCATTTCATCCAGAGAAAACAACGGTTTGGTGTGGTTTGTGGGCCGGAGAAATCATCGGTTCATATTTCTTCAAAAATTATGCCGGTGAGAACGTAACCGTTGTTGTTGTTTTAGCGGCAGAATTCTGCCGAGTTGACAGTCCTTGGCCGGTATAATTCTGGGTCCGTTCCGGTTACGTAGACCCGACTGCCGTGGGAACGGAGAACGTAACCGTAAATGGAGGCGGCGCCACCATCATTTAATGGGTTTATTGAGAGAACACTTCGGTGAGCAGAAAATTTCATTTGGGCCGGTCAATTGGCCATCAAGATCGTGTGATATCACACCGTTAGACTTTTTCCTGTGGAGATATGTTAAGTCTAAAATCTATGCGGACAATCCCACTTCGATTCAGGCCTTGGAGCAAAACATCACGCGTATCATTCGCCAGTTACCAGTCGAAATGCTCGAACGAGCCATCGAAAATTGGACTCAACGGATGGAACATCTGAGACGTAGCCGCGGCCTAGATTTGAAATAGATAATCTTTAAAAAAATAAATACCAAATAATGATCTTTCGAATGATAATAAACATTCCCCATTAAATTAGAATTTTCTGTTTTTTTTTTTAAGTAGAGAACCTCGAAATGGATTACCCTTTAATAATTTCAAAATCATTGAAGCCGTAAAATCGAGAATATATGTCGAAATCTACCCGTTGACGTATTTGTAAATATTTATATGAACATTTTATTTTGGAGACAAAAGACAAAAAACACACCAACAAAAATCATTTTGAAGTACATATTTAAGTGATTTTCATAAAGATCGAAAATACAAAAATTTATCACGCCTTTATACTATTGGTTCATTTAAAGGTTTGGTCCGATTTTAAATTTGCAATTCAACTTCAATTTCTGGAAATGGGGGTGGTTCCTTCAGCCCAAAGGAGGTAAGTAGTATACATACATCTGTAAAAGGGATTCAAAATGTTGTATGTTCTCCAGTAATTGCAGCAAATACCAGGTGTACCGGTATAAAATAATATACTAATTTTAATTGGGAAAGTAAAAAAAAAAATTATTCAAAGTATTGACCATTGCTTTTTACACATTTTGACTACCCTTCTGGCAATTTGTGAATAACATGTTAATAGCAAAAAAACCAGACTCCTAATATTCGACTTCTGCGAAGGAATCGAAGTACTGCTCAGCCAATGCGTGTCCTATCGATAAAAATAAAATGATAATCGGAAGATATCAAGTCTGGTGAATACAGCAGTTTCAGTTGTGATATACCACACCCTTCTGATCCCACCAAACACAGAGCATTGCCTTTCAACCGAATCGATCTTTTTTTGCGGTCGACGTTGATGGATTAACCAATGATTTTCTCCGTAAAGGATTCTAAACATAAATCCATTTTTCATCGTCAGTGACAATTCGATGCAAACCTCTCTTTCGTGTCTTTGAAACAAAATTTCACGAGTGTTTTTTCTGTTTTCCATTCGTGTTTCATTCAATTCATGTGGCACTCAATTTCCACACTTTTGGATCTTTCCCATAGTTTACAAATGGTCTGAAGTTGTTTGATGTGCAACATTTAACATGGCTGCCATTTGCTTTTGACTCAAAGTATCATCTTGATCCAATATTGCTTGCAGTTTGGCGTCTTCAAACTTTTTTGGTGGTCTTCCACGTTCATCATTTCTCACATCCAAATCATTATCTCTGAACCGTTGAAACCATCTTTTGCATGTTGCTTCGACAAGCATTCGATGCGACTCTGCAGTACTTTTCTTAAAAAAATTAATGCTTTCCGCAAATCACTTTCCGGTAAAAATTTGACATTCCCAACACAAAGAAAAAAGATGATGTTGTTTGTTTAATGACTGACTGATGTCATGCCAACCAAACAAAAAAAAAATTAAGGCTCGTTCACAACATATGTTCCCTATTAATGTATTTGAATCTTAAGGCTCACTTAATATCGGTATTTCGGATGAGATCCCTATTAAGTACCAGAGATCAATTGATGCAATTTTTTTCCAGCACCAAATACAAAATTAACCATCATATTTAACGAAGCAGCAGATACTGATGTATTCTGTACACACTCTGTTCTATCATTCATTATCAAACATAAACGGATTGAAGTCAGATGAAAAATCAAAATGAAAATAGCGTATATTGGGGCTACGGAAATACCTGTACTGATTGCATTCACTTTTGCCATTACTAAAGATTACATCAGCATCCGACCAGTATTGCTCGCCACTATATACAACATTTTACGGGTTAAATAAATATTTGTTTATTATGGGATATATCTGTTTGCAAAATAAATTAGAAAATAGAAACAAATTATTTTGGCAGATATAATTGAGAACAGTAATCCACCTGATGTCCGAGGGAGTGCAATTTAGATTGCATTGCACTTGTAAGCTTGTATGTACTTACTTGCTTACTTTACGGATTTATATTGCCTGCATAAAGATGCATTTGTCATGATGTTAAATTAAGTTTTTTTTAAATCTTCTTAAAATATCTGGATTTTTACCGCTATGGAAATGGAGACACGTTAATTCGCAACAATAAAATAAATTATTTTCTTAACTTTCAATTTTGATTTCGACAACTATCAGATTCTACAAAACCCTTAAATAATTAAACTAAAAATTCAGAAACGAAAAAAATGAATGGAGAAATACGTACAAAATCCAACTAACGGATGATCCAAGCAGAGGTACATTTTTCAATAGCCTTTTTTGACAGATCACGCGTGAATCCTGTCAAGCTGTCATGATATTCATCATTGGATAATATCGTATTCGAACGAATAGACCACGTCACTGCGTGCTGGAAAATATAGCGACCGTAGCCGAGACCGTACACGAAGACCGTGGCGGCAGAATTCTGTCGCTACAACAACAACAACAACGAAGACCGTGGAGAGTCGATTCGGCGCCGTTCGCAGCAACTCGTATTGACGTATGGAACGACTTGGCGCATTTTACGTCGAGATCTTAAATTAAAAGCGTACAAAATACGGCTTTTGCAAGAGCTGAGCCGCTCGACCTTCCCAAGCGACATCACTTCGCTCTGTGGGTTCTTGAAAAGTTGCAAGAAGATCCAACGTTTTCGGGCCAAATTTTGTTCAGCGACGATTAGGCCCATTTCTGGCTACCTGAAGAGATTCAAGAGCTGCCATTTCATCCAGAGAAAACAACGGTTTGGTGTGGTTTGTGGGCCGGAGAAATCATCGGTTCATATTTCTTCAAAAATTATGCCGGTGAGAACGTAACCGTTGTTGTTGTTTTAGCGGCAGAATTCTGCCGAGTTGACAGTCCTTGGCCGGTATAATTCTGGGTCCGTTCCGGTTACGTAGACCCGACTGTCGTGGGAACGGAGAACGTAACCGTAAATGGAGGCGGCGCCACCATCATTTAATGGGTTTATTGAGAGAACACTTCGGTGAGCAGAAAATTTCATTTGGGCCGGTCAATTGGCCATCAAGATCGTGTGATATCACACCGTTAGACTTTTTCCATCGAAAATTGGACTCAACGGATGGAACATCTGAGACGTAGCCGCGGCCTAGAATAAATACCAAATAATGATCTTTCGAATGATAATAAACATTCCCCATTAAATTAGAATTTTCTGTTTTTTTTTTAAGTAGAGAACCTCGAAATGGATTACCCTTTAATAATTTCAAAATCATTGAAGCCGTAAAATCGAGAATATATGTCGAAATCTACCCGTTGACGTATTTGTAAATATTTATATGAACATTTTATTTTAGAGACAAAAGACAAAAAACACACAAACAAAAATCATTTTGAAGTACATATTTAAGTGATTTTCATAAAGATCGAAAATACAAAAATTTATCACGCCTTTATACTATTGGTTCATTTAAAGGTTTGGTCCGATTTTAAATTTACAATTCAACTTCAATTTCTGGAAATGGGGGTGGTTCCTTCAGCCCAAAGGAGGTAAGAAGTATACATACATCTGTAAAAGGGATTCAAAATGTTGTATGTTCTCCAGTAATTGCAGCAAATACCAGGTGTACCGGTATAAAATAATATACTAATTTTGAATGGGAAAGTAAAAAAAAAAATTATTCAAAGTATTGACCATTGCTTTTTACATATTTTGACTACCCTTCTGGCAATTTGTGAATAACATGTTAATAGCAAAAAAACCAGACTCCTAATATTCGACTTCTGCGAAGGAATCGAAGTGCTGCTCAGCCAATGCGTGTCCTATCGATAAAAACAAATGATAATCGGAAGGTATCAAGTCTGGTGAATACAGCAGTTTCAGTTGTGATATACCACACCCTTCTGATCCCACCAAACACAGAGCATTGCCTTTCAACCGAATCGATCTTTTTTTGCGGTCGACGTTGATGGATTAACCAATGATTTTCTCCGTAAAGGATTCTAAACATAAATCCATTTTTCATCGTCAGTGACAATTCGATGCAAACCTCTCTTTCGTGTCTTTGAAACAAAATTTCACGAGTGTTTTTTCTGTTTTCCATTCGTGTTTCATTCAATTCATGTGGCACTCAATTTCCACACTTTCGGATCTTTCCCATAGTTTACAAATGGTCTGAAGTTGTTTGATGTGCAACATTTAACATGGCTGCCATTTGCTTTTGACTCAAAGTATCATCTTGATCCAATATTGCTTGCAGTTTGGCGTCTTCAAACTTTTTTGGTGGTCTTCCACGTTCATCATTTCTCACATCCAAATCATTATCTCTGAACCGTTGAAACCATCTTTTGCATGTTGCTTCGACAAGCATTCGATGCGACTCTGCAGTACTTTTCTTAAAAAAATTAATGCTTTCCGCAAATCACTTTCCGGTAAAAATTTGACATTCCCAACACAAAGAAAAAAGATGATGTTGTTTGTTTAATGACTGACTGATGTCATGCCAACCAAACAAAAAAAAAATTAAGGCTCGTTCACAACATATGTTCCCTATTAATGTATTTGAATCTTAAGGCTCACTTAATATCGGTATTTCGGATGAGATCCCTATTAAGTACCAGAGATCAATTGATGCAATTTTTTTCCAGCACCAAATACAAAATTAACCATCATATTTAACGAAGCAGCAGATACTGATGTATTCTGTACACACTCTGTTCTATCATTCATTATCAAACATAAACGGATTGAAGTCAGATGGAAAATCAAAATGAAAATAGCGTATATTGGGGCTACGGAAATACCTGTACTGATTGCATTCACTTTTGCCATTACTAAAGATTACTTCAGCATCCGACCAGTATTGCTCGCCACTATATACAACATTTTACGGGTTAAAAAAATATTTGTTTATTATGGGATATATCTGTTTGCAAAATAAATTAGAAAATAGAAACAAATTATTTTGGCAGATATAATTGAGAACAGTAATCCACCTGATGTCCGAGGGAGTGCAATTTAGATTGCATTGCACTTGTAAGCTTGTATGTACTTACTTGCTTACTTTACGGATTTATATTGCCTGCATAAAGATGCATTTGTCATGATGTTAAATTAAGTTTTTTTAAATCTTCTTAAAATATCTGGATTTTTACCGCTATGGAAATGGAGACACGTTAATTCGCAACAATAAAATAAATTATTTTCTTAACTTTCAATTTTGATTTCGACAACTATCAGATTCTACAAAACCCTTAAATAATTAAACTAAAAATTCAGAAACGAAAAAAATGAATGGAGAAATACGTACAAAATCCAACTAACGGATGATCCAAGTAGAGGTACATTTTTCAATAGCCTTTTTTGACAGATCACGCGTGAATCCTGTCAAGCTGTCATGATATTCATCATTCGATAATATCGTATTCGAACGAATAGACCACGTCACTGCGTGCTGGAAAATATAGCGACCGTAGCCGAGACCGTACACGAAGACCGTGGCGGCAGAATTCTGTCGCTACAACAACAACGAAGACCGTGGAGAGTCGATTCGGCGCCGTTCGCAGCAACTCGTATTGACGTATGGAACGACTTGGCGCATTTTACGTCGAGATCTTAAATTAAAAGCGTACAAAATACGGCTTTTGCAAGAGCCGAGCCGCTCGACCTTCCCAAGCGACATCACTTCGCTCTGTGGGTTCTTGAAAAGTTGCAAGAAGATCCAACGTTTTCGGGCCAAATTTTGTTCAGCGACGATTAGGCCCATTTCTGGCTACCTGAAGAGATTCAAGAGCTGCCATTTCATCCAGAGAAAACAACGGTTTGGTGTGGTTTGTGGGCCGGAGAAATCATCGGTTCATATTTCTTCAAAAATTATGCCGGTGAGAACGTAACCGTTGTTGTTGTTTTAGCGGCAGAATTCTGCCGAGTTGACAGTCCTTGGCCGGTATAATTCCGGGTCCGTTCCGGTTACGTAGACCCGACTGTCGTAGGAACGGAGAACGTAACCGTAAATGGAGGCGGCGCCACCATCATTTAATGGGTTTATTGAGAGAACACTTCGGTGAGCAGAAAATTTCATTTGGGCCGGTCAATTGGCCATCAAGATCGTGTGATATCACACCGTTAGACTTTTTCCTGTGGAGATATGTTAAGTCTAAAATCTATGCGGACAATCCCACTTCGATTCAGGCCTTGGAGCAAAACATCACGCGTATCATTCGCCAGTTACCAGTCGAAATGCTCGAACGAGCCATCGAAAATTGGACTCAACGGATGGAACATCTGAGACGTAGCCGCGGCCTAGATTTGAAATAGATAATCTTTAAAAAAATAAATACCAAATAATGATCTTTCGAATGATAATAAACATTCCCCATTAAATTAGAATTTTCTGTTTTTTTTTTTTTAAGTAGAGAACCTCGAAATGGATTACCCTTTAATAATTTCAAAATCATTGAAGCCGTAAAATCGAGAATATATGTCGAAATCTACCCGTTGACGTATTTGTAAATATTTATATGAACATTTTATTTTAGAGACAAAAGACAAAAAACACACCAACAAAAATCATTTTGAAGTACATATTTAAGTGATTTTCATAAAGATCGAAAATACAAAAATTTATCACGCCTTTATACTATTGGTTCATTTAAAGGTTTGGTCCGATTTTAAATTTGCAATTCAACTTCAATTTCTGGAAATGGGGGTGGTTCCTTCAGCCCAAAGGAGGTAAGAAGTATACATACATCTGTAAAAGGGATTCAAAATGTTGTATGTTCTCCAGTAATTGCAGCAAATACCAGGTGTACCGGTATAAAATAATATACTAATTTTGAATGGGAAAGTAAAAAAAAATATTATTCAAAGTATTGACCATTGCTTTTTACACATTTTGACTACCCTTCTGGCAATTTGTGAATAACATGTTAATAGCAAAAAAACCAGACTCCTAATATTCGACTTCTGCGAAGGAATCGAAGTGCTGCTCAGCCAATGCGTGTCCTATCGATAAAAACAAATGATAATCGGAAGATACCAAGTCTGGTGAATACAGCAGTTTCAGTTGTGATATACCATACCCTTCTGATCCCACCAAACACAGAGCATTGCCTTTCAACCGAATCGATCTTTTTTTGCGGTCGACGTTGATGGATTAACCAATGATTTTCTCCGTAAAGGATTCTAAACATAAATCCATTTTTCATCGTCAGTGACAATTCGATGCAAACCTCTCTTTCGTGTCTTTGAAACAAAATTTCACGAGTGTTTTTTCTGTTTTCCATTCGTGTTTCATTCAATTCATGTGGCACTGAATTTCCACACTTTTGGATCTTTCCCATAGTTTACAAATGGTCTGAAGTTGTTTGATGTGCAACATTTAACATGGCTGCCATTTGCTTTTGACTCAAAGTATCATCTTGATCCAATATTGCTTGCAGTTTGGCGTCTTCAAACTTTTTTGGTGGTCTTCCACGTTCATCATTTCTCACATCCAAATCATTATCTCTGAACCGTTGAAACCATCTTTTGCATGTTGCTTCGACAAGCATTCGATGCGACTCTGCAGTACTTTTCTTAAAAAAATTAATGCTTTCCGCAAATCACTTTCCGGTAAAAATTTGACATTCCCAACACAAAGAAAAAAGATGATGTTGTTTGTTTAATGACTGACTGATGTCATGCCAACCAAACAAAAAAAAAATTAAGGCCCGTTCACAACATATGTTCCCTATTAATGTATTTGAATCTTAAGGCTCACTTAATATCGGTATTTCGGATGAGATCCCTATTAAGTACCAGAGATCAATTGATGCAATTTTTTTCCAGCACCAAATACAAAATTAACCATCATATTTAACGAAGCAGCAGATACTGATGTATTCTGTACACACTCTGTTCTATCATTCATTATCAAACATAAACGGATTGAAGTCAGATGAAAAATCAAAATGAAAATAGCGTATATTGGGGCTACGGAAATACCTGTACTGATTGCATTCACTTTTGCCATTACTAAAGATTACTTCAGCATCCGACCAGTATTGCTCGCCACTATATACAACATTTTACGGGTTAAAAAAATATTTGTTTATTATGGGATATATCTGTTTGCAAAATAAATTAGAAAATAGAAACAAATTATTTTGGCAGATATAATTGAGAACAGTAATCCACCTGATGTCCGAGGGAGTGCAATTTAGATTGCATTGCACTTGTAAGCTTGTATGTACTTACTTGCTTACTTTACGGATTTATATTGCCTGCATAAAGATGCATTTGTCATGATGTTAAATTAAGTTTTTTAAATCCTCTTAAAATATCTGGATTTTTACCGCTATGGAAATGGAGACACGTTAATTCGCAACAATAAAATAAATTATTTTCTTAACTTTCAATTTTGATTTCGACAACTATCAGATTCTACAAAACCCTTAAATAATTAAACTAAAAATTCAGAAACGAAAAAAATGAATGGAGAAATACGTACAAAATCCAACTAACGGATGATCCAAGTAGAGGTACATTTTTCAATAGCCTTTTTTGACAGATCACGCGTGAATCCTGTCAAGCTGTCATGATATTCATCATTGGATAATATCGTATTCGAACGAATAGACCACGTCACTGCGTGTTGGAAAATATAGCGACCGTAGCCGAGACCGTACACGAAGACCGTGGCGGCAGAATTCTGTCGCTACAACAACAACAACAACGAAGACCGTGGAGAGTCGATTCGGCGCCGTTCGCAGCAACTCGTATTGACGTATGGAACGACTTGGCGCATTTTACGTCGAGATCTTAAATTAAAAGCGTACAAAATACGGCTTTTGCAAGAGCTGGAGCCGCTCGACCTTCCCAAGCGACATCACTTCGGTCTGTGGGTTCTTGAAAAGTTGCAAGAAGATCCAACGTTTTCGGGCCAAATTTTGTTCAGCGACGATTAGGCCCATTTCTGGCTACCTGAAGAGATTCAAGAGCTGCCATTTCATCCAGAGAAAACAACGGTTTAGTGTGGTTTGTGGGCCGGAGAAATCATCGGTTTATATTTCTTCAAAAATTATGCCGGTGAGAACGTAACCGTTGTTGTTGTTTTAGCGGCAGAATTCTGCCGAGTTGACAGTCCTTGGCCGGTATAATTCCGGGTCCGTTCCGGTTACGTAGACCCGACTGTCGTGGGAACGGAGAACGTAACCGTAAATGGAGGCGGCGCCACTTCCGACACATCGCATCAATTAATGGGTTTATTGAGAGAACACTTCGGTGAGCAGAAAATTTCATTTGGGCCGGTTAGACTTTTTCCTGTGGAGATATGTTAAGTCTAAAATCTATGCGGACAATCCCACTTCGATTTAGGCCTTGGAGCAAAACATCACGCGTATCATTCGCCAGTTACCAGTCGAAATGCTCGAGCGAGCCATCGAAAATTGGACTCAACGGATGGAACATCTGAGACGTAGCCGCGGCCTAGATTTGAAATAGATAATCTTTAAAAAAATAAATACTAAATAATGATCTTTCGAATGATAATAAACATTCCCCATTAAATTAGAATTTTCTGTTTTTTTTTTTAAGTAGAGAACCTCGAAATGGATTACCCTTTAATAATTTCAAAATCATTGAAGCCGTAAAATCGAGAATATATGTCGAAATCTACCCGTTGACGTATTTGTAAATATTTATATGAACATTTTATTTTGGAGACAAAAGACAAAAAACACACCAACTAAAATCATTTTGAAGTACATATTTAAGTGATTTTCATAAAGATCGAAAATACAAAAATTTATCACGCCTTTATACTATTGGTTCATTTAAAGGTTTGGTCCGATTTTAAATTTGCAATTCAACTTCAATTTCTGGAAATGGGGGTGGTTCCTTCAGCCCAAAAGAGGTAAGTAGTATACATACATCTGTAAAAGGGATTCAAAATGTTGTATGTTCTCCAGTAATTGCAGCAAATATCAGGTGTACCGGTATAAAATAATATACTAATTTTAATTGGGAAAGTAAAAAAAAAAATTATTCAAAGTATTGACCATTGCTTTTTACACATTTTGACTACCCTTCTGGCAATTTGTGAATAACATGTTAATAGCAAAAAAACCAGACTCCTAATATTCGACTTCTGCGAAGGAATCGAAGTGCTGCTCAGCCAATGCGTGTCCTATCGATAAAAACAAATGATAATCGGAAGATATCAAGTCTGGTGAATACAGCAGTTTCAGTTGTGATATACCACACCATTCTGATCCCACCAAACACAGAGCATTGCCTTTCAACCGAATCGATCTTTTTTTGCGGTCGACGTTGATGGATTAACCAATGATTTTCTCCGTAAAGGATTCTAAACATAAATCCATTTTTCATCGTCAGTGACAATTCGATGCAAACCTCTCTTTCGTGTCTTTGAAACAAAATTTCACGAGTGTTTTTTCTGTTTTCCATTCGTGTTTCATTCAATTCATGTGGCACTCAATTTCCACACTTTTGGATCTTTCCCATAGTTTACAAATGGTCTGAAGTTGTTTGATGTGCAACATTTAACATGGCTGCCATTTGCTTTTGACTCAAAGTATCATCTTGATCCAATATTGCTTGCAGTTTGGCGTCTTCAAACTTTTTTGGTGGTCTTCCACGTTCATCATTTCTCACATCCAAATCATTATCTCTGAACCGTTGAAACCATCTTTTGCATGTTGCTTCGACAAGCATTCGATGCGACTCTGCAGTACTTTTCTTAAAAAAATTAATGCTTTCCGCAAATCACTTTCCGGTAAAAATTTGACATTCCCAACACAAAGAAAAAAGATGATGTTGTTTGTTTAATGACTGACTGATGTCATGCCAACCAAACAAAAAAAAAATTAAGGCTCGTTCACAACATATGTTCCCTATTAATGTATTTGAATCTTAAGGCTCACTTAATATCGGTATTTCGGATGAGATCCCTATTAAGTACCAGAGATTAATTGATGCAATTTTTTTCCAGCACCAAATACAAAATTAACCATCATATTTAACGAAGCAGCAGATACTGATGTATTCTGTACACACTCTGTTCTATCATTCATTATCAAACATAAACGGATTGAAGTCAGATGGAAAATCAAAATGAAAATAGCGTATATTGGGGCTACGGAAATACCTGTACTGATTGCATTCACTTTTGCCATTACTAAAGATTACTTCAGCATCCGACCAGTATTGCTCGCCACTATATACAACATTTTACGGGTTAAATAAATATTTGTTTATTATGGGATATATCTGTTTGCAAAATAAATTAGAAAATAGAAACAAATTATTTTGGCAGATATAATTGAGAACAGTAATCCACCTGATGTCCGAGGGAGTGCAATTTAGATTGCATTGCACTTGTAAGCTTGTATGTACTTACTTGCTTACTTTACGGATTTATATTGCCTGCATAAAGATGCATTTGTCATGATGTTAAATTAAGTTTTTTTAAATCTTCTTAAAATATCTGGATTTTTACCGCTATGGAAATGGAGACACGTTAATTCGCAACAATAAAATAAATTATTTTCTTAACTTTCAATTTTGATTTCGACAACTATCAGATTCTACAAAACCCTTAAATAATTAAACTAAAAATTCAGAAACGAAAAAAATGAATGGAGAAATACGTACAAAATCCAACTAACGGATGATCCAAGCAGAGGTACATTTTTCAATAGCTTTTTTTGACAGATCACGCGTGAATCCTGTCAAGCTGTCATGATATTCATCATTGGATAATATCGTATTCGAACGAATAGACCACGTCACTGCGTGCTGGAAAATATAGCGACCGTAGCCGAGACCGTACACGAAGACCGTGGCGGCAGAATTCTGTCGCTACAACAACAACAACAACGAAGACCGTGGAGAGTCGATTCGGCGCCGTTCGCAGCAACTCGTATTGACGTATGGAACGACTTGGCGCATTTTACGTCGAGATCTTAAATTAAAAGCGTACAAAATACGGCTTTTGCAAGAGCTGAGCCGCTCGACCTTCCCAAGCGACATCACTTCGCTCTGTGGGTTCTTGAAAAGTTGCAAGAAGATCCAACGTTTTCGGGCCAAATTTTGTTCAGCGACGATTAGGCCCATTTCTGGCTACCTGAAGAGATTCAAGAGCTGCCATTTCATCCAGAGAAAACAACGGTTTGGTGTGGTTTGTGGGCCGGAGAAATCATCGGTTCATATTTCTTCAAAAATTATGCCGGTGAGAACGTAACCGTTGTTGTTGTTTTAGCGGCAGAATTCTGCCGAGTTGACAGTCCTTGGCCGGTATAATTCTGGGTCCGTTCCGGTTACGTAGACCCGACTGTCGTGGGAACGGAGAACGTAACCGTAAATGGAGGCGGCGCCACCATCATTTAATGGGTTTATTGAGAGAACACTTCGGTGAGCAGAAAATTTCATTTGGGCCGGTCAATTGGCCATCAAGATCGTGTGATATCACACCGTTAGACTTTTTCCTGTGGAGATATGTTAAGTCTAAAATCTATGCGGACAATCCCACTTCGATTCAGGCCTTGGAGCAAAACATCACGCGTATCATTCGCCACATCACGCGTATCATTCGCCAGTTACCAGTCGAAATGCTCGAACGAGCCATCGAAAATTGGACTCAACGGATGGAACATCTGAGACGTAGCCGCGGCCTAGATTTGAAATAGATAATCTTTAAAAAAATAAATACCAAATAATGATCTTTCGAATGATAATAAACATTCCCCATTAAATTAGAATTTTCTGTTTTTTTTTTTAAGTAGAGAACCTCGAAATGGATTACCCTTTAATAATTTCAAAATCATTGAAGCCGTAAAATCGAGAATATATGTCGAAATCTACCCGTTGACGTATTTGTAAATATTTATATGAACATTTTATTTTAGAGACAAAAGACAAAAAACACACCAACAAAAATCATTTTGAAGTACATATTTAAGTGATTTTCATAAAGATCGAAAATACAAAAATTTATCACGCCTTTATACTATTGGTTCATTTAAAGGTTTGGTCCGATTTTAAATTTGCAATTCAACTTCAATTTCTGGAAATGGGGGTGGTTCCTTCAGCCCAAAGGAGGTAAGAAGTATACATACATCTGTAAAAGGGATTCAAAATGTTGTATGTTCTCCAGTAATTGCAGCAAATACCAGGTGTACCGGTATAAAATAATATACTAATTTTGAATGGGAAAGTAAAAAAAAAAATTATTCAAAGTATTGACCATTGCTTTTTACACATTTTGACTACCCTTCTGGCAATTTGTGAATAACATGTTAATAGCAAAAAAACCAGACTCCTAATATTCGACTTCTGCGAAGGAATCGAAGTGCTGCTCAGCCAATGCGTGTCCTATCGATAAAAACAAATGATAATCGGAAGATACCAAGTCTGGTGAATACAGCAGTTTCAGTTGTGATATACCATACCCTTCTGATCCCACCAAACACAGAGCATTGCCTTTCAACCGAATCGATCTTTTTTTGCGGTCGACGTTGATGGATTAACCAATGATTTTCTCCGTAAAGGATTCTAAACATAAATCCATTTTTCATCGTCAGTGACAATTCGATGCAAACCTCTCTTTCGTGTCTTTGAAACAAAATTTCACGAGTGTTTTTTCTGTTTTCCATTCGTGTTTCATTCAATTCATGTGGCACTCAATTTCCACACTTTTGGATCTTTCCCATAGTTTACAAATGGTCTGAAGTTGTTTGATGTGCAACATTTAACATGGCTGCCATTTGCTTTTGACTCAAAGTATCATCTTGATCCAATATTGCTTGCAGTTTGGCGTCTTCAAACTTTCTTGGTGGTCTTCCACGTTCATCATTTCTCACATCCAAATCATTATCTCTGAACCGTTGAAACCATCTTTTGCATGTTGCTTCGACAAGCATTCGATGCGACTCTGCAGTACTTTTCTTAAAAAAATTAATGCTTTCCGCAAATCACTTTCCGGTAAAAATTTGACATTCCCAACACAAAGAAAAAAGATGATGTTGTTTGTTTAATGACTGACTGATGTCATGCCAACCAAACAAAAAATAAATTAAGGCCCGTTCACAACATATGTTCCCTATTAATGTATTTGAATCTTAAGGCTCACTTAATATCGGTATTTCGGATGAGATCCCTATTAAGTACCAGAGATCAATTGATGCAATTTTTTTCCAGCACCAAATACAAAATTAACCATCATATTTAACAAAGCAGCAGATACTGATGTATTCTGTACACACTCTGTTCTATCATTCATTATCAAACATAAACGGATTGAAGTCAGATGAAAAATCAAAATGAAAATAGCGTATATTGGGGCTACGGAAATACCTGTACTGATTGCATTCACTTTTGCCATTACTAAAGATTACTTCAGCATCCGACCAGTATTGCTCGCCACTATATACAACATTTTACGGGTTAAAAAAATATTTGTTTATTATGGGATATATCTGTTTGCAAAATAAATTAGAAAATAGAAACAAATTATTTTGGCAGATATAATTGAGAACAGTAATCCACCTGATGTCCGAGGGAGTGCAATTTAGATTGCATTGCACTTGTAAGCTTGTATGTACTTACTTGCTTACTTTACGGATTTATATTGCATAAAGATGCATTTGTCATGATGTTAAATTAAGTTTTTAAATCCTCTTAAAATATCTGGATTTTTACCGCTATGGAAATGGAGACACGTTAATTCGCAACAATAAAATAAATTATTTTCTTAACTTTCAATTTTGATTTCGACAACTATCAGATTCTACAAAACCCTTAAATAATTAAACTAAAAATTCAGAAACGAAAAAAATGAATGGAGAAATACGTACAAAATCCAACTAACGGATTATCCAAGTAGAGGTACATTTTTCAATAGCCTTTTTTGACAGATCACGCGTGAATCCTGTCAAGCTGTCATGATATTCATCATTGGATAATATCGTATTCGAACGAATAGACCACGTCACTGCGTGCTGGAAAATATAGCGACCGTAGCCGAGACCGTACACGAAGACCGTGGCGGCAGAATTCTGTCGCTACAACAACAACAACAACGAAGACCGTGGAGAGTCGATTCGGCGCCGTTCGCAGCAACTCGTATTGACGTATGGAACGACTTGGCGCATTTTACGTCGAGATCTTAAATTAAAAGCGTACAAAATACGGCTTTTGCAAGAGCTGAAGCCGCTCGACCTTCCCAAGCGACATCACTTCGCTCTGTGGGTTCTTGAAAAGTTGCAAGAAGATCCAACGTTTTCGGGCCAAATTTTGTTCAGCGACGATTAGGCCCATTTCTGGCTACCTGAAGAGATTCAAGAGCTGCCATTTCATCCAGAGAAAACAACGGTTTGGTGTGGTTTGTGGGCCGGAGAAATCATCGGTTTATATTTCTTCAAAAATTATGCCGGTGAGAACGTAACCGTTGTTGTTGTTTTAGCGGCAGAATTCTGCCGAGTTGACAGTCCTTGGCCGGTATAATTCCGGGTCCGTTCCGGTTACGTAGACCCGACTGTCGTGGGAACGGAGAACGTAACCGTAAATGGAGGCGGCGCCACTTCCGACACATCGCATCAATTAATGGGTTTATTGAGAGAACACTTCGGTGAGCAGAAAATTTCATTTGGGCCGGTCAATTGGCCATCAAGATCGTGTGATATCACACCGTTAGACTTTTTCCTGTGGAGATATGTTAAGTCTAAAATCTATGCGGACAATCCCACTTCGATTTAGGCCTTGGAGCAAAACATCACGCGTATCATTCGCCAGTTACCAGTCGAAATGCTCGAACGAGCCATCGAAAATTGGACTCAACGGATGGAACATCTGAGACGTAGCCGCGGCCTAGATTTGAAATAGATAATCTTTAAAAAAATAAATACCTAATAATGATCTTTCGAATGATAATAAACATTCCCCATTAAATTAGAATTTTCTGTTTTTTTTTTTAAGTAGAGAACCTCGAAATGGATTACCCTTTAATAATTTCAAAATCATTGAAGCCGTAAAATCGAGAATATATGTCGAAATCTACCCGTTGACGTATTTGTAAATATTTATATGAACATTTTATTTTAGAGACAAAAGACAAAAAACACACCAACAAAAATCATTTTGAAGTACATATTTAAGTGATTTTCATAAAGATCGAAAATACAAAAATTTATCACGCCTTTATACTATTGGTTCATTTAAAGGTTTGGTCCGATTTTAAATTTGCAATTCAACTTCAATTTCTGGAAATGGGGGTGGTTCCTTCAGCCCAAAGGAGGTAAGAAGTATACATACATCTGTAAAAGGGATTCAAAATGTTGTATGTTCTCCAGTAATTGCAGCAAATACCAGGTGTACCGGTATAAAATAATATACTAATTTTGAATGGGAAAGTAAAAAAAAAAATTATTCAAAGTATTGACCATTGCTTTTTACACATTTTGACTACCCTTCTGGCAATTTGTGAATAACATGTTAATAGCAAAAAAACCAGACTCCTAATATTCGACTTCTGCGAAGGAATCGAAGTGCTGCTCAGCCAATGCGTGTCCTATCGATAAAAACAAATGATAATCGGAAGATACCAAGTCTGGTGAATACAGCAGTTTCAGTTGTGATATACCATACCCTTCTGATCCCACCAAACACAGAGCATTGCCTTTCAACCGAATCGATCTTTTTTTGCGGTCGACGTTGATGGATTAACCAATGATTTTCTCCGTAAAGGATTCTAAACATAAATCCATTTTTCATCGTCAGTGACAATTCGATGCAAACCTCTCTTTCGGGTCTTTGAAACAAAATTTCACGAGTGTTTTTTCTGTTTTCCATTCGTGTTTCATTCAATTGATGTGGCACTCAATTTCCACACTTTCGGATCTTTCCCATAGTTTACAAATGGTCTGAAGTTGTTTGATGTGCAACATTTAACATGGCTGCCATTTGCTTTTGACTCAAAGTATCATCTTGATCCAATATTGCTTGCAGTTTGGCGTCTTCAAACTTTTTTGGTGGTCTTCCACGTTCATCATTTCTCACATCCAAATCATTATCTCTGAACCGTTGAAACCATCTTTTGCATGTTGCTTCGACAAGCATTCGATGCGACTCTGCAGTACTTTTCTTAAAAAAATTAATGCTTTCCGCAAATCACTTTCCGGTAAAAATTTGACATTCCCAACACAAAGAAAAAAGATGATGTTGTTTGTTTAATGACTGACTGATGTCATGCCAACCAAACAAAAACAATTAAGGCTCGTTCACAACATATGTTCCCTGTCAACGCATTTGAATCTTAAGGCTTACTTAATATCGGTATTTCGGATAAGATCCCTATTAAGTACCAGAGATCAATTGATGCAATTTTTTTCCAGCACCAAATACAAAATTGACCATCATATTTAACGAAGCAGCAGATACTGATGTATTCTGTACACACTCTGTTCTATCATTCATTATTAAACATAAACGGATTGAAGTCAGATGGAAAATCAAAATGAAAATAGCGTATATTGGAGCTACGGAAATACCTGTACTGATTGCATTCACTTTTGCCATTACTAAAGATTACTTCAGCATCCGACCAGTATTGCTCGCCACTATATACAACATTTTACGGGTTAAAAAAATATTTGTTTATTATGGGATATATCTGTTTGCAAAATAAATTAGAAAATAGAAACAAATTATTTTGGCAGATATAATTGAGAACAGTAATCCACCTGATGTCCGAGGGAGTGCAATTTAGATTGCATTGCACTTGTAAGCTTGTATGTACTTACTTGCTTACTTTACGGATTTATATTGCCTGCATAAAGATGCATTTGTCATGATGTTAAATTAAGTTTTTTTAAATCTTCTTAAAATATCTAGATTTTTACCGCTATGGAAATGGAGACACGTTAATTCGCAACAATAAAATAAATTATTTTCTTAACTTTCAATTTTGATTTCGACAACTATCAGATTCTACAAAACCCTTAAATAATTTAACTAAAAATTCAGAAACGAAAAAAATGAATGGAGAAATACGTACAAAATCCAACTAACGGATGATCCAAGTAGAGGTACATTTTTCAATAGCCTTTTTTGACAGATCACGCGTGAATCCTGTCAAGCTGTCATGATATTCATCATTGGATAATATCGTATTCGAACGAATAGACCACGTCACTGCGTGCTGGAAAATATAGCGACCGTAGCCGAGACCGTACACGAAGACCGTGGCGGCAGAATTCTGTCGCTACAACAACAACAACAACGAAGACCGTGGAGAGTCGATTCGGCGCCGTTCGCAGCAACTCGTATTGACGTATGGAACGACTTGGCGCATTTTACGTCGAGATCTTAAATTAAAAGCGTACAAAATACGGCTTTTGCAAGAGCCGAGCCGCTCGACCTTCCCAAGCGACATCACTTCGCTCTGTGGGTTCTTGAAAAGTTGCAAGAAGATCCAACGTTTTCGGGCCAAATTTTGTTCAGCGACGATTAGGCCCATTTCTGGCTACCTGAAGAGATTCAAGAGCTGCCATTTCATCCAGAGAAAACAACGGTTTGGTGTGGTTTGTGGGCCGGAGAAATCATCGGTTCATATTTCTTCAGAAATTATGCCGGTGAGAACGTAACCGTTGTTGTTGTTCTAGCGGCAGAATTCTGCCGAGTTGACAGTCCTTGGCCGGTATAATTCCGGGTCCGTTCCGGTTACGTAGACCCGACTGTCGTGGGAACGGAGAACGTAACCGTAAATGGAGGCGGCGCCACTTCCGACACATCGCATCAATTAATGGGTTTATTGAGAGAACACTTCGGTGAGCAGAAAATTTCATTTGGGCCGGTCAATTGGCCATCAAGATCGTGTGATATCACACCGTTAGACTTTTTCCTGTGGAGATATGTTAAGTCTAAAATCTATGCGGACAATCCCACTTCGATTCAGGCCTTGGAGCAAAACATCACGCGTATCATTCGCCACATCACGCGTATCATTCGCCAGTTACCAGTCGAAATGCTCGAACGAGCCATCGAAAATTGGACTCAACGGATGGAACATCTGAGACGTAGCCGCGGCCTAGATTTGAAATAGATAATCTTTAAAAAAATAAATACCAAATAATGATCTTCCGAATGATAATAAACATTCCCCATTAAATTAGAATTTTCTGTTTTTTTTTTTAAGTAGAGAACCTCGAAATGGATTACCCTTTAATAATTTCAAAATCATTGAAGCCGTAAAATCGAGAATATATGTCGAAATCTACCCGTTGACGTATTTGTAAATATTTATATGAACATTTTATTTTAGAGACAAGAGACAAAAAACACACCAACAAAAATCATTTTGAAGTACATATTTAAGTGATTTTCATAAAGATCGAAAATACAAAAATTTATCACGCCTTTATACTATTGGTTCATTTAAAGGTTTGGTCCGATTTTAAATTTGCAATTCAACTTCAATTTCTGGAAATGGGGGTGGTTCCTTTAGCCCAAAGGAGGTAAGAAGTATACATACATCTGTAAAAGGGATTCAAAATGTTGTATGTTCTCCAGTAATTGCAGCAAATACCAGGTGTACCGGTATAAAATAATATACTAATTTTGAATGGGAAAGTAAAAAAAAAAATATTCAAAGTATTGACCATTGCTTTTTACACATTTTGACTACCCTTCTGGCAATTTGTGAATAACATGTTAATATCAAAAAAACCAGACTCCTAATATTCGACTTCTGCGAAGGGATCGAAGTGCTGCTCAGCCAATGCGTGTCCTATCGATAAAAACAAATGATAATCGGAAGGTATCAAGTCTGGTGAATACAGCAGTTTCAGTTGTGATATACCACACCCTTCTGATCCCACCAAACACAGAGCATTGCCTTTCAACCGAATCGATCTTTTTTTGCGGTCGACGTTGATGGATTAATTAATGATTTTCTCCGTAAAGGATTCTAAACATAAATCCATTTTTCATCGTCAGTGACAATTCGATGCAAAACTATCTTTCGTGTCTTTGAAACAAAAATTCACGAGTGGTTTTTCTGTTTTCCATTCGTCTTTCATTCAATTCATGTGGCACCCAATTTCACACTTTTGGATCTTTCCCATAGTTTACAAATGGTCTGAAGTTGTTTGATGTGCAACATTTAACATGGCTGCCATTTGCTTTTGACTCAAAGTATCATCTTGATCCAATATTGCTTGCAGTTTGGCGTCTTCAAACTTTTTTGGTGGTCTTCCACGTTCATCATTTCTCACATCCAAATCATTATCTCTGAACCGTTGAAACCATCATTTGCATGTTGCTTCGACAAGCATTCGATGCGACTCTGCAGTACTTTTCTTAAAAAAATTAATGCTTTCCGCAAATCACTTTCCGGTAAAAATTTGACATTCCCAACACAAAGAAAAAAGATGATGTTGTTTGTTTAATGACTGACTGATGTCATGCCAACCCAAAAAAAAAAATTAAGGCTCGTTCACAACATATGTTCCCTATTAATGTATTTGAATCTTAAGGCTCACTTAATATCGGTATTTCGGATGAGATCCCTATTAAGTACCAGAGATCAATTGATGCAATTTTTTTCCAGCACCAAATACAAAATTAACCATCATATTTAACGAAGCAGCAGATACTGATGTATTCTGTACACACTCTCTTCTATCATTCATTATCAAACATAAACGGATTGAAGTCAGATGAAAAATCAAAATGAAAATAGCGTATATTGGGGCTACGGAAATACCTGTACTGATTGCATTCACTTTTGCCATTACTAAAGATTACTTCAGCATCCGACCAGTATTGCTCGCCACTATATACAACATTTTACGGGTTAAAAAAATATTTGTTTATTATGGGATATATCTGTTTGCAAAATAAATTAGAAAATAGAAACAAATTATTTTGGCAGATATAATTGAGAACAGTAATCCACCTGATGTCCGAGGGAGTGCAATTTAGATTGCATTGCACTTGTAAGCTTGTATGTACTTACTTGCTTACTTAACGGATTTATATTGCCTGCATAAAGATGCATTTGTCATGATGTTAAATTAAGTTTTTTAAATCCTCTTAAAATATCTGGATTTTTACCGCTATGGAAATGGAGACACGTTAATTCGCAACAATAAAATAAATTATTTTCTTAACTTTCAATTTTGATTTCGACAACTATCAGATTCTACAAAACCCTTAAATAATTAAACTAAAAATTCAGAAACGAAAAAAATGAATGGAGAAATACGTACAAAATCCAACTAACGGATGATCCAAGTAGAGGTACATTTTTTAATAGCCTTTTTTGACAGATCACGCGTTAATCCTGTCAAGCTGTCATGATATTCATCATTGGATAATATCGTATTCGAACGAATAGACCACGTCACTGCGTGCTGGAAAATATAGCGACCGTAGCCGAGACCGTACACGAAGACCGTGGCGGCAGAATTCTGTCGCTACAACAACAACAACAACGAAGACCGTGGAGAGTCGATTCGGCGCCGTTCGCAGCAACTCGTATTGACGTATGGAACGACTTGGCGCATTTTACGTCGAGATCTTAAATTAAAAGCGTACAAAATACGGCTTTTGCAAGAGCTGAGCCGCTCGACCTTCCCAAGCGACATCACTTCGCTCTGTGGGTTCTTGAAAAGTTGCAAGAAGATCCAACGTTTTCGGGCCAAATTTTGTTCAGCGACGATTAGGCCCATTTCTGGCTACCTGAAGAGATTCAAGAGCTGCCATTTCATCCAGAGAAAACAACGGTTTGGTGTGGTTTGTGGGCCGGAGAAATCATCGGTTCATATTTCTTCAAAAATTATGCCGGTGAGAACGTAACCGTTGTTGTTGTTTTAGCGGCAGAATTCTGCCGCGTTGACAGTCCTTGGCCGGTATAATTCCGGGTCCGTTCCGGTTACGTAGACCCGACTGTTGTGGGAACGGAGAACGTAACCGTAAATGGAGGCGGCGCCACTTCCGACACATCGCATCATTTAATGGGTTTATTGAGAGAATACCTCGGTGAGCAGAAAATTTCATTTGGGCCGGTCAATTGGCCATCAAGATCGTGTGATATCACACCGTTAGACTTTTTCCTGTGGAGATATGTTAAGTCTAAAATCTATGCGGACAATCCCACTTCGATTTAGGCCTTGGAGCAAAACATCACGCGTATCATTCGCCAGTTACCAGTCGAAATGCTCGAACGAGCCATCGAAAATTGGACTCAACGGATGGAACATCTGAGACGTAGCCGCGGCCTAGATTTGAAATAGATAATCTTTAAAAAAATAAATACCAAATAATGATCTTTCGAATGATAATAAACATTCCTCATTAAATTAGAATTTTCTGTTTTTTTTTTTAAGTAGAGAACCTCGAAATGGATTACCCTTTAATAATTTCAAAATCATTGAAGCCGTAAAATCGAGAATATATGTCGAAATCTACCCGTTGACGTATTTGTAAATATTTATATGAACATTTTATTTTAGAGACAAAAGACAAAAAACACACCAACAAAAATCATTTTGAAGTACATATTTAAGTGATTTTCATAAAGATCGAAAATACAAAAATTTATCACGCCTTTATACTATTGGTTCATTTAAAGGTTTGGTCCGATTTTAAATTTGCAATTCAACTTCAATTTCTGGAAATGGGGGTGGTTCCTTCAGCCCAAAGGAGGTAAGTAGTATACATACATCTGTAAAAGGGATTCAAAATGTTGTATGTTCTCCAGTAATTGCAGCAAATACCAGGTGTACCGGTATAAAATAATATACTAATTTTGAATGGGAAAGTAAAAAAAAAAATATTCAAAGTATTGACCATTGCTTTTTACACATTTTGACTACCCTACTGGCAATTTGTGAATAACATGTTAATATCAAAAAAACCAGACTCCTAATATTCGACTTCTGCGAAGGGATCGAAGTGCTGCTCAGCCAATGCGTGTCCTATCGATAAAAACAAATGATAATCGGAAGATATCAAGTCTGGTGAATACAGCAGTTTCAGTTGTGATATACCACACCCTTCTGATCCCACCAAACACAGAGCATTGCCTTTCAACCGAATCGATCTTTTTTTGCGGTCGACGTTGATGGATTAATTAATGATTTTCTCCGTAAAGGATTCTAAACATAAATCCATTTTTCATCGTCAGTGACAATTCGATGCAAAACTATCTTTCGTGTCTTTGAAACAAAAATTCACGAGTGGTTTTTCTGTTTTCCATTCGTCTTTCATTCAATTCATGTGGCACCCAATTTCACACTTTTGGATCTTTCCCATAGTTTACAAATGGTCTGAAGTTGTTTGATGTGCAACATTTAACATGGCTGCCATTTGCTTTTGACTCAAAGTATCATCTTGATCCAATATTGCTTGCAGTTTGGCGTCTTCAAACTTTTTTGGTGGTCTTCCACGTTCATCATTTCTCACATCCAAATCATTATCTCTGAACCGTTGAAACCATCATTTGCATGTTGCTTCGACAAGCATTCGATGCGACTCTGCAGTACTTTTCTTAAAAAAATTAATGCTTTCCGCAAATCACTTTCCGGTAAAAATTTGACATTCCCAACACAAAGAAAAAAGATGATGTTGTTTGTTTAATGACTGACTGATGTCATGCCAACCCAAAAAAAAAAATTAAGGCTCGTTCACAACATATGTTCCCTATTAATGTATTTGAATCTTAAGGCTCACTTAATATCGGTATTTCGGATGAGATCCCTATTAAGTACCAGAGATCAATTGATGCAATTTTTTTCCAGCACCAAATACAAAATTAACCATCATATTTAACGAAGCAGCAGATACTGATGAATTCTGTACACACTCTGTTCTATCATTCATTATCAAACATAAACGGATTGAAGTCAGATGAAAAATCAAAATGAAAATAGCGTATATTGGGGCTACGGAAATACCTGTACTGATTGCATTCACTTTTGCCATTACTAAAGATTACTTCAGCATCCGACCAGTATTGCTCGCCACTATATACAACATTTTACGGGTTAAAAAAATATTTGTTTATTATGGGATATATCTGTTTGCAAAATAAATTAGAAAATAGAAACAAATTATTTTGGCAGATATAATTGAGAACAGTAATCCACCTGATGTCCGAGGGAGTGCAATTTAGATTGCATTGCACTTGTAAGCTTGTATGTACTTACTTGCTTACTTAACGGATTTATATTGCCTGCATAAAGATGCATTTGTCATGATGTTAAATTAAGTTTTTTAAATCCTCTTAAAATATCTGGATTTTTACCGCTATGGAAATGGAGACACGTTAATTCGCAACAATAAAATAAATTATTTTCTTAACTTTCAATTTTGATTTCGACAACTATCAGATTCTACAAAACCCTTAAATAATTAAACTAAAAATTCAGAAACGAAAAAAATGAATGGAGAAATACGTACAAAATCCAACTCACGGATGATCCAAGTAGAGGTACATTTTTCAATAGCCTTTTTTGACAGATCACGCGTTAATCCTGTCAAGCTGTCATGATATTCATCATTGGATAATATCGTATTCGAACGAATAGACCACGTCACTGCGTGCTGGAAAATATAGCGACCGTAGCCGAGACCGTACACGAAGACCGTGGCGGCAGAATTCTGTCGCTACAACAACAACAACAACGAAGACCGTGGAGAGTCGATTCGGCGCCGTTCGCAGCAACTCGTATTGACGTATGGAACGACTTGGCGCATTTTACGTCGAGATCTTAAATTAAAAGCGTACAAAATACGGCTTTTGCAAGAGCCGAGCCGCTCGACCTTCCCAAGCGACATCACTTCGCTCTGTGGGTTCTTGAAAAGTTGCAAGAAGATCCAACGTTTTCGGGCCAAATTTTGTTCAGCGACGATTAGGCCCATTTCTGGCTACCTGAAGAGATTCAAGAGCTGCCATTTCATCCAGAGAAAACAACGGTTTGGTGTGGTTTGTGGGCCGGAGAAATCATCGGTTCATATTTCTTCAGAAATTATGCCGGTGAGAACGTAACCGTTGTTGTTGTTCTAGCGGCAGAATTCTGCCGAGTTGACAGTCCTTGGCCGGTATAATTCCGGGTCCGTTCCGGTTACGTAGACCCGACTGTCGTGGGAACGGAGAACGTAACCGTAAATGGAGGCGGCGCCACTTCCGACACATCGCATCAATTAATGGGTTTATTGAGAGAACACTTCGGTGAGCAGAAAATTTCATTTGGGCCGGTCAATTGGCCATCAAGATCGTGTGATATCACACCGTTAGACTTTTTCCTGTGGAGATATGTTAAGTCTAAAATCTATGCGGACAATCCCACTTCGATTCAGGCCTTGGAGCAAAACATCACGCGTATCATTCGCCACATCACGCGTATCATTCGCCAGTTACCAGTCGAAATGCTCGAACGAGCCATCGAAAATTGGACTCAACGGATGGAACATCTGAGACGTAGCCGCGGCCTAGATTTGAAATAGATAATCTTTAAAAAAATAAATACCAAATAATGATCTTCCGAATGATAATAAACATTCCCCATTAAATTAGAATTTTCTGTTTTTTTTTTTAAGTAGAGAACCTCGAAATGGATTACCCTTTAATAATTTCAAAATCATTGAAGCCGTAAAATCGAGAATATATGTCGAAATCTACCCGTTGACGTATTTGTAAATATTTATATGAACATTTTATTTTAGAGACAAGAGACAAAAAACACACCAACAAAAATCATTTTGAAGTACATATTTAAGTGATTTTCATAAAGATCGAAAATACAAAAATTTATCACGCCTTTATACTATTGGTTCATTTAAAGGTTTGGTCCGATTTTAAATTTGCAATTCAACTTCAATTTCTGGAAATGGGGGTGGTTCCTTTAGCCCAAAGGAGGTAAGAAGTATACATACATCTGTAAAAGGGATTCAAAATGTTGTATGTTCTCCAGTAATTGCAGCAAATACCAGGTGTACCGGTATAAAATAATATACTAATTTTGAATGGGAAAGTAAAAAAAAAAATATTCAAAGTATTGACCATTGCTTTTTACACATTTTGACTACCCTTCTGGCAATTTGTGAATAACATGTTAATATGAAAAAACCAGACTCCTAATATTCGACTTCTGCGAAGGGATCGAAGTGCTGCTCAGCCAATGCGTGTCCTATCGATAAAAACAAATGATAATCGGAAGGTATCAAGTCTGGTGAATACAGCAGTTTCAGTTGTGATATACCACACCCTTCTGATCCCACCAAACACAGAGCATTGCCTTTCAACCGAATCGATCTTTTTTTGCGGTCGACGTTGATGGATTAATTAATGATTTTCTCCGTAAAGGATTCTAAACATAAATCCATTTTTCATCGTCAGTGACAATTCGATGCAAAACTATCTTTCGTGTCTTTGAAACAAAAATTCACGAGTGGTTTTTCTGTTTTCCATTCGTCTTTCATTCAATTCATGTGGCACCCAATTTCACACTTTTGGATCTTTCCCATAGTTTACAAATGGTCTGAAGTTGTTTGATGTGCAACATTTAACATGGCTGCCATTTGCTTTTGACTCAAAGTATCATCTTGATCCAATATTGCTTGCAGTTTGGCGTCTTCAAACTTTTTTGGTGGTCTTCCACGTTCATCATTTCTCACATCCAAATCATTATCTCTGAACCGTTGAAACCATCATTTGCATGTTGCTTCGACAAGCATTCGATGCGACTCTGCAGTACTTTTCTTAAAAAAATTAATGCTTTCCGCAAATCACTTTCCGGTAAAAATTTGACATTCCCAACACAAAGAAAAAAGATGATGTTGTTTGTTTAATGACTGACTGATGTCATGCCAACCCAAAAAAAAAAATTAAGGCTCGTTCACAACATATGTTCCCTATTAATGTATTTGAATCTTAAGGCTCACTTAATATCGGTATTTCGGATGAGATCCCTATTAAGTACCAGAGATCAATTGATGCAATTTTTTTCCAGCACCAAATACAAAATTAACCATCATATTTAACGAAGCAGCAGATACTGATGTATTCTGTACACACTCTCTTCTATCATTCATTATCAAACATAAACGGATTGAAGTCAGATGAAAAATCAAAATGAAAATAGCGTATATTGGGGCTACGGAAATACCTGTACTGATTGCATTCACTTTTGCCATTACTAAAGATTACTTCAGCATCCGACCAGTATTGCTCGCCACTATATACAACATTTTACGGGTTAAAAAAATATTTGTTTATTATGGGATATATCTGTTTGCAAAATAAATTAGAAAATAGAAACAAATTATTTTGGCAGATATAATTGAGAACAGTAATCCACCTGATGTCCGAGGGAGTGCAATTTAGATTGCATTGCACTTGTAAGCTTGTATGTACTTACTTGCTTACTTAACGGATTTATATTGCCTGCATAAAGATGCATTTGTCATGATGTTAAATTAAGTTTTTTAAATCCTCTTAAAATATCTGGATTTTTACCGCTATGGAAATGGAGACACGTTAATTCGCAACAATAAAATAAATTATTTTCTTAACTTTCAATTTTGATTTCGACAACTATCAGATTCTACAAAACCCTTAAATAATTAAACTAAAAATTCAGAAACGAAAAAAATGAATGGAGAAATACGTACAAAATCCAACTAACGGATGATCCAAGTAGAGGTACATTTTTCAATAGCCTTTTTTGACAGATCACGCGTTAATCCTGTCAAGCTGTCATGATATTCATCATTGGATAATATCGTATTCGAACGAATAGACCACGTCACTGCGTGCTGGAAAATATAGCGACCGTAGCCGAGACCGTACACGAAGACCGTGGCGGCAGAATTCTGTCGCTACAACAACAACAACAACGAAGACCGTGGAGAGTCGATTCGGCGCCGTTCGCAGCAACTCGTATTGACGTATGGAACGACTTGGCGCATTTTACGTCGAGATCTTAAATTAAAAGCGTACAAAATACGGCTTTTGCAAGAGCTGAGCCGCTCGACCTTCCCAAGCGACATCACTTCGCTCTGTGGGTTCTTGAAAAGTTGCAAGAAGATCCAACGTTTTCGGGCCAAATTTTGTTCAGCGACGATTAGGCCCATTTCTGGCTACCTGAAGAGATTCAAGAGCTGCCATTTCATCCAGAGAAAACAACGGTTTGGTGTGGTTTGTGGGCCGGAGAAATTATCGGTTCATATTTCTTCAAAAATTATGCCGGTGAGAACGTAACCGTTGTTGTTGTTTTAGCGGCAGAATTCTGCCGCGTTGACAGTCCTTGGCCGGTATAATTCCGGGTCCGTTCCGGTTACGTAGACCCGACTGTTGTGGGAACGGAGAACGTAACCGTAAATGGAGGCGGCGCCACTTCCGACACATCGCATCATTTAATGGGTTTATTGAGAGAATACCTCGGTGAGCAGAAAATTTCATTTGGGCCGGTCAATTGGCCATCAAGATCGTGTGATATCACACCGTTAGACTTTTTCCTGTGGAGATATGTTAAGTCTAAAATCTATGCGGACAATCCCACTTCGATTTAGGCCTTGGAGCAAAACATCACGCGTATCATTCGCCAGTTACCAGTCGAAATGCTCGAACGAGCCATCGAAAATTGGACTCAACGGATGGAACATCTGAGACGTAGCCGCGGCCTAGATTTGAAATAGATAATCTTTAAAAAAATAAATACCAAATAATGATCTTTCGAATGATAATAAACATTCCTCATTAAATTAGAATTTTCTGTTTTTTTTTTTAAGTAGAGAACCTCGAAATGGATTACCCTTTAATAATTTCAAAATCATTGAAGCCGTAAAATCGAGAATATATGTCGAAATCTACCCGTTGACGTATTTGTAAATATTTATATGAACATTTTATTTTAGAGACAAAAGACAAAAAACACACCAACAAAAATCATTTTGAAGTACATATTTAAGTGATTTTCATAAAGATCGAAAATACAAAAATTTATCACGCCTTTATACTATTGGTTCATTTAAAGGTTTGGTCCGATTTTAAATTTGCAATTCAACTTCAATTTCTGGAAATGGGGGTGGTTCCTTCAGCCCAAAGGAGGTAAGTAGTATACATACATCTGTAAAAGGGATTCAAAATGTTGTATGTTCTCCAGTAATTGCAGCAAATACCAGGTGTACCGGTATAAAATAATATACTAATTTTGAATGGGAAAGTAAAAAAAAAAATATTCAAAGTATTGACCATTGCTTTTTACACATTTTGACTACCCTACTGGCAATTTGTGAATAACATGTTAATATCAAAAAAACCAGACTCCTAATATTCGACTTCTGCGAAGGGATCGAAGTGCTGCTCAGCCAATGCGTGTCCTATCGATAAAAACAAATGATAATCGGAAGGTATCAAGTCTGGTGAATACAGCAGTTTCAGTTGTGATATACCACACCCTTCTGATCCCACCAAACACAGAGCATTGCCTTTCAACCGAATCGATCTTTTTTTGCGGTCGACGTTGATGGATTAATTAATGATTTTCTCCGTAAAGGATTCTAAACATAAATCCATTTTTCATCGTCAGTGACAATTCGATGCAAAACTATCTTTCGTGTCTTTGAAACAAAAATTCACGAGTGGTTTTTCTGTTTTCCATTCGTCTTTCATTCAATTCATGTGGCACCCAATTTCACACTTTTGGATCTTTCCCATAGTTTACAAATGGTCTGAAGTTGTTTGATGTGCAACATTTAACATGGCTGCCATTTGCTTTTGACTCAAAGTATCATCTTGATCCAATATTGCTTGCAGTTTGGCGTCTTCAAACTTTTTTGGTGGTCTTCCACGTTCATCATTTCTCACATCCAAATCATTATCTCTGAACCGTTGAAACCATCATTTGCATGTTGCTTCGACAAGCATTCGATGCGACTCTGCAGTACTTTTCTTAAAAAAATTAATGCTTTCCGCAAATCACTTTCCGGTAAAAATTTGACATTCCCAACACAAAGAAAAAAGATGATGTTGTTTGTTTAATGACTGACTGATGTCATGCCAACCCAAAAAAAAAAATTAAGGCTCGTTCACAACATATGTTCCCTATTAATGTATTTGAATCTTAAGGCTCACTTAATATCGGTATTTCGGATGAGATCCCTATTAAGTACCAGAGATCAATTGATGCAATTTTTTTCCAGCACCAAATACAAAATTAACCATCATATTTAACGAAGCAGCAGATACTGATGTATTCTGTACACACTCTGTTCTATCATTCATTATCAAACATAAACAGATTGAAGTCAGATGAAAAATCAAAATGAAAATAGCGTATATTGGGGCTACGGAAAGACCTGTACTGATTGCATTCACTTTTGCCATTACTAAAGATTACTTCAGCATCCGACCAGTATTGCTCGCCACTATATACAACATTTTACGGGTTAAAAAAATATTTGTTTATTATGGGATATATCTGTTTGCAAAATAAATTAGAAAATAGAAACAAATTATTTTGGCAGATATAATTGAGAACAGTAATCCACCTGATGTCCGAGGGAGTGCAATTTAGATTGCATTGCACTTGTAAGCTTGTATGTACTTACTTGCTTACTTAACGGATTTATATTGCCTGCATAAAGATGCATTTGTCATGATGTTAAATTAAGTTTTTTAAATCCTCTTAAAATATCTGGATTTTTACCGCTATGGAAATGGAGACACGTTAATTCGCAACAATAAAATAAATTATTTTCTTAACTTTCAATTTTGATTTCGACAACTATCAGATTCTACAAAACCCTTAAATAATTAAACTAAAAATTCAGAAACGAAAAAAATGAATGGAGAAATACGTACAAAATCCAACTAACGGATGATCCAAGTAGAGGTACATTTTTCAATAGCCTTTTTTGACAGATCACGCGTTAATCCTGTCAAGCTGTCATGATATTCATCATTGGATAATATCGTATTCGAACGAATAGACCACGTCACTGCGTGCTGGAAAATATAGCGACCGTAGCCGAGACCGTACACGAAGACCGTGGCGGCAGAATTCTGTCGCTACAACAACAACAACAACGAAGACCGTGGAGAGTCGATTCGGCGCCGTTCGCAGCAACTCGTATTGACGTATGGAACGACTTGGCGCATTTTACGTCGAGATCTTAAATTAAAAGCGTACAAAATACGGCTTTTGCAAGAGCTGAGCCGCTCGACCTTCCCAAGCGACATCACTTCGCTCTGTGGGTTCTTGAAAAGTTGCAAGAAGATCCAACGTTTTCGGGCCAAATTTTGTTCAGCGACGATTAGGCCCATTTCTGGCTACCTGAAGAGATTCAAGAGCTGCCATTTCATCCAGAGAAAACAACGGTTTGGTGTGGTTTGTGGGCCGGAGAAATCATCGGTTCATATTTCTTCAAAAATTATGCCGGTGAGAACGTAACCGTTGTTGTTGTTTTAGCGGCAGAATTCTGCCGAGTTGACAGTCCTTGGCCGGTATAATTCCGGGTCCGTTCCGGTTACGTAGACCCGACTGTTGTGGGAACGGAGAACGTAACCGTAAATGGAGGCGGCGCCACTTCCGACACATCGCATCATTTAATGGGTTTATTGAGAGAATACCTCGGTGAGCAGAAAATTTCATTTGGGCCGGTCAATTGGCCATCAAGATCGTGTGATATCACACCGTTAGACTTTTTCCTGTGGAGATATGTTAAGTCTAAAATCTATGCGGACAATCCCACTTCGATTTAGGCCTTGGAGCAAAACATCACGCGTATCATTCGCCAGTTACCAGTCGAAATGCTCGAACGAGCCATCGAAAATTGGACTCAACGGATGGAACATCTGAGACGTAGCCGCGGCCTAGATTTGAAATAGATAATCTTTAAAAAAATAAATACCAAATAATGATCTTTCGAATGATAATAAACATTCCCCATTAAATTAGAATTTTCTGTTTTTTTTTTTAAGTAGAGAACCTCGAAATGGATTACCCTTTAATAATTTCAAAATCATTGAATCCGTAAAATCGAGAATATATGTCGAAATCTACCCGTTGACGTATTTGTAAATATTTATATGAACATTTTATTTTAGAGACAAAAGACAAAAAACACACCAACAAAAATCATTTTGAAGTACATATTTAAGTGATTTTCATAAAGATCGAAAATACAAAAATTTATCACGCCTTTATACTATTGGTTCATTTAAAGGTTTGGTCCGATTTTAAATTTGCAATTCAACTTCAATTTCTGGAAATGGGGGTGGTTCCTTCAGCCCAAAGGAGGTAAGTAGTATACATACATCTGTAAAAGGGATTCAAAATGTTGTATGTTCTCCAGTAATTGCAGCAAATACCAGGTGTACCGGTATAAAATAATATACTAATTTTGAATGGGAAAGTAAAAAAAAAAATATTCAAAGTATTGACCATTGCTTTTTACACATTTTGACTACCCTTCTGGCAATTTGTGAATAACATGTTAATAGCAAAAAAACCAGACTCCTAATATTCGACTTCTGCGAAGGGATCGAAGTGCTGCTCAGCCAATGCGTGTCCTATCGATAAAAACAAATGATAATCGGAAGGTATCAAGTCTGGTGAATACAGCAGTTTCAGTTGTGATATACCACACCCTTCTGATCCCACCAAACACAGAGCATTGCCTTTCAACCGAATCGATCTTTTTTTGCGGTCGACGTTGATGGATTAACCAATGATTTTCTCCGTAAAGGATTCTAAACATAAATCCATTTTTCATCGTCAGTGACAATTCGATGCAAAACTATCTTTCGTGTCTTTGAAACAAAATTTCACGAGTGGTTTTTCTGTTTTCCATTCGTCTTTCATTCAATTCATGTGGCACCCAATTTCCACACTTTTGGATCTTTCCCATAGTTTACAAATGGTCTGAAATTGTTTGATGTGCAACATTTAACATGGCTGCCATTTACTTTTGACTCAAAGTATCATCTTGATCCAATATTGCTTGCAGTTTGGCGTCTTCAAACTTTTTTGGTGGTCTTCCACGTTCATCATTTCTCACATCCAAATCATTATCTCTGAACCGTTGAAACCATCTTTTGCATGTTGCTTCGACAAGCATTCGATGCGACTCTGCAGTACTTTTCTTAAAAAAATTAATGCTTTCCGCAAATCACTTTCCGGTAAAAATTTGACATTCCCAACACAAAGAAAAAAGATGATGTTGTTTGTTTAATGACTGACTGATGTCATGCCAACCAAACAAAAAAAAAATTAAGGCTCGTTCACAACATATGTTCCCTATTAATGTATTTGAATCTTAAGGCTCACTTAATATCGGTATTTCGGATGAGATCCCTATTAAGTACCAGAGATCAATTGATGCAATTTTTTTCCAGCACCAAATACAAAATTAACCATCATATTTAACGAAGCAGCAGATACTGATGTATTCTGTACACACTCTCTTCTATCATTCATTATCAAACATAAACGGATTGAAGTCAGATGAAAAATCAAAATGAAAATAGCGTATATTGGGGCTACGGAAATACCTGTACTGATTGCATTCACTTTTGCCATTACTAAAGATTACTTCAGCATCCGACCAGTATTGCTCGCCACTATATACAACATTTTACGGGTTAAAAAAATATTTGTTTATTATGGGATATATCTGTTTGCAAAATAAATTAGAAAATAGAAACAAATTATTTTGGCAGATATAATTGAGAACAGTAATCCACCTGATGTCCGAGGGAGTGCAATTTAGATTGCATTGCACTTGTAAGCTTGTATGTACTTACTTGCTTACTTAACGGATTTATATTGCCTGCATAAAGATGCATTTGTCATGATGTTAAATTAAGTTTTTTAAATCCTCTTAAAATATCTGGATTTTTACCGCTATGGAAATGGAGACACGTTAATTCGCAACAATAAAATAAATTATTTTCTTAACTTTCAATTTTGATTTCGACAACTATCAGATTCTACAAAACCCTTAAATAATTAAACTAAAAATTCAGAAACGAAAAAAATGAATGGAGAAATACGTACAAAATCCAACTAACGGATGATCCAAGTAGAGGTACATTTTTCAATAGCCTTTTTTGACAGATCACGCGTGAATCCTGTCAAGCTGTCATGATATTCATCATTGGATAATATCGTATTCGAACGAATAGACCACGTCACTGCGTGCTGGAAAATATAGCGACCGTAGCCGAGACCGTACACGAAGACCGTGGAGAGTCGATTCGGCGCCGTTCGCAGCAACTCGTATTGACGTATGGAACGACTTGGCGCATTTTACGTCGAGATCTTAAATTAAAAGCGTACAAAATACGGCTTTTGCAAGAGCTGAAGCCGCTCGACCTTCCCAAGCGACATCACTTCGCTCTGTGGGTTCTTGAGCCCATTTCTGGCTACCTGAAGAGATTCAAGAGCTGCCATTTCATCCAGAGAAAACAACGGTTTGGTGTGGTTTGTGGGCCGGAGAAATCATCGGTTTATATTTCTTCAAAAATTATGCCGGTGAGAACGTAACCGTTGTTGTTGTTTTAGCGGCAGAATTCTGCCGAGTTGACAGTCCTTGGCCGGTATAATTCCGGGTCCGTTCCGGTTACGTAGACCCGACTGTCGTGGGAACGGAGAACGTAACCGTAAATGGAGGCGGCGCCACTTCCGACACATCGCATCAATTAATGGGTTTATTGAGAGAACACTTCGGTGAGCAGAAAATTTCATTTGGGCCGGTTAGACTTTTTCCTGTGGAGATATGTTAAGTCTAAAATCTATGCGGACAATCCCACTTCGATTTAGGCCTTGGAGCAAAACATCACGCGTATCATTCGCCAGTTACCAGTCGAAATGCTCGAACGAGCCATCGAAAATTGGACTCAACGGATGGAACATCTGAGACGTAGCCGCGGCCTAGATTTGAAATAGATAATCTTTAAAAAAATAAATACCAAATAATGATCTTTCGAATGATAATAAACATTCCCCATTAAATTAGAATTTTCTGTTTTTTTTTTTAAGTAGAGAACCTCGAAATGGATTACCCTTTAATAATTTCAAAATCATTGAATCCGTAAAATCGAGAATATATGTCGAAATCTACCCGTTGACGTATTTGTAAATATTTATATGAACATTTTATTTTAGAGACAAAAGACAAAAAACACACCAACAAAAATCATTTTGAAGTACATATTTAAGTGATTTTCATAAAGATCGAAAATACAAAAATTTATCACGCCTTTATACTATTGGTTCATTTAAAGGTTTGGTCCGATTTTAAATTTGCAATTCAACTTCAATTTCTGGAAATGGGGGTGGTTCCTTCAGCCCAAAGGAGGTAAGTAGTATACATACATCTGTAAAAGGGATTCAAAATGTTGTATGTTCTCCAGTAATTGCAGCAAATACCAGGTGTACCGGTATAAAATAATATACTAATTTTGAATGGGAAAGTAAAAAAAAAAATATTCAAAGTATTGACCATTGCTTTTTACACATTTTGACTACCCTTCTGGCAATTTGTGAATAACATGTTAATAGCAAAAAAACCAGACTCCTAATATTCGACTTCTGCGAAGGGATCGAAGTGCTGCTCAGCCAATGCGTGTCCTATCGATAAAAACAAATGATAATCGGAAGGTATCAAGTCTGGTGAATACAGCAGTTTCAGTTGTGATATACCACACCCTTCTGATCCCACCAAACACAGAGCATTGCCTTTCAACCGAATCGATCTTTTTTTGCGGTCGACGTTGATGGATTAACCAATGATTTTCTCCGTAAAGGATTCTAAACATAAATCCATTTTTCATCGTCAGTGACAATTCGATGCAAAACTATCTTTCGTGTCTTTGAAACAAAATTTCACGAGTGGTTTTTCTGTTTTCCATTCGTCTTTCATTCAATTCATGTGGCACCCAATTTCCACACTTTTGGATCTTTCCCATAGTTTACAAATGGTCTGAAATTGTTTGATGTGCAACATTTAACATGGCTGCCATTTACTTTTGACTCAAAGTATCATCTTGATCCAATATTGCTTGCAGTTTGGCGTCTTCAAACTTTTTTGGTGGTCTTCCACGTTCATCATTTCTCACATCCAAATCATTATCTCTGAACCGTTGAAACCATCTTTTGCATGTTGCTTCGACAAGCATTCGATGCGACTCTGCAGTACTTTTCTTAAAAAAATTAATGCTTTCCGCAAATCACTTTCCGGTAAAAATTTGACATTCCCAACACAAAGAAAAAAGATGATGTTGTTTGTTTAATGACTGACTGATGTCATGCCAACCAAACAAAAAAAAAATTAAGGCTCGTTCACAACATATGTTCCCTATTAATGTATTTGAATCTTAAGGCTCACTTAATATCGGTATTTCGGATGAGATCCCTATTAAGTACCAGAGATCAATTGATGCAATTTTTTTCCAGCACCAAATACAAAATTAACCATCATATTTAACGAAGCAGCAGATACTGATGTATTCTGTACACACTCTCTTCTATCATTCATTATCAAACATAAACGGATTGAAGTCAGATGAAAAATCAAAATGAAAATAGCGTATATTGGGGCTACGGAAATACCTGTACTGATTGCATTCACTTTTGCCATTACTAAAGATTACTTCAGCATCCGACCAGTATTGCTCGCCACTATATACAACATTTTACGGGTTAAAAAAATATTTGTTTATTATGGGATATATCTGTTTGCAAAATAAATTAGAAAATAGAAACAAATTATTTTGGCAGATATAATTGAGAACAGTAATCCACCTGATGTCCGAGGGAGTGCAATTTAGATTGCATTGCACTTGTAAGCTTGTATGTACTTACTTGCTTACTTAACGGATTTATATTGCCTGCATAAAGATGCATTTGTCATGATGTTAAATTAAGTTTTTTAAATCCTCTTAAAATATCTGGATTTTTACCGCTATGGAAATGGAGACACGTTAATTCGCAACAATAAAATAAATTATTTTCTTAACTTTCAATTTTGATTTCGACAACTATCAGATTCTACAAAACCCTTAAATAATTAAACTAAAAATTCAGAAACGAAAAAAATGAATGGAGAAATACGTACAAAATCCAACTAACGGATGATCCAAGTAGAGGTACATTTTTCAATAGCCTTTTTTGACAGATCACGCGTGAATCCTGTCAAGCTGTCATGATATTCATCATTGGATAATATCGTATTCGAACGAATAGACCACGTCACTGCGTGCTGGAAAATATAGCGACCGTAGCCGAGACCGTACACGAAGACCGTGGAGAGTCGATTCGGCGCCGTTCGCAGCAACTCGTATTGACGTATGGAACGACTTGGCGCATTTTACGTCGAGATCTTAAATTAAAAGCGTACAAAATACGGCTTTTGCAAGAGCTGAAGCCGCTCGACCTTCCCAAGCGACATCACTTCGCTCTGTGGGTTCTTGAGCCCATTTCTGGCTACCTGAAGAGATTCAAGAGCTGCCATTTCATCCAGAGAAAACAACGGTTTGGTGTGGTTTGTGGGCCGGAGAAATCATCGGTTTATATTTCTTCAAAAATTATGCCGGTGAGAACGTAACCGTTGTTGTTGTTTTAGCGGCAGAATTCTGCCGAGTTGACAGTCCTTGGCCGGTATAATTCCGGGTCCGTTCCGGTTACGTAGACCCGACTGTCGTGGGAACGGAGAACGTAACCGTAAATGGAGGCGGCGCCACTTCCGACACATCGCATCAATTAATGGGTTTATTGAGAGAACACTTCGGTGAGCAGAAAATTTCATTTGGGCCGGTTAGACTTTTTCCTGTGGAGATATGTTAAGTCTAAAATCTATGCGGACAATCCCACTTCGATTTAGGCCTTGGAGCAAAACATCACGCGTATCATTCGCCAGTTACCAGTCGAAATGCTCGAACGAGCCATCGAAAATTGGACTCAACGGATGGAACATCTGAGACGTAGCCGCGGCCTAGATTTGAAATAGATAATCTTTAAAAAAATAAATACCAAATAATGATCTTTCGAATGATAATAAACATTCCCCATTAAATTAGAATTTTCTGTTTTTTTTTTAAATAGAGAACCTCGAAATGGATTACCCTTTAATAATTTCAAAATCATTGAAGCCGTAAAATCGAGAATATATGTCGAAATCTACCCGTTGACGTATTTGTAAATATTTATATGAACATTTTATTTTAGAGACAAAAGACAAAAAACACACCAACAAAAATCATTTTGAAGTACATATTTAAGTGATTTTCATAAAGATCGAAAATACAAAAATTTATCACGCCTTTATACTATTGGTTCATTTAAAGGTTTGGTCCGATTTTAAATTTGCAATTCAACTTCAATTTCTGGAAATGGGGGTGGTTCCTTTAGCCCAAAGGAGGTAAGAAGTATACATACATCTGTAAAAGGGATTCAAAATGTTGTATGTTCTCCAGTAATTGCAGCAAATACCAGGTGTACCGGTATAAAATAATATACTAATTTTGAATGGGAAAGTAAAAAAAAAAATATTCAAAGTATTGACCATTGCTTTTTACACATTTTGACTACCCTTCTGGCAATTTGTGAATAACATGTTAATAGCAAAAAAACCAGACTCCTAATATTCGACTTCTGCGAAGGAATCGAAGTGCTGCTCAGCCAATGCGTGTCCTATCGATAAAAACAAATGATAATCGGAAGATACCAAGTCTGGTGAATACAGCAGTTTCAGTTGTGATATACCACACCCTTGTGATCCCACCAAACACAGAGCATTGCCTTTCAACCGAATCGATCTTTTTTTGCGGTCGACGTTGATGGATTAACCAATGATTTTCTCCGTAAAGGATTCTAAACATAAATCCATTTTTCATCGTCAGTGACAATTCGATGCAAACCTATCTTTCGTGTCTTTGAAACAAAATTTCACGAGTGTTTTTTCTGTTTTCCATTCGTGTTTCATTCAATTCATGTGGCACTCAATTTCCACACTTTTGGATCTTTCCCATAGTTTACAAATGGTCTGAAGTTGTTTGATGTGCAACATTTAACATGGCTGCCATTTGCTTTTGACTCAAAGTATCATCTTGATCCAATATTGCTTGCAGTTTGGCGTCTTCAAACTTTTTTGGTGGTCTTCCACGTTCATCATTTCTCACATCCAAATCATTATCTCTAAACCGTTGAAACCATCTTTTGCATGTTGCTTCGACAAGCATTCGATGCGACTCTGCAGTACTTTTCTTAAAAAAATTAATGCTTTCCGCAAATCACTTTCCGGTAAAAATTTGCCATTCCCAACACAAAGAAAAAAGATGATGTTGTTTGTTTAATGACTGACTGATGTCATGCCAACCAAACCAAAAAAAAAATTAAGGCTCGTTCACAACATATGTTCCCTATTAATGTATTTGAATCTTAAGGCTCACTTAATATCGGTATTTCGGATGAGATCCCTATTAAGTACCAGAGATCAATTGATGCAATTTTTTTCCAGCACCAAATACAAAATTAACCATCATATTTAACGAAGCAGCAGATACTGATGAATTCTGTACACACTCTGTTCTATCATTCATTATCAAACATAAACGGATTGAAGTCAGATGAAAAATCAAAATGAAAATAGCGTATATTGGGGCTACGGAAATACCTGTACTGATTGCATTCACTTTTGCCGTTACTAAAGATTATTTCAGCATCTGACCAGTATTGCTCGCCACTATATACAACATTTTACGGGTTAAAAAAATATTTGTTTATTATGGGATATATCTGTTTGCAAAATAAATTAGAAAATAGAAACAAATTATTTTGGCAGATATAATTGAGAACAGTAATCAACCTGATGTCCGAGGGAGTGCAATTTAGATTGCATTGCACTTGTAAGCTTGTATGTACTTACTTGCTTACTTTACGGATTTATATTGCCTGCATAAAGATGCATTTGTCATGATGTTAAATTAAGTTTTTTAAATCCTCTTAAAATATCTGGATTTTTACCGCTATGGAAATGGAGACACGTTAATTCGCAACAATAAAATAAATTATTTTCTTAACTTTCAATTTTGATTTCGGCAACTATCAGATTCTACAAAACCCTTAAATAATTAAACTAAAAATTCAGAAACGAAAAAAATGAATGGAGAAATACGTACAAAATCCAACTAACGGATGATCCAAGTAGAGGTACATTTTTCAATAGCCTTTTTTGACAGATCACGCGTGAATCCTGTCAAGCTGTCATGATATTCATCATTGGATAATATCGTATTCGAACGAATAGACCACGTCACTGCGTGCTGGAAAATATAGCGACCGTAGCCGAGACCGTACACGAAGACCGTGGCGGCAGAATTCTGTCGCTACAACAACAACAACAACGAAGACCGTGGAGAGTCGATTCGGCGCCGTTCGCAGCAACTCGTATTGACGTATGGAACGACTTGGCGCATTTTACTTTGAGATCTTAAATTAAAATCGTACAAAATACGGCTTTTGCAAGAGCTGAAGCCGCTCGACCTTCCCAAGCGACATCACTTCGCTCTGTGGGTTCTTGAAAAGTTGCAAGAAGATCCAACGTTTTCGGGCCAAATTTTGTTCAGCGGCGATTAGGCCCATTTCTGGCTACCTGAAGAGATTCAAGAGCTGCCATTTCATCCAGAGAAAACAACGGTTTGGTGTGGTTTGTGGGCCGGAGAAATCATCGGTTCATATTTCTTCAAAAATTATGCCGGTGAGAACGTAACCGTTGTTGTTGTTTTAGCGGCAGAATTCTGCCGAGTTGACAGTCCTTGGCCGGTATAATTCCGGGTCCGTTCCGGTTACGTAGACCCGACTGTCGTGGGAACGGAGAACGTAACCGTAAATGGAGGCGGCGCCACTTCCGACACATCGCATCAATTAATGGGTTTATTGAGAGAACACTTCGGTGAGCAGAAAATTTCATTTGGGCCGGTCAATTGGCCATCAAGATCGTGTGATATCACACCGTTAGACTTTTTCCTGTGGAGATATGTTAAGTCTAAAATCTATGCGGACAATCCCACTTCGATTTAGGCCTTGGAGCAAAACATCACGCGTATCATTCGCCAGTTACCAGTCGAAATGCTCGAACGAGCCATCGAAAATTGGACTCAACGGATGGAACATCTGAGACGTAGCCGCGGCCTAGATTTGAAATAGATAATCTTTAAAAAAATAAATACCAAATAATGATCTTTCGAATGATAATAAACATTCCCCATTAAATTAGAATTTTCTGTTTTTTTTTTTAAGTAGAGAACCTCGAAATGGATTACCCTTTAATAATTTCAAAATCATTGAAGCCGTAAAATCGAGAATATATGTCGAAATCTACCCGTTGACGTATTTGTAAATATTTATATGAACATTTTATTTTAGAGACAAAAGACAAAAAACATATTTAAATGATTTTCATAAAGATCGAAAATACAAAAATTTATCACGCCTTTATACTATTGGTTCATTTAAAGGTTTGGTCCGATTTTAAATTTGCAATTCAACTTCAATTTCTGGAAATGGGGGTGGTTCCTTCAGCCCAAAGGAGGTAAGTAGTATACATACATCTGTAAAAGGGATTCAAAATGTTGTATGTTCTCCAGTAATTGCAGCAAATACCAGGTGTACCGGTATAAAATAATATACTAATTTTGAATGGGAAAGTGAAAAAAAAAATTATTCAAAGTATTGACCATTGCTTTTTACACATTTTGACTACCCTTCTGGCAATTTGTGAATAACATGTTAATAGCAAAAAAACCAGACTCCTAATATTCGACTTCTGCGAAGGAATTGAAGTGCTGCTCAGCCAATGCGTGTCCTATCGATAAAAACAAATGATAATCGGAAGATACCAAGTCTGGTGAATACAGCAGTTTTAGTTGTGATATACCACACCCTTCTGATCCCACCAAACACAGAGCATTGCCTTTCAACCGAATCGATCTTTTTTTGCAGTCGACGTTAATGGATTAACCAATGATTTTCTCCGTAAAGGATTCTAAACATAAATCCATTTTTCATCGTCAGTGACAATTCGATGCAAACCTATCTTTCGTGTCTCACTCAATTTCCACACTTTTGGATCTTTCCCATAGTTTACAAATGGTCTGAAGTTGTTTGATGTGCAACATTTAACATGGCTGCCATTTGCTTTTGACTCAAAGTATCATCTTGATCCAATATTGCTTGCAGTTTGGCGTCTTCAAACTTTTTTGGTGGTCTTCCACGTTCATCATTTCTCACATCCAAATCATTATCTCTGAACCGTTGAAACCATCTTTTGCATGTTGCTTCGACAAGCATTCGATGCGACTCTGCAGTACTTTTCTTAAAAAAATTAATGCTTTCCGCAAATCACTTTCCGGTAAAAATTTGACATTCCCAACACAAAGAAAAAAGATGATGTTGTTTGTTTAATGACTGACTGATGTCATGCCAACCAAACAAAAAAAAAATTAAGGCTCGTTCACAACATATGTTCCCTATTAATGTATTTGAATCTTAAGGCTCACTTAATATCGGTATTTCGGATGAGATCCCTATTAAGTACCAGAGATCAATTGATGCAATTTTTTTCCAGCACCAAATACAAAATTAACCATCATATTTAACGAAGCAGCAGATACTGATGAATTCTGTACACACTCTGTTCTATCATTCATTATCAAACATAAACGGATTGAAGTCAGATGAAAAATCAAAATGAAAATAGCGTATATTGGGGCTACGGAAATACCTGTACTGATTGCATTCACTTTTGCCATTACTAAAGATTACTTCAGCATCCGACCAGTATTGCTCGCCACTATATACAACATTTTACGGGTTAAAAAAATATTTGTTTATTATGGGATATATCTGTATGCAAAATAAATTAGAAAATAGAAACAAATTATTTTGGCAGATATAATTGAGAACAGTAATCCACCTGATGTCCGAGGGAGTGCAATTTAGATTGCATTGCACTTGTAAGCTTGTATGTACTTACTTGCTTACTTTACGGATTTATATTGCCTGCATAAAGATGCATTTGTCATGATGTTAAATTAAGTTTTTTAAATCCTCTTAAAATATCTGGATTTTTACCGCTATGGAAATGGAGACACGTTAATTCGCAGCAATAAAATAAATTATTTTCTTAACTTTCAATTTTGATTTCGACAACTATCAGATTCTACAAAACCCTTAAATAATTAAACTAAAAATTCAGAAACGAAAAAAATGAATGGAGAAATACGTACAAAATCCAACTAACGGATGATCCAAGTAGAGGTACATTTTTCAATAGCCTTTTTTGACAGATCACGCGTGAATCCTGTCAAGCTGTCATGATATTCATCATTGGATAATATCGTATTCGAACGAATAGACCACGTCACTGCGTGCTGGAAAATATAGCGACCGTAGCCGAGACCGTACACGAAGACCGTGGAGAGTCGATTCGGCGCCGTTCGCAGCAACTCGTATTGACGTATGGAACGACTTGGCGCATTTTACGTCGAGATCTTAAATTAAAAGCGTACAAAATACGGCTTTTGCAAGAGCTGAAGCCGCTCGACCTTCCCAAGCGACATCACTTCGCTCTGTGGGTTCTTGAAAAGTTGCAAGAAGATCCAACGTTTTCGGGCCAAATTTTGTTCAGCGACGATTAGGCCCATTTCTGGCTACCTGAAGAGATTCAAGAGCTGCCATTTCATCCAGAGAAAACAACGGTTTGGTGTGGCGGCCTAGATTTGAAATAGATAATCTTTAAAAAAATAAATACCAAATAATGATCTTTCGAATGATAATAAACATTCCCCATTAAATTAGAATATTCTGTTTTTTTTTTTAAGTAGAGAACCTCGAAATGGATTACCCTTTAATAATTTCAAAATCATTGAAGCCGTAAAATCGAGAATATATGTCGAAATCTACCCGTTGACGTATTTGTAAATATTTATATGAACATTTTATTTTAGAGACAAAAGACAAAAAACATATTTAAATGATTTTCATAAAGATCGAAAATACAAAAATTTATCACGCCTTTATACTATTGGTTCATTTAAAGGTTTGGTCCGATTTTAAATTTGCAATTCAACTTCAATTTCTGGAAATGGGGGTGGTTCCTTCAGCCCAAAGGAGGTAAGTAGTATACATACATCTGTAAAAGGGATTCAAAATGTTGTATGTTCTCCAGTAATTGCAGCAAATACCAGGTGTACCGGTATAAAATAATATACTAATTTTGAATGGGAAAGTGAAAAAAAAAATTATTCAAAGTATTGACCATTGCTTTTTACACATTTTGACTACCCTTCTGGCAATTTGTGAATAACATGTTAATAGCAAAAAAACCAGACTCCTAATATTCGACTTCTGCGAAGGAATTGAAGTGCTGCTCAGCCAATGCGTGTCCTATCGATAAAAACAAATGATAATCGGAAGATACCAAGTCTGGTGAATACAGCAGTTTCAGTTGTGATATACCACACCCTTCTGATCCCACTAAACACAGAGCATTGCCTTTCAACCGAATCGATCTTTTTTTGCGGTCGACGTTAATGGATTAACCAATGATTTTCTCCGTAAAGGATTCTAAACATAAATCCATTTTTCATCGTCAGTGACAATTCGATGCAAACCTATCTTTCGTGTCTCACTCAATTTCCACACTTTTGGATCTTTCCCATAGTTTACAAATGGTCTGAAGTTGTTTGATGTGCAACATTTAACATGGCTGCCATTTGCTTTTGACTCAAAGTATCATCTTGATCCAATATTGCTTGTAGTTTGGCGTCTTCAAACTTTTTTGGTGGTCTTCCACGTTCATCATTTCTCACATCCAAATCATTATCTCTGAACCGTTGAAACCATCTTTTGCATGTTGCTTCGACAAGCATTCGATGCGACTCTGCAGTACTTTTCTTAAAAAAATTAATGCTTTCCGCAAATCACTTTCCGGTAAAAATTTGACATTCCCAACACAAAGAAAAAAGATGATGTTGTTTGTTTAATGACTGACTGATGTCATGCCAACCAAACAAAAAAAAATTAAGGCTCGTTCACAACATATGTTCCCTATTAATGTATTTGAATCTTAAGGCTCACTTAATATCGGTATTTCGGATGAGATCCCTATTAAGTACCAGAGATCAATTGATGCAATTTTTTTCCAGCACCAAATACAAAATTAACCATCATATTTAACGAAGCAGCAGATACTGATGAATTCTGTACACACTCTGTTCTATCATTAATTATCAAACATAAACGGATTGAAGTCAGATGAAAAATCAAAATGAAAATAGCGTATATTGGGGCTACGGAAATACCTGTACTGATTGCATTCACTTTTGCCATTACTAAAGATTACTTCAGCATCCGACCAGTATTGCTCGCCACTATATACAACATTTTACGGGTTAAAAAAATATTTGTTTATTATGGGATATATCTGTATGCAAAATAAATTAGAAAATAGAAACAAATTATTTTGGCAGATATAATTGAGAACAGTAATCCACCTGATGTCCGAGGGAGTGCAATTTAGATTGCATTGCACTTGTAAGCTTGTATGTACTTACTTGCTTACTTTACGGATTTATATTGCCTGCATAAAGATGCATTTGTCATGATGTTAAATTAAGTTTTTTAAATCCTCTTAAAATATCTGGATTTTTACCGCTATGGAAATGGAGACACGTTAATTCGCAACAATAAAATAAATTATTTTCTTAACTTTCAATTTTGATTTCGACAACTATCAGATTCTACAAAACCCTTAAATAATTAAACTAAAAATTCAGAAACGAAAAAAATGAATGGAGAAATACGTACAAAATCCAACTAACGGATGATCCAAGTAGAGGTACATTTTTCAATAGCCTTTTTTGACAGATCACGCGTGAATCCTGTCAAGCTGTCATGATATTCATCATTGGATAATATCGTATTCGAACGAATAGACCACGTCACTGCGTGCTGGAAAATATAGCGACCGTAGCCGAGACCGTACACGAAGACCGTGGAGAGTCGATTCGGCGCCGTTCGCAGCAACTCGTATTGACGTATGGAACGACTTGGCGCATTTTACGTCGAGATCTTAAATTAAAAGCGTACAAAATACGGCTTTTGCAAGAGCTGAAGCCGCTCGACCTTCCCAAGCGACATCACTTCGCTCTGTGGGTTCTTGAAAAGTTGCAAGAAGATCCAACGTTTTCGGGCCAAATTTTGTTCAGCGACGATTAGGCCCATTTCTGGCTACCTGAAGAGATTCAAGAGCTGCCATTTCATCCAGAGAAAACAACGGTTTGGTGTGGTTTGTGGGCCGGAGAAATCATCGGTTTATATTTCTTCAAAAATTATGCCGGTGAGAACGTAACCGTTGTTGTTGTTTTAGCGGCAGAATTCTGCCGAGTTGACAGTCCTTGGCCGGTATAATTCCGGGTCCGTTCCGGTTACGTAGACCCGACTGTCGTGGGAACGGAGAACGTAACCGTAAATGGAGGCGGCGCCACTTCCGACACATCGCATCAATTAATGGGTTTATTGAGAGAACACTTCGGTGAGCAGAAAATTTCATTTGGGCCGGTCAATTGGCCATCAAGATCGTGTGATATCACACCGTTAGACTTTTTCCTGTGGAGATATGTTAAGTCTAAAATCTATGCGGACAATCCCACTTCGATTTAGGCCTTGGAGCAAAACATCACGCGTATCATTCGCCAGTTACCAGTCGAAATGCTCGAACGAGCCATCGAAAATTGGACTCAACGGATGGAACATCTGAGACGTAGCCGCGGCCTAGATTTGAAATAGATAATCTTTAAAAAAATAAATACCAAATAATGATCTTTCGAATGATAATAAACATTCCCCATTAAATTAGAATTTTCTGTTTTTTTTTTTTAAGTAGAGAACCTCGAAATGGATTACCCTTTAATAATTTCAAAATCATTGAAGCCGTAAAATCGAGAATATATGTCGAAATCTACCCGTTGACGTATTTGTAAATATTTATATGAACATTTTATTTTAGAGACAAAAGACAAAAAACACACCAACAAAAATCATTTTGAAGTACATATTTAAATGATTTTCATAAAGATCGAAAATACAAAAATTTATCACGCCTTTATACTATTGGTTCATTTAAAGGTTTGGTCCGATTTTAAATTTGCAATTCAACTTCAATTTCTGGAAATGGGGGTGGTTCCTTCAGCCCAAAGGAGGTAAGTAGTATACATACATCTGTAAAAGGGATTCAAAATGTTGTATGTTCTCCAGTAATTGCAGCAAATACCAGGTGTACCGGTATAAAATAATATACTAATTTTGAATGGGAAAGTGAAAAAAAAAATTATTCAAAGTATTGACCATTGCTTTTTACACATTTTGACTACCCTTCTGGCAATTTGTGAATAACATGTTAATAGCAAAAAAACCAGACTCCTAATATTCGACTTCTGCGAAGGAATTGAAGTGCTGCTCAGCCAATGCGTGTCCTATCGATAAAAACAAATGATAATCGGAAGATACCAAGTCTGGTGAATACAGCAGTTTCAGTTGTGATATACCACACCCTTCTGATCCCACCAAACACAGAGCATTGCCTTTCAACCGAATCGATCTTTTTTTGCGGTCGACGTTGATGGATTAACCAATGATTTTCTCCGCAAAGGATTCTAAACATAAATCCATTTTTCATCGTCAGTGACAATTCGATGCAAACCTCTCTTTCGTGTCTTTGAAACAAAATTTCACGAGTGTTTTTTCTGTTTTCCATTCGTGTTTCATTTAATTCATGTGGCACTCAATTTCCACACTTTTGGATCTTTCCCATAGTTTACAAATGGTCTGAAGTTGTTTGATGTGCAACATTTAACATGGCTGCCATTTGCTTTTGACTCAAAGTATCATCTTGATCCAATATTGCTTGCAGTTTGGCGTCTTCAAACTTTTTTGGTGGTCTTCCACGTTCATCATTTCTCACATCCAAATCATTATCTCTGAACCGTTGAAACCATCTTTTACATGTTGCTTCGACAAGCATTCGATGCGACTCTGCAGTACTTTTCTTAAAAAAATTAATGCTTTCCGCAAATCACTTTCCGCTAAAAATTTGACATTCCCAACACAAAGAAAAAAGATGATGTTGTTTGTTTAATGACTGACTGATGTCATGCCAACCAACCAAAAAAAAAAATTAAGGCTCGTTCACAACATATGTTCACAACATATGTTCCCTATTAATGTATTTGAATCTTAAGGCTCACTTAATATCGGTATTTCGGATGAGATCCCTATTAAGTACCAGAGATCAATTGATGCAATTTTTTTCCAGCACCAAATACAAAATTAACCATCATATTTAACGAAGCAGCAGATACTGATGTATTCTGTACACACTCTGTTCTATCATTAATTATCAAACATAAACGGATTGAAGTCAGATGGAAAATCAAAATGAAAATAGCGTATATTGGGGCTACGGAAATACCTGTACTGATTGCATTCACTTTTGCCATTACTAAAGATTACTTCAGCATCCGACCAGTATTGCTCGCCACTATATACAACATTTTACGGGTTAAAAAAATATTTGTTTATTATGGGATATATCTGTTTGCAAAATAAATTAGAAAATAGAAACAAATTATTTTGGCAGATATAATTGAGAACAGTAATCCACCTGATGTCCGAGGGAGTGCAATTTAGATTGCATTGCACTTGTAAGCTTGTATGTACTTACTTGCTTACTTTACGGATTTATATTGCCTGCATAAAGATGCATTTGTCATGATGTTAAATTAAGTTTTTTTAAATCTTCTTAAAATATCTGGATTTTTACCGCTATGGAAATGGAGACACGTTAATTCGCAACAATAAAATAAGTTATTTTCTTAACTTTCAATTTTGATTTCGACAACTATCAGATTCTACAAAACCCTTAAATAATTAAACTAAAAATTCGGAAACGAAAAAAATGAATGGAGAAATACTTACAAAATCCAACTAACGGATGATCCAAGTAGAGGTACATTTTTCAATAGCCTTTTTTGACAGATCACGCGTGAATCCTGTCAAGCTGTCATGATATTCATCATTGGATAATATCGTATTCGAACGAATAGACCACGTCACTGCGTGCTGGAAAATATAGCGACCGTAGCCGAGACCGTACACGAAGACCGTGGAGAGTCGATTCGGCGCCGTTCGCAGCAACTCGTATTGACGTATGGAACGACTTGGCGCATTTTACGTCGAGATCTTAAATTAAAAGCGTACAAAATACGGCTTTTGCAAGAGCTGAAGCCGCTCGACCTTCCCAAGCGACATCACTTCGCTCTGTGGGTTCTTGAAAAGTTGCAAGAAGATCCAACGTTTTCGGGCCAAATTTTGTTCAGCGACGATTAGGCCCATTTCTGGCTACCTGAAGAGATTCAAGAGCTGCCATTTCATCCAGAGAAAACAACGGTTTGGTGTGGTTTGTGGGCCGGAGAAATCATCGGTTTATATTTCTTCAAAAATTATGCCGGTGAGAACGTAACCGTTGTTGTTGTTTTAGCGGCAGAATTCTGCCGAGTTGACAGTCCTTGGCCGGTATAATTCCGGGTCCGTTCCGGTTACGTAGACCCGACTGTCGTGGGAACGGAGAACGTAACCGTAAATGGAGGCGGCGCCACTTCCGACACATCGCATCAATTAATGGGTTTATTGAGAGAACACTTCGGTGAGCAGAAAATTTCATTTGGGCCGGTCAATTGGCCATCAAGATCGTGTGATATCACACCGTTAGACTTTTTCCTGTGGAGATATGTTAAGTCTAAAATCTATGCGGACAATCCCACTTCAATTTAGGCCTTGGAGCAAAACATCACGCGTATCATTCGCCAGTTACCAGTCGAAATGCTCGAACGAGCCATCGAAAATTGGACTCAACGGATGGAACATCTGAGACGTAGCCGCGGCCTAGATTTGAAATAGATAATCTTTAAAAAAATAAATACCAAATAATGATCTTTCGAATGATAATAAACATTCCCCATTAAATTAGAATTTTCTGTTTTTTTTTTTAAGTAGAGAACCTCGAAATGGATTACCCTTTAATAATTTCAAAATCATTGAAGCCGTAAAATCGAGAATATATGTCGAAATCTACCCGTTGACGTATTTGTAAATATTTATATGAACATTTTATTTTAGAGACAAAAGACAAAAAACATATTTAAATGATTTTCATAAAGATCGAAAATACAAAAATTTATCACGCCTTTATACTATTGGTTCATTTAAAGGTTTGGTCCGATTTTAAATTTGCAATTCAACTTCAATTTCTGGAAATGGGGGTGGTTCCTTCAGCCCAAAGGAGGTAAGTAGTATACATACATCTGTAAAAGGGATTCAAAATGTTGTATGTTCTCCAGTAATTGCAGCAAATACCAGGTGTACCGGTATAAAATAATATACTAATTTTGAATGGGAAAGTGAAAAAAAAAATTATTCAAAGTATTGACCATTGCTTTTTACACATTTTGACTACCCTTCTGGCAATTTGTGAATAACATGTTAATAGCAAAAAAACCAGACTCCTAATATTCGACTTCTGCGAAGGAATTGAAGTGCTGCTCAGCCAATGCGTGTCCTATCGATAAAAACAAATGATAATCGGAAGATACCAAGTCTGGTGAATACAGCAGTTTCAGTTGTGATATACCACACCCTTCTGATCCCACTAAACACAGAGCATTGCCTTTCAACCGAATCGATCTTTTTTTGCGGTCGACGTTAATGGATTAACCAATGATTTTCTCCGTAAAGGATTCTAAACATAAATCCATTTTTCATCGTCAGTGACAATTCGATGCAAACCTATCTTTCGTGTCTCACTCAATTTCCACACTTTTGGATCTTTCCCATAGTTTACAAATGGTCTGAAGTTGTTTGATGTGCAACATTTAACATGGCTGCCATTTGCTTTTGACTCAAAGTATCATCTTGATCCAATATTGCTTGTAGTTTGGCGTCTTCAAACTTTTTTGGTGGTCTTCCACGTTCATCATTTCTCACATCCAAATCATTATCTCTGAACCGTTGAAACCATCTTTTGCATGTTGCTTCGACAAGCATTCGATGCGACTCTGCAGTACTTTTCTTAAAAAAATTAATGCTTTCCGCAAATCACTTTCCGGTAAAAATTTGACATTCCCAACACAAAGAAAAAAGATGATGTTGTTTGTTTAATGACTGACTGATGTCATGCCAACCAAACAAAAAAAAAATTAAGGCTCGTTCACAACATATGTTCCCTATTAATGTATTTGAATCTTAAGGCTCACTTAATATCGGTATTTCGGATGAGATCCCTATTAAGTACCAGAGATCAATTGATGCAATTTTTTTCCAGCACCAAATACAAAATTAACCATCATATTTAACGAAGCAGCAGATACTGATGAATTCTGTACACACTCTGTTCTATCATTCATTATCAAACATAAACGGATTGAAGTCAGATGAAAAATCAAAATGAAAATAGCGTATATTGGGGCTACGGAAATACCTGTACTGATTGCATTCACTTTTGCCATTACTAAAGATTACTTCAGCATCCGACCAGTATTGCTCGCCACTATATACAACATTTTACGGGTTAAAAAAATATTTGTTTATTATGGGATATATCTGTATGCAAAATAAATTAGAAAATAGAAACAAATTATTTTGGCAGATATAATTGAGAACAGTAATCCACCTGATGTCCGAGGGAGTGCAATTTAGATTGCATTGCACTTGTAAGCTTGTATGTACTTACTTGCTTACTTAACGGATTTATATTGCCTGCATAAAGATGCATTTGTCATGATGTTAAATTAAGTTTTTTAAATCCTCTTAAAATATCTGGATTTTTACCGCTATGGAAATGGAGACACGTTAATTCGCAACAATAAAATAAATTATTTTCTTAACTTTCAATTTTGATTTCGACAACTATCAGATTCTACAAAACCCTTAAATAATTAAACTAAAAATTCAGAAACGAAAAAAATGAATGGAGAAATACGTACAAAATCCAACTAACGGATGATCCAAGTAGAGGTACATTTTTCAATAGCCTTTTTTGACAGATCACGCGTGAATCCTGTCAAGCTGTCATGATATTCATCATTGGATAATATCGTATTCGAACGAATAGACCACGTCACTGCGTGCTGGAAAATATAGCGACCGTAGCCGAGACCGTACACGAAGACCGTGGAGAGTCGATTCGGCGCCGTTCGCAGCAACTCGTATTGACGTATGGAACGACTTGGCGCATTTTACGTCGAGATCTTAAATTAAAAGCGTACAAAATACGGCTTTTGCAAGAGCTGAAGCCGCTCGACCTTCCCAAGCGACATCACTTCGCTCTGTGGGTTCTTGAAAAGTTGCAAGAAGATCCAACGTTTTCGGGCCAAATTTTGTTCAGCGACGATTAGGCCCATTTCTGGCTACCTGAAGAGATTCAAGAGCTGCCATTTCATCCAGAGAAAACAACGGTTTGGTGTGGTTTGTGGGCCGGAGAAATCATCGGTTTATATTTCTTCAAAAATTATGCCGGTGAGAACGTAACCGTTGTTGTTGTTTTAGCGGCAGAATTCTGCCGAGTTGACAGTCCTTGGCCGGTATAATTCCGGGTCCGTTCCGGTTACGTAGACCCGACTGTCGTGGGAACGGAGAACGTAACCGTAAATGGAGGCGGCGCCACTTCCGACACATCGCATCAATTAATGGGTTTATTGAGAGAACACTTCGGTGAGCAGAAAATTTCATTTGGGCCGGTCAATTGGCCATCAAGATCGTGTGATATCACACCGTTAGACTTTTTCCTGTGGAGATATGTTAAGTCTAAAATCTATGTGGACAATCCCACTTCAATTTAGGCCTTGGAGCAAAACATCACGCGTATCATTCGCCAGTTACCAGTCGAAATGCTCGAACGAGCCATCGAAAATTGGACTCAACGGATGGAACATCTGAGACGTAGCCGCGGCCTAGATTTGAAATAGATAATCTTTAAAAAAATAAATACCAAATAATGATCTTTCGAATGATAATAAACATTCCCCATTAAATTAGAATTTTCTGTTTTTTTTTTTAAGTAGAGAACCTCGAAATGGATTACCCTTTAATAATTTCAAAATCATTGAAGCCGTAAAATCGAGAATATATGTCGAAATCTACCCGTTGACGTATTTGTAAATATTTATATGAACATTTTATTTTAGAGACAAAAGACAAAAAACATATTTAAATGATTTTCATAAAGATCGAAAATACAAAAATTTATCACGCCTTTATACTATTGGTTCATTTAAAGGTTTGGTCCGATTTTAAATTTGCAATTCAACTTCAATTTCTGGAAATGGGGGTGGTTCCTTCAGCCCAAAGGAGGTAAGTAGTATACATACATCTGTAAAAGGGATTCAAAATGTTGTATGTTCTCCAGTAATTGCAGCAAATACCAGGTGTACCGGTATAAAATAATATACTAATTTTGAATGGGAAAGTGAAAAAAAAAATTATTCAAAGTATTGACCATTGCTTTTTACACATTTTGACTACCCTTCTGGCAATTTGTGAATAACATGTTAATAGCAAAAAAACCAGACTCCTAATATTCGACTTCTGCGAAGGAATTGAAGTGCTGCTCAGCCAATGCGTGTCCTATCGATAAAAACAAATGATAATCGGAAGATACCAAGTCTGGTGAATACAGCAGTTTCAGTTGTGATATACCACACCCTTCTGATCCCACTAAACACAGAGCATTGCCTTTCAACCGAATCGATCTTTTTTTGCGGTCGACGTTAATGGATTAACCAATGATTTTCTCCGTAAAGGATTCTAAACATAAATCCATTTTTCATCGTCAGTGACAATTCGATGCAAACCTATCTTTCGTGTCTCACTCAATTTCCACACTTTTGGATCTTTCCCATAGTTTACAAATGGTCTGAAGTTGTTTGATGTGCAACATTTAACATGGCTGCCATTTGCTTTTGACTCAAAGTATCATCTTGATCCAATATTGCTTGTAGTTTGGCGTCTTCAAACTTTTTTGGTGGTCTTCCACGTTCATCATTTCTCACATCCAAATCATTATCTCTGAACCGTTGAAACCATCTTTTGCATGTTGCTTCGACAAGCATTCGATGCGACTCTGCAGTACTTTTCTTAAAAAAATTAATGCTTTCCGCAAATCACTTTCCGGTAAAAATTTGACATTCCCAACACAAAGAAAAAAGATGATGTTGTTTGTTTAATGACTGACTGATGTCATGCCAACCAAACAAAAAAAAAATTAAGGCTCGTTCACAACATATGTTCCCTATTAATGTATTTGAATCTTAAGGCTCACTTAATATCGGTATTTCGGATGAGATCCCTATTAAGTACCAGAGATCAATTGATGCAATTTTTTTCCAGCACCAAATACAAAATTAACCATCATATTTAACGAAGCAGCAGATACTGATGAATTCTGTACACACTCTGTTCTATCATTCATTATCAAACATAAACGGATTGAAGTCAGATGAAAAATCAAAATGAAAATAGCGTATATTGGGGCTACGGAAATACCTGTACTGATTGCATTCACTTTTGCCATTACTAAAGATTACTTCAGCATCCGACCAGTATTGCTCGCCACTATATACAACATTTTACGGGTTAAAAAAATATTTGTTTATTATGGGATTAGAAAATAGAAACAAATTATTTTGGCAGATATAATTGAGAACAGTAATCCACCTGATGTCCGAGGGAGTGCAATTTAGATTGCATTGCACTTGTAAGCTTGTATGTACTTACTTGCTTACTTTACGGATTTATATTGCCTGCATAAAGATGCATTTGTCATGATGTTAAATTAAGTTTTTTAAATCCTCTTAAAATATCTGGATTTTTACCGCTATGGAAATGGAGACACGTTAATTCGCAACAATAAAATAAATTATTTTCTTAACTTTCAATTTTGATTTCGACAACTATCAGATTCTACAAAACCCTTAAATAATTAAACTAAAAATTCAGAAACGAAAAAAATGAATGGAGAAATACGTACAAAATCCAACTAACGGATGATCCAAGTAGAGGTACATTATTCAATAGCCTTTTTTGACAGATCACGCGTGAATCCTGTCAAGCTGTCATGATATTCATCATTGGATAATATCGTATTCGAACGAATAGACCACGTCACTGCGTGATGGAAAATATAGCGACCGTAGCCGAGACCGTACACGAAGACCGTGGAGAGTCGATTCGGCGCCGTTCGCAGCAACTCGTATTGACGTATGGAACGACTTGGCGCATTTTACGTCGAGATCTTAAATTAAAAGCGTACAAAATACGGCTTTTGCAAGAGCTGAAGCCGCTCGACCTTCCCAAGCGACATCACTTCGCTCTGTGGGTTCTTGAAAAGTTGCAAGAAGATCCAACGTTTTCGGGCCAAATTTTGTTCAGCGACGATTAGGCCCATTTCTGGCTACCTGAAGAGATTCAAGAGCTGCCATTTCATCCAGAGAAAACAACGGTTTGGTGTGGTTTGTGGGCCGGAGAAATCATCGGTTTATATTTCTTCAAAAATTATGCCGGTGAGAACGTAACCGTTGTTGTTGTTTTAGCGGCAGAATTCTGCCGAGTTGACAGTCCTTGGCCGGTATAATTCCGGGTCCGTTCGGTTACGTAGACCCGACTGTCGTGGGAACGAAGAACGTAACCGTAAATGGAGGCGGCGCCACTTCCGACACATCGCATCAATTAATGGGTTTATTGAGAGAACACTTCGGTGAGCAGAAAATTTCATTTGGGCCGGTCAATTGGCCATCAAGATAGTGTGATATCACACCGTTAGACTTTTTCCTGTGGAGATATGTTAAGTCTAAAATCTATGCGGACAATCCCACTTCGATTTAGGCCTTGGAGCAAAACATCACGCGTATCATTCGCCAGTTACCAAACGGATGGAACATCTGAGACGTAGCCGCGGCCTAGATTTGAAATAGATAATCTTTAAAAAAATAAATACCAAATAATGATCTTTCGAATGATAATAAACATTCCCCATTAAATTAGAATTTTCTGTTTTTTTTTTTTAAGTAGAGAACCTCGAAATGGATTACCCTTTAATAATTTCAAAATCATTGAAGCCGTAAAATCGAGAATATATGTCGAAATCTACCCGTTGACGTATTTGTAAATATTTATATGAACATTTTATTTTAGAGACAAAAGACAAAAAACATATTTAAATGATTTTCATAAAGATCGAAAATACAAAAATTTATCACGCCTTTATACTATTGGTTCATTTAAAGGTTTGGTCCGATTTTAAATTTGCAATTCAACTTCAATTTCTGGAAATGGGGGTGGTTCCTTCAGCCCAAAGGAGGTAAGTAGTATACATACATCTGTAAAAGGGATTCAAAATGTTGTATGTTCTCCAGTAATTGCAGCAAATACCAGGTGTACCGGTATAAAATAATATACTAATTTTGAATGGGAAAGTGAAAAAAAAAATTATTCAAAGTATTGACCATTGCTTTTTACACATTTTGACTACCCTTCTGGCAATTTGTGAATAACATGTTAATAGCAAAAAAACCAGACTCCTAATATTCGACTTCTGCGAAGGAATTGAAGTGCTGCTCAGCCAATGCGTGTCCTATCGATAAAAACAAATGATAATCGGAAGATACCAAGTCTGGTGAATACAGCAGTTTCAGTTGTGATATACCACACCCTTCTGATCCCACTAAACACAGAGCATTGCCTTTCAACCGAATCGATCTTTTTTTGCGGTCGACGTTAATGGATTAACCAATGATTTTCTCCGTAAAGGATTCTAAACATAAATCCATTTTTCATCGTCAGTGACAATTCGATGCAAACCTATCTTTCGTGTCTCACTCAATTTCCACACTTTTGGATCTTTCCCATAGTTTACAAATGGTCTGAAGTTGTTTGATGTGCAACATTTAACATGGCTGCCATTTGCTTTTGACTCAAAGTATCATCTTGATCCAATATTGCTTGCAGTTTGGCGTCTTCAAACTTTTTTGGTGGTCTTCCACGTTCATCATTTCTCACATCCAAATCATTATCTCTGAACCGTTGAAACCATCTTTTGCATGTTGCTTCGACAAGCATTCGATGCGACTCTGCAGTACTTTTCTTAAAAAAATTAATGCTTTCCGCAAATCACTTTCCGGTAAAAATTTGACATTCCCAACACAAAGAAAAAAGATGATGTTGTTTGTTTAATGACTGACTGATGTCATGCCAACCAAACAAAAAATAAATTAAGGCCCGTTCACAACATATGTTCCCTATTAATGTATTTGAATCTTAAGGCTCACTTAATATCGGTATTTCGGATGAGATCCCTATTAAGTACCAGAGATCAATTGATGCAATTTTTTTCCAGCACCAAATACAAAATTAACCATCATATTTAACGAAGCAGCAGATACTGATGAATTCTGTACACACTCTGTTCTATCATTCATTATCAAACATAAACGGATTGAAGTCAGATGAAAAATCAAAATGAAAATAGCGTATATTGGGGCTACGGAAATACCTGTACTGATTGCATTCACTTTTGCCATTACTAAAGATTACTTCAGCATCCGACCAGTATTGCTCGCCACTATATACAACATTTTACGGGTTAAAAAAATATTTGTTTATTATGGGATATATCTGTATGCAAAATAAATTAGAAAATAGAAACAAATTATTTTGGCAGATATAATTGAGAACAGTAATCCACCTGATGTCCGAGGGAGTGCAATTTAGATTGCATTGCACTTGTAAGCTTGTATGTACTTACTTGCTTACTTTACGGATTTATATTGCCTGCATAAAGATGCATTTGTCATGATGTTAAATTAAGTTTTTTAAATCCTCTTAAAATATCTGGATTTTTACCGCTATGGAAATGGAGACACGTTAATTCGCAACAATAAAATAAATTATTTTCTTAACTTTCAATTTTGATTTCGACAACTATCAGATTCTACAAAACCCTTAAATAATTAAACTAAAAATTCAGAAACGAAAAAAATGAATGGAGAAATACGTACAAAATCCAACTAACGGATGATCCAAGTAGAGGTACATTTTTCAATAGCCTTTTTTGACAGATCACGCGTGAATCCTGTCAAGCTGTCATGATATTCATCATTGGATAATATCGTATTCGAACGAATAGACCACGTCACTGCGTGCTGGAAAATATAGCGACCGTAGCCGAGACCGTACACGAAGACCGTGGAGAGTCGATTCGGCGCCGTTCGCAGCAACTCGTATTGACGTATGGAACGACTTGGCGCATTTTACGTCGAGATCTTAAATTAAAAGCGTACAAAATACGGCTTTTGCAAGAGCTGAAGCCGCTCGACCTTCCCAAGCGACATCACTTCGCTCTGTGGGTTCTTGAAAAGTTGCAAGAAGATCCAACGTTTTCGGGCCAAATTTTGTTCAGCGACGATTAGGCCCATTTCTGGCTACCTGAAGAGATTCAAGAGCTGCCATTTCATCCAGAGAAAACAACGGTTTGGTGTGGTTTGTGGGCCGGAGAAATCATCGGTTTATATTTCTTCAAAAATTATGCCGGTGAGAACGTAACCGTTGTTGTTGTTTTAGCGGCAGAATTCTGCCGAGTTGACAGTCCTTGGCCGGTATAATTCCGGGTCCGTTCCGGTTACGTAGACCCGACTGTCGTGGGAACGGAGAACGTAACCGTAAATGGAGGCGGCGCCACTTCCGACACATCGCATCAATTAATGGGTTTATTGAGAGAACACTTCGGTGAGCAGAAAATTTCATTTGGGCCGGTCAATTGGCCATCAAGATCGTGTGATATCACACCGTTAGACTTTTTCCTGTGGAGATATGTTAAGTCTAAAATCTATGCGGACAATCCCACTTCGATTTAGGCCTTGGAGCAAAACATCACGCGTATCATTCGCCAGTTACCAGTCGAAATGCTCGAACGAGCCATCGAAAATTGGACTCAACGGATGGAACATCTGAGACGTAGCCGCGGCCTAGATTTGAAATAGATAATCTTTAAAAAAATAAATACCAAATAATGATCTTTCGAATGATAATAAACATTCCCCATTAAATTAGAATTTTCTTTTTTTTTTTTTAAGTAGAGAACCTCGAAATGGATCACCCTTTAATAATTTCAAAATCATTGAAGCCGTAAAATCGAGAATATATGTCGAAATCTACCCGTTGACGTATTTGTAAATATTTATATGAACATTTTATTTTAGAGACAAAAGACAAAAAACGCACCAACAAAAATCATTTTGAAGTACATATTTAAGTGATTTTCATAAAGATCGAAAATACAAAAATTTATCACGCCTTTATACTATTGGTTCATTTAAAGGTTTGGTCCGATTTTAAATTTGCAATTCAACTTCAATTTCTGGAAATGGGGGTGGTTCCTTCAGCCCAAAGGAGGTAAGTAGTATACATACATCTGTAAAAGGGATTCAAAATGTTGTATGTTCTCCAGTAATTGCAGCAAATACCAGGTGTACCGGTATAAAATAATATACTAATTTTGAATGGGAAAGTGAAAAAAAAAATTATTCAAAATATTGACCATTGCTTTTTACACATTTTGACTACCCTTCTGGCAATTTGTGAATAACATGTTAATAGCAAAAAAACCAGACTCCTTATATTCGACTTCTGCGAAGGAATCGAAGTGCTGCTCAGCCAATGCGTGTCCTATCGATAAAAACAAATGATAATCGGAAGATACCAAGTCTGGTGAATACAGCAGTTTCAGTTGTGATATACCACACCCTTCTGATCCCACCAAACACAGAGCATTGCCTTTCAACCGAATCGATCTTTTTTTGCGGTCGACGTTAATGGATTAACCAATGATTTTCTCCGTAAAGGATTCTAAACATAAATCCATTTTTCATCGTCAGTGACAATTCGATGCAAACCTATCTTTCGTGTCTTTGAAACAAAATTTCACGAGTGTTTTTTCTGTTTTCCATTCGTGTTTCATTCAATTCATGTGGCACTCAATTTCCACACTTTTGGATCTTTCCCATAGTTTACAAATGGTCTGAAGTTGTTTGATGTGCAACATTTAACATGGCTGCCATTTGCTTTTGACTCAAAGTATCATCTTGATCCAATATTGCTTGCAGTTTGGCGTCTTCAAACTTTTTTGGTGGTCTTCCACGTTCATCATTTCTCACATCCAAATCATTATCTCTGAACCGTTGAAACCATCTTTTGCATGTTGCTTCGACAAGCATTTGATGCGACTCTGCAGTACTTTTCTTAAAAAAATTAATGCTTTCCGCAAATCACTTTCCGGTAAAAATTTGACATTCCCAACACAAAGAAAAAAGATGATGTTGTTTGTTTAATGACTGACTGATGTCATGCCAACCAAACAAAAAAAAATTAAGGCTCGTTCACAACTATGTTCCCTATTAATGTATTTGAATCTTTAGGCTCACTTAATATCGGTATTTCGGATGAGATCCCTATTAAGTACCAGAGATCAATTGATGCAATTTTTTTCCAGCACCAAATACAAAATTAACCATCATATTTAACGAAGCAGCAGATACTGATGAATTCTGTATACACTCTGTTCTATCATTCATTATCAAACATAAACGATTGAAGTCAGATGAAAAATCAAAATGAAAATAGCGTATATTGGGGCTACGGAAATACCTGTACTGATTGCATTCACTTTTGCCATTACTAAAGATTACTTCAGCATCCGACCAGTATTGCTCGCCACTATATACAACATTTTACGGGTTAAAAAAATATTTGTTTATTATGGGATATATCTGTATGCAAAATAAATTAGAAAATAGAAACAAATTATTTTGGCAGATATAATTGAGAACAGTAATCCACCTGATGTCCGAGGGAGTGCAATTTAGATTGCATTGCACTTGTAAGCTTGTATGTACTTACTTGCTTACTTTACGGATTTATATTGCCTGCATAAAGATGTATTTGTCATGATGTTAAATTAAGTTTTTAAATCCTCTTAAAATATCTGGATTTTTACCGCCATGGAAATGGAGACACGTTAATTCGCAACAATAAAATAAATTATTTTCTTAACTTTCAATTTTGATTTCGACAACTATCAGATTCTACAAAACCCTTAAATAATTAAACTAAAAATTCAGAAACGAAAAAAATGAATGGAGAAATACGTACAAAATCCAACTAACGGATGATCCAAGTAGAGGTACATTTTTCAATAGCCTTTTTTGACAGATCACGCGTGAATCCTGTCAAGCTGTCATGATATTCATCATTGGATAATATCGTATTCGAACGAATAGACCACGTCTCTGCGTGCTGGAAAATATAGCGACCGTAGCCGAGACCGTACACGAAGACCGTGGCGGCAGAATTCTGTCGCTACAACAACAACAACAACGAAGACCGTGGAGAGTTGATTCAGCGCCGTTCGCAGCAACTCGTATTGACGTATGGAACGACTTGGCGCATTTTACGTCGAGATCTTAAATTAAAAGCGTACAAAATACGGCTTTTGCAAGAGCTGAAGCCGCTCGACCTTCCCAAGCGACATCACTTCGCTCTGTGGGTTCTTGAAAAGTTGCAAGAAGATCCAACGTTTTCGGGCCAAATTTTGTTCAGCGACGATTAGGCCCATTTCTGGCTACCTGAAGAGATTCAAGAGCTGCCATTTCATCCAGAGAAAACAACGGTTTCGTGTGATTTGTGGGCCGGAGAAATCATCGGTTTATATTTCTTCAAAAATTATGCCGGTGAGAACGTAACCGTTGTTGTTGTTCTAGCGGCAGAATTCTGCGGAGTTGACAGTCCTTGGCCGGTATAATTCCGGGTCCGTTCCGGTTACGTAGACCCGACTGTCGTGGGAACGGAGAACGTAACCGTAAATGGAGGCGGCGCCACTTCCGACACATCGCATCAATTAATGGGTTTATTGAGAGAACACTTCGGTGAGCAGAAAATTTCATTTGGGCCGGTCAATTGGCCATCAAGATCGTGTGATATCACACCGTTAGACTTTTTCCTGTGGAGATATGTTAAGTCTAAAATCTATGCGGACAATCCCACTTCGATTTAGGCCTTGGAGCAAAACATCACGCGTATCATTCGCCAGTTACCAGTCGAAATGCTCGAACGAGCCATCGAAAATTGGACTCAACGGATGGAACATCTGAGACGTAGCCGCGGCCTAGATTTGAAATAGATAATCTTTAAAAAAATAAATACCAAATAATGATATTTCGAATGATAATAAACATTCCCCATTAAATTAGAATTTTCTGTTTTTTTTTTTAAGTAGAGAACCTCGAAATGGATTACCCTTTAATAATTTCAAAATCATTGAAGCCGTAAAATCGAGAATATATGTCGAAATCTACCCGTTGACGTATTTGTAAATATTTATATGAACATTTTATTTTAGAGACAAAAGACAAAAAACACACCAACAAAAATCATTTTGAAGTACATATTTAAGTGATTTTCATAAAGATCGAAAATACAAAAATTTATCACGCCTTTATACTATTGGTTCATTTAAAGGTTTGGTCCGATTTTAAATTTGCAATTCAACTTCAATTTCTGGAAATGGGGGTGGTTCCTTCAGCCCAAAGGAGGTAAGTAGTATACATACATCTGTAAAAGGGATTCAAAATGTTGTATGTTCTCCAGTAATTGCAGCAAATACCAGGTGTACCGGTATAAAATAATATACTAATTTTGAATGGGAAAGTAAAAAAAAAAAATTATTCAAAGTATTGACCATTGCTTTTTACACATTTTGACTACCCTTCTGGCAATTTGTGAATAACATGTTAATAGCAAAAAAACCAGACTCCTAATATTCGACTTCTGCGAAGGAATCGAAGTGCTGCTCAGCCAATGCGTGTCCTATCGATAAAAACAAATGATAATCGGAAGATACCAAGTCTGGTGAATACAGCAGTTTCAGTTGTGATATACCACACCCTTCTGATCCCACCAAACACAGAGCATTGCCTTTCAACCGAATCGATCTTTTTTTGCGGTCGACGTTGATGGATTAACCAATGATTTTCTCCGTAAAGGATTCTAAACATAAATCCATTTTTCATCGTCAGTGACAATTCGATGCAAACCTATCTTTCGTGTCTTTGAAACAAAATTTCACGAGTGTTTTTTCTGTTTTCCATTCGTGTTTCATTCAATTCATGTGGCACTCAATTTCCACACTTTTGGATCTTTCCCATAGTTTACAAATGGTCTGAAGTTGTTTGATGTGCAACATTTAACATGGCTGCCATTTGCTTTTGACTCAAAGTATCATCTTGATCCAATATTGCTTGCAGTTTGGCGTCTTCAAACTTTTTTGGTGGTCTTCCACGTTCATCATTTCTCACATCCAAATCATTATCTCTGAACCGTTGAAACCATCTTTTGCATGTTGCTTCGACAAGCATTCGATGCGACTCTGCAGTACTTTTCTTAAAAAAATTAATGCTTTCCGCAAATCACTTTCCGGTAAAAATTTGACATTCCCAACACAAAGAAAAAAGATGATGTTGTTTGTTTAATGACTGACTGATGTCATGCCAACCAAACAAAAAAAAAATTAAGGCTCGTTCACAACATATGTTCCCTATTAATGTATTTGAATCTTAAGGCTCACTTAATATCGGTATTTCGGATGAGATCCCTATTAAGTACCAGAGATCAATTGATGCAATTTTTTTCCAGCACCAAATACAAAATTAACCATCATATTTAACGAAGCAGCAGATACTGATGAATTCTGTACACACTCTGTTCTATCATTCTTTATCAAACATAAACGGATTGAAGTCAGATGAAAAATCAAAATGAAAATAGCGTATATTGGGGCTACGGAAATACCTGTACTGATTGCATTCACTTTTGCCATTACTAAAGATTACTTCAGCATCCGACCAGTATTGCTCGCCACTATATACAACAATTTACAGGTTAAAAAAATATTTGTTTATTATGGGATATATCTGTTTGCAAAATAAATTAGAAAATAGAAACAAATTATTTTGGCAGATATAATTGAGAACAGTAATCCACCTGATGTCCGAGGGAGTGCAATTTAGATTGCATTGCACTTGTAAGCTTGTATGTACTTACTTGCTTACTTTACGGATTTATATTGCCTGCATAAAGATGCATTTGTCATGATGTTAAATTAAGTTTTTTAAATCCTCTTAAAATATCTGGATTTTTACCGCTATGGAAATGGAGACACGTTAATTCGCAACAATAAAATAAATTATTTTCTTAACTTTCAATTTTGATTTCGACAACTATCAGATTCTACAAAACCCTTAAATAATTAAACTAAAAATTCAGAAACGAAAAAAATGAATGGAGAAATACGTACAAAATCCAACTAACGGATGATCCAAGTAGAGGTACATTTTTCAATAGCCTTTTTTGACAGATCACGCGTGAATCCTGTCAAGCTGTCATGATATTCATCATTGGATAATATCGTATTCGAACGAATAGACCACGTCACTGCGTGCTGGAAAATATAGCGACCGTAGCCGAGACCGTACACGAAGACCGTGGCGGCAGAATTCTGTCGCTACAACAACAACAACAACGAAGACCGTGGAGAGTCGATTCGGCGCCGTTCGCAGCAACTCGTATTGACGTATGGAACGACTTGGCGCATTTTACGTCGAGATCTTAAATTAAAAGCGTACAAAATACGGCTTTTGCAAGAGCTGAAGCCGCTCGACCTTCCCAAGCGACATCACTTCGCTCTGTGGGTTCTTGAAAAGTTGCAAGATCCAACGTTTTCGGGCCAAATTTTGTTCAGCGACGATTAGGCCCATTTCTGGCTACCCCATTTCATCCAGAGAAAACAACGGTTTGGTGTGGTTTGTGGGCCGGAGAAATCATCGGTTTATATTTCTTCAAAAATTATGCCGGTGAGAACGTAACCGTTGTTGTTGTTCTAGCGGCAGAATTCTGCGGAGTTGACAGTCCTTGGCCGGTATAATTCCGGGTCCGTTCCGGTTACGTAGACCCGACTGTCGTGGGAACGGAGAACGTAACCGTAAATGGAGGCGGCGCCACTTCCGACACATCGCATCAATTAATGGGTTTATTGAGAGAACACTTCGGTGAGCAGAAAATTTCATTTGGGCCGGTCAATTGGCCATCAAGATCGTATGATATCACACCGTTAGACTTTTTCCTGTGGAGATATGTTAAGTCTAAAATCTATGCGGACAATCCCACTTCGATTTAGGCCTTGGAGCAAAACATCACGCGTATCATTCGCCAGTTACCAGTCGAAATGCTCGAACGAGCCATCGAAAATTGGACTCAACGGATGGAACATCTGAGACGTAGCCGCGGCCTAGATTTGAAATAGATAATCTTTAAAAAAATAAATACCAAATAATGATCTTTCGAATGATAATAAACATTCCCCATTAAATTAGAATTTTCTTTTTTTTTTTTTTAAGTAGAGAACCTCGAAATGGATTACCCTTTAATAATTTCAAAATCATTGAAGCCGTAAAATCGAGAATATATGTCGAAATCTACCCGTTGACGTATTTGTAAATATTTATATGAACATTTTATTTTAGAGACAAAAGACAAAAAACGCACCAACAAAAATCATTTTGAAGTACATATTTAAGTGATTTTCATAAAGATCGAAAATACAAAAATTTATCACGCCTTTATACTATTGGTTCATTTAAAGGTTTGGTCCGATTTTAAATTTGCAATTCAACTTCAATTTCTGGAAATGGGGGTGGTTCCTTCAGCCCAAAGGAGGTAAGTAGTATACATACATCTGTAAAAGGGATTCAAAATGTTGTATGTTCTCCAGTAATTGCAGCAAATACCAGGTGTACCGGTATAAAATAATATACTAATTTTGAATGGGAAAGTGAAAAAAAAAATTATTCAAAATATTGACCATTGCTTTTTACACATTTTGACTACCCTTCTGGCAATTTGTGAATAACATGTTAATAGCAAAAAAACCAGACTCCTTATATTCGACTTCTGCGAAGGAATCGAAGTTTCTGCTCAGCCAATGCGTGTCCTATCGATAAAAACAAATGATAATCGGAAGATACCAAGTCTGGTGAATACAGCAGTTTCAGTTGTGATATACCACACCCTTCTGATCCCACCAAACACAGAGCATTGCCTTTCAACCGAATCGATCTTTTTTTGCGGTCGACGTTAATGGATTAACCAATGATTTTCTCCGTAAAGGATTCTAAACATAAATCCATTTTTCATCGTCAGTGACAATTCGATGCAAACCTATCTTTCGTGTCTTTGAAACAAAATTTCACGAGTGTTTTTTCTGTTTTCCATTCGTGTTTCATTCAATTCATGTGGCACTCAATTTCCACACTTTTGGATCTTTCCCATAGTTTACAAATGGTCTGAAGTTGTTTGATGTGCAACATTTAACATGGCTGCCATTTGCTTTTGACTCAAAGTATCATCTTGATCCAATATTGCTTGCAGTTTGGCGTCTTCAAACTTTTTTGGTGGTCTTCCACGTTCATCATTTCTCACATCCAAATCATTATCTCTGAACCGTTGAAACCATCTTTTGCATGTTGCTTCGACAAGCATTTGATGCGACTCTGCAGTACTTTTCTTAAAAAAATTAATGCTTTCCGCAAATCACTTTCCGGTAAAAATTTGACATTCCCAACACAAAGAAAAAAGATGATGTTGTTTGTTTAATGACTGACTGATGTCATGCCAACCAAACAAAAAAAAATTAAGGCTCGTTCACAACTATGTTCCCTATTAATGTATTTGAATCTTTAGGCTCACTTAATATCGGTATTTCGGATGAGATCCCTATTAAGTACCAGAGATCAATTGATGCAATTTTTTTCCAGCACCAAATACAAAATTAACCATCATATTTAACGAAGCAGCAGATACTGATGAATCTGTATACACTCTGTTCTATCATTCATTATCAAACATAAACGATTGAAGTCAGATGAAAAATCAAAATGAAAATAGCGTATATTGGGGCTACGGAAATACCTGTACTGATTGCATTCACTTTTGCCATTACTAAAGATTACTTCAGCATCCGACCAGTATTGCTCGCCACTATATACAACATTTTACGGGTTAAAAAAATATTTGTTTATTATGGGATATATCTGTTTGCAAAATAAATTAGAAAATAGAAACAAATTATTTTGGCAGATATAATTGAGAACAGTAATCCACCTGATGTCCGAGGGAGTGCAATTTAGATTGCATTGCACTTGTAAGCTTGTATGTACTTACTTGCTTACTTTACGGATTTATATTGCCTGCATAAAGATGTATTTGTCATGATGTTAAATTAAGTTTTTAAATCCTCTTAAAATATCTGGATTTTTACCGCTATGGAAATGGAGACACGTTAATTCGCAACAATAAAATAAATTATTTTCTTAACTTTCAATTTTGATTTCGACAACTATCAGATTCTACAAAACCCTTAAATAATTAAACTAAAAATTCAGAAACGAAAAAAATGAATGGAGAAATACGTACAAAATCCAACTAACGGATGATCCAAGTAGAGGTACATTTTTCAATAGCCTTTTTTGACAGATCACGCGTGAATCCTGTCAAGCTGTCATGATATTCATCATTGGATAATATCGTATTCGAACGAATAGACCACGTCTCTGCGTGCTGGAAAATATAGCGACCGTAGCCGAGACCGTACACGAAGACCGTGGCGGCAGAATTCTGTCGCTACAACAACAACAACAACGAAGACCGTGGAGAGTTGATTCAGCGCCGTTCGCAGCAACTCGTATTGACGTATGGAACGACTTGGCGCATTTTACGTCGAGATCTTAAATTAAAAGCGTACAAAATACGGCTTTTGCAAGAGCTGAAGCCGCTCGACCTTCCCAAGCGACATCACTTCGCTCTGTGGGTTCTTGAAAAGTTGCAAGAAGATCCAACGTTTTCGGGCCAAATTTTGTTCAGCGACGATTAGGCCCATTTCTGGCTACCTGAAGAGATTCAAGAGCTGCCATTTCATCCAGAGAAAACAACGGTTTCGTGTGATTTGTGGGCCGGAGAAATCATCGGTTTATATTTCTTCAAAAATTATGCCGGTGAGAACGTAACCGTTGTTGTTGTTCTAGCGGCAGAATTCTGCGGAGTTGACAGTCCTTGGCCGGTATAATTCCGGGTCCGTTCCGGTTACGTAGACCCGACTGTCGTGGGAACGGAGAACGTAACCGTAAATGGAGGCGGCGCCACTTCCGACACATCGCATCAATTAATGGGTTTATTGAGAGAACACTTCGGTGAGCAGAAAATTTCATTTGGGCCGGTCAATTGGCCATCAAGATCGTGTGATATCACACCGTTAGACTTTTTCCTGTGGAGATATGTTAAGTCTAAAATCTATGCGGACAATCCCACTTCGATTTAGGCCTTGGAGCAAAACATCACGCGTATCATTCGCCAGTTACCAGTCGAAATGCTCGAACGAGCCATCGAAAATTGGACTCAACGGATGGAACATCTGAGACGTAGCCGCGGCCTAGATTTGAAATAGATAATCTTTAAAAAAATAAATACCAAATAATGATATTTCGAATGATAATAAACATTCCCCATTAAATTAGAATTTTCTGTTTTTTTTTTTAAGTAGAGAACCTCGAAATGGATTACCCTTTAATAATTTCAAAATCATTGAAGCCGTAAAATCGAGAATATATGTCGAAATCTACCCGTTGACGTATTTGTAAATATTTATATGAACATTTTATTTTAGAGACAAAAGACAAAAAACACACCAACAAAAATCATTTTGAAGTACATATTTAAGTGATTTTCATAAAGATCGAAAATACAAAAATTTATCACGCCTTTATACTATTGGTTCATTTAAAGGTTTGGTCCGATTTTAAATTTGCAATTCAACTTCAATTTCTGGAAATGGGGGTGGTTCCTTCAGCCCAAAGGAGGTAAGTAGTATACATACATCTGTAAAAGGGATTCAAAATGTTGTATGTTCTCCAGTAATTGCAGCAAATACCAGGTGTACCGGTATAAAATAATATACTAATTTTGAATGGGAAAGTAAAAAAAAAAAATTATTCAAAGTATTGACCATTGCTTTTTACACATTTTGACTACCCTTCTGGCAATTTGTGAATAACATGTTAATAGCAAAAAAACCAGACTCCTAATATTCGACTTCTGCGAAGGAATCGAAGTGCTGCTCAGCCAATGCGTGTCCTATCGATAAAAACAAATGATAATCGGAAGATACCAAGTCTGGTGAATACAGCAGTTTCAGTTGTGATATACCACACCCTTCTGATCCCACCAAACACAGAGCATTGCCTTTCAACCGAATCGATCTTTTTTTGCGGTCGACGTTGATGGATTAACCAATGATTTTCTCCGTAAAGGATTCTAAACATAAATCCATTTTTCATCGTCAGTGACAATTCGATGCAAACCTATCTTTCGTGTCTTTGAAACAAAATTTCACGAGTGTTTTTTCTGTTTTCCATTCGTGTTTCATTCAATTCATGTGGCACTCAATTTCCACACTTTTGGATCTTTCCCATAGTTTACAAATGGTCTGAAGTTGTTTGATGTGCAACATTTAACATGGCTGCCATTTGCTTTTGACTCAAAGTATCATCTTGATCCAATATTGCTTGCAGTTTGGCGTCTTCAAACTTTTTTGGTGGTCTTCCACGTTCATCATTTCTCACATCCAAATCATTATCTCTGAACCGTTGAAACCATCTTTTGCATGTTGCTTCGACAAGCATTCGATGCGACTCTGCAGTACTTTTCTTAAAAAAATTAATGCTTTCCGCAAATCACTTTCCGGTAAAAATTTGACATTCCCAACACAAAGAAAAAAGATGATGTTGTTTGTTTAATGACTGACTGATGTCATGCCAACCAAACAAAAAAAAAATTAAGGCTCGTTCACAACATATGTTCCCTATTAATGTATTTGAATCTTAAGGCTCACTTAATATCGGTATTTCGGATGAGATCCCTATTAAGTACCAGAGATCAATTGATGCAATTTTTTTCCAGCACCAAATACAAAATTAACCATCATATTTAACGAAGCAGCAGATACTGATGAATTCTGTACACACTCTGTTCTATCATTCTTTATCAAACATAAACGGATTGAAGTCAGATGAAAAATCAAAATGAAAATAGCGTATATTGGGGCTACGGAAATACCTGTACTGATTGCATTCACTTTTGCCATTACTAAAGATTACTTCAGCATCCGACCAGTATTGCTCGCCACTATATACAACATTTTACAGGTTAAAAAAATATTTGTTTATTATGGGATATATCTGTTTGCAAAATAAATTAGAAAATAGAAACAAATTATTTTGGCAGATATAATTGAGAACAGTAATCCACCTGATGTCCGAGGGAGTGCAATTTAGATTGCATTGCACTTGTAAGCTTGTATGTACTTACTTGCTTACTTTACGGATTTATATTGCCTGCATAAAGATGCATTTGTCATGATGTTAAATTAAGTTTTTTAAATCCTCTTAAAATATCTGGATTTTTACCGCTATGGAAATGGAGACACGTTAATTCGCAACAATAAAATAAATTATTTTCTTAACTTTCAATTTTGATTTCGACAACTATCAGATTCTACAAAACCCTTAAATAATTAAACTAAAAATTCAGAAACGAAAAAAATGAATGGAGAAATACGTACAAAATCCAACTAACGGATGATCCAAGTAGAGGTACATTTTTCAATAGCCTTTTTTGACAGATCACGCGTGAATCCTGTCAAGCTGTCATGATATTCATCATTGGATAATATCGTATTCGAACGAATAGACCACGTCACTGCGTGCTGGAAAATATAGCGACCGTAGCCGAGACCGTACACGAAGACCGTGGCGGCAGAATTCTGTCGCTACAACAACAACAACAACGAAGACCGTGGAGAGTCGATTCGGCGCCGTTCGCAGCAACTCGTATTGACGTATGGAACGACTTGGCGCATTTTACGTCGAGATCTTAAATTAAAAGCGTACAAAATACGGCTTTTGCAAGAGCTGAAGCCGCTCGACCTTCCCAAGCGACATCACTTCGCTCTGTGGGTTCTTGAAAAGTTGCAAGATCCAACGTTTTCGGGCCAAATTTTGTTCAGCGACGATTAGGCCCATTTCTGGCTACCCCATTTCATCCAGAGAAAACAACGGTTTGGTGTGGTTTGTGGGCCGGAAAAATCATCGGTTTATATTTCTTCAAAAATTATGCCGGTGAGAACGTAACCGTTGTTGTTGTTTTAGCGGCAGAATTCTGCCGAGTTGACAGTCCTTGGCCGGTATAATTCCGGGTCCGTTCCGGTTACGTAGACCCGACTGTCGTGGGAACGGAGAACGTAACCGTAAATGGAGGCGGCGCCACTTCCGACACATCGCATCAATTAATGGGTTTATTGAGAGAACACTTCGGTGAGCAGAAAATTTCATTTGGGCCGGTCAATTGGCCATCAAGATCGTGTGATATCACACCGTTAGACTTTTTCCTGTGGAGATATGTTAAGTCTAAAATCTATGCGGACAATCCCACTTCGATTTAGGCCTAGGAGCAAAACATCACGCGTATCATTCGCCAGTTACCAGTCGAAATGCTCGAACGAGCCATCGAAAATTGGACTCAACGGATGGAACATCTGAGACGTAGCCGCGGCCTAGATTTGAAATAGATAATCTTTAAAAAAATAAATACCAAATAATGATCTTTCGAATGATAATAAACATTCCCCATTAAATTAGAATTTTCTGTTTTTTTTTTTAAGTAGAGAACCTCGAAATGGATTACCCTTTAATAATTTCAAAATCATTGAAGCCGTAAAATCGAGAATATATGTCGAAATCTACACGTTGACGTATTTGTAAATATTTATATGAACATTTTATTTTAGAGACAAAAGACAAAAAACACACCAACAAAAATCATTTTGAAGTACATATTTAAGTGATTTTCATAAAGATCGAAAATACAAAAATTTATCACGCCTTTATACTATTGGTTCATTTAAAGGTTTGGTCCGATTTTAAATTTGCAATTCAACTTCAATTTCTGGAAATGGGGGTGGTTCCTTCAGCCCAAAGGAGGTAAGTAGTATACATACATCTGTAAAAGGGATTCAATATGTTGTATGTTCTCCAGTAATTGCAGCAAATACCAGGTGTACCGGTATAAAATAATATACTAATTTTGAATGGGAAAGTAAAAAAAAAAATTATTCAAAGTATTGACCATTGCTTTTTACACATTTTGACTACCCTTCTGGCAATTTGTGAATAACATGTTAATAGCAAAAAAACCAGACTCCTAATATTCGACTTCTGCGAAGGAATCGAAGTGCTGCTCAGCCAATGCGTGTCCTATCGATAAAAACAAATGATAATCGGAAGATACCAAGTCTGGTGAATACAGCAGTTTCAGTTGTGATATACCACACCCTTCTGATCCCACCAAACACAGAGCATTGCCTTTCAACCGAATCGATCTTTTTTTGCGGTCGACGTTGATGGATTAACCAATGATTTTCTCCGTAAAGGATTCTAAACATAAATCCATTTTTCATCGTCAGTGACAATTCGATGCAAACCTCTCTTTCGTGTCTTTGAAACAAAATTTCACGAGTGTTTTTTCTGATTTCCATTCGTGTTTCATTCAATTCATGTGGCACTCAATTTCCACATTTTTGGATATTTCCCATAGTTTACAAATGGTCTGAAGTTGTTTGATGTGCAACATTTAACATGGCTGCCATTTGCTTTTGACTCAAAGTATCATCTTGATCCAATATTGCTTGTAGTTTGGCGTCTTCAAACTTTTTTGGTGGTCTTCCACGTTCATCATTTCTCACATCCAAATCATTATCTCTGAACCGTTGAAACCATCTTTTGCATGTTGCTTCGACAAGCATTCGATGCGACTCTGCAGTACTTTTCTTAAAAAAATTAATGCTTTCCGCAAATCACTTTCCGGTAAAAATTTGACATTCCCAACACAAAGAAAAAAGATGATGTTGTTTGTTTAATGACTGACTGATGTCATGCCAACCAAACAAAAAAAAAAATTAAGGCTCGTTCACAACATATGTTCCCTATTAATGTATTTGAATCTTAAGGCTCACTTAATATCGGTATTTCGGATGAGATCCCTATTAAGTACCAGAGATCAATTGATGCAATTTTTTTCCAGCACCAAATAAAAATTAACCATCATATTTAACGAAGCAGCAAATACTGATGTATTCTGTACACACTCTGTTCTATCATTCATTATCAAACATAAACGGATTGAAGTCAGATGAAAAATCAATATGAAAATAGCGTATATTGGGGCTACGGAAATACCTGTACTGATTGCATTCACTTTTGCCATTACTAAAGATTACTTCAGCATCCGACCAGTATTGCTCGCCACTATATACAACATTTTACGGGTTAAAAAAATATTTGTTTATTATGGGATATATCTGTTTGCAAAATAAATTAGAAAATAGAAACAAATTATTTTGGCAGATATAATTGAAAACAGTAATCCACCTGATGTCCGAGGGAGTGCAATTTAAATTGCATTGCACTTGTAAGCTTGTATGTACTTACTTGCTTACTTTACGGACTTATATTGCCTGCATAAAGATGCATTTGTCATAATGTTAAATTAAGTTTTTTAAATCCTCTTAAAATATCTGGATTTTTACCGCTATGGAAATGGAGACACGTTAATTTGCAACAATAAAATAAATTATTTTCTTAACTTTCAATTTTGATTTCGACAACTATCAGATTCTACAAAACCCTTAAATAATTAAACTAAAAATTCAGAAACGAAAAAAATGAATGGAGAAATACGTACAAAATCCAACTAACGGATGATCCAAGTAGAGGTACATTTTTCAATAGCCTTTTTTGACAGATCACGCGTGAATCCTGTCAAGCTGTCATGATATTCATCATTGGATAATATCGTATTCGAACGAATAGACCACGTCACTGCGTGCTGGAAAATACGAACAACGAAGACCGTGGAGAGTCGATTCAGCGCCGTTCGCAGCAACTCGTATTGACGTATGGAACGACTTGGCGCATTTTACGTCGAGATCTTAAATTAAAAGCGTATAAAATACGGCTTTTGCAAGAGCTGAAGCCGCTCGACCTTCCCAAGCGACATCACTTCGCTCTGTGGGTTCTTGAAAAGTTGCAAGAAGATCCAACGTTTTCGGGCCAAATTTTGTTCAGCGACGATTAGGCCCATTTCTGGCTACCCCATTTCATCCAGAGAAAACAACGGTTTGGTGTGGTTTGTGGGCCGGAGAAATCATCGGTTTATATTTCTTCAAAAATTATGCCGGTGAGAACGTAACCGTTGTTGTTGTTTTAGCGGCAGAATTCTGCCGAGTTGACAGTCCTTGGCCGGTATAATTCCGGGTCCGTTCCGGTTACGTAGACCCGACTGTCGTGGGAACGGAGAACGTAACCGTAAATGGAGGCGGCGCCACTTCCGACACATCGCATCAATTAATGGGTTTATTGAGACAACACTTCGGTGAGCAGAAAATTTCATTTGGGCCGGTCAATTGGCCATCAAGATCGTGTGATATCACACCGTTAGACTTTGTCCTGTGGAGATATGTTAAGTCTAAAATCTATGCGGACAATCCCACTTCGATTTAGGCCTAGGAGCAAAACATCACGCGTATCATTCGCCAGTTACCAGTCGAAATGCTCGAACGAGCCATCGAAAATTGGACTCAACGGATGGAACATCTGAGACGTAGCCGCGGCCTAGATTTGAAATAGATAATCTTTAAAAAAATAAATACCAAATAATGATCTTTCGAATGATAATAAACATTCCCCATTAAATTAGAATTTTCTGTTTTTTTTTTTAAGTAGAGAACCTCGAAATGGATTACCCTTTAATAATTTCAAAATCATTGAAGCCGTAAAATCGAGAATATATGTCGAAATCTACCCGTTGACGTATTTGTAAATATTTATATGAACATTTTATTTTAGAGACAAAAGACAAAAAACACACCAACAAAAATCATTTTGAAGTACATATTTAAGTGATTTTCATAAAGATCGAAAATACAAAAATTTATCACGCCTTTATACTATTGGTTCATTTAAAGGTTTGGTCCGATTTTAAATTTGCAATTCAACTTCAATTTCTGGAAATGGGGGTGGTTCCTTCAGCCCAAAGGAGGTAAGTAGTATACATACATCTGTAAAAGGGATTCAAAATGTTGTATGTTCTCCAGTAATTGCAGCAAATACCAGGTGTACCGGTATAAAATAGTATACTAATTTTGAATGGGAAAGTAAAAAAAAAATTATTCAAAGTATTGACCATTGCTTTTTACACATTTTGACTACCCTGTTGCTTCGACAAGCATTCGAAGCGACTCTGCAGTACTTTTCTTAAAAAAATTAATGCTTTCCGCAAATCACTTTCCGGTAAAAATTTGACATTCCCAACACAAAGAAAAAAGATGATGTTGTTTGTTTAATGACTGACTGATGTCATGCCAACCAAACAAAAAAAAAATTAAGGCTCGTTCACAACATATGTTCCCTATTAATGTATTTGAATCTTAAGGCTCACTTAATATCGGTATTTCGGATGAGATCCCTATTAAGTACCAGAGATCAATTGATGCAATTTTTTTCCAGCACCAAATACAAAATTAACCATCATATTTAACGAAGCAGCAGATACTGATGTATTCTGTATACACTCTGTTCTATCATTCATTATCAAACATAAACGGATTGAAGTCAGATGAAAAATCAAAATGAAAATAGCGTATATTGGGGCTACGGAAATACCTGTACTGATTGCATTCACTTTTGCCATTACTAAAGATTACTTCAGCATCCGACCAGTATTGCTCGCCACTATATACAACATTTTACGGGTTAAAAAAATATTTGTTTATTATGGGATATATCTGTTTGCAAAATAAATTAGAAAATAGAAACAAATTATTTTGGCAGATATAATTGAGAACAGTAATCCACCTGATGTCCGAGGGAGTGCAATTTAGATTGCATTGCACTTGTAAGCTTGTATGTACTTACTTGCTTACTTTACGGATTTATATTGCCTGCATAAAGATGCATTTGTCATGATGTTAAATTAAGTTTTTTTAAATCTTCTTAAAATATCTGGATTTTTACCACTATGAAAATGGAGACACGTTAATTCGCAACAATAAAATAAATTTTTTTCTTAACTTTCAATTTTGATTTCGACAACTATCAGATTCTACAAAACCCTTAAATAATTAAACTAAAAATTCAGAAACGAAAAAAATGAATGGAGAAATACGTACAAAATCCAACTAACGGATGATCCAAGTAGAGGTACATTTTTCAATAGCCTTTTTTGACAGATCACGCGTGAATCCTGTCAAGCTGTCATGATATTCATCATTGGATAATATCGTATTCGAACGAATAGACCACGTAACTGCGTGCTGGAAAATATAGCGACCGTAGCCGAGACCGTACACGAAGACCGTGGCGGCAGAATTCTGTCGCTACAACAACAACAACAACGAAGACCGTGGAGAGTCGATTCAGCGCCGTTCGCAGCAACTCGTATTGACGTATGGAACGACTTGGCGCATTTTACGTCGAGATCTTAAATTAAAAGCGTACAAAATACGGCTTTTGCAAGAGCTGAGCCGCTCGACCTTCCCAAGCGACATCACTTCGCTCTGTGGGTTCTTGAAAAGTTTCAAGAAGATCCAACGTTTTCGGGCCAAATTTTGTTCAGCGACGATTAGGCCCATTTCTGGCTACCTGAAGAGATTCAAGAGCTGCCATTTCATCCAGAGAAAACAACGGTTTGGTGTGGTTTGTGGGCCGGAGAAATCATCGGTTTATATTTCTTCAAAAATTATGCCGGTGAGAACGTAACCGTTGTTGTTGTTCTAGCGGCAGAATTCTGCCGAGTTGACAGTCCTTGGCCGGTATAATTCCGAGTCCGTTCCGGTTACGTAGACCCGACTGTCGTGGGAACGGAGAACGTAACCGTAAATGGAGGCGGCGCCACTTCCGACACATCGCATCAATTAATGGGTTTATTGAGAGAACACTTCGGTGAGCAGAAAATTTCATTTGGGCCGGTCAATTGGCCATCAAGATCGTGTGATATCACACCGTTAGACTTTTTCCTGTGGAGATATGTTAAGTCTAAAATCTATGCGGACAATCCCACTTCGATTTAGGCCTTGGAGCAAAACATCACGCGTATCATTCGCCAGTTACCAGTCGAAATGCTCGAACGAGCCATCGAAAATTGGACTCAACGGATGGAACATCTGAGACGTAGCCGCGGCCTAGATTTGAAATAGATAATCTTTAAAAAAATAAATACCAAATAATGATCTTTCGAATGATAATAAACATTCCCCATTAAATTAGAATTTTCTGTTTTTTTTTTAAGTAGAGAACCTCGAAATGGATTACCCTTTAATAATTTCAAAATCATTGAAGCCGTAAAATCGAGAATATATGTCGAAATCTACCCGTTGACGTATTTGTAAATATTTATATGAACATTTTATTTTAGAGACAAAAGACAAAAAACACACAAAAATCATTTTGAAGTGCATATTTAAGTGATTTTCATAAAGATCGAAAATACAAAAATTTATCACGCCTTTATACTATTGGTTCATTTAAAGGTTTGGTCCGATTTTAAATTTGCAATTCAACTTCAATTTCTGGAAATGGGGGTGGTTCCTTCAGCCCAAAGGAGGTAAGAAGTATACATACATCTGTAAAAGGGATTCAAAATGTTGTATGTTCTCCAGTAATTGCAGCAAATACCAGGTGTACCGGTATAAAATAATATACTAATTTTGAATGGGAAAGTAAAAAAAAAAATTATTCAAATTATTGACCATTGCTTTTTACACATTTTGACTACCCTTCTGGCAATTTGTGAATAACATGTTAATAGCAAAAAAACCAGACTCCTAATATTCGACTTCTGCGAAGGGATCGAAGTGCTGCTCAGCCAATGCGTGTCCTATCGATAAAAACAAATGATAATCGGAAGATACCAAGTCTGGTGAATACAGCAGTTTCAGTTGTGATATACCATACCCTTCTGATCCCACCAAACACAGAGCATTGCCTTTCAACCGAATCGATCTTTTTTTGCGGTCGACGTTGATGGATTAACCAATGATTTTCTCCGTAAAGGATTCTAAACATAAATCCATTTTTCATCGTCAGTGACAATTCGATGCAAACCTATCTTTCGTGTCTTTGAAACAAAATTTCACGAGTGTTTTTTCTGTTTTCCATTCGTGTTTCATTCAATTCATGTGGCACTCAATTTCCACACTTTTGGATCTTTCCCATAGTTTACAAATGGTCTGAAGTTGTTTGATGTGCAACATTTAACATGGCTGCCATTTGCTTTTGACTCAAAGTATCATCTTGATCCAATATTGCTTGTAGTTTGGCGTCTTCAAACTTTTTAGGTGGTCTTCCACGTTCATCATTTCTCACATCCAAATCATTATCTCTGAACCGTTGAAACCATCTTTTGCATGTTGCTTCGACAAGCATTCGATGCGACTCTGCAGTACTTTTCTTAAAAAAATTAATGCTTTCCGCAAATCACTTTCCGGTAAAAATTTGACATTCCCAACACAAAGAAAAAAGATGATGTTGTTTGTTTAATGACTGACTGATGTCATGCCAACCAAACAAAAAAAAAATTAAGGCTCGTTCACAACATATGTTCCCTATTAATGTATTTGAATCTTAAGGCTCACTTAATATCGGTATTTCGGATGAGATCCCTATTAAGTACCAGAGATCAATTGATGCAATTTTTTTCCAGCACCAAATACAAAATTAACCATCATATTTAACGAAGCAGCAGATACTGATGTATTCTGTACACACTCTGTTCTATCATTCATTATCAAACATAAACGGATTGAAGTCAGATGAAAAATCAAAATGAAAATAGCGTATATTGGGGCTACGGAAATACCTGTACTGATTGCATTCACTTTTGCCATTACTAAAGATTACTTCAGCATCCGACCAGTATTGCTCGCCACTATATACAACATTTTACGGATTAAAAAAATATTTGTTTATTATGGGATATATCTGTTTGCAAAATAAATTAGAAAATAGAAACAAATTATTTTGGCAGATATAATTGAGAACAGTAATCCACCTGATGTCCGAGGGAGTGCAATTTAGATTGCATTGCACTTGTAAGCTTGTATGTACTTACTTGCTTACTTTACGGATTTATATTGCCTGCATAAATATGCATTTGTCATGATGTTAAATTAAGTTTTTTTAAATCTTCTTAAAATATCTGGATTTTTACCGCTATGGAAATGGAGACACGTTAATTCGCAACAATAAAATAAATTATTTTCTTAACTTTTGGTTTCGACAACTATCAGATTCTACAAAACCCTTAAATAATTAAACTAAAAATTCAGAAACGAAAAAAATGAATGGAGAAATACTTACAAAATCCAACTAACGGATGATCCAAGTAGAGGTACATTTTTCAATAGCCTTTTTTGACAGATCACGCGTGAATCCTGTCAAGCTGTCATGATATTCATCATTGGATAATATCGTATTCGAACGAATAGACCACGTCACTGCGTGCTGGAAAATATAGCGACCGTAGCCGAGACCGTACACGAAGACCGTGGCGGCAGAATTCTGTCGCTACAACAACAACAACAACGAAGACCGTGGAGAGTCGATTCGGCGCCGTTCGCAGCAACTCGTATTGACGTATGGAACGACTTGGCGCATTTTACGTCGAGATCTTAAATTAAAAGCGTACAAAATACGGCTTTTGCAAGAGCTGAGCCGCTCGACCTTCCCAAGCGACATCACTTCGCTCTGTGGGTTCTTGAAAAGTTGCAAGAAGATCCAACGTTTTCGGGCCAAATTTTGTTCAGCGACGATTAGGCCCATTTCTGGCTACCTGAAGAGATTCAAGAGCTGCCATTTCATCCAGAGAAAACAACGGTTTGGTGTGGTTTGTGGGCCGGAGAAATCATCGGTTCATATTTTTTCAAAAATTATGCCGGTGAGAACGTAACCGTTGTTGTTGTTTTAGCGGCAGAATTCTGCCGAGTTGACAGTCCTTGGCCGGTATAATTCCGGGTCCGTTCCGGTTACGTAGACCCGACTGTCGTGGGAACGGAGAACGTAACCGTAAATGGAGGCGGCGCCACTTCCGACACATCGCATCATTTAATGGGTTTATTGAGAGAACACTTCGGTGAGCAGAAAATTTCATTTGGGCCGGTCAATTGGCCATCAACATCGTGTGATATCACACCGTTAGACTTTTTCCTGTGGAGATATGTTAAGTCTAAAATCTATGCGGACAATCCCACTTCGATTTAGGCCTTGGAGCAAAACATCACGCGTATCATTCGCCAGTTACCAGTCGAAATGCTCGAACGAGCCATCGAAAATTGGACTCAACGGATGGAACATCTGAGACGTAGCCGCGGCCTAGATTTGAAATAGATAATCTTTAAAAAAATAAATACCAAATAATGATCTTTCGAATGATAATAAACATTCCCCATTAAATTAGAATTTTCTGTTTTTTTTAAGTAGAGAACCTCGAAATGGATTACCCTTTAATAATTTCAAAATCATTGAAGCCGTAAAATCAAGAATATATGTCGAAATCTACCCGTTGACGTATTTGTAAATATTTATATGAACATTTTATTTTAGAGACAAAAGACAAAAAACACACCAACAAAAATCATTTTGAAGTACATATTTAAGTGATTTTCATAAAGATCGAAAATACAAAAATTTATCACGCCTTTATACTATTGGTTCATTTAAAGGTTTGGTCCGATTTTAAATTTGCAATTCAACTTCAATTTCTGGAAATCGGGGTGGTTCCTTCAGCCCAAAGGAGGTAAGTAGTATACATACATCTGTAAAAGGGATTCAAAATGTTGTATGTTCTCCAGTAATTGCAGCAAATACCAGGTGTACCGGTATAAAATAATATACTAATTTTGAATGGGAAAGTAAAAAAAAAAATTATTCAAAGTATTGACCATTGCTTTTTACACATTTTGACTACCCTTCTGGCAATTTGTGAATAACATGTTAATAGCAAAAAAACCAGACTCCTAATATTCGACTTCTGCGAAGGAATCGAAGTGCTGCTCAGCCAATGCGTGTCCTATCGATAAAAACAAATGATAATCGGAAGATACCAAGTCTGGTGAATACAGCAGTTTCAGTTGTGATATACCACACCCTTCTGATCCCACCAAACACAGAGCATTGCCTTTCAACCGAATCGATCTTTTTTTGCGGTCGACGTTGATGGATTAACCAATGATTTTCTCCGTAAAGGATTCTAAACATAAATCCATTTTTCATCGTCAGTGACAATTCGATGCAAACCTATCTTTCGTGTCTTTGAAACAAAATTTCACGAGTGTTTTTTCTGTTTTCCATTCGTGTTTCATTCAATTCATGTGGCACTCAATTTCCACACTTTTGGATCTTTCCCATAGTTTACAAATGGTCTGAAGTTGTTTGATGTGCAACATTTAACATGGCTGCCATTTGCTTTTGACTCAAAGTATCATCTTGATCCAATATTGCTTGCAGTTTGGCGTCTTCAAACTTTTTTGGTGGTCTTCCACGTTCATCATTTCTCACATCCAAATCATTATCCCTGAACCGTTGAAACCATCTTTTGCATGTTGCTTCGACAAGCATTCGATGCGACTCTGCAGTACTTTTCTTAAAAAAATTAATGCTTTCCGCAAATCCCTTTCCGGTAAAAATTTGACATTCCCAACACAAAGAAAAAAGATGATGTTGTTTGTTTAATGACTGACTGATGTCATGCCAACCAAACAAAACAAAAATTAAGGCTCGTTCACAACATATGTTCCCTATTAATGTATTTGAATCTTAAGGCTCACTTAATATCGGTATTTCGGATGAGATCCCTATTAAGTACCAGAGATCAATTGATGCAATTTTTTTCCAGCACCAAATACAAAATTAACCATCATATTTAACGAAGCAGCAGATACTGATGTATTCTGTACACACTCTGTTCTATCATTAATTATCAAACATAAACGGATTGAAGTCTGATGGAAAATCAAAATGAAAATAGCGTATATTGGGGCTACGGAAATACCTGTACTGATTGCATTCACTTTTGCCATTACTAAAGATTACTTCAGCATCCGACCAGTATTGCTCGCCACTATATACAACATTTTAGGGGTTAAAAAAATATTTGTTTATTATGGGATATATCTGTTTGCAAAATAAATTAGAAAATAGAAACAAATTATTTTGGCAGATATAATTGAGAACAGTAATCCACCTGATGTCCGAGGGAGTGCAATTTAGATTGCATTGCACTTGTAAGCTTGTATGTACTTACTTGCTTACTTTACGGATTTATATTGCCTGCATAAAGATGCATTTGTCATGATGTTAAATTAAGTTTTTTTAAATCTTCTTAAAATATCTGGATTTTTACCGCTATGGAAATGGAGACACGTTAATTCGCAACAATAAAATAAATTATTTTCTTAACTTTCAATTTTGATTTCGACAACTATCAGATTCTACAAAACCCTTAAATAATTAAACTAAAAATTCAGAAACGAAAAAAATGAATGGAGAAATACGTACAAAATCCAACTAACGGATGATCCAAGTAGAGGTACATTTTTCAATAGCCTTTTTTGACAGATCACGCGTGAATCCTGTCAAGCTGTCATGATATTCATCATTGGATAATATCGTATTCGAACGAATAGACCACGTCACTGCGTGCTGGAAAATATAGCGACCGTAGCCGAGACCGTACACGAAGACCGTGGCGGCAGAATTCTGTCGCTACAACAACAACAACAACGAAGACCGTGGAGAGTCGATTCGGCGCCGTTCGCAGCAACTCGTATTGACGTATGGAACGACTTGGCGCATTTTACGTCGAGATCTTAAATTAAAAGCGTACAAAATACGGCTTTTGCAAGAGCTGAAGCCGCTCGACCTTCCCAAGCGACATCACTTCGCTCTGTGGGTTCTTGAAAAGTTGCAAGAAGATCCAACGTTTTCGGGCCAAATTTTGTTCAGCGACGATTAGGCCCATTTCTGGCTACCTGAAGAGATTCAAGAGCTGCCATTTCATCCAGAGAAAACAACGGTTTGGTGTGGTTTGTGGGCCGGAGAAATCATCGGTTCATATTTCTTCAAAAATTATGCCGGTGAGAACGTTACCGTTGTTGTTGTTTTAGCGGCAGAATTCTGCCGAGTTGACAGTCCTTGGCCGGTATAATTCCGGGTCCGTTCCGGTTACGTAGACCCGACTGTCGTGGGAACGGAGAACGTAACCGTAAATGGAGGCGGCGCCACTTCCGACACATCGCATCAATTAATGGGTTTATTGAGAGAACACTTCGGTGAGCAGAAAATTTCATTTGGGCCGGTCAATTGGCCATCAAGATCGTGTGATATCACACCGTTAGACTTTTTCCTGTGGAGATATGTTAAGTCTAAAATCTATGCGGACAATCCCACTTCGATTTAGGCCTTGGAGCAAAACATCACGCGTATCATTCGCCAGTTACCAGTCGAAATGCTCGAACGAGCCATCGAAAATTGGACTCAACGGATGGAACATCTGAGACGTAGCCGCGGCCTAGATTTGAAATAGATAATCTTTAAAAAAATAAATACCAAATAATGATCTTTCGAATGATAATAAACATTCCCCATTAAATTAGAATTTTCTGTGTTTTTTTTTAAGTAGAGAACCTCGAAATGGATTACCCTTTAATAATTTCAAAATCATTGAAGCCGTAAAATCGAGAATATATGTCGAAATCTACCCGTTGACGTATTTGTAAATATTTATATGAACATTTTATTTTAGAGACAAAAGACAAAAAACACACCAACAAAAATCATTTTGAAGTACATATTTAAGTGATTTTCATAAAGATCGAAAATACAAAAATTTATCACGCCTTTATACTATTGGTTCATTTAAAGGTTTGGTCCGATTTTAAATTTGCAATTCAACTTCAATTTCTGGAAATGGGGGTGGTTCCTTCAGCCCAAAGGAGGTAAGTAGTATACATACATCTGTAAAAGGGATTCAAAATGTTGTATGTTCTCCAGTAATTGCAGCAAATACCAGGTGTACCGGTATAAAATAATATACTAATTTTGAATGGGAAAGTAAAAAAAAAATTATTCAAAGTATTGACCATTGCTTTTTACACAGTTTGACTACCCTTCTGGCAATTTGTGAATAACATGTTAATAGCAAAAAAACCAGACTCCTAATATTCGACTTCTGCGAAGGAATCGAAGTGCTGCTCAGCCAATGCGTGTCCTATCGATAAAAACAAATGATAATCGGAAGATACCAAGTCTGGTGAATACAGCAGTTTTAGTTGTGATATACCACACCCTTCTGATCCCACCAAACACAGAGCATTGCCTTTCAACCGAATCGATCTTTTTTTGCGGTCGACGTTGATGGATTAACCAATGATTTTCTCCGTAAAGGATTCTAAACATAAATCCATTTTTCATCGTCAGTGACAATTCGATGCAAACCTCTCTTTCGTGTCTTTGAAACAAAATTTCACGAGTGTTTTTTCTGTTTTCCATTCGTGTTTCATTCAATTCATGTGGCACTCAATTTCCACACTTTTGGATCTTTCCCATAGTTTACAAATGGTCTGAAGTTGTTTGATGTGCAACATTTAACATGGCTGCCATTTGCTTTTGACTCAAAGTATCATCTTGATCCAATATTGCTTGCAGTCTGGCGTCTTCAAACTTTTTTGGTGGTCTTCCACGTTCATCATTTCTCACATCCAAATCATTATCTCTGAACCGTTGAAACCATCTTTTGCATGTTGCTTCGACAAGCATTCGATGCGACTCTGCAGTACTTTTCTTAAAAAAATTAATGCTTTCCGCAAATCACTTTCCGCTAAAAATTTGACATTCCCAACACAAAGAAAAAAGATGATGTTGTTTGTTTAATGACTGACTGATGTCATGCCAACCAAACAAAAAAAAAATTAAGGCTCGTTCACAACATATGTTCCCTATTAATGTATTTGAATCTTAAGGCTCACTTAATATCGGTATTTCGGATGAGATCCCTATTAAGTACCAGAGATCAATTGATGCAATTTTTTTCCAGCACCAAATACAAAATTAACCATCATATTTAACGAAGCAGCAGATACTGATGTATTCTGTACACACTCTGTTCTATTATTAATTATCAAACATAAACGGATTGAAGTCAGATGGAAAATCAAAATGAAAATAGCGTATATTAGGGCTACGGAAATACCTGTACTGATTGCATTCACTTTTGCCATTACTAAAGATTACTTCAGCATCCGACCAGTATTGCTCGCCACTATATACAACATTTTACGGGTTAAAAAAATATTTGTTTATTATGGGATATATCTGTTTGCAAAATAAATTAGAAAATAGAAACAAATTATTTTGGCAGATATAATTGAGAACAGTAATCCACCTGATGTCCGAGGGAGTGCAATTTAGATTGCATTGCACTTGTAAGCTTGTATGTACTTACTTGCTTACTTTACGGATTTATATTGACTGCATAAAGATGCATTTGTCATGATGTTAAATTAAGTTTTTTTAAATCTTCTTAAAATATCTGGATTTTTACCGCTATGGAAAGGGAGACACGTTAATTCGCAACAATAAAATAAATTATTTTCTTAACTTTCAATTTTGATTTCGACAACTATCAGATTCTACAAAACCCTTAAATAATTAAACTAAAAATTCAGAAACGAAAAAAATGAATGGAGAAATACGTACAAAATCCAACTAACGGATGATCCAAGTAGAGGTACATTTTTCAATAGCCTTTTTTGACAGATCACGCGTGAATCCTGTCAAGCTGTCATGATATTCATCATTGGATAATATCGTATTCGAACGAATAGACCACGTCACTGCGTGCTGGAAAATATAGCGACCGTAGCCGAGACCGTACACGAAGACCGTGGCGGCAGAATTCTGTCGCTACAACAACAACAACAACGAAGACCGTGGAGAGTCGATTCGGCGCCGTTCGCAGCAACTCGTATTGACGTATGGAACGACTTGGCGCATTTTACGTCGAGATCTTAAATTAAAAGCGTACAAAATACGGCTTTTGCAAGAGCTGAAGCCGCTCGACCTTCCCAAGCGACATCACTTCGCTCTGTGGGTTCTTGAAAAGTTGCAAGAAGATCCAACGTTTTCGGGCCAAATTTTGTTCAGCGACGATTAGGCCCATTTCTGGCTACCTGAAGAGATTCAAGAGCTGCCATTTCATCCAGAGAAAACAACGGTTTGGTGTGGTTTGTGGGCCGGAGAAATCATCGGTTTATATTTCTTCAAAAATTATGCCGGTGAGAACGTAACCGTTGTTGTTGTTTTAGCGGCAGAATTCTGCCGAGTTGACAGTCCTTGGCCGGTATAATTCCGGGTCCGTTCCGGTTACGTAGACCCGACTGTCGTGGGAACGGAGAACGTAACCGTAAATGGAGGCGGCGCCACTTCCGACACATCGCATCAATTAATGGGTTTATTGAGAGAACACTTCGGTGAGCAGAAAATTTCATTTGGGCCGGTCAATTGGCCATCAAGATCGTGTGATATCACACCGTTAGACTTTTTCCTGTGGAGATATGTTAAGTCTAAAATCTATGCGGACAATCCCACTTCGATTTAGGCCTTGGAGCAAAACATCACGCGTATCATTCGCCAGTTACCAGTCGAAATGCTCGAACGAGCCATCGAAAATTGGACTCAACGGATGGAACATCTGAGACGTAGCCGCGGCCTAGATTTGAAATAGATAATCTTTAAAAAAATAAATACCAAATAATGATCTTTCGAATGATAATAAACATTCCCCATTAAATTAGAATTTTCTGTTTTTTTTTTTAAGTAGAGAACCTCGAAATGGATTACCCTTTAATAATTTCAAAATCATTGAAGCCGTAAAATCGAGAATATATGTCGAAATCTACCCGTTGACGTATTTGTAAATATTTATATGAACATTTTATTTTAGAGACAAAAGACAAAAAACACACCAACAAAAATCATTTTGAAGTACATATTTAAGTGATTTTCATAAAGATCGAAAATACAAAAATTTATCACGCCTTTATACTATTGGTTCATTTAAAGGTTTGGTCCGATTTTAAATTTGCAATTCAACTTCAATTTCTGGAAATGGGGGTGGTTCCTTCAGCCCAAAGGAGGTAAGTAGTATACATACATCTGTAAAAGAGATTCAAAATGTTGTATGTTCTCCAGTAATTGCAGCAAATACCAGGTGTACCGGTATAAAATAATATACTAATTTTGAATGGGAAAGTAAAAAAAAAAAATTATTCAAAGTATTGACCATTGCTTTTTACACATTTTGACTACCCTTCTGGCAATTTGTGAATAACATGTTAATAGCAAAAAAACCAGACTCCTAATATTCGACTTCTGCGAAGGAATCGAAGTGCTGCTCAGCCAATGCGTGTCCTATCGATAAAAACAAATGATAATCGGAAGATACCAAGTCTGGTGAATACAGCAGTTTCAGTTGTGATATACCACACCCTTCTGATCCCACCAAACACAGAGCATTGCCTTTCAACCGAATCGATCTTTTTTTGCGGTCGACGTTGATGGATTAACCAATGATTTTCTCCGCAAAGGATTCTAAACATAAATCCATTTTTCATCGTCAGTGACAATTCGATGAAAACCTCTCTTTCGTGTCTTTGAAACAAAATTTCACGAGTGTTTTTTCTGTTTTCCATTCGTGTTTCATTTAATTCATGTGGCACTCAATTTCCACACTTTTGGATCTTTCCCATAGTTTACAAATGGTCTGAAGTTGTTTGATGTGCAACATTTAACATGGCTGCCATTTGCTTTTGACTCAAAGTATCATCTTGATCCAATATTGCTTGCAGTTTGGCGTCTTCAAACTTTTTTGGTGGTCTTCCACGTTCATCATTTCTCACATCCAAATCATTATCTCTGAACCGTTGAAACCATCTTTTACATGTTGCTTCGACAAGCATTCGATGCGACTCTGCAGTACTTTTCTTAAAAAAATTAATGCTTTCCGCAAATCACTTTCCGCTAAAAATTTGACATTCCCAACACAAAGAAAAAAGATGATGTTGTTTGTTTAATGACTGACTGATGTCATGCCAACCAAACAAAAAAAAAATTAAGGCTCGTTCACAACATATGTTCACAACATATGTTCCCTATTAATGTATTTGAATCTTAAGGCTCACTTAATATCGGTATTTCGGATGAGATCCCTATTAAGTACCAGAGATCAATTGATGCAATTTTTTTCCAGCACCAAATACAAAATTAACCATCATATTTAACGAAGCAGCAGATACTGATGTATTCTGTACACACTCTGTTCTATCATTAATTATCAAACATAAACGGATTGAAGTCAGATGGAAAATCAAAATGAAAATAGCGTATATTGGGGCTACGGAAATACCTGTACTGATTGCATTCACTTTTGCCATTACTAAAGATTACTTCAGCATCCGACCAGTATTGCTCGCCACTATATACAACATTTTACGGGTTAAAAAAATATTTGTTTATTATGGGATATATCTGTTTGCAAAATAAATTAGAAAATAGAAACAAATTATTTTGGCAGATATAATTGAGAACAGTAATCCACCTGATGTCCGAGGGAGTGCAATTTAGATTGCATTGCACTTGTAAGCTTGTATGTACTTACTTGCTTACTTTACGGATTTATATTGCCTGCATAAAGATGCATTTGTCATGATGTTAAATTAAGTTTTTTTAAATCTTCTTAAAATATCTGGATTTTTACCGCTATGGAAATGGAGACACGTTAATTCGCAACAATAAAATAAGTTATTTTCTTAACTTTCAATTTTGATTTCGACAACTATCAGATTCTACAAAACCCTTAAATAATTAAACTAAAAATTCGGAAACGAAAAAAATGAATGGAGAAATACTTACAAAATCCAACTAACGGATGATCCAAGTAGAGGTACATTTTTCAATAGCCTTTTTTGACAGATCACGCGTGAATCCTGTCAAGCTGTCATGATATTCATCATTGGATAATATCGTATTCGAACGAATAGACCACGTCACTGCGTGCTGGAAAATATAGCGACCGTAGCCGAGACCGTACACGAAGACCGTGGCGGCAGAATTCTGTCGCTACAACAACAACAACAACGAAGACCGTGGAGAGTCGATTCGGCGCCGTTCGCAGCAACTCGTATTGACGTATGGAACGACTTGGCGCATTTTACGTCGAGATCTTAAATTAAAAGCGTACAAAATACGGCTTTTGCAAGAGCTGAAGCCGCTCGACCTTCCCAAGCGACATCACTTCGCTCTGTGGGTTCTTGAAAAGTTTCAAGAAGATCCAACGTTTTCGGGCCAAATTTTGTTCAGCGACGATTAGGCCCATTTCTGGCTACCTGAAGAGATTCAAGAGCTGCCATTTCATCCAGAGAAAACAACGGTTTGGTGTGGTTTGTGGGCCGGAAAAATCATCGGTTTATATTTCTTCAAAAATTATGCCGGTGAGAACGTAACCGTTGTTGTTGTTTTAGCGGCAGAATTCTGCCGAGTTGACAGTCCTTGGCCGGTATAATTCCGGGTCCGTTCCGGTTACGTAGACCCGACTGTCGTGTGAACGGAGAACGTAACCGTAAATGGAGGCGGCGCCACTTCCGACACATCGCATCAATTAATGGGTTTATTGAGAGAACACTTCGGTGAGCAGAAAATTTCATTTGGGCCGGTCAATTGGCCATCAAGATCGTGTGATATCACACCGTTAGACTTTTTCCTGTGGAGATATGTTAAGTCTAAAATCTATGCGGACAATCCCACTTCGATTTAGGCCTTGGAGCAAAACATCACGCGTATCATTCGCCAGTTACCAGTCGAAATGCTCGAACGAGCCATCGAAAATTGGACTCAACGGATGGAACATCTGAGACGTAGCCGCGGCCTAGATTTGAAATAGATAATCTTTAAAAAAATAAATACCAAATAATGATCTTTCGAATGATAATAAACATTCCCCATTAAATTAGAATTTTCTGTTTTTTTTTTTAAGTAGAGAACCTCGAAATGGATTACCCTTTAATAATTTCAAAATCATTGAAGCCGTAAAATCGAGAATATATGTCGAAATCTACCCGTTGACGTATTTGTAAATATTTATATGAACATTTTATTTTAGAGACAAAAGACAAAAAACACACCAACAAAAATCATTTTGAAGTACATATTTAAGTGATTTTCATAAAGATCGAAAATACAAAAATTTATCACGCCTTTATACTATTGGTTCATTTAAAGGTTTGGTCCGATTTTAAATTTTCAATTCAACTTCAATTTCTGGAAATGGGGGTGGTTCCTTCAGCCCAAAGGAGGTAAGTAGTATACATACATCTGTAAAAGGGATTCAAAATGTTGTATGTTCTCCAGTAATTGCAGCAAATACCAGGTGTACCGGTATAAAATAATATACTAATTTTGAATGGGAAAGTAAAAAAAAAAAATTATTCAAAGTATTGACCATTGCTTTTTACACATTTTGACTACCCTTCTGGCAATTTGTGAATAACATGTTAATAGCAAAAAAACCAGACTCCTAATATTCGACTTCTGCGAAGGAATCGAAGTGCTGCTCAGCCAATGCGTGTCCTATCGATAAAAACAAATGATAATCGGAAGATACCAAGTCTGGTGAATACAGCAGTTTCAGTTGTGATATACCACA